>NC_044010.1:24424777-25039703 GCF_900496995.4 Aquila chrysaetos chrysaetos | reverse complement strand
CATAACTGACTGAAGAGTTTTTTCAATTTCCAATGCTTATTTGTCACTGTGCATTGCAAATGACATTACACACACTTAGTTCAGCACTTGATCTAGTCTAGCCAAATTTGAATGTTTTCCCCTTAATCTTTTGCAATGCATGAATACAGGTTGACTTGAATTTTAATCCATAATTTTGGAACTTGTTCATGCTGCTAAGAAACATGCAAATAAATGCCTGGGTTTTGCTGAAATACTTTATCAGCAGCAATAAATAAAGTAATGCTTCAAGCTTTATTTGAAGTTATTGTTTGAATGCATATGATATACATTCACTTTCTTTTTTCCAAATTTATAGTGGCATAAATCCTATATCAAATATAAAGCTTTCTTCAGGGCTTGAAGTCCAGCACCTATTTAAGTTAATGGGAAAGTCTCTCTTGACTTAATTAATATCTAATTAGGCAAAAAATAAGTTGTTGAGGTCAAGTTCTCTATTTTATGGCTATGTAAATTAAAGTGACTCACCATTTCCAGAACAGAATTAAGAACAAGGAACACCATTTGCATGGAAGAGGAACCAAGATCACACATTGCTCAGCATCCCACTATACATACAGAAGCCCATCTCAGCATCAGAGCAACATGCAGCTATAAAAGCCTGTGTGCCTACATGTGGATATACATATATATACACACCACTTAAACCCATCCAAGAAATTGATTTAGTTCAGATTTTTTGGGCAAGCAATTTAAAACTGTAACCCTAATCACTTTTCAGCTCAACTTATTTGACAGAATGGCCCCAAACTCTCAGTTTTATTATGAAACCTATTCATAAGGGACAAAGAGACATTGATATGGATACAGTAAGAAAATGGAATTAGTTTGTTGGGTTTTTTTTAACATTGACAAAATAAAAAAAAAAATCTGTCTTAAAAATTTTTTCTTCTGCTTTAAAAATATCAGTTCTTTGTAGGTTGTTCCTTCTTAGCCCATGATGCGGTTCTCCTTGTCATTATAAAGGTATTTTTCATTTGGTAAAGCCAACCAACTGAGAAGGTGTTCCTACAGGAAATTCTTATGAACCTAAGGACCAACAACTGCTCAAGAATAGGTAAACTTGAATAAGCACAGGTCATTAATTTAAATGAAAGCATTTTTTAATGCTTCTAAACTAACTCTCCCGATCAGCTGGACAGTTGTGTGACTCCTTCTTCCAGCCACTGAAATAAAATAGAATATTTGAATCCAGAGAAATAAAAACTGAGGTCCCTTAAATTTAGTAGTATGTTCAGATGTACTTATTCTGCCTTTATAACGCTGGAGTGTATAATAACTTATACCCTCTCAGGACTGAAAAAGAGGGGGACTTCTGATGCTGATTCATAAATGTACTACATAACAACATTTCTTTTCTCTAGTATTTGAGGGTCTTGTTTAAGTTTGTTGTTCTGTTTAATTTCTGCTTCTATTTTTCTCATGATGGGAAAAAATAACTGCTTTTATACAACATGTCTTTTTGTTCCTTCATAATTTTAAAATCTGCTGTGACATGAGGAAAATAGTTCAATACACGATGATGAATTTGTCATTCGTTTTGCTGAACAGACTTTTCTCTCAGTGTAAAGCAGGAGATTATCTCTGGCTTGTAAAAGTCAGCAGCAAATAAAGAACTCATTGTCTAAATCCTAGAGGTAGTACAGGAGCCAAGGACCAAATTATCCTGAAACTCTTAGTAAGTAATTGGGTAAGACCTTTTAACTTAGATAATTTTCTTTCTGTTTAGTTTTTGTTTCCAACTGAAATGAACTGTTATAGTTAGAGCTGCTTGTTTTTATTCTGATATTTGCAGCTTTAGAAGCTGTTTGTTTGCTTTTTTGTGTTTGTTTTTTGCTTATAATTAAACTGGTATGATAAGAAATCAAATGAAACCTATATAAAGTGTAATCAAAGTAAAAGCCATGTGATAAATTAATTTCAAACATTACAGAAAAATGACATTAAGATATTTTCTTTCCTTTTATAATCTCTCTAGAATCAAGTCTAATTTGGATTGATTCCATTTTAAATGAACAAAAGGTTATTAGAGGAATCCTGTTAATTTTAATAGATCCTTGACCACTTTTCCAGATATTTGTTAGAATATAGACATTTTCAAATGATACAAGATTACTTTGTTTATTTTGCAGTGTTCCTTTCTTCAAAGCTGGAACAAATTTGTCTTTAAATAAATTGAATTTATGGACTAGTAAATGTAATATTATTAGTTAGTTGTACACAAAATGCAAGTTTAAATATGTACACTTTGCAAAAATTTAGGCTTTATAGCACAGCTTAAATTCTGATTTTGAATTACTGTTGGCCACTTAACAGCAGCACATACAACAAACTGTTTTTGCTAATCTGCTAAGTGCTGATTAGCGTGGCGTCCAAAATGGGGATTTTTAACAATGCCAAAGAAAAGTCCTGACCGGATGTAACAAAGAATTAAAGAATAAGGATTTGAGGACTATTGCATGATGACATGTATGAATACAAAATTTGAATGACTTCTACAGAAATTTTGAGAAAGATTTTGAGAAATAAACTTTTTAAAAAATATTAGAAAAAGATAGGCATTTTAGCATTTGTAAAGTAAAGTACAGTTTCTTATCTTTTAGTGTTGTAGTAGCAAGTATTGCAATAGAGTAAATGAGCCATTCTTCTTAGCCACCTACCAAGTAGTAAGACTTTTTGAGGTCAGCAGAGTGATGAGCACAGACATTAAGTTTGACATTAACAATTTTTGGAGTCTAATCTATGTGTCCCGATCCAATGTTGTGGAAAGCTTTGATATGATCCCAAGAGCGAGATTAAGACACAAACAAGGTCAAATGCCGTATACTCAAAAAAGTTTTTATTATCAAAAGTATCAAAAGTAGAAAATAGTAACGATAGGATAGAATGGAAGAAAAGGTAGAAATCAAGCAAGCAGATGGGACAGAGTTGCAAGGATAGTCACCACCATGGATTCACCGGTGTCCCGTTGGTCCTCAGTCTTCAATTCTTTGGTGGTGGGTGCACACCATGGCTTGTCTCCGTGTTTTTTTATAGGGCATAGTTCAATGATGCATGCACATACATACTGTTCATGCACTGTTCACACACTGCAGGTTTCGTCTATCACACAACCTTTGTGTGATCAACACGAGAAACCAGTATCTTATCTCAAAGACTACAGTTTCCGTGAGAATGGTAGTCTCCACATTCCTCCATGCTTCGTTGGCTTCAGCCCGTTTCCTCTCCTGGATGCCTCAGTGGCCTAGTAATCGTCCTTATGGACGGAGGAATGTCCTGCTTAGGCAGGCCATCTCAGAGACAAAGGGCTAGAGATAAGCAGTTCACAATTAAGTCAAACAATCCTTGAGATGAATGGCTTGAGATGACAGTCCAGTCTCTCACACCTAACAATCTTTGAGACGAACAGCTCAAGGTAACAATTCAGTCTCTCACACTATGTCATATTGTTAATGAAGCTAAGATAGAGGAAAAAAATTGTCATATTTTTCTGGATTCTGCCTTCTAGAATGGTACAATCACCCAATAATGGGCCTAAAGGGGCCTTCCAGAGGTCATCTGGTCCAATCACCAGTCTAATTTTGAAAATCTTGAAGAACAGAGATCTCATAATCACTCTGGACAACTCATTCCAGACACCCTCATGGTGACCAAGTTTTTACTTATATTTAATTGAAATTTCTAGTAAAAGTCTGAATTAATCTTCTGTCTTCCAATTAGGCAGCCTGAACACCGCAGTTAGGTCCTCTCCACCCTTCATCTTCACTTAAAAATGAGCAAACTCAACTATTTCAGCCTCTCCACATATGCCATGTGCTCCAACTCCTTGGTAGTCTTAGTGGTCCTCCAAATGACTTGTTCCAGTACGTCCTGTCTTTCTTGTAATGAGAAGCTCCAAAACTGGACACAGTGCTGTGTTGGCACCCTGCTTATACTGTTACATGGGCTTAGTCCACCCCAGCTGCAAGACTTCAACTTTGCTTTGTTCAGCTTCATGTGGTTTTCATCAGCCCATTTCTCCAGCCCCTTGAACACCGCCTAAACAGAAGTCCTCCTATTTAGCATAGTTCACAGACTTGCTGAGTGGGCACTCTGTCCTATCATCTAGGTCATTAATAAAGACATTAAACAGTACTTCCACCTATATTAATACCTGAGGGACACTGCTTGTCGCAAACTGTCAGTTGGACTTTGTGCCAGTGATCTGACCCTTTAAACTTGATGGTCCAGCCACCTTTCCACCCACCTTATTGTCCACTTATCCAGTACCTCCAATTTGGCTATAAGAATATTGTGGTAGACTTTGTTGATGGTCTTGCTAAAGCAAAGACATATAACATCCACTGCTCTGTCCCTGTCCACAAAACTAATCATCTCACTAAAACAGGCAACTGGATTGGCCAGACGCAATTTGCCTTTGATAAATCCAGCTGGCTGTACTCATTCACCTTCTTGTCCTTCCTGTGCCTGGAAAAACACTGAAAAAAAATGTAGCCAGTTAGGAGACGTTAAGTAGTAGCAATTATGAGCAAAGATATACATTTCTTTTACACTAATGGTGACACACAATTTAAAAATAATAATTTTCACCTTTTTTGCGGTAGAGAGGAGCAAATGATTTATGATATATTTAACATTCAGCATGCAGAATTCATGATGGGTATTGAGGCTCAGAAGGCCAAATAATCCAATCAGCAACTACATTCTCAATAAACAATTAAATACTACTTGATTAATCATTCTTAATTAGGATTTTGTCACAAGTCCTCATCTATTTTTGACAATACAAAATTGACAAATTGTAATAAAGTCAGCCTTTTTAATATCTCTCTAGAAAGTGCAGCACTGGGTTTTTTTTCATACCTTAAAGAAGCATAAATCATTTTAGTGGTTTGTTTGGGGTTTTTTTTAGAAACCCTGCCTTGCCAGTGTTTGATGAATAATCTCTCCAATATATAATTTTTAATGGAAACATGCCACATATTAATCAGTATCTATATATGTCCACTTATTTAATCCTATGATAGAACATATAGGTATTGGCAATGGTGCATGGACAGCCTTTGGATAAGATCCAAGAGGCACAGATGGATTGCGACAGCACAAGCTTATTCATAAAAATAAGAACGGAAAGAAAAGCATAAGATAATATTTTGGCTGCAAAGATTTTGCAGGCATCATGGAAACAACTGTGCATCTTATACATATTATTAAGCCTTGGCTATTACATTAATCAGACTATTTCTCAAACAATTAAAACGTATTTTGAGTGTATTACTCAACCTGATTATACCAAGCATAGGCTTCCTAAAACACATAAACAAACATGCTCTATATTATTAGGAAATCAGATTCCATCTAGAATAGTCTTCTTGTGTGGTGTGCTGTCCACAGCTATACTGTTGTACACTGAATCTTTTCAAATTATAGAAATTATAGAATGCTTTAAAAGAAAACACTGCAGTATGCTGGGGATTGCTTTGCAGGTGCTGTTTTTCCTCCTGGGTTTCATGATCTTTATTTGAGGATTTAAAAAATCAGCAGCCTAAAACTACTTGAAAGAATATTCAAATGATCACTCTGCATCTATCCAGGAAACCATTGTTCTCTGCTAGCAGTTACAGAGCAGGCTGAGGACTCTGGACCATCCTGCTTCCAGCACACTTACCATCTGTCTTCTGAGGGCAACCCACACATCCTTCAGCCCTTCCTCCCATCTCTGCTAAGTCTTCAGTCTTGACATGGGAACATCAACAACTTTACCTGACATTTTCCAAGAGAATATTTTTGTTTACTGAGTATGATGGAATCACTGTTCCCTTATTTGCATTAGGTAAGTATTAAGCATAGGATTTACTATGTTAGCATTATAACGTTACACATTCTGTAACCTGCTTTGGCCATTCTTCTTATATGTAGTCACATGGTAGGAAACTTGGCCTCCAGGAAAAGTGTTTTGTTCATGACTTTACGAGAGCCAGGCTTTCTGCCGTAGGGCTTTTTTCTTAATGAATTTATTTTGCATTATTATTCCCCGAATTATTTATAATGTCTTTGAATAATTGTCAAAATAATTGCCTTCAAAGTAGCTATGAGACATAGTGACTGTACTATTAAATTTGAGATACTGGTGCAAATGGATGGTCTAAATGTAACCCCAAGTGTACATTTACCTAATTACTAGAGAATTAACACCAGGACTTTGCCCTTGTGGCAGTCTGTTCCTGAGCATGGCACTGTTAGCTTTTGCTTCAGAATGCTCTGGGGAAGTGCCAGAACAGCTGCATCTCTTACAGCTGTTTTTACAAATGCAAACTTTTGGTGATCAAAATGAGAAAAAATATTGGAAGTGTGTTGTGTCCTTACATCAAAGGTAACTAATAACTGTGAAAACAGCTGCATTTTTGTGAGTGTGAGAGGAAGGAATAAACGGAAGAAATAATCATTAAATTATGACAACACATACTACAGAAGGTTTTTGGCAGAATTGATCTTTCTTTTTAGACTTCTCCTTTATTTCCTTTCTATTTAGATTTTTTTTACAAACGTTGATGAGAAGAATTAATGGTACCAACTGAAAAAGACTGCTAGAAGTCTGGGTTTTTTTTGGCAGGAAAAGCAGATAGATATTTTAAGAATTTTCTGTTTATTGAAGAAAACTAAACCTGCTAATCTCTCCTGTACCCTGCTTTATCAACTTATCTATCACTTGGATTCCCATCTTCTATCCACAAGTTATTTCCATTCTTCCAACTAAATCTTCCGTTTCCAAGGAAAAGCTGAGGTCATGATCTGTGGCTTCTGCTGTGGTTTAACCCCAGCTGGCAACTAAGCACCACGCAGCCGCTTGCTCACTCCACCCCCCCCTCAGTGGGATGGAGGGAAGGATAAAAGTGAGAAAACTCGTGGGTCGAGATAAAGACAGTTTAACAATTTAAATAAATAAATAAATAAATAAATAAATAAATAAATAAATAAATAATTTGTAATGAAAAGGAAAATAACAAAGAGAGAGAAATAAAACCCAAGAAAGACAAGTGATGCAAATGAAAACAACTGCTCACCAACAACTGACTGATGCCCAGCCAGTCCCCGAGGAGCAGCCCCCCTGCCAACCTTGCCCCTAGTTTTATTGCTGATCATGGTGTCTTATATCCCTTTGGTCAGTTAGGGTCAGCTGTCCTGACTGTGTCTCCTTCCAACTTCTTGCGCACCCCCAGCCTATTTGCTGGTGGGGTGGGGTAAGAAGTAGAAAAGGCCTTGAATCTGTGTAAGCACCACTCAGCAATAACAAAAACATCCCTGTGTTATCAACGCTGTTTCCAACACAAATCCAAAACATAGCCCCATATTAACTACTATGAAGAAAATTAACTCTACTCCAGTCAAAACCAGCACACCTTCCCTGATTTTTCTCCTGAACTGATTTCTTCCTGCTGCACTTTTCTTATGTCACACATAGGCTGTTTTCACCTACAACTGTAAAAAAGCAAAGTCTTTTTGGGATGTACAAATAGTTGCAGCAAGCCATACAGCAGCAAGTAGTAATGTAAGGATCAGTTAGAGATGGCACTGTCTAGGAAAGGCTTGTTTTGCACAAACAATTTCTGTTGGAGAGGTGGAAAAGCATTGTGTAGTCTATTGCCAAGGGATTTTTTTTCTGAAAATAAGAAGATTGGGGGTGGAGTGGGGAGAGTAAAAACAGACTCAAGAAGATGAAAGAGTGAATGACTAATCTCAGTTCACTAAAAGGAAAGTCTTGTGTGACTTACTCTAAACCATCAAAGAAGCTAGATGTTAAAAGTATCTATCAATACTGCCAGGTTAAAGATAGGTAGGACAAAAAAGAAAAAATCATTCCATTGTTAGAAGTGTGATTTCTTCTCCACTGTGCTTTCCCCAAAAGAAAATATTTCCATTTTGGTAATTTGCATTTGCCTTACTGCAACACAGTAGATATTATGAAAGCACCTTTTACTTTGGATATCCCTACTGACATTGTTAGTTGTCCACTTCAAAATAAATAAATAACACCCTCTGCAAACTCTACTATGATCACACTTTAAAACATACAAAGGGCATAAGAAAGAGAAACAGTCATTCCTCTTCTCATGAGATAGGAAATGAGAAATTATCTTCAAAGATGACTCAGGACTCTGTGCTATAGCCTTTAACTGCAACATGAAGTAAAATTCACTGAGTACTTTAAGTGATAAAAGGCAATCTCTTAAAGTAGTTCAGCACATGGATAACTTCTCCAGTTTATATATTGTTTCCTTTTGAAACTGTTAAAGAAAATCAAGGCAAAATGTTGAATATTTTTTAGGTTGGTCTCTATATCTCCAGAATGTTAGAAGACTTAGTTTATCTTAAGCAAATCTAAGCTTCAGAAAGAAACTAATAGAAGTATTAAAGAGAAATAAATATATAATAAATTGTATGAATTAAAATAAATTTATTTTTAAAGAAAATGTACTGTAAAATGTACAGTTGAAAAGCAATTGGAATACAATGACATTTCTTTGTTAAGGATTTTTAAAAACTACTCAAAGACAAAAGACTGGTTCAGATTACAGTAAGTTTTCCATGCAGCAAATAAGAAAAAAATAAAAGGTACTGAAAAGAAGAGAAGATCTAAGATTACCCTCTGGCTGTCTGAGCTTGTATATGTGCCTTCCTTCTTAAATGAAAAGTGCTCTTTTTTGTATTCAGAATCTAATCTGGAGTTGAGGTGAAATTTAGTCTTCAAAAGAAAAAAACAAAGCAAACCAAACACACCAAAAACTTACCAAACATGCAATTTGGTAGTTTCAATATATCTGTATATATAGGGAATGTTTTTTTAGCTCCTCTTTGTTATCTGAAAGGAAAGAGACAAACTTGCTGAAAGACCTCTTGTTTTTCTTCAGAGCTTAATCCAAAATATACCAGAACTATAACACCAATCTCGTGGTTTAGAACAGTTAGAGGGAGAAATCACTAGACTGCTCCACTAATGCCAGGGCATAAAATATAAAAGGAGGAAAATTAAGCATACAACATAAAAGAATCCACCTTCATGTATCATATACTCATGTAATTTTTTTTTTTTTTAAGTTATCTGAATATTCTGATGTATAGCATTACTGAGCTTTTCCAGGCAAAAATGGAGACAGGCACAACTTCTCAGCCTAGAATGAACTACAGCAAAATTTGAGCCAATTAGAAAAAGAGGTAGACACTTGGACTTCTCAGAGAAAGTTCCCATTTTACCATGTTCTTTTGTAAAAACAGTTTAGGGACAGTTGTCAGAACAGCAGTTTAAAGCTTGGTAACACAGAGGGAATTGAAAACAGAGTAGGGCATCAAAGAAAAAAAACCCCAAACATACAGAAAACATTTCAGTACATGTCTAAAATAGCTCCTCTACAGAAAGAATCACAAATGCCATGAAGAACTGTAGGGAATTGTTCCTAATGAATTGGCTCCCAATGCAAGGAGCAGGGGACACTCAGTTAGTCAGGCAGTAATTCAAAACTAACAGCAAGAACACTTTGCCCCAGGCACCACATAGGTAAACTGGGGAGCTTATTACCATAGGATATGAAAGCTAAAAGCATGAATAGGTTCAAAAAGGACAAGACAAATTTATTAAGGACTGTTCCATAAGTTTCCCTAAAACTTTTTTATCATCTTTGCCCTTTTCTATACTCTTCCTATTAAAATGAGAAAATATGGAGTTCTACTATTTTTATTTTTTTGAGATGTATGTTGATGATAGAGTCTTGGCACTGAGTCTTGTCAGAAATTGGAATGATTTGCAAAGAAAAAAAAAAGAAGAAAAAACAATATGTACTGGCTTCTTTTCCTAAGCATCCACTACAGTACATACCCAGAAACAGGATAATGAGTTAGCCTGATCTTTATATTCATGTGGTATAGTTTTCCATATGTTATATTTCAACCAGTTATCTAAGATATTTTAAACTTCTGATCTGAGGAATGTAACTCTTTGTTAATATAACTTCTGAAAAAAGAAGTTGATTGAACAAGGCCTGCAATAACAGGCCAGACCCTTGCTTGGGTTAAATAAAGCATCATTCTCTTGCTTTCTATAGAAATATGCCAATATAAACCAGGGGATACATAGTCTCTTGGAGGAGTAAGACTCCTGATAGCTCTGGGCATCCTAAAATCATGATTCAAGAGAAGAAAACTGATACTTTTTCAAAGTCTTAACTGCCAGTGAGCAGCAAGAGCAAGGCTGCTGATGAGGCCAGAGCCTAAAAATGGTTCCTGGGCAGGGGGGACTGGGGCAGGGGGATGTCCCAGGTGGAGCTGCTCAGTGCAATGATGCAGGTCTGACAGTGCCCTCACGGCCCTGACATTAAATATCTACAATTTCCACTATTTCATGTGAGACCAAGACCTGCTGCCATGCTGAATGAGCAGTTCTAAACTTGCAGTAGCTTGGACAATTGTTACATAAATTCCTTAAACCTAATTTTTCAGGTCATTCAGCTGTAGTTAGAAAGAGTTTATATCCAATAACACATTCTGCATTATGTAGCACATGGGATCCTTTGGAATCGTGAACTGGAGGTGGAGGGAGGGCTGCTTTGGAACAGGATAAGAGGCATCAGGTGATGGGACAAAATATCACAGGGCACAAAATATCACAGCCAAGAATGGGGGCTTCTAGTTTTAAACCCCATAGTGCTAAATTTCTTGTGAGAAGTTTGTGAAGTTGTTTTGTCTCAGAAGAAGCAATCAGCATTTTGGCAAATTTCTTCAGCAATATAACCTCTGATGTACAGCTTCCTGGAGCTAAATGAATTAGCACCATCCACAGAGTTCTCCTGCATCGCTGCTGGTCCCCTGGAACGCACCATGCACACCCTGCCAGGCTTCCCTCTGTAGTAAAAACAAAACTAGTTCAGAAACGCATTCAACCGCTCACTGTATTTCATTGTATTTTAATTAATTCTTTTGAAAACTCTTATGAGAAAAGGGTCTGAACATTTCCAGCATTGAGTTTAAAGCTAAAATTAAGGCAATGAATCAGGCTGTGGGAAGTTGGAAGCTAATATTGTAAAAGTATTTGCCACACAGCAAAACAGAATTGGAATCTGTGCACATTTATTTTGAAAGGTGACATATAGTACATGGGTTTTTTTCCGAAAAAATTATGGCATGCTGTTTCTGTTTAGGATAAGAATCTTGTCCCATTTTCTACTACAAGCAGCAAATGTCCCTACCTTTCAATGTTACTATAATAAACTTTACCAAAATTAGTCATCAGTATATAAAAACCAAAGCCCTTATGTTTAAGATTGAAAAACATTTTATATATATAATGAATGTATTTGGTTAATGATAAGAACATAATTTGCTCTGTCCTTTTGCCATGCAATATACAAAACTATCATAGGAGTAAAGTGTCAGTGTGACCAGATATTTCTTTGATTTGATTACTTCCTACTAGTTTCCAACAGACACATTATGGTAATTTCACCCATTATCATGCATGTCATTTTAGCATTTCAGTGATTTGAATCACCATAGATTTGAATCACCTTAGGCACCTGTAACCAGACATGTGATTTGTTCCACAGTTTTTAATGGACAACATATTTCGGGGAACTTTTTCCTATTCTTATGCCAGGTATTCCAGTATACACTAAAAGCATGGCAGAGGGATTGCAGCACAATAAGTAGCTTCAATAGCCCTGATATCAAAGTCAACAAGAATGGTCATCTTTTAGTGAAGGCCAGGTTGGGTCTTACACTAAAATGCAAAATGTCAGGCATAAAGCCACACTACTCAAAATGACTAACTGCAGTGCAATGGGCAGCTCACTGGCAATGCTGAACCTGGCATCTTTGTGGAAATTTAGCCCTCAGTGTGCTTGACAGAGAATGACAACCTGAACCGTACTTTATGTTTCAACACAAAATCAAAATCTGGCTTGCCACGCATTTCCAAAATGTTCTCTTATATATGTTTTTGACACTGATTGTATTGGTTTTTTTCTTTGTTATTTTGAAGTTGGAGAAGGAATGTTTTATTTAAAATAGCAAGCCTCATGTCTCAGAATTATTAGCTGACACTACAGTCATTTGAGCCTCTCATGTGTGCCTCAGATGGAGAGGCAAAAGAACTTAACTCTGACAACTGAGAAAATGCACCAAAAGTAAATAAATAATTGGGTACAGGTCTGTGCTACTCATAAGAGGCTAATATAATAAGTCCTGTAGAATAAATCAAGAGTGAAGAGACTTAAAACATATTAGTTAGTTAGAGGAATAAACCCACTAAGTTTAAATATAAAAAGTTCACTGTTGTGAAAAACTAGTCAGAGCAAAGTAAGAAAAACACACACACTTTTTTGATTGATGTCATGCTGTTTTATCAGTTTTCCTCTGTATTTATGTTCTGACAGGTAAGTATTTTGTTTTGAACTGGATCTCCCAAGTCACCACAATTTTAACATCTCAGATACTGCAAATGGGAAATCTATAAAGGCAGCCAAACAGTTCTGGATGTGAAGATGTGATACAGCTTGCTAGAGTACTGGTGTCACTTGCAGACATAGCTGAAAAAAAGGGATGAATTGTGGAATGTCACCCAGAGATCCAGAGGCAGACACAGGGGCTGACGTTACGAAAGTAATTAACATGGGCAAAGTATCTATGGCTGCTAAAAAGATCAACTTGAAGCTTAAAATCATCTCAAGTCCTTTGTGTGCATTTTTTTTTAAAGAGGTATACTGTGTTTTTTTATTTTTCAAATAGAGAATCAGAGAGTATTATACTTATTGTTTCCTTTTTCCATGCTCCTAGAGTGATTTTTCACTGTTTATTATTGTTGTTCATTTTTATTCACTTTAATATTTAACAAGGAATATAATTAAAGTGTGTCAAGATTAAATTCATAAAAATAAGAATAACAACACCAAATGGAAAATAAATCATTAATTTACAATTTCTTTAGAGTACTCATTTATTTAGAAAGTTATAAATTAATTGCAGACACACTAAAATTTTTTACCTTTTTAGATATATAAACTAATTCTAAGAGACTGTCAATATCAGAGGCAGTACTTGAGTAAACATCAGTAACTGGGATATAGCTATTTACTCACACTTACTTTTAAGCGGTATTTGTCTTGTTTTGTTTTGTTTTTAATAATGATTGGTGAGAAGGTAAAAGAAAGTAGCATTTGACAAACCTTGTTGCTTATACAGACTTACAATTCAAACTCCTCAGAACTGGAAAAATGCTAATCTAGTAGAAAATTAACCTCATGCACACAACTGAGGGCATTAAACACTGGGTTAGACTTCTCACTTACATGGCAGTTTAGAGAAAGAATAGAAAGAGTAGACACCTCAGAAAATTGTAGAAGCTTCAGGAAATTTGCATTGGATTTGGCAGACTCCATGAGTCAGCTGGAGAGATAGTACCCAACATCTTTACCCTGAGAGGGGCCAAGGGAGGGCAGGAGAGGAGACCCTAAAAAACCAAACCACTGCCATTAAGTTGGTGCTTGTGTTCCAGAGAGAAGAAAGTAAGACTAGAAAGTTCAAAGCATGCCTCATAACTTACCCACTTTCTGTTCACATTTCTTCCAAGCCAACTGTCTGCTGGCAGCATGCTGACTTGCCAATCCTTATCAGTCTCATGGAGGTCAGTGACCACTGGAGGCATATCCTGGCCTCCCTGCCAATCACCCTTGCAAAATTAGACAAGATGAGAGGATGCCTTTCACAAACAATATAGACATGGCACAAAGAGAAATTGGGAAACGCTTTTTGTGGAAAGATGGTATTTAGAAGAGTAATCACATGAAATGTCATATTAGATAGATAGGGCTTCACTTTTTCACCTGCCAGAGCTCTGTCAGCAAAATAATTTGGAAATCTGTTAGGATAGCCAACACTGGTTCCAAAAATATCTGGATCCCTAAATAAATGACTACTCTAAAGAAACTGTAAATTAATAACTTATTTTTCATCTGATGTTGTTATTATTATTTTTATAATTTTATGCATTTTACCCTTCCAAGATCATACAGCTATATCACTGGGGAAGATTCCAGAATTTCCAGTTTCCTGATAAGGAAAGATAAATTTCATGGTATGTCTGTTTCTCCTAACTTGTCATGAAATCAGTGAAAGAAACTAATGAAATTATTTGCTCATTGTAAAAATTAGGTGAGAGAAGGAGGAGGGGGAGGAAGTGCTCCACATGCCAGAGTAGAGATCCCCCTGCAGCCCCTGGAGAGACCAAGGAGGAGCAGGTATTACCTTGCAGCTCATGGAGAGGATGATGCTGGAGCAGATTTCTACACTACAGCCCATGGAGGACACTACAGTGGACCAGGTGGATATTTCCTGAGGGAAACTCCATCCCATGGGAAGGACCCCTGCTAGAGCACGGGAAAGTGTGAAGAGGAAGGAATGGCAGTGAAAAACTGTTATGGCTTGACCACAACACCCCCCATTCCCCATACCCCTGCACCACTCAAGGGAAGGAGGTAGAGGAGTTGGGAATGAGGAAACAATGTTGAGCCTGGGAAAAAGGAAGAAGTAAGGGGAAGGTGGTTTAGGTTTTGTCTTTGTTTCTCACCATCCAAATCTATTTTAATTTTAAATAAGTTAAATTAATTTTCCCCAAGTGGAGTCTGGTTTGCCCATGATGGTAATTGGTAAGTGATCTCCCTCTCTTTAGCTTTTCCATCTCATTTTCTCCTCCTGTTCTGATCAGGATGAAGAATGAGAGAGCAGCTGGGTGGGCATCTGGCAGCTGGCCAAGGTAAACCCACCACACTTTGTAGTCAGAACACAGTTCCTACTTCTGTCATTTCTCATGTCTGCTCCCTGTATTGGTACTGCCTCCAGCTACTGTCCTTTCTGTCTTTTACCCCTTCTAAAGAATCATAAGGACACTACCCTCTTCCCTTTCAAGTCCTTTTAAAAATACCTTCAATAAATTAAACAATTGTGGCTATTAGTAAACAGGTAGCAAATAGTATCTGTAATAAAAGACAAAAACAAACACATGGAATGTTTTTATTAATTTCTAGACTTCTGTTCAATGCATGCACTGTAGAAGAATCTGACCCCATATAGGCAATAAAAGTGAGACTGATTATTTGAAAGTTTGACTTTTGGGAAAAAGATTAATCTTCTTACCTAGTTCAGAAGTTGAATCACTTATTCGTTTAAATGGATCTCTTAGAAGTCCAGTGATACTTCGGTTTGTTGCACAATATGCAATTATTCAGTATAAATCTTAGAGATCACAGTTAATAGCTTTTTTTTTTTCATTAGAAACTGGCAGAGAAAACAAAACAGTCTCGGTTAACCTAATTACAATGTGATTGAAAAATACATTTCTGTTTTAAGACAAGATTAAGACATTTAATATCATCAGCATACAAAAATCTGAAATCTTTAAACTGAAAGCTCAGAACACCTCCTTCAGCTTTCTTTCTATGCCCTGAAATCATTAATATTTGATTGAAATCATTAATAGTATCTGAAATGCAAAAGATTAAACCCTTACATAAGCTTAGTATTTCTTAGAGAATTTATAATTTTTCCACTAATTATTAAATAATTTTGTGCCAGACTTAAAAAAAAACAAACAAAACCAGTTCTTTGAATACCTGTGTAGATACTGAAAAAGCAAGATAGTCAGCTACATTTCAAAGGAGTCTTAAAGCTACAGGAGTTAAGGGACTTGGCAACTTTACTCTGAGCAGGTGTTCAGTTTCTTTTGGGGTATCACCAGTGATGCTCAAGCCAAAAAGTGCCATAACTAAAGCCAAATCTCAAATCCTCAAAGCCAAGTGTCATCCAAACTAGTCTTTCATCAGTAAACATCAACAAAAGAAGACTGAACTGGATAGAAATTCTTTTCCACTCCCCCTCCCCAATACTTTATAGTTTGCTTTGATGTGGTTTGTTCATTTTATCACAGTGTTCTAAAAAGTACTAAAATCTATGATACCAAATACAGCATTTGTTGAGAATCAGGATTTTGTTAAGGCCAGCTTCTATCTTTTTAAAGATTAATAGGAAATTATTAATCTTTTAGGAAAGATAGGCTGTAAAATGCAAATGTATTTTATCTAGTTATATAGAGAATTATTTCAATAATTTCTATCCACTTCATACAAGTTTTTCCTCCATCTATTGCCTCCCCTGCTTCATGTTCAGACAAACATTTTGCCAAAGAACCCTAACCATCTCAGAAAAGTTAAACCCTTCATCAACACCTATATATACCAATTATCAATATGGATTTAAGGTCTCTAGCAAACAACCAAAATTCACAGAATTAAGAAAACAACATCATTCTATTAAAACCAGTCAGATTTCAGGAAGAGAAAGGAAAAACATTAAGATTACAAACTACTCTACTGCAGGTCTAAATCTCAAATGATTTGCAACTCCATTGGAATATTATTGAAGGAAGTACTACTAGTACCTTTGTTCAAAAGAAAGATTAATTTGACAAAAACAGAAGGGAAGGAAGCTGAAACAGCCTTACTCAGTAGCATCTGAGTTTTCTTGGGAAGTCTCTTATTTAAATACTAAAAGACCATATGGCTTCTAGATCTTACCAGAAAGGTTTCAGGCTAAATTTAACAAAACACAGGAGACAAGCTGGCTAGTATTTTAGTCAGATCCCATTAAAAATGTAAGAATATTGTCTAAAAAAACATATTGGAAGCCTGCAGTCAAATGTTGTGTATCTTTACCTACTTGTTGCCTTTTTATTCCACTCGTTGAATGTGTTTCCTAAAAAAAAAGTTGTGAGAATTCAGACTTAACATGCAATTGCTTATTTCCTTAATCTGATGTTCATATTACATAAAAATCGAGATGGATTTGGGTTTCTATGCCTAAGTGTTAAATAGATGGTAAGATTAGTAGAAAAAAATTGAGAGTATTTGGAATCACTTAATTTCATGACAAATACTTCACAAAATTATTCTGCTTGATCTGTCTGAAGAACATTCTAAATATAACTGGGTAACCCTTCCTGTCTTTAAAAAAGAAGCAGTATTGCTGGCCGTTGTGGCTACTTGCTCCCTTCAGAAACAAAATATCTTTTTGTTAAAATTATTTTATCAAATTTTGGGGGATTTTAGGGTTTTTTTAATAGATATAATGTAGAAATTTTTCAAGAAGTGATATATATTCCCACTTCAAATGCTATACAAACTTTTAATAAGTGACACTTTGCAAATATTTGACTTTCAAGCATGTTCCAAATTTACAAAGAAAAATCTGATAGAATGACCTATGAACAGATTACTTAAGATACAGAGGTTTTTTTCTGTAATGAAATTAAAAAAAAAGAAAAGGACCAAACACATGCTTTACAATGACAGTCTAGTTACTGATAGAGTTAAAAATGTTCAGGGGTAGAATATAAGCCTATATATCATATATAACTGTGGTCACATATGTATGACTGTCTCTCAGGCAGTTTTCTGCTTTAGGGAGTCAGAGAGAGACCAACATTTGTTCTTCTGAATTCAGAGGAGTATATAAAATGGCTATTTAAAACAATTTCATAACAGAGTTGTAATTGTTAGAGTTTTGTGTTTATCTTCCTTTAATTCCTTTTTCAAGACTTGAAAAGTTAATATTCCACATATTAGAATGGCAAATACTTTGAACTTGTAAACAGCAGATATTATACTGCACTTTTTTTGCAAAAGCACTAACAGCAGCTTCAAGCAAAAACACAATAATCAGCTAATGCAACTGTTGATGCCAGAGAGGTGAGGAAGCTTAATATTCTGATGTATTTGTCTTTGAATAGGATAAATTAGTCTGCCAAACTTAATAAAAGGATTGCAACCCTCTGAACATCAGGTGTTTTCAGAGTTTGGAGACTCTGAACTGTACAGAATAAAAGCATATTTTGGTGCCGGTAACAGGGTCAAATTCTGCTCTTAACTTCAACTATCTACTCACTGAAACAAGTTACGTAAGAGCAGTAATTGGCCTAATATATCATGATACTCCCTTCCTTCCAAAATATTTCCTTTGTAATTTAGCAAACTACAAATAGTACCTTCCACATAAGTCATCAAAGAGTAAACTTAAGACTACTTTGCATTAATGAGCTACAATGTCTGTCTCTTGCCATGGACATACTGTAAAGGTTAAGCCAGTATTCCTTATTTTCCAAGTAGGTTACACTTGCACCCATAACCATACAACTTAGATTGTCAAGTTCACCCACAGAACACACAATTTTCTCATGTTTACACATTTTTTATTAGGTGACCAATATTGTTCTGAGTTCAACTAATTTGGAGTCAACAAGCTTCTGAGGTCTTTATGACCAACTTGCTACACCCCTTGCCTTTATATACTATTCCTCTTTGCACATACAAAGTTACATATTATATCATTGTTCTTGAATCTGATCTATTTAATGAAAGAAATCAAGAAAAAAAAATTCCTTTCTCTTGATATTAATTGTTAAATTTGGTTATGACAACAACAAACTTAAACATCTCATTACAACCTTATTTGGTTTTCACACTAAATCTGAGCTTAAGTTGAGCTGCTGTTTTCGCAGTATAGCTAGCAGTTTCTTTTTCAATTCTCTGCCACCCATGCTGGCACTCTTCCTGAGAGAAACCTGCTGTCACAGTGCTCTCCTCTTAAAAACTTTTTTCATTGTAGCTTCCTTGTTTGGGTGTTTTGGTTTTTTTTAAATCAATTACGAATATCTAGATGATGACGTAAGTTGGTAGGAGACATACAGCTGCTGAACGCTCAGTCTTGCACCTGATGTACAATTCTGAAAGTGTGTGGACTCTCCTAGCTTCACTGACATAACCAGGAGTAAGCGCTTATGTTTTGCTAGAACAGCAGTGGAGGTCATCTAAGTATTGTTTTCTAGGTTCTCTCTTGTAGTTTCAAATTGCAAAAACTCCAGAGGGACTAGCTGCCAAAAGGTGTTTCAAGGAGAAGTAAAAAATAAAGAAGCATAGTAATTGTCCACAAGCTATGAAACATCAGCTTTCCACACATGACAGTATTGGGTTCTCTGTCATCAAAAGGTGGAGTGAAATGGAATTATACCTGCTACAGGAAAAAAACCCAACCCAACCCAACTCAACCCAACCCAACCCAGGTCTAAAATTCATAGATGATTATTAGTTGTTATCTGCTTCTGTGATACATTTTTATTTGAGTACAAAGAAAAGGTTAACCAAGGGAGCTGTGAAACTTTACATCTTTTGTGGCAAAGGCCAGGAAAGTATAACCCAGCATTAATGGAATTACAAAATCAAGTTTTTTGGAGATCTTTCTTTAAAAAAGTATGCTAGATCATGTAACAGCTTGCAGGGTAGAATATAAGATTTAGCTAACTGGGAGTAAGACTTATCCTACTAGGAATCTCAAAAGGCAATAAAGTTTTTAAACTCCATTATCAAAACCATACCAAATAGACAAAAGGAAACATTAAAACACATAAATATAGTCTGCTTTAGGATTTTGTTATTGCAAACTTGATGTGCAACAGTATGTGGTAAAAATATTATTAAGATTTACGAGTTTACTGTGTGAAAACATAAAGGCCCATTATCAAGAAAGCCAGAACAGAGAAGTAAGGCCTTCGTGCAAATTTGAGAAGTTACTTCATTTTTAATTTCCTCATTCTGATGCTGAACCAGGTTAACAAATCAATGAAAGTTTTATTCTGTTCATATCTGTTCAGGTAGATCCCTGAGTCTTCAGGATTTTTCAACAGACTTGTCCACTAAATCTGTTTTCATGGAATGGGTGGGACCTATATTTTGTAAGATCCCAAATTCATTTTAGCCTAAAATTCAGCATTTGTAAACCTGCATATCTCAAAATAAAAGAGAAACATGTAAAGAGCCACTTAATCAGAAATCTGTTCTAATAGTACCACCTGAAATTTGACCTCAGACAAAGTAGTGTAACAAGCCAGAGATACTCAGTCTGATGAGTTACCCATTTGAAAATTTTTAAAAATAAACATTTCAAAAAGGCCTTTTAGTGCAATTCTACAGTTTCCACTCAGCTCAGTTTTAAAAATCCCAATTGTTATCTAAATTTTTTGAGCTGTTCTCTTTGCTGTATTTTGTCTTAATAATGAACTTTAATATACCATCAAAAATTGTATCAATGTAGAGAAAAAGATTCTTTGGTAAGTATGCTTTCACACAGAAAAAACCACAACATTACATTCTTAGTGAGGACTGTCCTTTTTTTGAAGAAGACTTTAGGAAGAACGAAAGAAATGAACAAACAAACAAGTGGAAAGATTTCCAACAGAGTCCATTTTTATTCTTAAAGAAATCCCTTCACTATCCCCCTGTGACATGCACTTGCCATGTGTAACCATGCCAAATAAGCATATTCTGGGAAAAGCAAAGTTAATGCTATAATGAGTATTTCTTAAGGTAAAATTATTGTAAACAATTCTTCTGTGTGCTGGCCTGTAAATCCTACATATTGTACCGATCTTAGATTCTGCAAGTGGTCTGAGTAACACTGGCAGAGTGAAGTGGGGAAATATGAAAAGTGACCTACTATGGGGCTGTGACATCATTACCAGTTTCAGACTGGTATGCATTCAGGTACCATCATCACATTTGATATCGCAGTGTCCAAATGACAATGAGAGTATTTACTAGAAATAGGACCATTTCTTGTATGCCTGCTCATCAGCTTGTACACATTCCATAGGTCCTTCCCAGAGGAAAATTGAAGTCCACATGACTTACAGGTACAAAGACAGTTGGTTCGCAATACATTTTCAAGATCAGGGCTTGCATTTTCTAGGTGACTTAAATTTGGAAGAATGTATGAAACATGCTGTTTAAGAAAAATTGAACATAAAATTGAGGAACGGTATCTATAAATAAATACAATATTTCAGTGGTAAAAACATAATTAAAAAAACAGACCTTCTAGACAGCATAGAATTCTAGCTACAAACCATCTCATTAGTGAAAACTGATGTGAAAATTCATAAGTTTATGACTAGCTGAATAAATACAACAACATACTGATGCTTCCAAACACAAAGGATTTTGCTCTTTAACAGTTTTCAGAGGAAAAGCTCTTTTTTTTTGAGAATGGAAGAGGGGGGCAGAGGGAAGGGGAAGAAAACTACACAAAGGGCCATTTTCTTCCTACCTCACTGCCCCCCTGCTATTGCTTTCTGAAGAATAGAGTAAGTATGGACAAGACTTCCACTTATTTATTTGGTTTAGTATTAGTTTAATTTAGTATTTATTAATTTGTTAGGCCTTTGGTCTCATTATTATCTACTGATCACTGTCTTTCTTGAAGGCATCTTGACTTCAGGGCATTCAAAAAACCTCCATGCAATGGTCATCCTGAAAAGGACATCTTAATACAGGGCAAATGTACATCTAACTCTGTAACTGCCACAAGAGGATATAAATTCAATTAATCATAACCAATTGGTGTTTTTTAAACTAAACATTATGTTTATCTGTTTAATATTTTCTGACCTTAGTAGACTGAGAAAATTTAGAAGCTACAGTTGTAAAAAGACAGGAAAAGGATATGTGCTTTTTCTTCAAGAAATCAACTGCAGTGACTTTTACTTATTATTAATAAATCAAAAAGACCAGGTATTTTAAAAGCACATTTCTCACTGTAGCTGAGATACTCTAAAACATTGTTCCTAATGTTTCTTTCAGTAGAAGAAATGGATCACCATTTGATGTAAAAATAGAACATGGAAACAAGGGTAATCTTCTAAATGTGTGATATCCATAAAATCCAGGTGAGGATAATAGATGGGACAGAAAATATAAAAAATGTAATATTACCACGTTTCTTTTATAGAGGTACATAAAAATTAACACCCTATTGTGTACAAATTTCCCCCTAATCATCAAGGACAGTTTGTTTTCTTAAAAAGGACTAAAATCCTGCTAAGAGTCTCCTCTTCTTAATTCCAGGAATTTTGTTGGTAATAGAAGATATTTATAACTAGGTCCTTGTAAATTACTGTGATTTAGTTAAATTAATTAGAAGAATGACACATTAACCAGAAGATCCATCAACCTCATTGCCTTCAGCCATTATTCTCTTCAGAAGATCTTCTAAGAAAACATACAGTTGACAACATTTTTACCTTGAACACAAGTAGCTATTTTAATTCTTTAAGAAGTGCTGTAATATGACAGAAAACCTAAGGTATAACTAGAAGAAATGGTACTAGAACATGCAAATAAGAATTCATTCTGAACAATGTCCTTCAAAAATCTAGGACATGCCATTAAAGTTGGTAGCTAATTGTAGCTTTGCTGTCTTACAGCCATTCTTGTCTAAAATCAATTTTATATATTTGCATTAAGCAGTTACTGCTTCTTCTGACCTCAAAAGCTCTTGAGGGAGCTGGAAGTGATGGACACCATCAAACACTATACACAACTTTTATGACTGAATAATTACTTACCATAAAATTTTCCAGCACAGGAGCAAAAGACAAATCCATCAGATGCTAGCTATCCTTACCTACAATGCCCTCAGTGTTTGTTACTCACATACTTAGGCACACTGAAGAAACAGTTCCTTAGCCATATAAATGGGCCTAAAAATTTACGATCTAATAAGGGAAATGAATTTTTGGTACATTTAAGGTAGCTGGTACCTAACAGGTGGGTTTTAGTTGGTTTGTCCCTGCATAACTTTGCCTGCCACTCATCTTGTAGATGAAATTTTAAAAGAAAAATTTCAGGTTTTGCTCCCATTTTCTATGTGTATCAGTGAATATTTTTTGGCATTGACACCAGGAATACTATAGAAGAAGAAATATACCAAAATGCAGGTTTGGTTCGAATTTTCCCTACCACTAACTACATTTATGTGTTGAATTTTAAGATATTAGACACCATTAGGGCCTGTAACATTACTATGAAGAAGATTCCTGTTGTGCATTGCTTAAAATGGATCCCTAATAGTTCTTTCTACAGCAAGGATTCTTTATTTGTCATATGTATCCCACTACCCTTTTTACACAAGTTTACCAGTATTCACAGTTCTGAAGTGCCTAAGATATGGCAGTCTAACAGATAAAAGTAGTTTTTCTCATACTCTGTGCTTTTCATGAAATATATTTTTATTTTTCTTAAAACTCCACATATACAACCCATTTACAGATGAGATCCATCTGTATATGCTCTACTTCCTTGGCTGACACATCAAGACACGACATGACATAAATCATTGCATCAATCTTTTCAGGATATTATTGTATGACTTAATACAGTATGACATGACTATTAAGAACAAGATGCAGTGCTTCATAATACCACAAGTCAGTCTGAGGTACAAGAAAAGACAGTTCGCCTTCAACTATGATCAGAGAACTATTTCTTAAAAATTAATTAGCCCCCAGTCTGTTGAAAAGGTCATAAAAGTAGCAAACTTTGAAGATATGTTTGCAGGTGCACTTGTGCAACCAAGCTGCTGCCATTAAGTAATGAAAGGTTCCACAATGTATTTCTTTTCCTCTCCAATTGCTTTGAATGATGAATTCAAAATTCACGTGTATAAACAGAAATTTATTTCTTATAAAAACACACACACTGGCATTCACCCAATGAAAGTTCTTTAATGAAATTCATAAGTTTAAAATAAGAACATCAATAGTTAGCATCAGTTCCGCTCTCATTGTCCATGTTGTTTGGGTTCATAGCCTTAATTCTATCTCAGCTGACCAGTGAGCCACTCAGAAAACAGCCTGAAGAGGACTTGCCAAAAAATGTGCCCTGTTTAATGACAAAGTGAATGCTCTGATTTCTAATACTGATTTCAAAAGGAAAAAGAAAAGGAAAAGGAAAAAAAGAAAAGGAAAAAAGAAAAGGAAAAAGAAAAGGAAAAAAGGAAAAGGAAAAGGAAAAGGAAAAGGAAAAGGAAAAGGAAAAGGAAAAGGAAAAGGAAAAGGAAAAGGAAAAAGAAAAGGAAAAGGAAAAGGAAAGGGAGAAAAAAAGACTGATTAGCCCAGTTTACTTTAAGGAGGGCTGCTGAGCTGGTGGGAATAGCTGCACAAGTGTCAATGAAGATACAAAAGGACTTGTTTCAGGTGACCATGAAAATACTGGAAGATTTCCCTGAAAAATTTCTGTGCAAAGGTATCCAAGTTGTAACTCATGGACAGTTCAGATGACTTACTAACTATATAGATTGAGGACCAAAACAATCCTGTTCTGAGTTCAAGAGAAGGTACACGCACATAAAAGCAAATAAGTACAAAAATGTTTGCCTTGCACAGGAGTAAGCTACCACTTGCCAGCTGACACATGTCTATGTCTGCTCCACAGTGTTCCCTTTAGCAATTTCTCCAGAAGTTCAAGCATTTCCAGGACCTTGCTCTGTACAGAGCTTTTTTCTGTCATCATTCAGATATATAGCGTAAGACAGAGGTTAGGAGGATGGGCAAAACAGAAAGTAAAGTAGTTGGGAGAAATGTGTTCAGATAACAGAATGGCAAATATGGGTCCTGAAAAGTTACACAGTATTATAGTTCTAACACAGTTAAGGAAACTGCACAAAGAGCTGATCTTTGGGATTTTAACTCCCAATAACTGCAATGATGGAAAAGGGAAGTAGATACTGTATGGACATTTGGAAATTTGCAGACTAAATAAACTACTTTTTCCATGTCCTTATTCTGTGGATATCCCCAATAAAGAAATAAATTAATAAATGTCAGGTGCCATAGATGATTAAAATCCAAAGGAAATTAAAAGGGAAATTAAACACTTTCTGACCCCAACCCACCCCAGGTAAAAAAAAAAAAAAAGGGGGGGGGGGGATAAAAAGAGGAAAAAAAAAAAAGGAAAAAGGAGGAAGGAGAAAGAAGGAAGAAGGAAGAAGAAGAAAGAAGAAGAAAGAAGAAGAAGAAAAAGAAAGAAGAAGAAGAAAGAAGAAGAAGAAAAAGCCAGGCTGTTACCAAAACAGTTCATCTCAGTCTTGCCTGGACTCCATTTAGAGCGATGGCCTCATTGCCGCTGCAGAAAGGAGGTTGTCCTTTCCAAGATCAGCTGCTGTCACTGTTCTTCTCTTCTACCTTCCTTCCCTGTCCAGTCCCAAAACAAACCCAAAAGCAGCAGAGACTAAAAATAAAGCAGTGCTTCAGTAAAGGTAAGATTCAATACCCACGATCATTTCAGTTAGAGAATGGTGTATAGCCTACTTACAGCTCCCTTATGCACCACTGAGCCCCACAACCCTACCTGTCCTGCTCAGAGCTGAAGTTACACCTACCCTAACCTTCTGGCCTTTCAAAACTACACCTAACATCTCTTTAGCTTTTTTCCTTTTATCTTCCCCAAATCCACTGAGCATAAAACTGAATTTTACCTGCTCTGTTGAGAAGCTTTGAGCCAGCTCTGGCTGGCACCAAGCACTGCTGGAAATGAGTGACTGGACCAAGCATGCCATTCATATGATAATCATAACTGTCTGAGATTGCCAACCTGCAAATTTTGAAGGAATATTCCTATCAAAATGTGTCATGCAAAATTTACAAACAATTGACATTGAGTGTTATTCAAGTTTATTTAAAAGATTACAAAGGGCATAAATTTAAACAGCTCTGACCAGTTGTAATCAACAAAGGAAAAGTGCTTACAACACTTCTATTCCTCTGTTTTTTGTTTGTGTGGTGCTATACATGCCATTCATTTCTCTTCAGCGATTCTGGAAAGTGCATACACATAAAATATTTAAACAGTACGTTGTTACCTAGTCTCTTTTAGTACTAATTTAAAAATTGAATAAGTTAATACAGTGGGATTTTTTATTTCACTGTAACTTAAAAGTACATAAAGGAATGAGACTGTGGGATTTGAGAACTAGGAGTTTATACTAGCAGGCTTTCTGATTTATGTATTCTTGTCAGTCTGCTTGCAAGTAGGCAAGGAGCATTAATGAAAACATGACGTTAGGAAAATAACCAGCAAACATTTCTGTCAGTAGCTCAGTTAAAACTGAGAACAGGAGGAGAATAAATTTGAGTCAAACTTAACTGGCAAAGTATGAAGCACAATGTTCAAACAAAAGCCCAGAGTTAATAAGGTTACTCTTGACAGGCTGATGCTAGGTAACTGGAACATGGTATATAAAATACTAACATTTTATATTTTCTTTGCCTGTCGTGTGCAAGCCACATTTTCAAAAAAAACAAACCGAACTAAAAATAAATCCCAAAATAAAAAAGTATGTAAGCTTGCAGCTTATTTCTAAAAATATTATGCAAAATGGTCCCAAGAAAATTGAATTTACAACCCAACTGTAAAACAACATTCAAAATACCTTTATAAGAGGGTATAAAAAGGAGGTTTAAAATTTACCAGTTGTTTTAACCCTTCATTTTATTTGTCTGTATATGAAGTATATCTTAAAAACAAAAGCTCTTAGTTTCTCCCCGACTTTGAAACCAGAAAATAGTGGTGGCATCTTAAAGCTAGAAAAATCATACTAACATAAGGATTCCTTGCATTTTCTTTTGTTTTTTTTTAATTAAATCCAGTTGTCAAAATACAACCCTGGCAAAAACTGGAAAGAATTGGTACAATACTTGCATTGGATAAGAGTTTTCTCAGCTAATGGTGGCAATAGCTGGTAATTTCAATGAACCAGTGCTGTAAGACTTGTGAGATGACTACACTAAGTGAGCCAATTTATAGCTCACTGCTGCTGAATCCCTTTTTTATCTCCCTCAAAACCACACTTCCAGAGTATCCTTTCAAGTGTCAGAATGCTCATACACCAGACCACTACTGCTGATGGCATATGAAAAGAAGACCACTTTAACCACATACAAAAGGTGATTAGAGACGTCACCTTTTCATTTGCCATCAGAAATACTTAAAATAAGACTCTAGATAACGGTATAAGTGTGTATTGGGTTTGTGTGGCAAGGTTTTGGTAGCGAGGGGGTTGCAGGGGTGGCTTCAGTGAGAAGCTGCTGGAAGCTTCCCCTATGTCTGACAGAACCAATACCAGCCGGCTCTAATACAGACCCGCCGCTGGCCAAGGCCGAGCCAATCAGGGATAGAGGTAGTGCCTCTGGGATAACATATTTAAGAAGGAAAAAAAGTTGCAGGGCACACAGAAATGGCAGCCAGAGAGAGGAGTGAGAACATGTAAGAGAAACAACCCTGCAGACACCAAGGTCAGTGAAGAAGGAGGGGAGGAGGTGCTCCAGGCGCCGGAGCAGAGATTCCCCTGCAGCCTGTGGGGAAGACCGTGGTGAGGCAGGCTGTCCCCCTGCAGCCCAGGGAGGTCCACGGTGGAGCAGATATCCACCTGCAGCCTGTGGAGGACTCCATGCCAGAGCAGGTGGATGCCTGAAGGAGGCTGTGACCCCGTGGGAAGCCCACGCTGGAGCACGTTTTCTGGCAGAACTTGAGACCCCGCAGGGGACCCATGCTGGAGCAGTCTGTGCCTGAAGGACTGCAGCCCATGGAAGGGACCCACGCTGGAGCAGTTCGTGAAGCACTGCAGCCCGTGGGAAGGACTCTTGTTGGAGAAGGTCATGGAAGACTGTCTCCCGTGGGAGGGACCCCACACTGGAGCAGGGGAAGAGTGTGATAAGTCCTGCCCCTGAAGAGGATGAAGCAGCAGAGACAATGTGTGATGAACTGACCACAAACCCCATTCCCCGTCCCCCTGCGTCGCTGCGGGGGGTAGGTAGAGAATCCGGGAGTGAAGCTGTGCCCGGGAAGAAGGAAGGGGTGGAGGGAAGGTGTTTTGAGATTTGGTTTTATTTCTCATTACCCTACTCTGGTTGATTGGCAATAAATTAATTTTCCCCAAGTTGACTCTATTTTGCCCGTGATGGTAATTGGTGAGTGATCTCGCCCTGTCCTTGTCTCAACCCACGAGCCCGTTGTTATACTTACTCTCCCCTGTCCAGCTGAGGAGGGGGAAGTGATAGAACGGCTTTAGTGGGCACCTGGTGTCCAGCCAGGGTTAACCCACCACAAAGTGAAATGTGTCAAACAAATTGCAGAATATATAATACTTAACAGCCTGAGCTTATTCTTGCTTCTGCCATTGGAAGCTTGTTATACATGAATACTCACAGAAAATAAGCATCAGACACAAATACAAAAATATTTTCATTTGAAATTATATATTTGCTGTCTGTAACGGAACAAGCACCTATGTAGGAAACAGATTCAGCATCAGTGGATGCCTTCCACATGGCTGGGAACAAAATGGATATTGTGATCTGAACACAGATCATATTGCTCACCCTGCTGCTGGGATACAAACATGAATACTAGTCAATGCATGTTAGCTGCAGTGGTCACAACAAAAGAAGCACAACTTACATGACAATTTTTTTGCACTTACTTCCTAACACACTGTGACCGTAACTATTCATCAGAACCCTAATAAAGAGGTGATTAACTGAGCAAGACATTTCTGAGTGAATCCAATATGATTAGAACTATACATGCAATTTTGTGTGACCATAACAAGAAAAAATCAGAGTTTGAACACTACACACAGGCAATACTTTTCACAGTAGTATATTATTTGTAGAAAAGAAACAAATAATCAAACAAACCTCCAGCAGAGTCTGTATATCTCACTAAGTATTTCTTTACATGGATTCAATGAATAATTTCTTTTGGAAGGGATTTCTGGAAGTCACCTCATCCATCCTCCTGCTCAAAGTCTAACTTCCAGTTAGGGTAACTGGAAGTTAGGTTGTCTTGCTCATGGCTATGTCCACTTAAGTTTTGAAAACTCAAGAATGGATATTCCCCAATATCTCCAAACAGTCCTCTCAAGTGCTCAATGACCCTTGTTGTAGGATTTTGTTACCTTTTGGTTTCCCTCGCAACCACTTGTGACCATTGCATTACATCCTCTCACTGATCACCTCTAAGACGAGTCTGACACCATCTCCTCTATCCATCTGTTAGATAGTGAAAGGCTGAAAACTAGTTCCCCCCCTGAGCCTCCTCCAGGCTGACAAAAAGCCCAGGTCCAGATTTAGTAACCTTGAGCAATCAAATACAGACCCTCAGCATCTCCGACAACTCAAAATTTATCCAGTCTTGAAAGGTTCTAGAACTTCTACTCCAATGCCTATTCCATCCACCACACAAAGCAAAACAATCTTTTTGAATACTCTGTGGAAAAAAACCAAAGTACTAGGAAACATCAAAACCCTATAAATAGATGTAACCTATGAAAAGACTAGAAAATAACAAGAATTAATTTTCTCTGTTCCTGCAACATATTTTTCCTCTGCTTTGCTAAGTCCTGTTGTCTAAATAGCAGACAGAACAGACATTTCTGTACATTATAAAAGAAGAAACATAAATCAACCCAAGGTACTGTCTAGACAGAGGTAATTTACACCTGACTTAAGTCTCACCTTCAAATCCTATCAGCAGTAAAACACGAATCACCAGCTTGATTTTTCTTTTTTTTAAGTAGCAATAAAAATAGGAGCGCAATCTGCTCTACCTCTTATGTCCAGGTAGGGTGAATTTCTATTCAGAAGCATATAAAAGAACATCAGCCAAGTTATTTTTGCCTCTTAACTTGAATTATTCTTTTCTGGCCCCTGAAAACAGAAAGCAGGCTACCTGAAGTGTGAGATTAACAAACATAAATTTGTTGCAAAAACCTCTGTCATGGAAAAGAAGGTTTTCAAAATTACTACTGTGTTTTGAACTGGTATAGGAGTCATTAATGAACCTGTGCTAGTGAAATCTTTATTTTGTAGTAAAGTTACTCCATACAATCTTAACAGTTTTCAGAACTGGCAATTATTTTGTTGAGTTTATAACTGTACAAAGGAAAATCCATATTATACTAACAGAACAGTTTTATTCTTTAATAAGATTCCTTGCTAAAGATATTAATCTTATGCAGTAAAGGTGTTAGATGCCTTCATGCAGCTGTTAAAGAAAATATATCTATGATGTCCTGTATCTAAAATACTAGAATATACACTGCTACCCTAAAAACACTACTATGATCCTAAAAATATTTCTAATCCTAAGAATATTTCTATATTCTAATGAACGGAGTAAGGTCAAACATATTAATATCATAACTAAATAAAATGGAAACCTCTAACTTATTATACTTTTATAGAGTAGTCCATCATAATTTAATGGGAGCAATCCTACCCATATTTTTCATGTACTGTGTAAAAATGCAATTGTTTTGATGAATGATTCTCAAGGTATCCATAAGTGTTATTGATTTTGCAGGAGGTGTGATGCAAAAGTGATTTTTCTGGGTCATTCAAAGCAACTAAATGCACACAAGAACATTTAAGTTTCATTTGTTTAAAAATATTAGAATAAAGTCAAGTGCAATAACTCAACAAGTTGCCCTTGTTTATAAATTTAAGTGAAAGTCTAAAACTGGAGAAACTTTTCCATCTGTAATCTCCAGGGTTTTTTTTCCCAGCAATGCGAAAACCCCTCCTGAAGGCATTTTACATGGGGAAAAAAAAAAAAAGATATCAAGCATTCCCTCTTCTATTATAGAAAAGGTGTTTGGATAATTTTATGGAGGTGTGTCAAAGCATGGTCATGCAGAAAAATGAATTACTTCAGTTATTACAAGCAATACAACCTTTTTACATTTGTTATATCTGCAGCTCTGATATTCAAGATAATGGAGTTCAGGCTTAACTAGAAAAATATCATATAGATTAAGAAACAGATATTGTCAGAAATGAGAGATTTGGTCCTCAGAGGGAGTTAATCCTGAACATATGCTCTGTTCTGTCTTTTCTTATATCATGGTTTAACAGAAAAAATGCCCAAGAAGACATAAGGCAGACTTTTGACATAACAGAAAAGGGACAAAAGTCAAGGAGAAATCTCTAGTCTTAAAACAGATGTGCATACAAATCCACATATATTTTACTTGCAAAGAAAGGCTAAAATTGAAAGACAAGAGGGTTTCAGCAGAACTGCAAAATGTTAATATTCTTCCCCTGAGAAAGGGCAGTACGTTTAGTATGCTATGTTGTCCCAGGACATAACTAAAAAGTCAACAGCTCAGCTGAAATCAATGAATGAATTGAAGCTGCTGTTCAGCTGAAGTCAATTGCAGCTATAAAAGTTCTCCCTGAAAAGTGATGGTGAGAAGCAATAACATACCCAAATTCTCTATTTTGCAAACTGTCTAAGAAAGTCACTTACAACAATAACACTTGTTTGTCAACTAGAGCTCTAAGTCATTTCACAGGATCATTATCAAACTTGGCAAGATTGCAACGCTGTGGGGGACTTCGCAAGTGTGGATTAATCACCTATCCAAACAGAAGATTGTATTTATGAGTTATCTTAATTTGAAAAAGACCTTCAGATTTATTTATTTATGCTCTTTTTAATTTTTTTGCTCATTAGTTTCCTTTATTCATTTCCTAAGTAACAAGTTACACATGGGTCATTTGAAATAGTTATTTGTTTATGTCCTTATTCCATTAAACAAATGGTAAATATTTATCATTCTTGCTTTTCAACAGGTAATGCTTTGGATACACAAGAATCATTGTATTCTAGTCTCGGGACTTAAACTTATCTCCCTGCTGTCACCGACTATATTTAACTAACTCAGATTGTTTCAGAAAAATAATTGCAATTCCCAGCTATTAACTTCAGCCTCCAAATCCATTAACATAAAATCACATTTTTAGTCTCAAAGTCAAACCTTTCTAGTGTCCTTACAAAAGAGTTTGTACTTTACCCTGATACTGAGTTATACTGTATTATTTAAGAGAATTACAAAACTGGTTGACACAAGCTCCCTCATCTACCTGGTTCTCACTTCCTCTGGCCTCATCTAGATTTTTGGGGGCTTTTTTTTGTATTAAGCAGCCCCTTCAGCGAGTCAGATCTCTCTGCCAAATTCTAAGACCTCTCCAGAAGCCTTTGCTTCTGATTTTTTGTTTGTTTGTTTGTTTGTTTCAGCTTAAATTAGGTTCCATCTTGGCAACAGCAGCTCTGTAATGTGAAAGTTATCTGTTTTGCTATTTATGGACCAGTTTAGGTAACAGCCCAAAACAATGGGAAGATGTCATTAAAAAAAAACAAACAAACAAACAAAAACAAAAACACAGAAGTGCAAAAGCAGCCACGCTAAAAACAAGCAAGCAAAAAACCCAAGCAATGCCATTAAACCCCCTAAACTACATAAGGAGGATATTTGCACGTAAGTATGAATGACAGTAAGTACTGACCACGATCAGTATGCATGTCAACGGTCACTCAATTTATGGACAAAATAATGTTATGGTTATGAAGCTACTTTTAATAAGCCATTAGTAGTTTTCCCTTATAATTGAACCCCAAGAATTGTTATATTTAGATCTAATACTTCACATAATTTTTCATCTAATTCTTATTTCCCTAGCTTTCATTACAAGTGTCCCCAAAATTGCATTTCCATTCTTCAAACTAAGAATGTAAAAATGGTTCAGCATTTCTTTTCCAGCTCTCACATCTTCCTCGTACATACACAAGTACATATGGGTTTTGTTTGTTTGTTTAATTTAGGATTTATTATCTCCTCTGTTCTTCACCTTCACAAAAGTCTTCCCCATGAAAAAAAACCCTTTACCATGCATGCATGCCCTTGATTTTTATTTTCGCTTAAGGCACTTTTCATACAGGAATAGTAACAAAACGATACAAATTCAGTTAAAGTGCTCCTGGAAAATGTGGTTCTATTTGTGTAGGAAAATAAGTCATCTATCTGCATCTTGCAGTAGGAAATTAAACACTTTCAGAAGAAAAAAAATGTGGCAAAATAGTTGTAAATTTGTCCTTATCTTTTGAACTGAAATCTTTATAACTATTATTAGCCACCCAGAACTGCTCTTCAGTACTGAATTGAACTTCCATTAGATTTGTCTTATTTTTCATACACCTTTAAGAGGTGGTCCAGATAATATTACTTGGATGTAAACATACAAGAACCTCTCCAACATTTAATATTAAAAATATGTGAAATGTAAATTATAACAGCATAAAACTCTTCAGAACTTTATTATTAAAAAGTGGAATTACTGATGATCACTTTATATACACATAATCAAACATAATTTAAATTCCTGGGGAAATGGGACAAAATGGCCTTAGTTTGTCACTTGAATGTGTAAATATTCCATCATATAAAGTCTTTTTCCAATTCTAGCCATCAAAAAATCTTTGATGATTTTATTGTTTTATATAGCAATTCTTAAATATAAAGACTTGCTTGTTACAGATTGAGGGGCAAGCAAAATTTGCTTTTCAAACTTCAACTAGCATTTGTAGGGCTTGCCACTGACCACATCACTATAATTGAAGGTTAACCTTTTTAAAATACCTGGAACTGAACTAATCTAACTAGGAGCCTAATCTAGCAAATAGATGTCTGTGAATGATTAGTTTTGTGATACAATTAGTTCAGTCACATGCAGCGGATATAGTTTCTAGATATACCAGATGCTGAACACTCAAAAAGCCAAACATAATAGTTATCCAAAATAGCACTATTCTATGACTAAACTCATAAAAGTTGGAAACTATGGCTTTGCTGAAAGATTTTGTTCCTTTCTACTGCAAGTGTCCACAAGTAGAATTGTATATCACGTGAAATATTTTATTCACCTCAAAACAATTATTGGTGTTTTCTTTTATCAAGAATTTTTTTGTGTGTGTGTTCCTGCTTGATCTAAAGAAAGTTTATGCTATGGAACAGAGAATTCATAAAATAAAGATCAAAACTCTGATGTTTTACTAGTTATTTCTTATCCCTGCAACACAGGAATGCATATGCTGCTCCCAGCACAATGGTCATTACAGGTTGCTATAAACAAAATGGTTTTGTTTTTAAGTTCTAGATGAAGAGCTGAAAAATGATACGTTAGTATAATTAATGTTTCTGGATAGGTACAACTTGTAGCTGAGAAAATATAAAAGCCATAATTTCATTTTCTTATTAAATAAGCAGTTACGAATCTTACAACGTTTAATTTATCAGAAAAGGAATTTTTGTCTCTGTAATAGATAGTAATTATACAAGCTATGAGAAATATTTTATTTTTTTATCAAAATAATAGGCAAGAAATGAACACTTGATGTCTGTTGCATGAAATGTTAATCTTACATGCATAACCATCTATGATTCTCCAAAATTTTGCTAAACAGCAAAAATTTTAAATAGTGTTAACATTTTCACTATCTTTAAAAAACAGATATTAGAAACCAGGCTTCTTCTGCACCATAAAAGCAGTTTAAATCTGCATATAAAGGATAGAAAAAAAGTGTTTATTTTAAGTTTCAAAATCTGACAAACTACTGGAAACCTTACATACAATATACTTTTTTTTTTCCTCTTTTGTTAATAAGCGTAAATGTTTTTAAGCCTAAACTTGAAGCTTCTGTGATCTGTCAGCTACATCTAGGACCACACCTGTTTCAGGAAATAAATTATGTGCCTTTTTAAAGCTTTGTCTCTTCAGAAATTAACAGCTGAATGTCTTGCAAAGGTAATTTAAAAATCCACAGGTGCGTCTGCTTGGCATGATCAATTATTAGAAAGAACCAGCATTTAAAAATTAATTATTCCAAATCATAAGATGGTGTCATCTTTTTTCATGAAGAGAGAGAAATAGCTGAAATAGATTATGAAGGATTATTTCTTTCTGCTGATTTTATTAGTGGTTTTGTAATCTTCCAAATTTTACTTTCCTGGAAATAGAATTTGGTTCATCATTTTGCAATTTTTCTTTGAAGTTTCAGATATTGGCCTCTGTCAGAGAGACTAGACCAGATAAGATTAATCTCTACTCTGATCTAATGTAGGAACTATTTTTTATGTTCTCAGTGTTGCTGCTAGACAGTGAATTTGTTAAAGGTTGGAGGAAGCATAGAGAAAAAAAAAAAGAAAAAAAAAAGGGAAAAAAAAAAGAGGGTTGCTACTGGGTTACATGTCAGAAGCCAATAAACTAACAAAAGAACCATATTCAAGGGCAAGATAATTGGGGAGTACATCTTGCAGTTAAGGAAAATCTTAAGTAGGAAGATCAGACTACAAGGAGGTCATTTGAGTATTCCAAAATCCAAGGCTAAACTATTAGCTGTGAAACTAAACCAGAAGTGAACAAAGCACAATTTAGATTAAAAGCAAGCAATTAAAAACCTTCCACAAAGGTTAACTTTGATCAAGACTTGTTTATGTTATACCTGATAAATGTGAACAGGGAAGGAACCACAGACATCAAACTGCAGAGTACGGAATAACTTCCTGAGCCTTTACCACTAGTAAGTTGCAATCTTAAAATATAAAAATGTGAAAGAGAAAGTGATGTTAGCACCTAATATCATTCATGCAACTTTATTTGTTAATGAATGGAGCTAATATTTGGAAAAGAGTGGAATCAGTCGCAAAATAGAATCATAAATGTATTCATAGAGACCGAATGTCCCAAGCCATCTTGATCACTTTTCTGGTGCTGATACAATTGCAGAACTATGAGAAAGGCATGGAGGAGATCTATCTGGACTTCTCAAAATATATTTGATGCTATGTCACAGCATATCCTATGGGGAAATTAAATCAAATTGGTTTGGAGAGAAATACAATTAAATGAATCAAAAGCTGTCTGTCTAAATCAGGAGTGGGTAATTATAAATAGTACTTCCATCTAGATGAGGAAATAATGTCCATCACTGTTCCCCACAGATGCCCTTGGGGTCTTATTTTATCCAATATCTTTATCCTGAAAATTTATAAAAGCAGGGATAAATAGTTGCATTCACAACTACTGAGCACTTATCCCCTTGTTGGAGAAACCCCACACTATTATTCAAACCTTGACAACCGCATCTGTATGCACACTGCAGGTCCTTGGGCAATAATCCTGGAGTGCCTCTCTGAAGATGCAATGTAGACAAGACAGGAATATGTTACCTCATATGCCTTGCTAGAGACCAAGCAAGTCCTTGCATGCCCTGCACCACATTATCTCTGTGATACAAATGACTTTACCTGTGCTATGACAACCTTGAAAAATCCCAAGGCACTTTTCTTCCTGAACTGGAAAAATGAGGCGATCCATGGCAGGATCCAACAGACAACCAACATTATCCCTACACACTACTGTACATACCTCATTGTCTTGCAGGCCAGTAAATATAGGTATATTTGCCATTACTGGGCACAGACGTTAGGCCGTGTCAGGTCCCGGGGGTGGCTGGGCTGCCCTTGGCCTGAGTGGGGCTGAGTTGGGTTTACCAGGCGCCCCGTGGCCGAGTGCCCATTGCCCAGCCTGTCTGAGCTCCAGCTCTGCCACTGGGTGCATGGGGACTGTGAAGCAGCTTTCACCCCTTCCCTGGGGACAGAGGAAAAGGAGCAGACAGGAACTGGAAAATATATAAAAAAGAAAGCCAAATGGACCCCAAGACTGAAACAGTATAAGACACCAATATCATGCTCCCTGTGGCACAGAATAGAAAGTAATTCCCACCGTGAACCTCTGGCTCCTGCTGGCAAAGACCTCAGGATGCTGCCAGCTCATCTTATTTCACCACTCCCTCTTTCTTCTTGAGAATCAGCCAACGTTGGGATTTCAATGAACTGTTTTATTTACTGGAAGGGTGAATATAACACCAGAGAAAAAGGAGCAGGAATTACTAAATTATTTTGTATAGCACTTTCAAAGGGATTTTTAATGAGGTTTTCCTGTGTTAATTTAGACTGTGAGTGCTAGTTTAGCCGGACTAATAATTTGGCCTATCAGACTATTAAAATATTAATTTGGCTAAAAAAAAAATTTCTAGCTCCATATAGATAGTGTGCTTCCCCTTGCCCACAAGATTTGAGTACAACAGCCTCATACCCTTGCTGCAAACAATCTCTGAAATTAGTGTTACCGCCTGGGCTGGCCTTCACTAGTTGCTGGAAGTGGGTATGGAGGCAGTGCCTAGAAAGCCCTTCTGCCCAGATTTATAATGTTCTAAGACTGAAAACAGCTGTAAGGTATATAAACATGCACTTCGGTTGGCAGAAACTGGCATACATCAGTCAAGGTCATCCAAGCTTCAACAGTTCTAGGACCATATGCTAACATTCCTAGAAAGTCTTGTTCCTGAAAGGTACTCTGTTGCAACTGTTTGTGGAGTGAGACCATCAGATTATTTCTCATGTCTTCCTCTCTTCAGTACCATACACCAGCATCCACCTCAGCCTGCATGACACTCAGAACTGGGGACATGCAACAAGGAGCTATCCTTAGCTTTTCCATAGTAGCTATGATCCGTGGATTCATGCACAGATGTGTGATTTTTGTTTCTACCAGCAGCATACAGAGATCAAAGTCAATTTCTTAATAACTCTAGAACCCATTTGCCTCTTTCAGTTTTAAGCAAAAAACATTTGTTTGAACACTCTCTGCCACTCGTGTCCTTTTTAAAATTTAGAATAATCTATGGAGGGAGAGAGGAAGGAAGGATTTAGTTGTGATTCCATGGGCTCCCCCCATGCACTAGTCCTTTTCTTGCTGACTAACCCAGGACAGACTCTTCAGTCCTCCCACTGCCCCTTTTCATTTCTTCACTGATAAAAACATAACCAAATACTGCTTTGGATCAGTTCTTCCTGGCTCTCATCTGTCTGTTGCCAAATGGTGATGTCACTCTGCTGTCCCTTCAAGTTCAGGCTCTCCAGGAGGAGATGGTCACTAAATTAACGTTATACAACAAAATTCAGCTTCCTCCAATCCAGCTGCAAGAATCACTTCTCCACCCTACCCCCAAAACGCTCTTTCCTACTGCTGTGAGACTTAAGGAACCTTATAATCCTTACAAGACTTTTTATTTCACCCCTTACAGTTCCCTCCAGGCAGCTTCTGTTAATATTTATTTTACAACTGCTTCAGTGCTTTCCAGTTCTCTCTCTCTCTCCCCTACTCTGCTCCTAAACTTCTGGTCTAGCCCCTTATCCTAAAGAAGTGTAAACGGGCTGTATCTCACATGTCTGAGGGGGCACTGCACTTACTTTTCTTAAAATGGCAGGGACGTGCAGAAACAGTGAACATGTAACCTTTAGAAATATTTAGTGGAGTACTTGATTCCTGTTGGAGTGTTTAATTTCAAGCATAGTTTATAAATATACTCTTTTTTTTCTTTTCAGAATAGTGTCACCTGAGTTCTATAAATAGGGTCTAGAAGTAGAAGAAAACTTTTAAGTAGATATTAAGGATATGATATCCTGAGGGTACTTGTACTAGAACCTAGGAACCCTTTTTATGGCCTCCATCTTATGGTTGATTCCTCTATAGAAAAAGTTTCACAAATGTTAAGCAAGTGGAAACATTTAAATCTTCAGTAATAAGACAAATGTTCCTCCTTGCAGATAATGTATCATCATGACTACCACAAGCCAGGCAAGGACAATAAAATATGCATAGGAAGGACAGTGAATTCTGATAGTCTATCCTGATCCCAAGATTTTAAAACTTAGTAGGGAATTTTTAAACAAGTTTCATACAGTGTTATGCAAATTCTAACAATTATGTAAATTTATTTAAAAAGTCCTTTTATCTTTTCTACATGTCCTGGTTTGTTTTTCCTTTCTTTTTTTAAGACATTAGTCTATCCATTAGATTTTCACCCTAAATGCAAAACACAATTACAACAGAATATTGCTTCATGGTGAATTTGAAGATTTATAAGCACTTGATGGGTCCAGACATTTAGCTGTAAATCTTTTTTGAAAAAAAATAACACATGTTCTTTGCAAAATAGCTCATATCTATTTTCCAATCTCAATCTTAACTCTCTCTCAAGTTCTGCATTATTTCTTAGTTCCAGCTAACTTCTTACATTCAAATTTTAGTCATTCTGAGTTGCTAGAAACTGTATAAAATAGGAGTTGTTTGGGTTTTTTTTCCTCCCCTTGAATACAAAACCCTCTGTGAAACTAAAAAATAAAATTTTGGATTCTCCAGTGGTAAGATTATGCTTTCCTCTTCTCTGCCTTGCTACTTCACTTCACAAAAAGCCCCACAAATACTGTATAAAACTTTTAAGAACCAAACTGTAGCTTCTTCCAAAGGCAACTGCCAAACCCAACTCCAAAACACTGAACCAAGCATACAAGTCACAGAACAATACATAGCAATGTAACATTGTTTTAAGAGTGCCTTGGAGAACACAAGCAGATTTGACTTAGTTGCACACAGTTGATGCAACGCTTGGACCTGCAGTATTAAAAAAAAAGGATTCATCTGCCTCACACGTTTCTGTCTGACCCTTGAATTTAAAATGTTCACATCATAACACAGCCACTTTAGGCCCCTTGTGGTATATAGTAACTTGCAAGCACAGACAGCATCAAATACCAAATTCCTATTAAGTCAATGGGTCCCCAAAGAGAGTGTTTACTTTCAGATTATTTCTTCACCAAATAGAGCACCTTACAGAAACCCAGTTAGCACAAGTATCTAGATTTTCATTTGTGACAAATGAAAGACAAATGCTGTCAAAACTCATAGTGAGAGCTGCTTTTCTTCCTTTGCTAGTCACAAATCTTATTTTCCTCAAACTATTGTTAGGTGGGTTTCTTTCAACATCGTCTTCCAGTTAAATTTTTAATCAGTTTGTTTGGTGTTTCATTTCATATGTTTTTGAGAAGAAGCAAACTTTGCCTCCATTGCAAAGTTCTGCAAATTAACAAAGTAGCTGAAAACACGACCATTAATGATATCTGATTTACATTAATTAAAAGTCATAAATTGTTGATCACATATATAGACTCAGTTAAAAACTTTACTTCCACAAACATTATGCACCATATACAATTTCTGGAAGGTAAAATAAACCTGTATTTTAATATATTCTGTACTGTAACTTTTGACAGCCATACTACTTCTTCACTCTGTCTTATCATCTACACACTTTTTTTGTAAGGAATTAATCCAGGTTCCTTTTGAACAAATTCTGTTTATTGGATCTAAGAGTTTTATCTAAGATGAGATCAGCTTTGGTTTGTCCACAATAAGGATCCAAAGGATTATTGCGGGGGTCTCACGACAGGGTACAATGGAAGGAAAAGGACTGTTTTTCTAAAATTCTGTGTAGTGTAGCTATGTTTACTTTCTATATGAACAATGTTCACTGATGTTTTTGTACTTAGGTACAAAATTATGTAAATTTATGTGCTCTGAACATTATATAATGGATTATTATACCTTCTAAAATATAAATCTAATACCTTAAATGTCTTACAGCACTATCTCCCCATTATAGATCTCTATAATATTGTATTTACATTCTATCATTACTTCTCTTTTTAATTATATATATTCAGCTCTAGAGAAGCTCAATTTCTTTTTTCTTCTTTCCTTTAGGATATATTTAATTAGCTTAATTCAAAATTGTGCCCTTCTGGCATCATCATTAACACAGACTTAGTATAATTAGCATTGTAATGTACAATAAATAATCCTGTACAAGTCAGGCTTTTACATTACTCTTGCCCTTTTAACAACAAACCTATAAACCTATTTTCCATTTATGTGCTACTTTTTTTTCCCTTTTTTTTTCCCAAGGATAACTGAGTAGAGAGCAGAACACAGAAATATTAATTTAATATTCTTTCACTTATCAACTCTTTTTGACCTTATTGCCTTTAGTATTTCACAGTGTTTTATACTGTGTTTGACAGCAGCTATCAAAGTGCTTGACTGAAGCATCTGTTTCTAGCTGAGCTACTCCAGGTCTCCTAAAGGACTTTTAGGGATTTGAGCTATTAGATTCTAAATTACTAGATTACTTTGTAAATTTACGCAGCTTCAAAAGTATGGAATGCAAAAAACTGGACCAACAATTACAAGCAGAGATAATGAAATTGCTACAAAATTCAGAAAAATAACAATATTACCAACTTTTTTTTTTTAAAATTTTAATTATTTAAAATCATGATTTGCAGTCCATGGAAGTGCAGAAAAGGCTCAAAACCTAAGATTTTTTGAAAATGTAAGTGTATTTTTACCTCTGTCTTTCCACCTCCAATTCCACATACTGCAAATATTCAAACCAAAAGTAATACTGCATTTTTTAGCAGATTTCTGCCCTAATCCATACATGTCACCAAAAATCATTCCAACAAAATTAAAACCAAACCCTTTAAAATAGAATGAGAAGTCAGAGCATGTATAATTTCATCAAGTCTAAGAATAACCTTTCCAATAAGAAGAATTTGTGGATTAAAAAGAAGACAATGAATTCAAACAGAATTTCTACCTTTAAAAAGTGGCCCTGATGCCAACAGACTTCAGAAGGATGTAAATATTTTACAGTTAAGATCAAATTTTACACTGAAGCTCATATGTGTTAAATTAACATTTAATTTCACAGAGAAATTACTACCAGAATTATGCCACTTAAATAGAACAAACTAATTTTCATGTCAGAATGAACTGTAACCTTTCAGAAATGAGTTAAGTGGGAATTCCAGTTGCTAGCAGATAAGCAGTCAAGGAAAGAAATAGAGAAAGAAAAAAAAAGCTACAAATACACTACTCATATCTTTTGTTGAGTGAATCCATTAGAATATAGAGAGTATCTGGGAGAGACTCTGGCAATTTATATTTCAAAAACTTAAAGCACCATTATGTGTTCCTATATGAATCTATGTTGCTTTTGTTTTTTTCATATGAATATTCTTTCATAGAGGGATAAATTGAAGGAGTTCCTTTCAGTCTAGGTAAATTTCTAAATACTTTTCCTCCTTCATCTTCTTTATGGTGCTTTTGTGTTTTCTGCAAATTTGTTTTTGCTGTGAATGCATGCATAATTCAATAACATTTAAGTTTCTTGAACTTTAGAATACAGACCTATGCCATTATGCCCTGGTAATTCACTTTGCGAAACTGCCAGCACGTAATTCTGTCATTTAATCCTTTTCTGTATCTCCAATAAGTCACTGAGGTTTATAACAGAGATTTCGCTATGCATATTAGCTATGCAGAAAAATTAACTCATGTACAGTATACATTTGAATGTTGAAAACCATTCCAATATATGAAAATCTTTATTTAAGCAGGAAATAACTTGGCATAGCTCCTTCATCTGTAAGTTGGAGACACCATTACTGTTTTAAAAATATTACTGCTTTTTTAGATGCATCTATCAATTCTGATACACTTTTACACTTCAGCAATTAAATAAATGAAAAAGAGGAAACTTGGATGATTTTTTTACTAGACTGATAATTTGTGAAATTACCTATAATTCATTTCAAAATATATATCAAGAGTTTTTTATGACTTACAAAGTTTAAACTACTGACCTACAGGAACTGAGCTGGCTGCAGTTTAAGTCTCTGCCTAGTTTCCAGGTCATCCTTGCTAAAGCTTCATTTAATATATCAGACTTTTGGATGTTTTACATAAGTGATAAAAATCCAGTTTTCTAGTATCCTGTACTACCCTACACACATCCTATAACTTTGACAGGACAAGGAGGAAAAAAAAAAAAATTATCTTAAAAAAAAAAAAAAAAAGATTGTACTGCTTTCCCTTAGTCAGCAGGATGAATTATGTGAAAATGAAGCTCGGCAGGAAGGAGATGTACTGAACGAAAAAAGTATATATTGTTCCATATTTTATATAAACAGAAAGAGGGACCTTCAATTTGTGAAGAAATACACTTATATTCTGAACACACTTTGATCAGACTTATCCAAAAATTTGTCTGCTAACACCCAGAACAGATGTAGTAGAAGGAAAAGTATAATAAAAATCTTGCCATACATGCATATAGATTGGAGGCACAATAAAAACCCTAAGGTGCTGGAAATACTTCTGTGTGTAGGATAATAAAAAAAGGTTTTCACATCAATATCTTAACAGTACTTTATTTTTTGTTAGACAAAGAGGAAGATAATGGTCATGAAAAAACAATACTTACAGAGTAAAATATGTGATAACATTGACTCTAGGAAAAAATAATTCTAATTAATTTTTATTTACTTTGTCTAATATACACTGACAAAGTCTCTGACACAGTAGAATTGCACACACAAAACAAAATATATGCTAGCATATTTAAGCTTTGGTTTTTTTCAAAATACATTCACCACTTTCCAGAGATGACATTTTCAAATAATTTCGGTGGATTGTGTCTACAAGAGATTTTATTTTCTTTGGGATTATGCATTTCTACAGGGAGAAAAAAAATTAAAAGGAGTGGTAGAAAAGGAAAAAGGAAAAAAAGGTTGTGATTATTTTGAGCTAGAACTACTATATGTCTGGTCCTTTTGATAAAACAAATTTTAGGAGGAAATAAGCAAAAAGGGAATGAAATGCAGAGAATATAAAATAAGAGATATATTTGTTCTTATCAATGTATAATTTTAGAATTTAAATGTCAGCTGACTGGGTGTTGCAACAATAATTTTATTTTCATTTCATTGTCATTCTGTACCAAACTTTCTGAACTTAAAAAAGAAAAAAACAACTAAGAAAATGTATTAGAAGTTTAGGGGTAAGAAATATGTTTAAGATCTTTACTGCAAAGCTATTTCTTGTTAACTGTTTTGAGGACTGTCTGAAAGATCACATGTATAACTAAACTAAACAAGCTTTGGAAGAATGATAGGTAAGTAATTCTATATTTTGAAAGTAGGGTCATTAGTTATTTGTGTATTAGATAATAAATATGTTATCTGAAAAGTCCACAGTACAGGTCTGAATAAAAAATTTGAACATTTTGTTAAAATATATATCTTCCATGGTTAATAAAAAATAATCTACCTTTATTTAAAAAAATAAAGCTGAGAGGAAAAACCACCACAGAAGGGGATTCTACCAGGAAAAATGCTGCTCCAGTTTCCAAACAGAGTAGAAGGGCTGATCTTATTTCTGATACTCTTGAAGGGACTTCTGAGCCAATTTTATGAGAAGTGAATACTGGATACTCTGGCCAGAATTAGAGGGGCCCTGCCTCCAGCCAGGTGGAGGAAAGGGATAACTGGGTCTATTGGACTGTGTGGATTCGATGGCCTGGCACGTTAGACCCACAGGAGTATAAGGCTCTAGTAGACACCAGCACACAGTGCACTCTAATGCCATCAGGTTATAAAGGGGCAGAACCCATCTGTATTTCTGGTGTGACAGGGGGATCCCAAGAGTCAACTGCATTGGAAGCTAAATTAAGCCTAACTGGGAATGAATGGCAGAAACACCCCATTGTGACTGGTCCAGAGGCTCTGTGTATTCTTGGCATAGACTATCTCAGGAGAGGGTATTTTAAGGACCCAAAGGGGTATCGATGGGCTTTTGGTATAGCTGCCTTGGAGACGGAGGGCACTGAACAGCTGTCTACCCTGCCTGGTCTCTCTCAAGACCCTTCGGTTGTGGGGTTGCTGAGGGTTGAAGAACAACAAGTGCCAATTGCTACCACGACGGTGCACCGGCAGCAATATCGCACCAACCGAGACTCTCTGATTCCCATCCACAAGTTGATTCGCCAACTGGGGAACCAAGGAGTGATCAGCAAAACTCGCTCACCCTTTAATAGTCCCATACGGCCAGTGCAAAAGTCTAATGGGGAGTGGAGACTAACAGTTGACTATCGTGGCCTGAATGAAGTTACGCCACCGCTGAGTGCTGCCGTTCCAGATATGCTAGAACTTCAATATGAACTAGAGTCAAAGGCAGCCAAGTGGTATGCCACAATTGACATTGCTAATGTGTTTTTCTCAATCCCTCTGCCAGCAGAGTGTCGTCCACAATTTGCCTTTACTTGGAGGGGCGTCCAGTACACTTGGAATCGATTGCCCCAGGGGTGGAAACACAGCCCCACCATTTGCCATGGACTAATCCAGGAAAAAGGTGAAGCTCCGGAACACGTGCAATACATTGATGACATCATCATATGGGGCAACACGGCAGAAGAAGTCTTTGAGAAAGGGAAGAAAATAATCCAAATCCTTCTGAAAGCCGGTTTCACCATAAAAGAAAGTAAGGTCAAGGGACCTGCACAGGAGATCCAGTTTTTAGGAATAAAATGGCAAGATGGACATCATCAGATGCCAATGGACGTGATCAACAAAACAGCAGCTATGTCTCCACTGACTAATAAACAGGAAACACAGGCTTTCTCAGGTGTCGTGGGTTTTTGGAGAATGCATATTCCAAATTACAGTCTGATTGTAAGCCCTCTCTACCAAGTGACCCAGAAGAAGAATGATTTTAAATGGGGCCCTGAGCAACAGCAAGCCTTTGAACAAATTAAACAGGAGATTGTTCATGCAGTAGCCCTTGGACCAGTCCGGACAGGACAAGATGTTAAAAATGTGCTCTATACTGCAGCCGGGGAGAATGGCCCTACCTGGAGCTTCTGGCAGAAAGCACCCAGGGAGACCTGAGGCCAACCCCTGGGGTTTTGGAGTCAAGGATATCGAGGATCCGAGGCTCGCTATACTCCAACTGAGAAAGAGATATTGGCAGCATGTGAAGGAGTTCGAGCTGCCTCAGAAGTGGTTGGTACTGAAACACAGCTCCTCTTAGCACCCCTACTGCCAGTGCTGGGCTGGATGTTCAAAGGGAGGGTCTCCTCTACACATCAGGCGACTGACGCCACGTGGAGTAAGTAGATTGCACTGATCACACAATGGGCTCGCATAGGAAACCCCAGTTGCCCAGGAATTTTAGAAGTGATCACGGACTGGCCAGAAGGCAAAGATTTTGGAATGTCGCCAGAGGAGGAGGTGACACGTGCTGAAGAGGCCCCGCTGTATAATAAAACTGCCAGAAAATGAGAGGCAATATGCCCCATTCACTGACGGATCCTGTTGCATTGTGGGAAAGCATTGGAGGTGGAAGGCTGCTGTATGGAGTCCTACACGACAAGTCGCAGAAACTGCTGAAGGAGAAGGTGAATCGAGTCAGTTTGCAGAGGTGAAAGCCATCCAGTTAGCATTAGATATTGCTGAAAGAGAAAAGTGGCCAGTGCTTTATCTCTCTACTGACTCATGGATGGTGGCAAACGCCCTGTGGGGGTGGCTACAGCAATGGAAGCAGAGCAACTGGCAGCACAGAGGTAAACCCATTTGGACTGCCACACTGTGGCAAGATATTGCGTCCTGGCTAGAGAATCTGGTTGTAAAAGTATGTCATGTAGATGCTCACATACCCAAGAGTCAGGCCACTGAAGAACATCAAAATAACCAACAGGTGGATCAGGCTGCCAAGATTGAAGTGGCTTAGGTGGACCTGGACTGGCAACATAAGGGTGAGCTATTTATGGCTTGGTGGGCCCATGATACCTCAGGCCATCAGGGAAGAGATGCAACATATAGATGGGCTCGTGACCAAGGGGTGGACTTGACCATGGACACTACTGCACAGGTTATCCATGAATGTGAAACATGTGCTGCAATTAAGCAAGCCAAGCGGTTAAAGCCCCTGTGGTACGGAGGGCGATGGCTGAAATATAAGTATGGGGAAGCCTGGCAGATTGACTATATCACACTCCCACAAACTTGCCAAGGCAAGCACTATGTGCTAACAATGGTGGAAGCAACCACCGGATGGCTGGAAACATATTCTGTACCCCATGCCACCGCCCAGAACACTATCCTGGGCCTTGAAAAGCAGGTCTTGTGGCGACATGGCACCCCAGAAAGAATTGAGTCAGACAACGGGACTCATTTCCAAAACAACCTCATAAACACCTGGGCCAAAGAGCATGGCATTGAGTGGGTGTATCATATCCCCTATCACACACCAGCCTCTGGGAAAATTGAGCGATACAATGGACTGTTAAAGACTACATTGAGAGCAATCGGGAGTGGAACTTTCAAACATTGGGATACACATTTATCAAGCGCCACCTGCTTAGTCAACACCAGAGGATCTGCCAGTCGGGGTGGCCCTGCCCAGTCAGAATTTTTACGTACTGGAGAATGGGATAAAGTCCCTGTAGTGCACATAAAAAATATGTTAGGGAAGACAGTCTGGGTTACTCCTGCCTTAGGCAAAGGTAAACCCATTTGTGGGATTGCTTTTGCTCAAGGGCCTGGGTGCACTTGGTGGGTGATGCGAAAAGATGGGGAAGTCCGATGTGTGCCCCAAGGGGATTTGATTTTAGGTGAGAATAGCCAGAATTAAACTGTATGATATTAGTTGCTATATAACCCTGCTACTGTATGTTATTGTTACTATAATTGTTATATGCTATATCCACAGTACTATAGTAAGAATCACTTAGCTCAAGCAAGAAAGAACTGTGATAAAACTGAGCAAAGCGCAGTAGTGATGGAACCAGAACTGACCCCAGCATGCAACAATCCAACGGTGCACACCATCCTCCTGCTGCATCCAATGTCAACTGCTCGTCACACCGCACTGAAGCCCAATTCTGCTCTACCGACTGAGAGGACTTTGCACCATCCCTCCTGCCCAGAAAGAGTGGTATGACAGATGGAGCCCAGAGCTGGGAACTAAATGAACTCAACGAACATTTAATGAACATAACCCATAAACTAAAGGAATGATATGTCTGTGTGTGTATACATATATACATATATATATATATATATATCTCATTGTTCATATGTCTCAAAGGGATGGAAAAGGTGATGATGATTGACCAGGATGTAACTAAAGGTATGGGAACTGAGCATGACGTCAATGGTATAGAATAAGGGGTGGATACTATCCTGGTTTCAGCTGGGATAGAGTTAACTGTGTTCCTAGTAGCTGGTATGGTGCTATGTTTTGAGTTCAGTATGCGAAGAGTGTTGATAACACTGATGTTTTCAGTTGCTGCTAAGTAGTGTTTAGACTAATGTCAAGGATTTTTCAGCTTCTCATGCCCAGGCAGTGAGAAAGCTAGAGGGGCATAAGAAGTTGGCACAGGACACAGCCAGGGCACCTGACCCAAACTGGCCAACAGGGTATTCCATACCATGTGACGTCACATCTAGTATAGGAACTGGGGAGTGGAGGCGGGGAATCGCCTCTCGGGGACTAGCTGGGTGTCGATCGGCGGGTGGTGAACAATTGCACTGCGCATCGTTTGTACATTCCAATCCTTTCATTATTGCTGTTGTCATTTTATTAGTGTTATCATTATCATTATTTGTTTCTTCTTTTCTGTTCTATTAAACCGTTCTTATCTCAACCCGTGGGTTTTGCTTCTTTTTCCCCGATTTTCTCCCCCATCCCACTGGGTGGGGGGGGAGTGAGTGAGCGGCTGCGTGGTGCTTAGTGGCTGGCTGGGATTAAACCATGATAGAGCTATAAATCAGAAGCTATCGTTCAAAAGCAATGGCACAGTTTTTACTTTTACTTGACTATTCTCTTGCTCAAATGTTGTTAGCTCTGAATATGACTAAATTGCATAGGTTATTCAGAATTTATGAAAGATGAAGGAGGTTTAGCACTGATTTTGAATTTCAGCAGAGGGAATTATCTTTCTTACATAAGAAATAAGTGAAGTAAAAGCAAATAATATATTGGAGCAAACCAAACACTTACTTATACTGTAAACATTTGTTTTGCTTAATTCCCAGGGGGTGGCATCTTGAACCACAGGTTAACAAACAATTTGTAATGGCATAAACCAGTACGGTTATTAAAAAGAAAGAAAGAAACAAAAAAATCCTCTCCTGTCTCCTTATTCCTAGATACTCTTTTTCTTCTCTGCCCTGCCCTTTTTGCCGCCACTAGTTTCTGTGGACTTACCTGGGTCAAACTAGGCCATGGAAACGAAAAACTTTATTTTAAGAGACATCATCTTCCTCATCCATTTTGTTATGCAGCTGCACCTAGCAGCAGCCCAGGTTGGCAGCACTGGTTTAAACATCTGTGAACCTCAACTCAAGCATTGGAGCTATGAGAAAGAAGGGAAATGTGGTACCAGAAGCATATTATCAATACTTCTGTATGTTTTAAAATTAAATTATTTTAGTAATTAAGACTAATTCTACACAGGCTAAGACAATTCCCTTTTTTATGACTACTTTAAAATCCATTTTTAAAAAAAAACAATGATGTAACAATGTAATGTGCAATAATAACACTGTTAGCTAAGAACCACATTAACACTGTAATAAACAATTATGGTCTAACTGCATTGTCATGATATGGACCTTCTTAGTGAGATGGAAAAGACAGAACTGCATTCAGTACGTTATTGTAAATGTACAACTACAGCTGTAATATACAGGCAACAGTTGGGATAGGTGCCAGATTGTCAGGCTGCAATAATCTTCAGTAAGAATGACTAAGGCTCACGTCTGCAAAAGGAACTACAGACTGCAGTTGTGAATGCATGGCAACTTCTATATTGTTAAAAACCTGATGGCTAGAAAAAAACCACAATCCTGAAATAAGCACTGGGCTATGTGTAGGACAACTGATGAGGATTAAGTGTCTTGGTAAACAAACTACAAAAGCCAGTATTCTGTGTGAACGGACCTACACTACTCAATAAACGGAACTGTGTACGTTAAATTCAAGGGACAGGAAAAGATTCATTTTTCCATGAGTCACATTCACATAGGATATCCCTTCTTCCTTTCATATAAAGATCCAAGAATCCTCTTCTGAACTAAGCATTTCCAATTTTCGCTAAGGTCTTGTGCAAAATACAGCACCCCTGATATCTCTCAGATAGACTAGTTTTTAATGGAATTGTGGCATGCGCAATCCATGTGGGCCAGATTATAGATCATTCTCCTTCCTTACAGTCTTTCTCCTCCTTTGTCTCCCCTTCTAACAAAGCCTTCCATCTACAATTGCAACTCAGTGTTGAAAACACAAAGATTGAATGGTTAAAAACTTCTCAGATTTCTTGTTAATAATCAACACTATATCTATATGTATATATATATACACACACACTTGTATTTCTAACCCCACCAAACAAAAAAAAACCAAAAAAAGAGCAGGGAGTAACCCCTTGCCTTAAAGTACAGCTCTAGGAAAAGTTGTACTACTTCCCTTTTTCCTCTTTATCACCTCCTCAATCCCATTTTATTTAACAAATCAATTGCTGAATACACACCAAGGATTTTTATTCCTCCCTCTTCACCACTCCTACCACCTGAGGAGATTATTGAAAACTACTTATCCTGCACAGATGCCCTGGCCAACAGGTTATATACTCTTATAACAAGGTATCATTACTCCTGTCATAATTCACTTTCCATAAAGGAGTTAATGGTTCATTGAACCATAAAGGACAAACAGACTACAAGAGAGATCACACCAACCACTTAGAGAGAAAGAGACCTTGGTTCCAGTTTCAATTTCAAAGACTTTCATAAAACTTCAGTGAATAATATCAAGTACAGAAACAGTCCTTAATGAAATATTTGCAAGAGACTGTGGTGGTGGGAACTGTAACAACATTTTAAAAGAGAAGGGTTAATAATATTGATTATCAGTATTACTAGTTAAAATACTAATTTCTGTGCTTTTTGTTTTGTTCCTACTTTAAAATACCACAAAGCGCAGAGAGAAAATTTATTTATTTATTTATTTATTCTTCGTTCTAGCCTTGAACAATATTACTTGGTTTTGTTCTTGGGGGGTTTTTTTTGCATGAGATTTATGAGAAATTTAAAATGGTTGTTGTTCAGAATACAACAGACTTTTTAAAAAAAACAACAAACCATGCAATTGTAATTTGTTAATGATATACAGGTTTAAATAGTCCCTAGTAAGAAGGAATGTAAAAATTATTATGAGTTTCTTGAGTAAGATGAGGTGGAGAACTGCAACTTTAGTGCTGCTCACTTTAACAAACTATTTCTTAATATTCAGATTTACAGAAATCCCAAGGAAAGAGAAAACTTATTTAAGGACACCTATGTGTGTAAAATCTACAGGAAGAAGGTTCAGCCCACACTTAACATATGAAAAATTGCCTGTATATTTTTCATTAGCCTTACTTCTGAATTTAATCCTGTTGCCTTTTACAGTCATTATAGTTTATTTTTAGAGCTTGGCAATATTTGACATCACTGGTGTCTACACCAATGTTTCAGACCATAGCCCAGCAATAATCAATCACAAGTGTGGTCCTCCAATTTTAAAAATTCTATGTGATGTCTATAGTACAATTGCCAGTGAAATCTACATTTACCTGAAGATTTAATATTACTGCATGAAAATCAAGCCAGTACCAGAAGAACTAAATTTCTACAGATTTTTTATATAATAGATAATAAAGTTAGTCTTTATGTTGGCATGCCAAGATACGTAAGATTTTTATGTGGTTGGATTATAAAGTAACTAAAGCTGAATTTTTTTATAACTGCTACACTGCTATATCTTAACCAAATATATATATATATATCTATATCTATCTTTATAGAGAAAGAGAAAGACTGTTACAGCTGATGTTTTGTCATGTCCCAATTTCTCAGGACGATGACTCAGGTTTGCTGATTCCCAGGTCAGGATTAAGGTGAAATGATACCAGCGATCCTTTAACTCACAAAACTCAATTTTTACTTGCTCACAACAAGAATTGGCATGCTTACCACCAAAATTGGTATGCTCACAACAAAAATTGGCATGAAAACATGTCAGTAAACTGTGTAACTTGTGCTAACCACACATCACCCAACATATACTACCGGCCTTGCTTATTTGGGAATCAGTTCAGGGCAGACAACAAGGAGATCCCTCCCATTGAGTCACGAGGTTCAGAGCAGACCCCCTTGCTTTCTAGACTCCTTCTCAGGGAGAAGCCCAGGGGCAGCTGGATCCACTCCTAGTCCCGGACTTGGTCAACGGTTTTATGTCTAAAGGGATGAAGTGTAGGGATTACAGAAAAGGAAAAGGGAAAGAGGAGAGAGAGAGGGAAAAGAGAAAGATTTCACCGGTCCTGGGTCCACTGTTGGTTCAGTCAGCTGATGGGTCAAGTCAGCCGAGGGGTCCGGTTCTGGTGAGCTTGCACACCTGGGGCTACAGTTTGCATCCTTTTATCATCCTTGCCCTTCCTTCGGGTGGGCATTAGGCTAATTAGGTGTCATGAGCAGTTTGTGAGCCTTTGGGCTTGGGGGTCTTTTGGGGAGTAACTTCCCCTTCCCTGCACGGTGAGCTGCCCTGCTCAGCACATCAGAAGAGGGAGTTGTGCACCCTCCTGCACACCCTCCCACTCCTGGTGCTTATGGGTGCTGATGGGCTTCTCTTCACCTGGGGTTCCTTGCTAGGCAGGGTTCTTCATTATGCAGAGTTAGTACTTAAGCAGAACTTGCCCCACAACAATGTTTGAGACATTAACTCTTTCAGTCTCTCACATGTTTAAATCCCTTTTTAAATGCCTTTCCATTTGTGTTCAAAGTCACCTGACTCCCTTAATTTCCAATTTTTAGTGTCAGAACATTACATCTGTTTTTTTTTTTTAAGTCAGCTGATATAAAAATAATAATAAGAAAATGGAATTCCCAGGTTTTTTTGATCAGTATAGAAAGCAGAAGAATTCTTTCAGTATGAAAACTTCTTAACTGGATTGTTTGACATTATTTACCCCACATATAAAGGCACTTCAGAATATTCATGATAGCTTGTGAAGAGCAGATCCCAGCTAATTTTTGCAGGTGAATATCAGTGAAGAACAACCACTTCCATTGTTTAAAAAAAGAATTTTCTTGGAAGCAAGACCAGCCAAACTCTCAGAACAATAAAATCATTATTTAGATTCATAAAAAAGCTTACACTGAATTTTGAAAACTTATGTAAATACCCATTTGCTCTCAAAAGTCTTTTGAATGTAATGAAAACCAATCTAATACTGTATCATACAAACATTGTCTTCATATTGTAATGTGATCTCAGCAGCAAAAACCTGTTTTCAGCATAGCGTTACCTGGTTGACTAAAAACAGAAGCAGTGAATACTTTCTTTTTTTAAAGCATTTCTTCTGCATTCTGCAAATTCTAACCTTCATTTACAGATGTCTTTCTAATTAATTTTTCCATCAGATACCCACCAAGATATGAAGTCATGTAGTCTGTTGCTCTTCTAACTCAACCCATTTCCACTCAAATAGTTACAGATGAGGTTTTACTGCTTGATATTCTAATTACTAATGTTATAGAGAACATAAAATTGGATGCTTTAAAAAGAGAAAACATTTTTTTATGTATTTTATTTCATTGAGTTAGAGTAGGACGACATTAGTAATCTACATGATATTAATTAGGCCAGCCTATGTATTTGCAGGTAATCTAGTTATTAGTGTGATTCCCTTCTAGTGAATTCTACAACTGCTAATACTGAATTTCATGATAAATAGATCAGTTAATGAAAAGGCTAAATTAAGAGCTGTGGAAAATGAACTGGGAAAAGAACAATAAAATATCTAATATTTACTATATCCTTGAATTCTCATAGAACACTTCCACTGTTTATAGTGGGCTTATTCGCTGTTGTTACATATTGCCAAATAATAAACTAAAAAACTTGAAAATATTGAAAAAATCATGACAAAAAACTGATATGAAAGTTTAATAACATAAATTAAATACTAAGAAAGACAACAAAAGATTTTCTTTATTTCTATCCTGAGTGGATGAGCTATCATTAATTTCAGATCTCATAAGGAATGGGTTCTTGATCTCATGAAGATAACCTTAGCATTAAATAAACTTAATTATTTAATCTCAATGCATTGTTAAATAATGATTGCTTAGGAACTTCTGCAAAGAGCTAAGCAGTCCCTCAATTCTTCTTCCTAAATTTTTTGGGAAGATTCGTTTCTGTCCAGAGACATAAACCCTAAGGCAAGGCACTGAAAAAAATAAGCACTTGAATTACAGCTTGCTGCTGAGCAATTTAGGCATACGCGTTTATGAGGACTGAGTAGCATGTAGTACATAAATATTGATGGAAAAATGAGATAAAAGACAGTATAAAGAGAAAAGACAAATGATTAAAAAATATATCAGCGTATAACAGTTTAAGGGTCTTTTTGGTAGACTCTTAATATTCAAAATACTAATTATATCTTCAGTCAGAAGAAATGTATTGACTAAAGAAGATGGTTCAGCAACTTCACAATAGTTTACAAAAATGTACCATATTTGTGAGTATATTGCTAAAACTTCTTTGAGTACTATTGTTAAAACCAGTTTGTCAGATAACCTGATATTCATTCTTTTCCAAGGTGTCTGTAGATCCTTCAGCTTACATACATACTCCAGCTCTTAAATATCGGATTCAACTATGGTTTGATAAGTATCAGATGTAATAAAAACTGTAATAGTCAAATACATCTCAAAAATAACAAAATTAAAAGAAGTCCTAAGGAATGAAGTGAAGGGAGGGGTTCAGATATAGATGATTATTTGCTTTTGCGTCATCTCAGACAAGTATTTGAAAGCTATTAATGCATACACATTTAAATACATAACTAATAGCATTTTACCACTTCTGTTCTTTGAGAGCAAATCCATCCTTGGGTGAACTGGCTGCCTGAGTTCTCTGATGTTCAAATTTGAATGTAATAATTCAAAATACATACTGAAATGATATTTTGTTTTCACATTCAGAGGGTTTGTTTTCAGGATGTGTGGAGTTAAGTGGTTTAGTTTGTGTACCTATTAGTTGCCCATTAATATGTTGGATTTTTTTGAGAGATACTGCACGTACCATAAAGTTAACTGAGAAAACTGGTTCATTGTATATGGACAGGTTATCATAAGTTAATAACAGGGAGTTCATTTCATGGCATTGATAAGAAGTCAAATATTCTTTCTGAAGTTAAGATAAAGTATGTTATATTCTTTTTATTATTGCTTATTATTACAAAGCTGGACACTCATGCATTATCTTTACTCCAGTATAAAAGTTGAGCCTCTAGGCTTTTTAGTTACATCTATTTTTGGTTGCAGCATTCTGTATTCCAATCATATAAATTTTCAATGTCATTTATTGTAATTATTCTCAATAAATAATGGTCATCTCAAATAACCATAAAAGCATCTCTGTTTTAATCATAATTCTAATAAGAACACTAGAAGATAACAAAAAGGAGCAATATATAAGTAACTTCCTGAATAGTAAAACCTGTCTTTGTTATGAATTCTATCCATAATTGCCCTACCTCAGGCTTAAACTGGCACTATGAAGGTAAATAGTTCCCAGCAAAGCCAGGGCTAAGTACTTTTTAGCCCCCTGCTTCCATATTTATTAGCTCACATTTGTGTTTGCTCCTCCTTTCATTCCTACACACAATGTGTTCTTAATAATGGCTTGCTAATATTTTGTTTCTAGGCTTAGAACAAACCTTTGTATGTGAAATAGCTCTTTATCACAAGGAGAATGCTACATTATTAGAAAACAGCTTAATGCTGTTTCTTTCTCCATGGCATGGCCCCAGATATGACTTAGCAAGGCAAGGGCACAGATGTGGTGCTTTTTTTAGACACTGAATAGGATTTCCTCAAATACAGACCTAGTGAACAAGGTGAAGGGGGAATAAGTGCACTACTGCATGGAAAAATATTCAATCACTGTGTACCAAATTATCAAAATATTAAAGGGTTCTGTGTGGGACATGTTCACAAGGTAATCTTAATCAGTAGGTCTTAGAAGTTAATAAATAGCAATTCAGATGAGAGAGTAATTCACTCCATTCAAACATGTTGCTCAATACCTGCATGCAGTTTCACATTGCAACAGGAAGTATTGCTTCAGCAGCATACAATGATGGCAGAGTTCATATGCGCTTTCTCCAGGCCTATTTATAGCCAATGAAGAAAAAGCTGGACCTACTATATAAATGCACATGGATCCATAAATATAGGAAATGTTCCAGACACAGTCTTCTACAGTCAGCCAATATTATACTAAGGTATACTTTTACAGTATCTCATCTGTAGTAAACTTGGTAAAATCTTAAAATTAAACCAACAAATGCTTATAATGTGAAATTCTAGATGGATTCAGGTTCAAGCAAAATTTAAAGACAGATAGGGTTAAGATAATAAAGGAAGTAACTAATATAAAGTAACCCATTTTAGCAAATAAAAAATACAACTTTGTAATTGTTCTTTTTTTTTCTTCCTTGAATATAACCCTTTGCTATGGTTGCACAGGCTTTGTCGTTTGCCATATAATCTTCTTTACTCTTTCAATCTATGAAGTGGTATAAAACTATTTACTCTCTTCTTAGGGAATTTGGGAAGATTATTTAATTAACATCTGAAGATCCTGGGAAAGACAAAGCACTGTTTGAATACTAACCATTTCATTGTATAACATATATGCTGGATAACAGTGTGGTTCCTCTATGCACAGCTTCTCTACCAGTTACAGGTTCATCAGAAGTGGAAGAATTTTTCTGGTTAAGAATGTAGTATCCAAAAGATCAGCTCAGTTGAAGATCACTGAGTAAAGTTTGCAGAGGAAGAGCATCTAGATATAAAAACACCCTCCCCCAAGTAAATAATGCTTTCTGTTGAAGATGGTGCTTCTGTTATCTTTATTTAATCAACAATTAAAAACTCACTTTAAATTATTCCTCAGATTAAGAGGATATGAAACACCATTCTTATCTATTTAGCTGAATATAGGATATTCTGGGACTATATTTTCAGGGTTCAGACGACTATGCCCTTGTGTGAGAGTTCACAAAAAGTAAACATTTCTCAGTTAAGACACAAACAGATTTGATCCAGATCAGGGAAAATTAAAATAGTTTAGGTTAAGTAAACTTCAGTAATACCTTGATGTAATTCTCATTACCTTGCACAGAAAAAAACCTCAGGTATAAACTTGCAAAGGGAGTGCTAATCGAATGTAGAATGGCATAGATTCTCAGCTTACTTTCAATGGTACATTTGATTCCACCTCAGATTCTCATCTTAACTCTGTCCACTTTGCATCTGTGATTAAACACTCAGACTAGCTGAGTGTGTCCTAACCAGAAGGCTAGGTTGTCACTCTCTCTTTGCCTCAGAAAATATTTAAATATTTCAGATGTGTTAAGCAGATGGACAGAATGAAACCCTCTCAGAGTATGCTAATAGTTGAGTTCTTTTCCTGCATGAGAAGGCAACTAGAATCAACTCTGATTACATAATTAGTTCCTCTTTCTAAAATCTGGCTAAAAGTCTTTGCTCTATCAAAAGTAAATGGAGATCTTAGCCATTACCCTCTGAGAGTGTTGTGTAAAAAAGAAGACTCATGCTTGCAGAGAAAGAGGTAGTACCCCTCCGCCATCTTGCTCCCAGGGACTGCCAGATCAAGGGAAAGAGGGAGGCATCTTTTTAAGTGTGTTGCACTGAAGATAAATATCTGTCCTTTCTTACCTTTGTCTTCATAGTACAGAGAATCCTATTAAAAGCAAGATTCCCAACCATTACTTAGTAATGCATCATCTCTTTTTGAGTGACAGAAAGAATTAGAGATTAAATGAGGGGAAAAAAGGTGACAGAAAGAATTAGAGATTAAATGAGGGGAAAAAAAGTGTCAAGTTTTCCCCACAGTTATAACCTTTGCCTCTTTCATACATTTTACGTCATCACTGAATACAAGTGATGAATTGGAGTATTTAAGTTTTATTAAAAGTAGTCATACTTGAAAATTTAGATGGATACTTGAAATTGTCTGTGGAGAATGAGCCCCTCCTCTTCAATCCTAATAGCCTCATAGTAAAAGGGGTGGTTAAAAAAATTAATGTACTCAAGCAGCAGAGAACTGTATTTATACCCCCTCACTTTAATATAAGTTGCCACAGTGGAAGACACTCTTTCCTATGAGGACAGGCTCTCCTATGAGGAAAGGCTGAGAGAATTGGGATTGTTCAGCCTGGAGAAGAGTAGGCTCCGGGGAGACCTTATTGTGGCCTTTCAGTACTTAAAGGGGGCTTATAAGAAAGATGGGGACAAACTATTTAGTAGGGCTTGTTGCAATAGGATAAGGGGTAATGGTTTGAAACTAAAGAGTATAGATTCAGACTACATATAAGGAAGAAATTTTTTTATAATGAGGGTGGTGAAAGACTGGAAGAGGTTGCCCAGAGAGATGGTAGATGACCTATCCCTGGAAACATTCAAGGTCAGGTTGGATGGGGCTCTACACAACTTGATCTAGTTGAAGATGTCCCTGCTCATTACAGGAGGGTTGGACTAGATGTCCTTTAAAGGTGTCTTCCAACTCAAACCATTCTATGATTCTAAGACTATCATTAAATTGTTTGGAAAGGTTGGATTTTTCACATGGAATGTAAAATTGATGAACCATTCATAAATAAGCAAGTGTCTTCGGGACATGTATTGATGAGTTACTTCTGCTTTTCTTCGGAAGATGAAGGCACTTAGCCTTCAGTGTTGTTTCTTTTGATGTATGCACCAATAGTCAACGCTCCTGCCCCTCTCCATCACAGCTTATTGACAATTTAGTATCATGCACCCACCCCTCCTCACACAGCCCTCCCTATGGCTCTGCAGCAGTGTTTGTTGCCTACTAGATTTCTGATCCTCTTTCTGCACACCATTAACTCCAAACAGCATGCTCCAGTTGGCAATGTATTCCTTCCTAATTACTTCAGTCAGGACATGAACGAAAACACACTCCTTGCTGAGACAGATCTGCAAGATCTTTATCTTAGAATACCTTCTAAAATCCGTTACAGAACTGTAGATCATCACTTTGGCAACTTTCATCGTCAGTAATTTGAAGGACTAAAGAACTAAAATATTTATTTGTTTAAATCTTGATGACAGATGTGCATCTCTTTGATGGGCAGATCAAAAGGTCTGCAAAAAACATCCATCAGTTCCACCTAATTTTAGCCTGAACCAAGTAAGTTTAAATACCTATATAACAACTGAGTATGGGAGCAGAAGTACAATTTATAATATCAGGAAAGAAGATAAATCTAGTTACTTTAAGAGAGCAAATTTAATGGTATCACATAAATTAATGGACTGTAGCATAAGTGTTAGTTGTATTTTATAGAAGTTACAGCTACTTCAGCAAAGCATTTGATACTGTTTCCCACAGCCTTCTCCTAGACAAACTGACAAGATACAGACTGGATTGACGGTCTGTGAGATGAGTAGGAAATTGGCTAACAGGTCGTACTCAGAGAGTGGTGATCAATGTTTTTTACTCAGATGGGCAGCCTGTCACAAGTGAGGTCCTTCAGGGGTCAATACTGTGCTCCACAATGTTCAATATCTTCATAAATGATCTGGATGATGGGATTGAAAGCACTCTCACCAAGTTTGCTGATGACATTAAACTGAGTGGTGAGGCTGACATTTCAGAAGGGAGCGATATCTTACAGAGAGACCTGGGCAGGTTGGAAGAGTGGGCTAGCACTCACTAGCAAACTGTATGAAGTTTAATCAAGACAAGTGAGAAGTCCTGCACCTGGGATGACATAACCAAACAACCCAGTACAGGCTAGGATCTGTGTGGCTGGGGAGTAGACTTGCTGAAAGGGACCTGGAGGTCCTGGCAGACAACAAGCTGAAGATGAGTCAGCAGCATGTCATTGCACCAACAAAGGCAAATTGGATCCTGGGCTGCATCCACAGGGGCATCACTAGGAGAGAGAAAGACGTGATCATCCCATTCCACTCAGCACTTGTCAAGTCACACCTGGAGTACTGTGTCCAGTTCTGCTCCCCACAATTCAAAAAAGACAAGGACAGACCAGAGAGAGTTCAAAGCAGGGCCATGAAGACAATCAAAGGGCTGGAGAACTTGACCTATGAAGAAAGACTAAATGTGTTAAGTCCTTTCTCCCCAGAGAAAAGAAGGCTCAGGGAGGACCTCATCACAATATTCTAGTACTTCAAAGGTGGCTTCAAAGGGGACGGAGGGTCTCACTTCACCAAGAAACCACGTGGGGAAGACAAGGGGCAACAGGTACAGGTTGCACCGGGAGGTTTCATCTTGATATAAGAAAGAAATATCTTACAGTGAGAACAATTGTTCAGTGGAACAACCTCCCCAGGGACGTGGTAGAATACCCATCACTGAAGGTGTTCAATATGTGACTGGACAGGGTGCTAGCTAATCTCATTGAGGCTCTGTCCCATGAAAAGTTGGACCAGAGGAACTTTCGAAGTCTATTCCAACCTGGGCTGTTATATGATTCTATGATATTATGTGCAGAATTAGGAGTGCCTGAAAACATATGTAATTTGTCACAGTTTCAGTAAATAAGAATTGATGGTTCAATCATACAAGGATAATATTTTTCTTAAGAGGACAGCTAAAAAATTAAAGATCAACTTATTGTTTATATAAATGCTTACTCTCCAAAAGCTATGCCTTTCCTATTTATAATTGTGACAGGACAGTCTAGAGTATAGCATAGTTATGACACCTGAACTTTATATGGCAGATTATTGCAATTCATTAATAAGATATATAATTTCCTCTCCCCACCCAAACATATTCCCATTTCCCTTTCTGTCTATGGCCTAAGAAACAAATTATTTTATCTGAACTAACCACAAGAATATAAGTATTAAGTAGGTATTGAACAGATAGGTTAAGACATAATTCTCATTCTTTTTTCTTTTAAATGGATATCTGGATGACATTTTCTGACCTTGGGGCAGTTATCAAACCTTGAACCTTGCAAACTAAGTAGTGCTTTGAAGTCTCTTGAGCAGGAACTTCTTTTGACTTTCCATTGACTTTTCTCCTTTCTTCAAAATAAACTACAGGTATTATCTTCACAACTTCTGGATACTGCCCAACACTGTCTGTTTTGATTTAAAATACACTTGAGGAGGAGGTTTCAACCTTGTGACTCAACATTCCCTTTAAAAATTATACTTGTCTTATTTATAGTTCCATATTATCAGATGCAGTTGTATTTTGTGCAACCCTCAAGTTTTCATAGAAAATTACTTCTTTACATCTATTTCCTGAAAAAAACCCCAAGCTATTTAGAAATCTGCACATCTGGCATGTACGAAAGATTGTAGAATCCTGTCATATAAAAAAAAAAAGCACTGTTTCTCATCCAATTCGTTTCAACTGAACACAATGAAATATGCCACAATACTGAAAACTTCCTTCACAGAAAAAAACATCACAAACAGCAGTACAGGAAAAAAATCCTCTCAGCAATATGTAGGTACATTTCTTTCTTACTTTATACACTTACACTCATTGTCTAGAGGATGTTCGAAAGCAATGACATTTTCAGTCATAAGCAACCTCAGGCAAACTGAATAAAATTAGTAGTATGGAAACAAGACATCTTAGGCCAACTGTATACCAGAGAAATTGTAATAGTATAAATGATGTCAATAGTCAATTACATAATTTAGTCAGAAAATAGCAATTAAAAGAAAAAGAAAGAAATGTAAACAATATTTTCAAATGAGCTTATGAAGTTTAGCATCATATAGCCTTCACAATATTAATGAACTAAGCTCTAGTTTTGCAAATATATGTATGTACCTTCTCAACATGTGAATAATACCAATGGAGTTCATTTTGGATTTAGTGAACTGTGGTTTGACCACGGCCCCCCCTCTTTCATATTACTTCTGTGAAAGCTTCTAACTAGCCAATATCACAGATTTGCCAAGAATCTTTGAAAAACAGTAATCACTTACTTGACTTTACTTGCTCACATTTTCTTTCCAGGTATAGGAAAACAACTGTCTACATTTTCTACATCAAGATACAAATGCATTTTTAAATAACTATAACAGTTCATTTTTTTTGATAAATACATTTTTACCTTTACTTGAAAATTTGTGCCAATTTTCAATCAAGTCTAAAATATGAGTAAATATTAAGCAGAGACAGAATTTCTGTAAGCAAGCTCTCCTTTCCTCAAAAAAGAAAAGAAACAAAAAAAACCACCAAAAAAACCCCCCAAAACCACCACCACCACCAAACCAAATAGATGAATACTGGGCCTGGAAAGAAAATATAGATATTCAAGAAATGTGTTTTTTCTTCTCTGGGTATCAGACTATGCAGCTAATTTTTGTGTGATATAAGCTAGATCAAATTACAATAACTTGTGTAACAATTGACTTCGGGCTAGAAGAAGTTAGCCTGGATCAATTCTTCATGCAAAGGCTGACTCTCTGAACTATGGGTAGTTTATTTTCAGTTATTTTATTTCACTTTGAAAGTGAATCAGAGACATAGGTATACAAACTATTTCCCAATATGGGGGGGGGGGGGGGGGGGAGTCTGAATTCACAGAATACCAGATAAAGTAATGAGTGCTTCATTTAAGAAAGAAAGTGACCGTAGCTGAAGCTAATAAAGTATTGCAGTTTTAATTGCACTTCTATTTCAAACCATATGATAATCTGAATGAACAGCTCTATAAAGACAAATCCTTAGAGCTTATCTCCATGAGTCTGTAACACCATATAATGTCAATAATTTCCACTTTTTATTGTTATAGCAAATAAAAACAGAAAATCAGCAGTGATTAAACTTTAGTTAGAAGCCAACAACTAAATTTTGATTTAGCTAAATATTTGTATAATTTTTCACTTTCCGTGTCACACTTATGCCCTTGTCTTTTCCTTTATGTTCTTCCCATTTTCTTTAACCTTTTCTCCCAAAGAAAGACTCTCATCTGTTCTTCCTTTTCCTTTTTTTCCCCTATGATTTTCAGATTATGTTGATGTTTTTTAATATTACACTTTTTCCTCCTGGAAACTATGCTAAGGAACATGAAAAAATAAGGAGGTGACTGGTGACAGCCAACATGGCTTCACTAAGGGCAAATCGTGCCTGACAGATTTGGTGGCCTTCTACAATGGGGTTACAGCATTGGTGGATAAAGGAAGAGCAATGGATGTCATCTACCTGGACTTGTGCAAAGCATTTGACACTGCCCCACACAATGTCTTTGTGTCTAATTGGAGAGACATGGATTTGACGAATGGACCACTCAGGGGATAAGGAATTGGTTGGATAGTCACACTCAAATTGTTGCTTGGAGTCAATGCCTCGATGTCCAAGTTGAGACCAGTGACAAGGGGTGCTTCTCAGGGGTCGGTATTGGGACTGGTGCTGTTTAACACCTTTGTTGGCAACATGGACAGTGGGATGGAGTGCACCCTCAGCAAGTATGCTGATGACACCAAGCTGTGTGGTGTGATCAACATGCTGGAAGGAAAGGATGCCATCCAGAGGGACCTTGACAGATGTATTGGGTTTGTGTGACAAGGTTTTGGTAGTGGGGGTGGGGGTGGGCAGGGTTACAGGGGTGGCTTCAGTGAGAAGCTGCTGGAAGCTTCCCCTATGTCTGACAGAACCAATACCAGCCGGCTCTAATACAGACCCGCCGCTGGCCAAGGCCGAGCCAATCAGGGATAGAGGTAGTGCCTCTGGGATAACATATTTAAGAAGGAAAAAAAGTTGCAGGGCACACAGAAATGGCAGCCAGAGAGAGGAGTGAGAACATGTAAGAGAAACAACCCTGCAGACACCAAGGTCAATGAAGAAGGAGGGGGAGGAGGTGCTCCAGGCGCCGGAGCAGAGATTCCCCTGCAGCCTGTGGGGAAGACCGTGGTGAGGCAGGCTGTCCCCCTGCAGCCCAGGGAGGTCCACGGTGGAGCAGATATCCACCTGCAGCCTGTGGAGGACTCCATGCCAGAGCAGGTGGATGCCTGAAGGAGGCTGTGACCCCGTGGGAAGCCCACGCTGGAGCACGTTTTCTGGCAGAACTTGAGACCCTGCAGGGGACCCATGCTGGAGCAGTCTGTGCCTGAAGGACTGCAGCCCATGGAAGGGACCCACGCTGGAGCAGTTCGTGAAGCACTGCAGCCCGTGGGAAGGACTCGTGTTGGAGAAGGTCATGGAAGACTGTCTCCCGTGGGAGGGACCCCACGCTGGAGCAGGGGAAGAGTGTGATAAGTCCTGCCCCTGAAGAGGATGAAGCAGCAGAGACAATGTGTGATGAACTGACCACAAACCCCATTCCTCGTCCCCCTGCGTCGCTGCGGGGGGTAGGTAGAGAATCCGGGAGTGAAGCTGTGCCCGGGAAGAAGGAAGGGGTGGAGGGAAGGTGTTTTGAGATTTGGTTTTATTTCTCATTACCCTACTCTGGTTGATTGGCAATAAATTAATTTTCCCCAAGTTGACTCTATTTTGCCCGTGACGGTAATTGGTGAGTGATCTCGCCCTGTCCTTGTCTCAACCCACGAGCCCTTTGTTATACTTACTCTCCCCTGTCCAGCTGAGGAGGGGGAAGTGATAGAACGGCTTTAGTGGGCACCTGGTGTCCAGCCAGGGTTAACCCACCAGAACAGACTTGAGAGGTGGGCCCATGCAAACCTCATGAAGTTCAACAAGGCCAAGTGCAAGGTCCTGCACATGGGTCAGGGCAATCCCAAGCACAAATACAGGCTGGGTGGAGAATGGATTCAGAGCAGCCTTGAAGAGAAGCACTTGAGGGTATTGGTTGATGAGAAGCTCAACATGACCCAGCAATGTGCATTTGCAGCCCAGAAAGCCAACTGTATCCTAGGCTGCATCAAAAGAAGCATGACCAGCAGGTTGAGGGAGGTGATTCTGCACCTTTACACAACTCTCATGAGACCCCAGCTGGAGTCCTGACTTTAGGGCACATAAGAAGGACATGGACCTGATGGAGGAGGCCCACGAAGATGATCAGAGAGCTGGAGCCCCTTTCCTATGAAGACAGGTTGAGAGTGTTGGGGTTGTTCAGCCTGGAGAAGAGAAGGCTCTGGGGAGACCTTGTAGAAGCCTTCCAGTACCTAACAGGGGCCTACAAGAAAGCTGGAGAGGGACTTTTTACAAGGGCATGTAGTGATAGGACAAGGGGTAATGGCTTTAAACTGAATGAGGATATATTTAGATTAGAGGTAAGGAAAAAGCTCTTCACTGTGAGGGTGGTGAGGCACAGGAACAGGTTGCCCAGAGAGGTTGTGGATGCCCCATCCCTGGAAGTGTTCAAGGCCAGGTTGGATGGGGCTTTGAGCAAAATTGGATTGGTCTAGTGGAAGGTGTCCCTGCCCATAGCAGGGGTGTTGGAACTAGATGATCTTTAAGGTCCCTTCCAACTCTAACCATTCTATGATTCTACAGTTCTGTGACCATCCTGTAGCCCTTAGCTGGACCCTCTTGAACAAGTTGTGCCCAATTGTATGTGGTATCCCCAGTGCAAACTCACCAGCTCTTCACAGAGTGCAGAGAATAATTTCCCTCAAATTCTGTACTGTTGGAACTGCAGCATCAGTTTTGAGCCACGTATATAGAAATATAGAATTTGTAACAAATATTTGCAGTAACTCTGATAGAAAAATTCAAATTAAACTCAATGAGAAGTGAGATAGTTGAAGCAGAAACCAGGTCGTCTTCAGGAGGAGGTGTTGCTTTGGTCCAGTGAGGAATTATGACCTGAAGACTTACCTACTAAGTAGGCTTTTCCACTGAGGAAACCACAGTATATACCATGAATACTACATAACTAAGAAGACGTGATCAAAACCCAGATTCATGTATATGACTTCAGTAGCAAACATTAATGTTACCATAAAAATCAAGATAAAAAGTTTCCATTCAGCTTTTTCTTAAGTTCTTTTTAGTTTTTTACAAGTGTTTCATAATGAATTCATAGTGAATCAGTATCTATAAACTAATTTCATTGTTAAAATAGGATGAAAATCAAACCTAACATCAAACATATTTGCCACATGAAGATAATCACTTACAAGAAGCAAGAATCATAAAATGAATGCAACTTCAATTATAGAAGTAGTCATCTTCTGATATTTTTTTATACAGTCGCTAAAATGTACTGAGAGTGTGCAGCAAATCCAAACAAAGAGCAACAACAAAAAGCCTGGAAGAATCATTAGATTTTCAAAGTGAGTCCCAGGAACTCAGTTTCAAAAGAAAGCAAAATATCCTTTTTACTCATGTCTGTCTTTTCTCTCATGCTACATTAATTCCTCAGCATAGTTTGTTGTTATTTTAAACTAATAACTTCATTTAGTTCCTCTTTGCTACATATAAGCAACAGTTACAAATTAGTATAACTTTCATTCACTGAACTTAAATTTAATACTAAAATGTTACCTCTAGAGAGACCAGAAAGGCAATGCTTCCTGAAGTTACAATTGCATGCTGCCCTGAAGAAGATGGATAGGCTACGACAATGGAAAACTAATACTTTAATGAAGTTATTAACTACTTATATTTCACACTAAAATGATCTACAGGAGAAGTAAGAAAATTGTATTAGCTTTGGCAGATTTACATCAGAATATTAACAACCATCTTCAAAAAGGTTTTTCTCCAGATTTTGGGAAAACTTTGAGGCACACCAATTTCCATCTTAATTCAATTGATTCTCTTCACAAAAAAAGAAGAAAATAAAGTAAGCAAGCAAATTCAAACCAGTAGTACCATAAGAATCATAAAAGTAGACTAAACATTGTAGGCAGTAGCAGTACATTGTAACAATATAATTTCCCATAGTCATGTTGCTTTGTATGTAAAAAAGTAAGGGGTAAGTATGAGTAAGGTAGGTAATTGTGTTGGTTGGTGCTAATGTAAAATATTGAACAGTGGTATCTTACTCATCCATGATATATTGTCTCTTTCATGTTTTTTCTATTTGTTTAGATGTCTGATGTTTATAGGTATGATTTTATGTTTTCATGCAGCTGACAAAAGGCTCTTCTAAATTTTAGGAGTGGTGATGAAGGTGAGCTTGAATTTTTGAAGTTATGCCTTTGAAAGTTTCTATTAGTCACCACATTTGAAAAAATGTACTTTAATTGAAAGTTCATGTATTTTATGAAGTTACAGTAACACACACTGGAATTTCAGAATATTGTAAGAATGTGCATAGCAATCTAGAAAATCAATCTTTGGCTTTTGGGCACATAGTTAAGAAAATGTACTATCAACAGTTATGAACTCATCTTCATTATTGTGTGTTATCAGAAAACAAATGTATGGTTGTCTTTATCTGAATCATTTCTATGCACATAAATAATACAGTGACAGCTTTATTTTATTTAATCATTCTTTACAGTTGGCAGTCTTCATTGCAGTATATTACAGAGTAATTTATACAGGCTGGGTATTAATTTGCATCATGAATGGACTTCAGTCTTTCTAACCCTTGAGCACAGAAGTGTGTCCCATAGAAAACTGGTGTTAGAGTGGCAAGTTCTGAGTTGGTGGCTGGTTTAGAAGATGCAAAGTAAATACGTATAAACAATATGTATTTCCATGGTTTTGTGTTGTGTATTTTTAGATATAAAATTTTTTGCTTCAAAATGAAACTTTTTTTTATAGTGATTTATTGTGTTAACACTATACTGTACCTGAACTTGATTCACAGAGTTACAGAATCAGAGAATGGTTGTTGGAAGGGACTTTTGGAGGTCACCTGGTCCAAATTCCTTGCTCAGGCATGGCCATCTACAGCCAGTTGCCCAGGATTGTCTTCAGACAGCTTTTGAATATCAGCAAGGATGGGGGCCACAAACTCTCTGGAAAATCTATTCCAGTGCTCAGTCACCCTCACAGTAAAATGGTGTTTCCTGATGTTCAGATGGAGTCTCCCAAGTTTCATTTTGTGGCTATTGCCTCTCCTCCTGTCACTGGGCACCGCTGAAAAGAGCCTGGCTCCGTCCTCTTTGCACCCTCCCTTCAGGTATTTATACACATTAATAATATCTTCCTGAGCCTTCTCTTCTCTAAGCTAAACTGTCCCAGCTGTCTCAGCCTTTCTTCATAGGCTCCAGCCCCTTAATCATCTTTGTGGCCCTTCATTGGACTCTCTCCAGTATGTCCATGTTTGTCTTGCACTGAGGACCCCAGAACTGGACACTCTAATTTCACTCTAAAGTCATGCATCTTCTGAGAGATATTGTTTCCCTTTTTTCTAGTCCAAAGTCACAAAAAACATTATTGCCATTTGCAACAAATACCTGGAGACTTTCATGCTTTAATTTATGCATATAATATTAACAATTACTTTATAGGTCTTTTCATCTATCTTAATTTTGTCCAATCAAAATGGAAGCTGCTCACATGATTTCCCATCACAAATGACAATTTCACAACTGTGCTACAAGTCAACCTTCATTTCAATCCTTCTACTGGAGGATATTAATTTTATGATAATTTAATTTTACCTTTTTGAGTGGACCTACTGATAGCATATCTGCTACTGCATATTTAATGATACACTTCTTAGCTGTTCTGCACTGAACTTGTCTTCAATGTTTGTCTACTGAAGTCAACACAAAAATGGATCTATCCAAAATGCAAAGAAAAAATTTGTGAGTTTAACCTCAAAGTTTTTAAGAAATGCATAAAATGAATATGATGTATTTAAGCTGCAAGGTAGTGGAGAAAAAAAAAACAAAGTATGTTTCTATGGGACCTGGCAGGAAATGAAATGCTCTCATTATTGTAATCAATGTGGTTTTAAAGTAAACTCTTTGCTTAGAAAATACATGAGACTATATGTGTTGTCTACGACTATGACATCCAAAATATCATCTAAAGTGACTGGCTTACTCCTAGTATTATCTCAAATAATGCTAGCAAGCTTGCCTATTTTTCTTTCCAGGTGTTTTCCCTTTTGCTATACACAACAAGGGACTGCCTAGCACCCTTTTACACCCATCAGAGCTGTGGCTACTGTTATGAAAGCCGTGACATAGACGGTCCATAGGTTTTTTGTTTGGTTGGTTTTTTTTAAATAAATAGTTTGTAAGTGTCAAGTCTTAACATTTGTGGATATCTAGACCAGTATAAGAAAAGAATAGTTGCTTTTGGGGCAGATTTTGTATTTGTTATCCTTCACACCACTCACCGTTCATTTAAAGCAGTGTAAGAGTGATTTCACAATTTCACGCAGCTCTGCAGAGCTGTAGGGTGATTTTCAAAATTTTGGTCATGAATCTCAAGAAAAACTAAGAGAAATGGTCATATGCCTACAGAACATATCCAACAAGTTGAGACAACCATCTCAAACACTGCAGATGCTCAAAACATTTCAGCTGAAAATTCTATATGCTTGGTAGTTCACAAAGAGAAAGCAGAGAAAATAGTTCAAAAAGAACATTGTCATGAGCAGGATTGTTTCATATTCAGTGCTTTAACATTGAAACAAATTGCACAATTCTTTTGAGAGAAACCCATTTCATTTCCTAGGTATGTGCCCTGGAATCTGCAATCCTGTTTTTTTCCCTATCTATGTATGTTTCTGAACAGAAGGAATATTTATGCTCTACCCCAGAAAATAGTTTGTAATTAACTCAGAGCACTCTTCCACCCTTTTCCTGACACTCCCAATTAGTTTTTTTTTTTCCCTGAATCAAGTTGATGTTACTATCTGGCACATTTCACCCTGTGTACTAATCATGAAAGTTTTGTGAATTTTCATCACCAACGTAGGCAGAGAAAGTTAAAAGTAGTAGAAATTTGAAAGCATGAAGCAAGCACTGCTCTAGAGCATTTATTTTAACCCAGAACAGAATTAAAAAAAATTTGTGCTTTCATAGGTTTCTTTCAAGATAGCATTTGAGAATTCTATTACCTTTAAGCATACTGAAAGTTCAGATAGAGCTTAGGCAAGCCAGGATGCTGTCCATTATTGAAATCATGAACATTAACATGCAAGTCACGCAAGTAAACATTTAGTCCCGTATGTCGATTTTTTTGCAGTTAGAGCTAATATCATGACAAAGAGACAGAAATTTTCCTTGTATTCTTCTGCCTTTTATAATTCAAACAAAACAAATTTGCAACTCCTTTATTGTACTGCAAAATCCTAAAAACTCTGGAGAATCTAAAATATGATATTGCAAAGGACTATAGTTCAAAATGCAACCATCTTTTACTCAGCTGGCATGGAGTGGAGTGTGATTGTTTCAGTTTTAGTCTTCAACTGCATGCACTATCACCTTTCATACTTTGGAGATATGTCAAGAACCCCTAGTAAAAGGAGAAGGAAATGATTATGTAGTACTCTTGATATTTCAAATGTCAAGAAAAAGAAGAAAAGTTTGAATGTATTATTATGTCTTGCTAGTGCACTTCAACTCTCCTCCAGACATTACAGCTTAAGAAAGTGAAGTTTAATTCACTCTGCCAATGCTTCTCAAGCCTTGCAGGTAAAGGTAAAGGTCAGAGGCACTAAGATCTCAATTCTCTTCTCCCACTAATTGAAATGGAGTTACTATTAATGAACAAAATTACAGTGAAATTATAAATGATTTGCCACCTTCTAGTTATGCCTTAGAAAGATTGTTTCCACACATATAGAGTGAAACCATTATTTTTTGTGTTTATCTCTTAGACATCTATGAAACCAAAAACATACAAAGGGCACATTGCTTCTAAAATAATGTTCTCTGAGACCCTTTCTGAGATTTTTCAATGTGAGTTTGTGGTTTCTGCTAAGATTTTTCAAACACAATATAAAACCTTGTGAAATCGTATTCAGTTTTAGGACTGTCTTTTTTCACTTAATTCATAACCTCTCAGACTATTACAAGAGAAAGTTTGAGAAAGAAATCCTACTGTTATTGAAATAGTCTGATGCTAAAAAATCTTGCTGTTTGTGAAACCTCTTAGAAAATGTGGGATCTGGTTCTATTAAATTGTTTGGTTTTGAAAAACAAAACAGAACACACACCGCCTGCTAAATCATTTATAATACAGGGGGAAAAAAAAAAAAAAAACAACCAACAAAAAAACCCCCCAGAAACCAAAAAAGCCAGGGAAGAAAATTATTCTGAATGGATTGTGTGGGACAATGATTTAAGTAGTCAAAGGTCTTTAAAACAGAGATTATTTTTTCTTTTTGGTTGTGTTTATATATAGACAAGGACTATTGAAAGGATTAGATACATTACTTGAAAATGTCCTTCAGTTATCATTTAAGGGATGCAACTCCCAAATATATTCACTACCTGCTCCCATTGAATTCAACCAGTAAAAAGAAGAAAACCTTCCATAGATTTGCAATAGAAACAAGTTGGAGTCAATGCAGTTCTTTCAAAAATTTTACATAAAATTTTGAATGGTGTGAAAGGACTATTCCACTTTTTGTTACAGTATAGCGACTACTACAGGCAAAAAGACTCTGAAAAAAAATCACAACAGTCCATCAAACAAAAGTGAATTTGGTTTTGTTCTGTAATCAAAAATAAACAAGGATTTTAATTAAACTCTGGCATTTAAATCCCTTCATTACTCCTCCCATAATTCAAAAAATGTTCTTCCACAGGCCTTAAAACCACAGAAGCTATATATAGATGAATTGTGTTGTTGATCCAACCCTACTGATTTTAGTTTTGAGTGAAGCAGCTAAGAACTGGGCTCTGCATCTGTTTCCATTGTTGAGTCACAGCTTAAAAACCATTTAGTTTTCTAATTTTTTTCCCTGAAAAATGATGAAAGCTACGGTTATACTCTCGTTAATAGTAAGGTAAATCTGTAACTAATGTTTTTATGAATTTTAGAATTATTTTACTTTGTGTTCTTAGCATATTTGTGAATTTAGAATTGGCAGTAATGAACTTATGATTAAAATTGAAAAAACAATATAAATACACATAACTGCCATCAGTCAGGTAATTAATAGCTCTAATTTCAATAAACCATGAGGAAATGGGAAATCCTTATTTCACAGCTTTAACTCTGTCATAAAAAAAATTGTGAGAAAAGAGGTTTCTCCTGATTATCCATGTAGAGATTCACTGGGTGACTCTCATTTAGATTCTGAAGAATTTGAGATAAAGTTGATTTTTCTAGGAAAACTTCTCTGAAGTAATTCTATTCCACCAAGTTTTGACACAAAGACATCATACTTCAAGGGACAATTAAAATGTAAGTCTGTCCTAGTTTCAGCTGGGATAGAGTTAACTGTCTTCCTAGTAGCTGGTACGGTGCTATGTTTTGAGTTCAGTATGAGAAGAATGTTGATAACGCTGATGTTTTCAGTTGTTGCTAAGTAGTGTTTAGACTAGTCAAGGATTTTTCAGCTTCTCATGCCCAGCCAGCGAGAAAGCTGGAGGGGCACAAGAAGTTGGCACAGGACACAGCCAGGGCAGCTGACCCAAACTGGCCAACGGGGTATTCCTTCCATACCATATGACGTCCCATCCAGTATAGGAACTGGGAAGTGGGGGCGGGGAATCGCCTCTCGGGGACTAGCTGGGTGCCGGTCGGCGGGTGGTGAGCAATTGCACTGCGCATCATTTGTACATTCCAATCCTTTCATTATTGCTGTTGTCATTTTATTAGTGTTATCATTATCATTATTAGTTTCTTCTTTTCTGTTCTATTAAACCGTTCCTATCTCAACCAGTGGGTTTTGCTTCTTTTTCCCCGATTTTCTCCCCCATCCTACTGGGTGGGGGGGGGAGTGAGTGAGCAGCTGTGTGGTGCTTAGTTGCTGGCTGGGGTTAAACCACGACAAAGTCAAATACCATTAGGGGTCTGATTTTTTGAATGGAAAACATTTGTTGAACATTTCAGTCTATGTTCATGAAACAGTAATATGGCTACAATTATATTAGATCATTAGGTCCCTAAATTATAAAAAAGTGCCGTGTAAGGATCTGAGTAGCAAAGGTTAAGAAAGCAGGCTTTTGAGGCAAGTGTTTGAACCCTGTGAAAGACTCAGCTTGATACCAGCACTCTTTCTATCAATTTTTTTGGATATGGCTCTCTTCCCTAGTAGGGAAAAAAACTTTGGCAATTGCTTAGCTCTTAGCAAATATTTAAATTACAAAGGCTTCAGCATGTTCCCTGAATAGGGATGCATTCCTGAATTGGTGTTGTCACCCTCAGCCACTTAAGGACTTTATCTTTTTCTTCTTTCTTTTTCTTGTTGATTTTAACTAGGATTAAATTCCATTTGGTGAATGTTGTTAATAAAACAGAAAGCACTTTTAATAATGTATATTGGTAATAAATAAGATCCTCATTCATTCTTTCAGACACAGTATGGTAATAATTGTTTTAATGGAAGAAGAGTGCAATGATGTTGGAAAGGATAGGAAAAAGCTTTAAAAATCATTTTATACAATTGAAACATTTTTTTTTGAGTGTGAGTTATTATTTGAGAGGGGAAGGGTAGTGAGTTTCACAAGACTAAAATTTTATCTAATTTGATGATTATCCATTGCCAACAAAAACAAGAATCCAACAACTAATTGAGAACAACTAAAGGAAAATTAATTTCACTAATTAACTCATTTACTTGTAAATTTCCACTAACTATTTAAATACTACTGTATATACTACTATATGTATCAAGTGAAGAACAGAAATGTTACATCTGAGATAAAAACCCATCAATTTTCAGTTGATTTTTAAATGGTATCTGCACAAAGTTTTGAACTCTCCTAATCCATTTATATTTTATATTGTTCCATGTCTACATATTTTATTTTTAATCCAATTTTTTTGGAGAAGTTAATCAGAATAATTGGCATCAACTTTTCATTGCCCAAAGAAAAAATGAATATTATAAAACTATAATTTTTTAAAAAATCTAAATCCATTATCTGGATATAAGTAAAAATATGGTACTAATACAAAAATGTACTCTGCAGAAGCCAATCATTTTGTTTAGTCTTAAAAGAAATAGATAAATATGGGATTGTCTCAAGACAAAAAAAATCACAGTTCTTCTCTAAAAGAACTTTTAAAAAATTCAAGGTAAATCTTTTTCCTAAAAGAGACTATTGAGTAAATCCTATGAAAATTCCTGCAATATTTTAGTCCTTTAAAATTTTCAGGTACAGTGAAAAATATTAAAAAAAAAAAAGTCTGATTGCTTAAACTAGGTTTTTCAATGAAGTAAATACTGATGAAAGTGTTGCTTGTACAGTGGTTCTGACAAATCATGTGATTCCTACATGATTATCAGATTAAATGAGTCAGTCATTGTGATCCACTGATTTTATACAAATGAGCAGAGAGACTGTCACAGTTGTAGTTATGTAAGTTTAAAGACTTGTTTCTCCTACTAGTTAAAATGTCAAGGCTATAAAGTTTCCCTGCTTCCATCATTCTCCCAAATACTGTTATATACACTTGTGCATATATTTATATACATTTCTTTTTATATTTGACCAATTTTTTGTTTTGTTCATGGGAAACAAAATATAGTCACCCATCATTTTTTAAACAAACTCCAGGAACTTCAACAGTTAGTGTTACCTGGGGTTCCTTCCAGGTTAGAAAGAATTTCCAAAAGTCTGACTGCAGTGGTCACAATTTGTTGAAATAGAAAGAAGAAATCCCATTATGTCACCCAAAGAGAAGGAGCTATGGGAAGTCTATTCGGTTAGGGTTTTTGAGGGGGTTTGCTGTTGCTGTTGTTTTGTTTAAGTCAGACAGACAGAGGAGGCACTTCCTCCACTTTTAGGAAATAATGTTTGTTCCCCTTATCCACCATATTTTATCACCTCTTGTGCATTCTCTTGCTATCTCATCCCAAATGCAATTGGAAAAAAAAGAGATGTTATTTGTTCAACTAGTTTTGGAAAGATTTCAGGTTGGTGACAAAGCATTCTTTTTTCTTCTTGAAATAAAATTTTACTTTTCTCTGTAAAAAGAATTTCTAGTGGCAGTTCCAACCTAACAATTAGAAAGGTTAATTTTAACTTTTGTGTTACTTCCTGTTTTCTCAACTAAATGATTTTTGTCCTTGTAGATAATTCATGTACCATATTCAAAGTTGTATACCCTTCAACACATGATTTCAAAGCACTTTGCCCATAGAAAAGAAAATAACTACAAGGATCCCCTATATGAAAGTGGCCACTTCCTTTCATAAAATGTAAGTGTGCCTAAACAAGTTTCATTCTTGTTGATATTGTGGTTGTCTTACACTCAGACTTGTAAGAGAGGTTGTTCCACTGCAGTAAAATATTTTCTTCAGGTAAGCTGCAATAGACTCACACAGTTTTTGCTCCGTGGCTGTGTTGGAAGTTTTATAATACCAGGCCAGCAAAAAGAGGCCTAATAGCAATATTACCCGAGCTTTTATAATCACCTCAGTAGGGAGGATCTTCATGAGAAATAGCTATTTATAAATTAACAAAACCAAGACTCTGGCCTCTTACCTTTACTAAAAAGCAACACATAACCCTAACCATGGAGTAGCAGAAGGGGATCATTCACTCCTGAGCTTTTCTGAATGTTCCACAAAGGTAACCGATGGTCTGGCCTTGAGCATGGAAGAATCTGGGTTATAAGACGGGGCCAGTCATTTGAAACTTTTGAAAGGTTTTAAACTTCTCGAAATAGTAATGACAGTTTATGCCTAATCTTTCTTTATGCCCAAGTTAGCAAATTTAATGATCAGTAAGCACAGAGTGAAATCATACAATGAGCTTTGTTTTGCCAGAAGGGCAGCAATAAACTGTCAGAGAGGAAATATGTTCCCAAAGATTGACATACCAGTGAGACCTAGAGAACTGCTGATCAATAGGGTAACTGCTTTGGATATTTGAGGTATTGCTGAATAAATCTCATTCATTACTTCTGTTAAATGAGAGTCTTATTTGACAGATGATCTTTAGTCTGTTTTCTCTTGAAACACAGAAGTTGGACTTGGGCATCTCATTGGGGATATGTCTCCTTAGAAACAAATAACAAGAGAAACATAAAACTGACACAGTAAAAAAAAAAAAATACTACTAGCTTAACACAAAATAAACTGACTCTTTTTTTTCTGAACATCAGGAGTAGAAATATTAGTACATAAAGTCTTGTATTAAAAGATATCAAATTCAGTACACATTTTTTCTGATCAGCAGCTCTGTCCTTACATATATGGTATAGTTGACGTTTTCTTAAAATGCAATTTGCTGAACAGTATCTATTCCCAACCAAGTTTCTTGTTAAATTCCATTTAGTTAGCTTATCCCATAATTTGCAGAAAGGAAAAATAAACTAAAGAAATGGGAAAGAGGTTTTATGGAAATCATGATTATTTTTTTTCTTTTCCTAATAATATTATGCATTGCAGTTTAGCAAGCATGAAAAACATTTGATCATACAAAATAGCTTTCTTTTTGGAATGTGGTTTTTTTTTTTCTGGAATAAGGAAACAAATAGATTCAGTAATGAAATAAAATTACTGTATAATTTAATTATGATTCATTAGAACCATCAACCATCAGAGAGTGACCACTTAGTGAGTAACCTAAAGAAACTAAGGCATCTGCAGAATATGAACATTGACAGAGAAGAGACAGAAGGATATTATTTTTTTATTACCTGATAGTCGTGTAGTCATCCTTTGGACTGAAAGGCTTTTTTCCTAGCAGTAAGCCTAATTGTCATTCTTTAGGAGGCAAAGTGATTGAAGGGGAGGAAGTAAGTATAATTTAGATGACATATGACAAGGAATAAAAAAATTCTCACTTGAAAGGGAAAAGGATCTTTAAAAGTAGAAAATACAATTTCTATTATGAACACTGACTAAAATGTTGGCTATGAAACAAATTTTATTTTTTTATAAAAATTATAGCAAATTCAATAGAAACAGAAAGTATTAGACTAGACCAGTGAGTCTACAGCCTTAAGTACCTTCATAGACCCATAGTAGAACAACTAGCAATGGAAATGTCTCTATTGTGTAATGATCTATCCTCCTTGATCCTATCTTGAAAGACAGTGTATTTTCTTCACCAATAAGTTTTAAATTCAAATATTAAGGTTTAAAAAAAAGGAGTGACATTTAATTGTCTGCATCTGACATCTAGATTTTTTAGTTATTCAATGCTTGTTTATTTTTTCCCTCTTGCAAAATATCCACTTCCTCCTTCTTCCTTTTGTACAAAGATCTTTTATTTATGCATTTTCCAATTTTAATGTTAAACTGTGTATTGTAGCCACTTTTCTTCAGTGCTACTGACTAGCATTTGACATTTTCTTCCTTAAACTAATTAATCTCTAAGAGTTAAATAAAGAACACTGGCTTCTATAAGTTTTTTTACCTCAGAGCCAGTTGTACCAAATGGTGTATGTTGCGTTTTAAAAGTTATACAGCAGGAATCAAAATGATTATTTAAAAGCTGGAAGATAGCGACAATAAACAACGATAAAGAACAACTCAATTTTCATCAGGACTCTGAGAGTACTCTTACATGATTTTAAGATGATCGGGAAGTCATATATACATAGTAAAGCAAATGCATCATGTAGTAAGGATATTGTGATTCTTTTCTCCTTTTTCTCCTGTAAATGTGAAGCTGGGATTGCAACATAACAGTGGTCCTCTAAGAGAAAGTGGATGGCAGAGATTCTAGGCTTGGTTCCCCCAGAAGTCTACCATACAAAGGTTAGATAACAGAGGATAGTAGTATAGCTCTGCAGGTGGCATTTCCCTGTAAGGCATCCTTACATATGTTGGCCAAGTAACAGTGCTCCAAAATTAAAATTTCTTCCAAGAAAAAAAATATACCCTTTCCTAGGCTGATACAGATATCAAAAAGTAGTCATCACAGATCTAGAGAGGTTACCTAGATATTTTCTGGTATCTTTCTATAAAAAAAAAAATACAGCCATTCCCACCCTAGTGTTTGGTTTTATGCTAGTCCTGAAACAATTTTTATTACTTTATTTTAAAATAAAGCCCATTCTGAACTTCTGAGTCTCTGGACAGATATAAATTGATATTTCACTTTACTAGGATACTATAATATATTACTTTATTCGAGGTAATATATTTACTTTGATAGTTATTTGCAACTCAGAAATCATTGCTTCGTGAAAGCTTTCTTGGACAAGTAACACATTTTAATTTGCAAGGTTATTAATAGTAGCATATGATCTGAAAACTTATAGAAGTCCATAGATGAAAAATTATATTTTGATTATGGTTTTTATTTGTTTAAGGCTGAAAAGTAAACTACTTTAGGAATAGTAAGTTGAAAAGGAAGTTGCAGAATATGTCATGAGGAAGTAGTAATCATGAATAGTAATGAGGATTTTTTTTCCTTAAAAATACTATTTTTTTAGAAGATACAATAATATGTGAAAGAAAACCCTCCTACACTGAATGGAACACATCAAACAGGAACCAAGAAAACACAGAAAAAGGAAACTGAAAATTTTATTACATTTGTCAATTTGACAGTTGTTCTTATTACATTTCATACCATCTTGTGCAGAGCAATATAAGGATAATATTAAGTCTCACCAATTCACAAAAAAAAAAAAAAAAAAAAAGGCATTAAGATGAGTAAGTACTGCAAGCCCTGCACAAAACTTTATAAGGTACAAATCATTGAAGATGGACTGCCAAATCCTTGTGTTGTCTACAAAACAGATGATGTCCTAGTACAGACCCTGAAGACTTCAATGAAAGTAAAGAAAATAGGCTCTCACCTGTGGAAAAAGGTTTCTGTGCCAGAGCTGTGAAGGACTGAAGACAAAATGGGGAGATATGAACTGCCAGGACCGCTACTGTACCTCTCTTGTGAGGTAATGAGAGACTTCACCCTCAAGGTTTCTCAGTTTCATAGCTTCCATAATCATTATAAATTAAAATTTCAAAAGGTATGTAGGGAATATGGCACCCAACTGCCATGGACTGTCAACAGCATCTAAGTTCTGTCAAAACCTTCACGTACTCCCTACTCTGTAGCTAACGAAAAACAGCAATAAATTTGCATGCTGAGATTTCTTTTTTCCCTCCATTTTTAGAGGTTGCCCAAGCATATTTTGTGAACTACATATACTCCTTTAGGCAGCACTGTTACTGTTTCATTGAAGTTGAAGGGATCTGCCACTGTTTACTGTAAAAAAGATATACAAGTCAGGAAGACAGTGAGGAGAACTTGTTCCAAATTATTCTTTGCACTGCTTATTTAAAAAAAAACAAAAACAAAAACAAAAAACAACAACCAAAAAACACTCCTATGTTCCACTGGAAAGCCACAGTCTGGTTTATGGTACTTTGTTCTTTTGTTTTCAGAGTTGTCTTGAGGACACATTGCACTGTGACAACTCAAATCAAGTTGTATTCCTTGTACTCTGCCAAGCACTACTAGAGAAGATAGCGCAATGTGACTCTAACAACCTGAGAAAACGCCACAATGAGATAGGGCTCAGGAGATCACACAAATATTCTCTCCAAAATTTAAAAAGGATTCTGCATAAAAGGTACTTTTCCCCGAAGCTTTACTAAGTTTAGGACTTCCTTTCTATTTACTGTTAATTATATTAATACTGCAAAGAACAACATGTGACTTTACTGCCAGGAAATGAAGTGTATAGAATCAAAATCTTCTTCCTGTTGCTCTGGCTCAACAATGAAATGCTCCAGATTAAAATCTCACATACTGAAGGCATTCTCATAAATTAATATCCTGCCCTTGAGTTCCTGAGAAGTAATACAAAAGCTTTTCCAGGTGAGTAAAAGCACGCATTTGTGATGCAACTAACTGGTGTGGAACAGAAGGGAAATCTTGTTCTAAATAATGTGGGACATTTTGGATCTCAGTGTAAAAAAGGCAGTACTATACATATTTCAACAGTTCTTTCGATGCCTGTAATCTTGTAAATATGCATAACTGTTAGTCTGGATTGTGTATTGTTCAGGAAAAGAGGCGTACAGTCTAATGTGCAATTTAATTCCCATCTGGACCTACTACATATAAATAAATATTTCATTTAAATAAATATTAAAATAAAACCAAAAACAATATAGAAGAGATGAAATATTTTTCCCTGAGAATCTTTTCAGACAGGTAAGTGAAAATATCTTTGGAAACTTTAGAAAGGAAGAAACAACATTTAATTTCATAGTAGTGTGCTGAAAAATTACATAGAATTAATTAATGTTTTCCTTAGGATTTTTTAACCTTTCTTACAATTCATTTAAGAGACTATAACAATGACAGATACCACAATAAAACATAGGTACAGTTGCTTGCATTAATTATATTGTTATGGATTTCTATTTATGCAGCTCTTTTCCTCCATTAATGTTTCAGTGAAAAAGTCATGCTTGAGATGATAGAAAATTAGCTTCAAATTGAACCTAAACCGAATATGTTAGCTATTGATGGGTTTAATAAGATTTGAGAGAAATAATATGTACTATTCCAGAGTTGAAGAGTAATTTGAGCCAGTGGAAAACTTTCTTCTAAGGGCTGTCAAGCTAACACATCCATCCTGGCAGCATCAAGTCCATTGTACTGCTTCTATACGTAAGTAATGTTAGCGAGTTAGAAAAACATATTTTTTTGGCAATCAAATTTATACCAATTTCAGGGGACAACCATGCGATATTGTTTTAATACATTGATGAATACCAAATAATACCCAGCTGAATGAGTTTTATACCTCAAAGCTAAAAAACAATAAAGCGCAACTTAGAGTTGCCAAGTCACAATCATTAGGAAAACATTAGAGATATGTGGGCTTCAGAGTTAAGAGTCTTCTAGGGAATGTCTTAAGACTTCATTACAGTACACAGATTGAAAATTCCCCAGAAAAATAAAACAGTATACCACATCTTTGGCTTCAAAATGGCATGAATCATGACTGAAGAGTCCCTGAGGAAATGAGTGGTCTTTGTAGGCCAAATATCATAATGTCAGGCAAACAAACTTGCTCCACTAGCAGTTTCTGGAAAGACACATTGTATTTGTAAGCAGCTCATGCTCTGGTTGTGTGACACCCAGATCCACACATACTGAATAAATCAGCATGCACATCTCAAACAAAAGTAGGTTTATATGTGACTATTTTGTGTGTTTGATTTGGATACAATAATAGGAACTCAGTCTATATCATGTAGAAAATCTGATAGTTTTCTAAGATCAAATTTTTCAATGAAAGTATCTTCTCTTTTAATCCTATAATTAACCTTAAGCATTTGAGTGAGTACCACAGAGAGTAGCAAGACCACCCACATCAGTAAAGGTAAGCACATAGCTTAGTTTGCAGTTATCTCTGTAACATGATTTCACTGGAATATTAAAGCACCCTTTTCATCTCTTCACACAATAAGAATCAATTGGTTTCCTCCATGCAGCTTGCATAAAATACACCAGTCAAAAAATCTCTTTATAGATGTCAACAAAATAGGTCAAAATTATTCTTTTAAAGAAAATAATCAGTACTTGAAATCTGAACCTAAAAACATACTTCAGGTGATTTTGAAATATACTTTATCAAATTAAACAGGTGTTTCATGACAAAAAACCCTTTTCCACAGATGAACACTGTGTATATTATTGTTCCAAACTGAAGCCCATGTCTAGCTCACTTACTCTCCCTTTTTGTAGATATGTATTGTCTTTGGTTGTAAATGTTCAGCAGTTGTAGCCCACTGTAAATGTTCAGGTAGTTTTTCCCAAAAAATTTCTCAAGTATCTAAGTACCAATGTAACTCCAGTTTGGCTTTTGCAAACTGAATTTCATATTTAAATTCATTCTTCTATACAGTTCGTACATGTGGTTAAAAAACTTCAATACTTCTCATGACACTTGTTTAGGTGGAGGAAAAAAAGTTAGCTATTTCAACAATTTCTTATAAACAGTAAACCACTAGTTAATTGTATATTTCATCACAAATTCCCCAATGATTCCAAAATGATTTGGAGATTGTCATTGTGTTCCTATCTACTTTGAAATTTGAAAAAATCATTACAGATTATAGTGTGAATGCCTTCTACTTAACCACATTGTGCATTCCAGCTGGTAATTCCTTGTAATTCACACAGACAATTCTTTCTTTGATGCTAGAATTTATCATTTTTCTTCTGTTTTGAAAAAGAAATGCTTTTATGCTGTGTGGGGTAAAAATAAAATACAAGCAAATGTAAAGATCAGAGAGAAGTAATCACTAATAGACTTCTGTTTTGACTGACGTTTCGTTCAGTAACTTCAGAGAAGTCTAAGGCTGTCAACAAAAGACCATCAAATGAGAAGAGATGCAAATACATTAAACAATTATTTTTTTCAAAAGGCTACTATTATCGTGGCTATTTCCATTCAATAGACATTTCATATTTTAAGTATCTTTTCTGAAAAAGCCAAGGAATTTGTAGATTTTAATATAATGGTTTTCCATTAGATTCTAAGTGGCAAGGGGTGAACTGTTGAACTTAATCTTTCTTTGTTACAATTACTTAGAGTAAAAAACTATCATTTTAACTATATCTAGTCCCTTGATTTCTGACCTTCTATTTTTTTATAAATAAGCATTTATATGTCATATTGTATTCTGTAACAACAACTTTTGGCATACTAATAATAAAAACTCTCTCAGAAAACCAATTACAACTTCCCATCAGTTGCTGGGATTTTTCACTCCATAATACGTAAGGCAGGCCCTAATTTATTTGTATATTTATTTATTGTAAACCGAGTTAAAATTGTACATTTTATTTTAACATGTTTTCAGAAATATTATATCCTACTTCTTACCTATTTTCAATCTTTTTTCAATCTTTTATCTATTTGTAGCTAAAAGAAAATTCTTTTATAATGTGATGGTGACTAAAACTAATAAAGAGTGATGTTCAACATCTTGTCACTATGAAGATATTCCCTTGTTATTTTTAGTAAGTAGAATTTCCCTTTATTAGCCTATTAATTAACCTACAGCTTATACCAAGTGAAAAATTCTATTCACTTCTCTTGATAGAGAGATAATTTCATCCACAATTTTCCAATGAGACCTTGAGAAATTTAGGGTAAAGATGAGTGGCAGCTAAAAGGTATCTAAGATAATGTAAAATTTCACATTTCATTAACTGATATATTAACATATATCATTAATTTCATATACCATTAGCTTAATATACTCCACAGTTTTCCATTTTAAAAATTAATAACATTATTGAAAAATGCTTTTTCATCTCTTCTTTTCATTTATCATACTCAGGAAACCGTTATCTCTGAGAACAAACATTTTCTAGGCCAGTACTTTGGATGCTATCTTTTCAGACTCTTAGAAGCTCTGACAAATGAAACCTGAAGTACACAGATCTAGGAAAATAGGAAGTTAGACAGTGACAACCGGTCTCTTTTCTCCAATCTGCCCATATGAAACATATAAATAAAAGTTATTAACTAATTACATGATTAGAATACAATGTCAAATGATTAAGCCTGTGACAGTTATATGATATGATAAATATAATGTGTATATAATCACAGATTGCTTTGAAGAACAATAGTGATCTCAGTAGGCTCATTGGATTCAGATAAAAAAGTCAAACCTCATAGCTTGCCATAGTGCAACATTTGTATGGATATGATATTAATTCACAAAAATTAACTATGTTAACAGAACATTTAAAAACAAGTAGAAAGGAATGTAAGCACTGGAGATTGCATTCTCTTACACAGCAGCCTTAACATGCTCATAGTTCATTGTGGTACTATACTTTTCTCCTTACAATACTTCATCCGATTTTTTCCCAAGCCATTTCACCAGCTGTTTTGAATTGTAATCCCCTGCTTCACCATATTTCCACCCCTCTCACCTCGGTGTCATCTGTAAATTGCGCAAACACTGTCCCTCTGTTTCATTGTCTTGGCTAGTAAGAGTTTTCAATTACAGCAAGAGTCAAGCTAAGCATTAGAGAGATGAGGAAACCATGGAGTACATTGGTTGGAGACGGGATAGGCCCTCCGTCACGGGAGGTCTTTTAAGAACAGATTAGAGAATCACAGTTAAGAATGAGCGCAGCTGGTCATACTTTCAGATAATTGAGGTGGCTATATGCATTCTTGTAGTCCCTTTCACTCTTGCCTTCTCTCATAATATCCTACACAAAAGCTTGAATATACAATCTAGGCTTTGAAATCAAGCATAATGTACCATTGCATAGGTGGCTTGCAAAATTAATAAAGTGTGAAAAAATGATAAGAAATTTTATGTTCACTTGGAAGCGATTACAGATTGAATCCCCAGGAGGGCCTGGCATAGTTTAAAAATCATACAATGCAAAAAGAAAAATTCTGCAATGCCTTTAAGCCAGCTTATCCATTTTATATCAAACTTTTCTATTACAGTGTTTATTGAAAATATCTCAATCACAACACTGTTGTTCTTTTATAAATCTACTTTAAAACTCAATTTCATGTTATGATTAGGAATTTTCACAGCTTTTTTATTGATTGAAGTAACAGAACATTTCTTTTAATTAACCCAAACCTATTTTGATATCTGTTTTTAATGATAAAGCATCAAACAATCTCCTAGCAACCTAATGTTTGTATGAATGCCAAATCTCCACCTATCACAAATCAGTTAATCTATTTTTTTCCCCCACAAACTGGCAGTATCATCTGACAAAAAATATTTGCACATGGTTAATTAATTACGGAAAATAACCAAAAACTACAATAATTGAGCTATCATCTGGTGTGAGTGTGTAAGGGAATAGTTAGTAATATATTCACCTTTTCTGTATGCACTCTAAGAAAGCTTGTGCCAGCCTTTCTATGTGTTCAGAGAGGAGAGATGGAAGGAAAGCACAATGTAAGAAAAATAAAGTCTTTTGGTCCCATCTAAAATAGCTGTTGCATACAAGCCATTAGGATGTTGTACAGAGTCTGACTCAAGTGGGTACAGATGATACAGAGAGAACAAGTTTTTATTTTTCTTATGCGGTCCTAACACTATGCATATTCCAAACTTTCACTAGTGAGAAATCCTACTGATACAGCATATACAGCTGTCGTGGTTTCAGCCCAGCCGGTAACAAAGGACCACGCAGCCGCTCGCTCACTCCTCCCGCCCCCTCCGGTGGGATAGGGGGGAGACGGAGGAGAGAAAAGAAAAAAAACCTGGAACCTCGAGGGTTGGGATAAGGGCAGTTTACTGGGACAACGCAAAAAAAAGTTACAACAGCACGACGGTACTAATGAAAGAGTATACAGAAAGAGTGATGCACAGTGCAACTGCTCACCACCCGGGACCCGACGCTCCGTCACTTCCCCCACCGAAAGTCGAGAGCAGGAGAACCCTCCCCCCAGCCCACTCCCCATGTATATACTGAGCATGATGTCACATGGTATGGAATAGCTCCTTGGCTACTTCAGGTCAGCTGCCCCGGCTATGCCCCCCCACCTCCCAGGTTCCTGTAAAAATTAACTCTATCCCAGCTGAACCCAGGACATTATCCACCCCTTATTCTATACCATTTACATCATGCCCAGATCTTACATTTTCCAATCAACCACTACCACTTTCCTTGTCTTATATATAGATATATATGTATATGGACCCCCCACACACACACACACACATACAAATAGTATTCCCTTAGTCAATGGGTTATCCCTCCAATGTGTCCATCAATTTTATTTAGTCCATGACTTTGAGGCTCCATCTGTTGTAACACTTCTTCAGGATAAGAGAGATGGTGTGAGGTGTTGGGTTGTTTTATGCTGTCTCTGGAACTTCTGGCTGGTACATTTGATGCAACCCACACCCTTGGTCTGCAGGTCAAAGATGTTGATCTTGAGGAAATTGCTGGGCGCCAGTTCAAGTTCTATCACTGTTGTTCTGGCTCAGTTTCAAAAGTCCATTCTTCAGTCATTTGGGTAATTCTTACAGTAATACCCTTGATATGGCATATAGACACTATAGATACAATGACATACATTGGCAGGTTATTTAGCAGTTAAATATCATACAGCCTAGTTCACTGGCTATTCTCTCCCAAAATCAAATCTCCCTGAGGTACACATCGAACTTCCCCATCCTTCTGCATCACCCACCAGGTGTACCCAGGTCCCTGAGCGAAAACCACCCCTTGGATGGTTTGTCTCTGCGTGAGGGAGGACTAACCCAGACTGTCTTTCCTAACATACTCCTCATGTGCACTACAGGAACTTTATCCCCTTCTACAGTATGTGGAAGTCTTGGTTGGGCGGGGCCCGCCCGATTGGTGGATCCTCTAGTATTAACTAACCAGGTGGCTTTTGTTAAATGTGTATCCCAATGTTTGAAAGTTCCACCCCCCATTGCTCTCAATGTAGTTTTTCAGCAGTCCATTGTATCGTTCGATTTTTCCGGAGGCTGGTGCGTGATAAGGGATGTGATATACCCACTCAATGCCATGTTCTTTGGCCCAGGTTGTCTATGAGGTTGTTTCGGAAGTGAGGTCCCGTTGTCTGACCTCGATTCTTTCTGGGGTACCGTGTTGGCCATAAGACTTTCTCTTCAAGGCCCAGGATAGTGTTCTGGGCAGTGGCGTGGGACACAGGATATGTTTCCAGCCATCCAGTGGTTGCTTCCACCATTGTAAGCACATGGCACTTGCTTGGCGGGTTCGTGGGAGTGTGATATAGTCAATCTGCCAGGCTTCCCACTGTTTATATTTCAGCCATCGCCCTCCATACGACAGGGGTTTCAGTCGCTTGGCTTGCTTAATTGCAGCACATGTTTCACATTCATGGATAACCTGTGCGATAGTGGTCCATGGTTAAGTCCACCCCTCGATCACGAGCCCATCTATATGTTGCATCTCTCCCTGATGGCCCGAGGTATCATGGGCCCACTGAGCCATAAATAGCTCACCCCTACGTTGCCAGTCCAGGTCCACCTGAGACACTTCAATCTTGCAGCCTGATCTGCCCTGCTGGTTGTTTTGATGTTCTTCAGTGGCCTGACTCTTGGGTACGTGAGCAATCTACGTGGCGTACTTTTACCACTAGCTTCTCTATCCTGAACAGCAATATCTTGCCACAGTGCGGCAGCCCAGATGAGTTTACCTCTGCGCTGCCAATTGCTCTTCTTCCATTGCTGTAGCCACCCCCATAGGGCATTTGCCACCATCCATGAGTCGGTATAGAGATAGAGCACTGGCCATTTCTCTCTTTCAGCAATGTCTAACGCTAGCTGGATGGCTTTCACCTCTGCAAACTGACTCGATTCACCTTCTCCTTCAGCAGTTTCTGCGACTTGTCGTGTACGACTCCATACAGCAGCCTTCCACCTCCGATGTTTTCCCACAATGCGACAGGACCCATCAGTGAACAGAGCATATTGCCTCTCATTTTCTGGCAGTTTATTATACAGTGGGGCCTCTTCAGCCCGTGTCACCTCCTCCTCTGGCGACATTCCAAAATCTTTGCCTTCTGGCCAGTCCATGATCACTTCCACAATTCCTGGGCGACTGGGGTTTCCTATGCGAGCCCGTTGTGTGATCAGTGCGGCCCACTTACTCCACGTGGCATCAGTTGCATGATGTGTAGAGGAGACCCTCCCTTTGAACATCCAGCCCAGCACTGGCAGTAGGGGTGCTAAGAGGAGCTGTGTTTCAGTACCAACCACTTCTGAGGCAGCTCGAACTCCTTCACATGCTGCCAATATCTCTTTCTCAGTTGGAGTATAGCGAGCCTCGGATCCTCTGTATCCCTGACTCCAAAACCCCAGGGGTCGGCCTCGGGTCTCCCCAGGTGCTTTCTGCCAGAGGCTCCAGGTAGGGCCATTCTCCCCAGCTGCAGTGTAGAGCACATTTATAACATCTTGTCCTGCCCGGACTGGCCCAAGAGCTACTGCATGAACAATCTCCCACTTAATTTGTTCAAAAGCTTGTCGTTGCTCAGGCCCCCATTTAAAATCATTCTTCTTCCGGGTAACTTGGTAGAGAGGACTTACAATTTGACTGTAATTTGGAATATGCATTCTCCAAAAACCCACAACACCTAAGAAAGCTTGTGTTTCCTTTTTATTAGTTGGTGGGGACATAGCTGCTATTTTGTTGATCACATCCGTAGGGATCTGACGACGCCCGTCTTGCCATTTTACTCCTAAGAACTGGATCTCCTGTGCAGGTCCCTTGACCTTACTTTCTTTTATGGCAAAACCAGCCTTCAAAAGGATTTGGATTATTTTCTTCCCTTTCTCAAAAACTTCTTCTGCCGTGTTGCCCCATACGATGATGTCATCAATGTATTGCAGGTGCTCTGGAGCTTCACCTTTTTCCAGTGCAGCCTGGATCAGTCCATGGCAAATACTGGGGCTGTGTTTCCACCCCTGGAGCAGTCGATTCCAGGTGTACTGGACACCCCTCCAAGTAAATGCAAACTGTGGCCTGCACTCCGCTGCCAAAGGGATGGAAAAAAAATGCATTAGCAATGTCAATTGTGGCATACCACTTAGCTGCCTTTGGTTCCAGTTCATATTGAAGCTCTAACATATCTGGCACAGCAGCGCTCAGCGGTGGCGTGACTTCATTCAGCCCACAATAATCTACTGTTACTCTCCATTCCCCATTAGATTTCCGCACGGGCCATATGGGACTATTAAAGGGTGAGTGAGTCTTGCTGATCACTCCTTGACTCTCCAATTGGCAAATCAGCTTATGGATGGGGATCAGGGAATCTCGGTTGGTGCGATATTGCCGCCGGTGCACCGTCGTGGTAGCAATTGGCACCTGTTGTTCTTCAACCTTCAGCAACCCCACAACCGAGGGGTCTTGAGAGATACCAGGCAGGGTAGACAGCTGTTCAATCTCCTCCGTCTCCAATGCAGCTATACCAAAAGCCCAACGGTACCCTTTTGGGTCTTTGAAATATCCCTCTCCTGAGATAATCTATACCAAGGATGCATGGGGCCTCTGGGCCAGTTGCAATGGGGTGTTTATGCCAGTCATTCCCGGTTAGACTCATTTCAGCTTCCAATACGGTTAGCTCTTGGGATCCCCCTGTCACACCAGAGATACAGATGGGTTCTGCCCCTTTATAACTTGATGGCATTAGGGTGCATTGTGCACCAGTGTCTACTAGAGCCTTATATTCCTGTGGGTCTGATGTGCCAGGCCATCGAATCCACACTGTCCAGTAGACTCGGTTGTCCCTCTCCTCCACCTGGCTGGAGGCAGGGCCCCTCTAATCCTGGTTAGAATATGCGTTACTCACTTTTCGCACACGTGAATCAGAAGTCCCTTCAAGAGGATCAGAAATGTGATCAGCCCATCTACTGCATCTGGGGGACTCCTCACAGGAAACTGGAGCAGCAGTTTTCCAAGAAGAATCCTCTTTTCTGGTTGCTTTTTCTCGCAACTCCCGTACCCGTGCATCCAGGACTGAGGTAGGTTTTCCATCCCACTTCCTCATGTCCTCTCCATGGTCACGCAGGTAAAACCACAGGTTAGCCCGTCGTGGTGTACTTTCTCTCTCCTCTCTCTTGGGCAGAGGAATGCTTACTCCCAATAGCTTGCGATGCGGGCCTGTACAGGTGGGGAGGAGGACATATCCACTTTGAATTGCTGGAACTCTTGGGACAATTCCTCTACAGCCGAGACACAGGCCCGTAGGGAGGAAGAGAGACTTCCTTCGTATTGCCGGAGTTGGACAGCCAATTCATCCACCGTTTGTCCATGGCCTTCTTTCCAGGACATTACTGCCAATGAGTTGGCATAGGTTGGTGGTGCACTTCGTAGAAACTTCCGCCACATGGGTTGTGTGCATTGGACATCATCTGGGTCTATGGGTGACTGCGCATTTTCTGGATCATTATAAATCACCTCCAGCACGGCTAATTCCCTCAGGTACTGGATACCTCTCTCCATGGTGGTCCACTTGCCTTGGTGACATGTAACTTCATCCTTGAAGGGGTATCTTTCCTTTACACCTAACAGAAGTCGCCTCCAGAGGCTGAGGACTTGTGTTTTTCTCCCAATCGCCTTGTCGATGCCCCCTTCCCTAGACAGAGATCCCAACTGCTTGGCTTCCTTACCCTCTAATTCCACACTACTAGCCCCATTATCCCAGCATCGGAGCAGCCAGGTAACAATGTGCTCACCTGGGTGGCGGCTAAAATCTTTTCGCATGTCACGCAACTCACTCAGGGATAGAGGTTCGGGTGATTATTTCAGGTTCTGCCTCTTCCTCCTGTTCTCGTGATGACCCTGGTTCATCTTCATCTCTCACTGAGTGAACTGATTTCTTTGTGTGTTTCTTTTTCTGTACAGGGGCGACTGATACTGGCACAGGTTGGGTCTCTGGTTTAGCTGCAGTATCTGTCACTGCGGTTGGGGTAGCCGCGCTGCCTGTTGCCGGGGTAGGGGTAGCCACGGTGCCTGTTGCCGGGGTAGGGGTAGCCACGGTGCCTGCTGCCCTGTTTTCCATCTTTTCCCCCTTTTCTCCCTGAGGGTGCTGCCTAATATCAAGCAGTGTTTGGTAGATACTGGCCAGGGCCCAGCACAGTGCAGCGAGTTGTACGTCTTTGGAATAACCACAGCATTTTTCTTTCAAATATTCTACCACTTCATGAGGGTTCTGTAGTTGTTCGGGAGTGAACTTCCAAGCCACTGGGGGTGAGAAGTTCTCTAGATACCTGCCCATATCCTCCCACATGCCGTGCCACCCATGAATATCCAGCATTGGGGCAGATCTCTGGGTGGTACCCTTAAAGAGCCTTTTTGTAGCCCTAAACAAGACCTGAAACATATTCAGGAGGCATAGCACTAACAGCACACTGGCTTGTGCATCCCAAGGATATTCAAAGTTCTCAAAAGCTGTTGTAATTAGTCGGAAGGAGAAAAGGGAGGCGAATGGACGGGGGGAAGTATCCCCCCCTAACTTCCCCATGGATTGGCTGTAATTGCCAATAAAATCCGATAGAAGGTGCCCAAAGTATGGAAATGATATCACTGCCTCATACAGATACCAGCTTAACCTCATGACCAGTGATGTAATCATTTCACAAGTCGACATTGCCCAGTACAGCAAAATGATAATCCCAATCACTCTCCCAGAGGTGAGAAACGTAACTACAGGCAATACATACAGCATATAAGGACTTACAAAACACCACCATGTAAACAAATTAATCAACATTGTGACTAACATCTATTTATCTAATATAAGGAATGCATATGACAAATTTGTTTCAACACGCTCTAGCCAGATCTGTCGTTATCTCAACCCTTCGTGCCCCACGTTGGGCGCCAAAAAGGACTGTCGTGGTTTCAGCCCAGCCGGTAACAAAGGACCACGCAGCCGCTCGCTCACTCCTCCCGCCCCCCCTCCGGTGGGATAGGGGGGAGACGGAGGAGAGAAAAGAAAAAAAACTGGAACCTCGAGGGTTGGGATAAGGGCAGTTTACTGGGACAACGCAAAAAAAGTTACAACAGCAACGACGGTACTAATGAAAGAGTATACAGAAAAGAGTGATGCACAGTGCAACTGCTCACCACCTGGGACCCGACGCTCCGTCACTTCCCCCACCGAAAGTCGAGAGCAGGAGAGCAACTCCCCCCGGCCCACTCCCCATGTATATACTGAGCATGATGTCACATGGTATGGAATAGCTCCTTGGCTACTTCAGGTCAGCTGCCCCGGCTATGCCCCCCCCACCTCCCAGGTTCCTGTAAAAATTAACTCTATCCCAGCTGAACCCAGGACAACAGCAAAAGCACATAATCTGCAAAATCGAAGCCCAAGTCCATCCATCTATCAAAAAACCTAATAGATTTTAGTTAGCTGTCAGACACATTATTTACCCCAAATTATCACAGACCCTACTCAGGTGTCTAGTCTTTATTTAGGAAAGTAATTTTTAGTACATAAAAGTGTAAGAGAGTCCAACTTCAAGACTACATATGGCAAAAAAATTCTGAATGGCTCTGAAATTACATTAAGATCTGTTCATTTAACTGCCTTCATGTAGACATTTTTATTAAGATCAAATTTTCTTAATGTGTTATGTTTCGGACACAAAGTCTCTGGTATTATACAAACAATGAAATAAGTATGAATTATCCATTTTGATTTCAATGAACTGATTTTTCTAAACCTCAGGGTGCATTATTTCATTCCTCATTGGAGTTTAAACTATATCATTTCTGACTGTGTAGATAAAAACACACAGGCATTACCACATTGTTCAAATAAAAGGATAACTTCAATGGCGTCTGAATGCTCTTAATATAATTTGACTTTCACTACATAAAAAACAATTTTCCCCAAACAGGATTATATTTCTTCTAATGTGCTTTTTGAATAGTAGCAGTTCATAGGTACCATGCAAAATGCATCTCTTAACTTTCAGTGTGCAAACAGTATTATTTCCCTTTCAAAATGGGAGTCATCTTTGCAGATGACTTTCATTTTCAGTAACTTCCTATTCACTGGTGTCCTGGTTTTGACTGGGATAGAGTTAATATTCTTCTTAGCAGCTGATACAGTGTTTTGGATTTAGTGTGAGAATAATGTTGGTAACACGCTGATGTTTTAGTTGTTGCTAAGTAGCGCTTATCCTAAGGATTTTTCAGTTTCCCATGCTCTGCCAGGAAGCAGGTGTACAAGAAGCTGGGGGGGAGCATGGCTAGGACAGCTGACCCAAACTAGCCAAAGGGATATTCCATACCATAGAACATCATGCTCAGTATAGAAACTGGGGGGAGTTGGCCAGGAGGGGCAGATCGCTGCTTAGGCATCGGTCAGTGGGTGGCGAGCAATTGCATTGTGTATCACTTGTCTTTTCTTTTTTCTTTTTTTACTTTTATTTTATTCCTTTTCATTAATATGATTATTATAATATTATTATTATTGTTAACATTACATTTTATTTTACTTTAGTTATTAAATTGCTCTTATCTCAACCCAACTTTTTTTTTCTGATTCTCCTCCCCATCCCACTGGAGAGGGGGGAGTGAGCAAACGGCTGCGTGGTGCCTAGCTGCTGGCTGGGCTTAAACCACAACAGCTGGGACTTGAACACAGCTGTCTAACAAGCTTGTTATCTGTCTCACTGGCTATGCAGTCATTAATTCCTAATCCCACAAATGCTGGAAAAAAGCTTGCCAGCTAACACACTATAACCACCCAAGTACCACACCTAGGTAAAAGGAGATGGAGTAAACACACAGGTGACTAGAGGGCAAGGAAGAAGAAAGAATTGCAGTAATGTCACCTTTTCTTAGTTGTGCTGGTTGTTATACGGCGAGCAGATCGGGCTGCCTTACTCAGCTCCAGCATCTCTCCTGATGTGATGGGTCTTTCCTCTTCAGTCTGCAGAGCGGTGAAGTGGTTCTGCAAGGGCACCTCAGGCTTCAGGGGAAGTCTCTTCCTCCTGCAGGTCCTTGCCGTTGCAAGCTTCCATTCTTCCATGTTATTGGCCCCCCTCCTTTCCGTGTGTGCTGGTGGGGGAGTTTTTGGCTGTTTGGCTGTGGGTCCGCTGCAGACTGCTCTTGGAACCAGCCATCTAACTCCTTCTCAGTGTACCTGATGCTCCTCAGCCTTCTCACTGCCTCCTGCAGCTCAGCCACCTGCTGCGGGAGGTCCCCCACCTTTTGCAGGCAAGTCTGCTGCCTGTCCCTGCCCCAGGAGAAAGGTCTAGGCACTTCCTGCAGTCTGAGGTCTGCACTGCGCCTGTCCCTTCAGCAGCTCCGTCTGGGTGGAGGCATCGGCCGCCGCTGCGGTAGATGGTGCAGACCCCCCAGCCTTAATTGGAAAGAGAGAAATGAGAAGTTTTAGAAACTTTCCTTATTTATATATTTATACACACAGTCACAGACATGTGCAATGTATAGGACAGAAGATCGGGTGTATTTAATAGACACCTAACACACATTTGGGGAAGTGATGAAATGCAGCTCTCAGAGATACAAGCATTAGGGTTTTTTTTCCCTGATGTTGCCTCCTCTCCATCCTTCAGTTGTCTGTTAAGCTATTTTCCATGTATTTGGCAAGGGTGATTCATCAGACTTTTTTTTTTTTTTTTTCTGCAGCATTGTGCAGAAGCTGCTGATGGTTCTATTTTTGGAAAATCTGCTAGAGTACATGCTGACTCACTCTTGGACTAAATGCAAAACCTCCTACATTTTCTGTACCAAGGCAAGCACTGAACTTACATCTCATGCAAGAAGAAAAATATACTTTCATTTTTTTTTAAAAGAACAGTTGTACATGCTTGTTTGTATTTAATTTTTAAAATCTTCTGATTTTTAAAATAATTATTTCCCTTTAATAATGAAGTGCATTTTTTAAGACATTTAGTTTTTTTCAAAAAATAAGATGTGCATGATATTGATGGTGTTATTAAAAAAAAAAAGCTGAAGTGAATATTGCAGTTACTTTCTTTTTATATCCACAAAGTTGTAACATTTGTTTACTCTAATTTCTTTGAACTGTTCCTAATTTCAAGCTTCCAGAAGAGCAGCCCCTAAACATTAAGAATTTCCTTAAAACAGCCTTCTTATGTTTAGCCCTAGTCCCCATTTTAGACAACCAGGTGTGATATCACCAGAGTGAGTTTAATCTCATTCATGGCAGCTTTTACACTGAGGACAATGAAGTCTATCCCTGCCAGAACTTTATAGCATTCTGACTCTCTCTGTTTTGCATCCCCCCTGTGCTACGTGAAGCAGCAGCATAGATGTGTTAAGCCTGGTCCTGTAGCACACCAGAAGGTCCAGACAGGAACCAGGAGTACATGGTATCTGTACTGTAGCCTTCAGGCAGGGGTGTTATCCCAACAAGTGGCAGGGCACTAGAGTCACTGTTGATCTCACCTAATTTTGTTTGTAAGAGAAGACACAATGAACACCTCAGTCAGTGATCTAGCATCCACTTACAAAGTTCATTAACTTACCCTATTTTAGTTACCTTAGGATGTAAAGTATCATGCTCCCAAAATACCTTTCCCTCTGCCCCCTTCCCTTCCCACCCAACAAAGTGAGACTAGATGAATGTGTCAGACATATATTTGGGCAGAATAATATGAGCATTTATTTTTCTTCTCCTTAATACATTGACTAAAATGTTCCTGGGCACAAGGTGGCAAAAGTTAGGTTCCTGTTATCTCTGTTTGTTAGAAAATAATGGGAGCAATAAACTGTCCTGTAACTTGGCATTAATTCTTACCCTGTTGAGCACGACGTTTTTATTAAACAGATCTTAACATTTAATCTAACTTATGTCACTATTAATTTTCTATCAGTCTACAGATGTATAGGTACATTTTACAGTACAAAATTTGTCTGTTTGCTTCATAGAGCTAAAGTTTACTTCAGCAATAATTGCTTCATTAGAAAAAGAAGTGTTTGTTGGTTTAAAGGTAGTTCTACTTTAGAGGTGCTGGAAAACTTTAGAAGAAGCTTTTTCAGTTCCTGTTTATTGACACTGATCAGAACTCCTCATGGTTTGCTTTTGTAGATTTCCTGAATAGAATTAAACCTGCAGAAATAGCTAATGTCCTATTACATCTCAGGACCTCTTGTGGGTTTTGTTTTTTTGTTGTTGTTGTTTTGGTTTGGGTTTGTATTGACATTCTTTTTATTGTTTCTCTTTTCTGTTGCATGCATTTGGTTTCCTCAAGAGAAATATATCCTTTGCCAATCGTATTTGTTTCTCCTATTTGTCCTTGCTCACTGTTGTTTCTCTTGTAGCATTTTCTGCAACAAGACTTCTGCAACAGTGTTCGTTACATTAGCAAAGCTACTTCCGATGTTCATGTAGACATTTTCCAACTTGTCCCCAATCTCATGAATGTTTTTGATTACCAAATTAAGCCAATGTGATTTGTCAAGTCCTGTGTGTAAAAAATTCCATTTGGCACCTCTTACTACAATTCATCTTTGAATCTGTGTTACTATATAATTTTTATGGCACCACCTAAAATTTAATATCACTTACATTTCCACTTTCTACCTCAGTGAGTGATTTCAACTCCTGCATTTGTCTCTGACTTTATATCCACCTTGTAAGTTTCAGCAAAGTTTATCATATGTTTAACTTTAAAAATGTCATTAAATTTCACTATATCCAGCTACCCATTACAAAAATTAAAAATAACTTTCTGTCTCTAAAATATCTTTCTTTTGCTGTAACATGTTTTTAAAGTATCTTTAGATTGTGATTTGAGCATGCTTTCCTAAAACAAAAATAAAAAAGAAACAAACAAAAAAACCCCTCAATTTTCTGCAGCATTTTACATTTTTAGGTGGAAAATCATTATAGTTCTTAAACAACTTTATAAGTAAAAAAGCTCATTTTGTTAAAATGTGACATTTTTAGTAGGGCAATAAGCATTTTAACTAAAAATCCTAAACAGTTCCATTCTCTGCTTTAGCAGGAAGGTTCAAGAGTCTTCATATTATGTTTATATACATAACCTTGTAGAAGAAATTTCAGATATTTTGAAAAGACTTTTTAGAACTGTTTTAAACTGTCATTTCTTCCATTCATGAAGAAAGTAACAAGAGGATCAATTTAGATGTCTACCGCACCTTCGTCATCATACAAAGTGCCCACCAGTGATCCTACCACATACAAAACATAAGATAGTACATAATTTCCAGTCTAGCTGTTAGAGCAAATTGGAGAAAAATTGTAAACTTATTTTACTTTTAAAAAATCTATATTTTCTATATAAATATTTCCATTGATATTTTCCAGTGCATTTTATCAATAAAATCAACTAAAGAGTTTATTCAGCATTAACATAGTATCTGGGTCATCCTCCTTAATTTTTTTATCTAGAAGGAAAACGCAGTTATACAGATTGATGTCTGAATGCCTAGGCCTGGTATAATCAAGCAGTAGCAACCGCAGGAGCATGAATTTTATTGAGATATGAACTCTGAAGCTTTCAGTAGGTGATAAAATGCAAGTAACTCTGGTAAGTCAAGCAGATCTTAAATTTAATTTTGTCAAGGTAGGGGATATCAGCTTGACTGCAGTAGGAAAAGGAGGATGAATCAGTTACAATCTAGCCTCATTGATCTTTTAGCTCTTCATTCAGACTTAGCCTCTTTTTGCATTCTGATTCTTGCTGTACTTCCTCTGGCCAAAGCATAAAGTTAAAAGAAATTAATACATACAAAGTTATATAGCTTTAACATTATACAAGGTAATACACTCACTGCTTTGCAGACTGAATACTCTTCTTGTTCAGTGAAGAATGAGGATGCCAAACTCTTCACAAGGCCACTATTGGCTCCTCCTCTTTGTCACAACTTTGAGAAGAAAGGCTGTGGCAGTGAGGGGGATAACCTAATGGCCTCATGTACTAACTGCCCCATGTGTTGAGAGCACCAAAGAGGAAAGGAGAGACAAAATTATGTAGTATCATGCTTTGTTTCTCTAGGATCAAGACAATCCCTGTATTACATTTGCTATTGAAGTAGTCAACAGATACGTGACTTCAGGTGAATTAACTTCAACTAGGTACTGGGCTAGAAACAAACAAACAAAAAAATCAGGCGAGACTGGTTGTTGACAGTTTTGGCTGGCAATACTGAATTAAGCCTTTAGTACTGCATATTTGCTTGCTAGACAACCGGTAATAAGTCATCCTGATTTAAAAAAAAAAAAAAAAAAAAAAAGTTTATCTCTTACCTCTGCAACTTTTCCTGGGTAGCTTTAGTCTTTTAGTTCAATAGCAAAGTATACTGAGTCAGGAATCAACTCTGCAGCACACAGCTTGCCCTCTCACTGAACAAATACTGACAACAGTGAATAGTAGGTGGGTTCCAATAGCTTACATAGAGGGTTGTTGTCAATGTTTAGCTAAAAGTTTTGTTTATATTAAATGGTTTTTGGTTGGGTTTTTTTGTTTGTTTGTTCATTTTTTAAAGATACTATTCAGATGATAGGTGTGTATACTTGATTAAATTCTGGGGGGAATCATGACTCTTTAAGTTTTAAATGTTTTTAAAACTTTTAAAGATATATTTGCCTTTTATCTTCTTTTACTGATTCTTCCTTCATTGTTTGCTTTGTTCTGTTCCTCTCTTGAGCTTTGATGATAAACAGAAATACAGGACTGCAGACAATTAAGGGCCTAACCTACTCTAAGAAATATTAGGTATTGGAAATTGAACTAAATATTAGTACAGAGCTAAATAATAAATCCATTATTTGAGATAAATATGGCATTTAAAAAGTATGACATAGCTGGGTCTTTAATAAGATACATTATGGGACATTAAATAATTTAAAAGCTTTGCAGAGGCATCTGCAGATATCTCATTGTAGTAATGAAGATTTCTTCATCAATCTGGAAGTTCTCCCATTTAGGTACACAAAATGAGTGGCTTAATCCAACATAAAAGGGCCACTATTAGAAGACAATTCTGTTTTCTGTCTAGTTACATGTTTGGAGTAAAAGCTATATGTATGCATATATATTTGTGTGTATATATATGTGTGTGTGCATGTACATATACATAACACAAATTATATATGCTGCAGAAAATCTGTGATTTAGCTGAGGTGTGACTAAAACTCTTTTCTGACTTCTTTGATAATAATATAATCACTTTCTGAAATCAGATACATAATTTAGACCCTTGGCTACATTTCATTAGTAAGTTGATTTCATTAGAGTTTAAAGAAAAAAAAAGGAAGAAACAAGTTTGTCCTCATAAGCAACATCACTGATGGTTAGAAACATACAATAACACTAAAAAAAGATTCTCATATAACCACATGGCTCAGTAAGCTTTGTTTTAAGATCTTTGGTTACAGTAAATTATCATGACTCCACTGGTTTCAGCTCAGCTATTTTTGTGCTAAATAAAAAAGTATCATCAAATATTGTAAGACATGATAAAATTTTGGCAGTCAGTAAAACAGTACTAGTAAGTATATACATACACAGATGGATTAAAAACTGTCACAAAGAACAAATTTAAGAGTATGCTGTCCTTGCAATCATGAAAAACACTTAAAAAATGTAGGAACTACTACTAGTGGTTATCACAAAGTTCTGTATAAGCATTATAGCATGTGGCTGAACACACTGGTTGTCATCCTTAACATACTTCAGAAGTGGACTTTTAAGATGTAGATTTCTACCTCTGCCTCTGCCCACCTCATCACTATCAATATCAACAAATAAAAACAAAGAGCTTTCTTACAGCAAAAGCCTAAATAGGCTGGATGGTCTGTAATCCAGAAACACCTATTTCTCTTCATTGGCTGAACTAGGATAAGACATGCAGAAGCAGAACTTTGAAGTTAATTAGGTGAATTAACAAATGAATGAAACTGGCCCAGATTTTCTTCAAACTTCATTCAGAGGAGAGAACTGAATTATGGTTTTCTATTCTTTGTAACTGCTGCAGCTGCTGAGCTTTGCATACAGATGTGGGCCTGCCTCAGTCAGGGTCCTCATGGATATGCTCCTCAGAAGCCAGGAGGCTTATATACTGTGAGAAACTTAGATGGCAGTTGATTTTAGGTCACTGCAGGATGACAGTTAAGCTTAGCTTCTGAGGATCTAACTATAATACTTTTGTGTTTAAATTGGGAGTTTGATCCCAAATAACAGCCTCAAGAATTTGTTGGATTGTAGTGGACAAAGCAGTCTCAAAACAGGGAATTTAAAATTATTTCCTTAATGACCAATTAAAATAAACTTTTAATTACTGATGTGGTTATTGAGGGGAAAAAAAAATAAAGACAACAAATAATTAAACAAACACTTGGGGAAACAAATTTCCTTCCCCTTTCCCAGGCTCAGCTCCAGTTCAATACCTCTCTTTCCTCCTTTCTAGGCTCAGGTTCTTTTGTTTTTGCTGAGGGTTACATGCAGGCTCTTCCAATCCCTTTGGTTAGTCATCTGGTGGTGCAGGAGGTTGAAGTTAGTAATGGTTTATTTCTGCCACTCCCAGCTTCATGTTTGTTTTCCTTCACTGGTTTGTGTTTCTTGTTTGTTACCTTTTTGCCAACACAGGCTCCTGCATGCGCCATGGTCCATCAGAGGTAACCCCGAACCAGTGTGGTCTCCTCTATGGTTCAGCATCCCTTTGGGGACATCCCCACGCTGGCATGGACTCCTCTGTGGTCCACAGTCCATTCAGGGTCATCCACGTCCTGGTGTGGTCTTCTCCATGGGCCATGATCCCTCAGAGATACCTCCTCTGTCATGAAGCACCTCCTTGCAGGAGTGCCTCTCCAGCCACACCCCTAACAGTATGCCTTTACATGTCCCTTCAGCATTTCTTCTCCCTTTTACTCACACACGTCTCCTTGCACATCTCCTCAGGTGTCTCCTTTTGTATGTCCTCCTGCTCTCTCACGTGTCTCCTTGTTGCACCTCATACCCCTCATTGCTGCTGCCCTTTCTTAAACATGTTTGAGCAGCAGTGACATAGGCTGCCCTGCCTGTTGCAGCACTGGGGCCCAGTGGGCTGTTTCCACTGGTTGCCAAGCTGGTCCAGGGCAGCTCATGGACTCCCTCCACAGCATCCTGCCACCCAAACATTGCCAGATATGCCCAATACATAGTCCCAGTGTAAAACCTCCGACACAAGTATATATATTAGATTTCAGTTCAATATATTTTTTTCTAGGAAAAAGAGGGTAGGCACCTGGCCTTTTTATTGAGGTAATAATATATTCTTGGGTTTAGTTTTTCTAAATTCAGTTCCTTTCCTATTCTACAAGGGAAATAAAGTCTTCCTGGTTTAGCTTGTGCTACGCAGTAAATTGGGCTGGTCTAATTTTCCAGAAATTTCTGTAGATAGAGTATAATCATTATTACTGAAGTTAGATTACCTGCAATTTTGACTTACAGATTTAATTATATGTAGCTTAAAAACAGGTTCTTGTGCAAACTTTTAGGCTTATGTCTGAAACAAGTTTGAAGGCTTTCTGAGTGCTCTGCAGCATACACTGAATTTTTTTTTCCAATAAGTGTGTCTTCTGATAATTTTTTTGAAAAAGAATTAGTGCATAGCAAGCAAAAGAGGGTGAACATATCTTACATGAACAGACTGAAAGAGCTTGGCTTGTTTAGCCTAGCAAAACATGAGATAAGAGGGTAGATGATTGTTCTCTGTAAGTACATCTGGGAACAAACACAAGGGAGAGGGAAGGGCTATTAAAGCTAAAACACAATATCAGCACTAGAACAAAGGTATGTAATTTGGCCTGAAAATTGCACTGTAAATTAGAAGATGATTTCTAACCATGAGAAAATGAAGCTGTGAAGCAGCGCCTAAAAGGAAGAGGAAAAAAAAAAAAAAAAACCTGCAGACATGGACTAGCCCTAATAAAGGGAGATGTGAGTATAGGAACAAGATTATGTCGTGAGTAACCTACAGTAGCAGATAATTGGACTTGATGGTCAAGGAAAACGCTTCCTGTTCCATTTTTTTTGCAGCTGTTGTTTTTTTTGTGTATTGTTTGTTTCTGGGTTTTTTTAACATCTTAAGGCTGGACAAGTTTGTTGGGAGCAAATTGACCAGTCATAATCAGGTCTCTTTGGTACTTGTTTCCAATGTAAATGTATGTTTCCTCCAGCTCACTGTATAATGAAGGAGTTCTCCAAAATGGAACATTTGCAATAAAAGAGAATGAATCTTCCCCTCAGTTGGTGACAGTGGAGTTCATCTGGGACATGGAAGACATCAGCCCCTATTATAAGGCATCCACTGTTAAATTTCACATCTCACTCTAAATAGGTAGAAGAGGTAGAAATTTATTCCAGAGTTGTTCTTGAACTTGCCGTACACTTTAGCTCTTGAATTAATCTTTCTGATGTTGAGAAGTATTCTGATCTCCTGTAAGCACACAAACCTAATTAGTTATGCCAGTCTAAGGCACATTATTCATTCTTTGGCACTTCCTTTTTCTGTAATAATGCACAAACATGATGGACACTGACAGATCTGCCAATGCAGTGTGATGTGCAATTAATCTTAAAACTGAGTCAGTTACGTACCCTTCATGTATTAGATTACATCATAAGTTTCAATTCAGTTTCAGAGATCTTCTGTAAGATAACAATATTCTGTTTTGTGTGCATCTTAAAATTCCATTTCACACACTCACTGTGATTTTGCTAAGGACATTTGTTTCATCTGTTCAAGATTTCAGTTTTCAGAAAATGTTTGGAAAAAACAAGGGAATAGGCTAAGCTGCCACTAAACTTCCAGTCTTCAATACAACAAAAGAATTTCAGTCCTAAATCAATCAGTAAATACAAGACATACACTGTTTCCCATGACCTCTCTCTTCTTCTTCCCCTCCACCCTATACTGAAAAACTGCACATTTGATGGGACTTCTTTTATGACAGCAGCTCCTGTTTCATGACAGCTGCTCTGAAAGCTAAATTCCCAGCTATATCTCAGTCCTATCTTCAGAGGTTCCAAAATCTATACAAATGAGGACTAGATAATGAGAAGACCAGAGGAAAAAATGGTATCAAATCAGAGCAGATACATACCATTTCTGCAGCACTAAAGGCAATCTGTCAAAATAAGCTGCAGTTTGCATCATCTGTTCAATTGTATATTTATCTCCTTCCCAGAAATATGTGAATGTTACCAACAGGCAAGAGGTCACTACCACTTGAACACCAATTGTTCTTGTTACTGACCCATAGTGAATGTTCTCTGAGTACCCATTGAGCTTCTTTAGTCCACAGGAATATTTATGTCTACATTTACAGTGGTATTTCCCAAACTAAAATGTTCGTATTTGCTTGGTTTAAAAAGAAACCACACACCACTACTGCTGTTTCAGCCATATCTATGGTGTGGGCAAGGGTAAACACCGGTAAATTAAGTTTAGCACATCTGTTTTCAACAGCATGTAATTCCCTCCTTTCAAAATGACAGGTTATCCTATTTATTTTCTATCACCACACCACCAAATTGTGCTAAAGTAAAAATTTAAGATCTAGCCACAGACTAATAATGGCTGTAATTGTATCTGAAAAGTACTGTTCATTACCATCTGAAAATATGGATTCATCCATGTCTCACACCATTAGAATTTGCACTGTGAAAAGGAATCAGTAAAATCTGCCTCAAGTATAGAACAGGACAAAATTCTGATATAGGAGAATTTCTAAAAATAGGAAAACCATAAAGCTGCTAGAAATCACACAAAGTTTTTGCAACTCCTGCAAGTTACTTAATTTTGATAGACAGGGGTCTTTCTGTCCACACAAGCTTCTTTATGTCTGCTAGAAGTTTTCAGCTCATGTTGTTCATTAATGTCAGTATAAAACAAAGCCCAGTGCCATTTTAGGACAATCAAATCATACCTAGTGAGATTTACTGCTGGGACCTGAAAGTGTTTTATTCTAGCTTGCAAACCTCTCCTCTCCTTTGTAGGCCCCTATATGACTCAGATAAAACACTGACATGAGCTCTTGCTTATCCTGATTTAAAGTTCGTGTAAGTCTATGGGGATTGTTCCACTGACATTAATGGGGTTTGTGTTGGGCCCTTTTAGCACACTGGCAAGATCCTAGGTCTCCAGGCAACACACCAAGATGCTTAAAAGGGCATGACAAGCAGTCTCACTAAGTGAATGGTACATTCACTATTCCCCTCTGATGTACAACTACCTTTTTAAAATATGTATTTGTCCCAAAGGCTCCTCTCTCTGTTTAGATACAGGAACAACCAAGATTTATGATCAGCCACACCCTCACAAATTCTCCCTTTTCCCAAAACAGTTAAGTTATGGTTTGTTTCAGTAGTTACCCAGTAACTGGGACTCACATTATTTTTTCAACTCTCAGACACTCTGGAGAAATAAAATAAAATAAAATAAAAAATAAAAAATAAAGTAAAATACAAAACACCAAACCACCCCATCCTCAATTCAGTAACAGAAAAAATTTACTGCATGTGCCTGGGATCATGCAAGGCAACATCATGATAATGCACAATATTTCATCCTACAGTAGGAAAGAGATGATAAAAACTTTCCTAATTTGAGGGCACCATTAAAGATGGGTCTTCTGGTTACCAACACCTTTCCTTGCCTTTTAACCAAAAAGAAGGTATAATTAAGGTTAAACTTGATTTAAATTGTGTGTCTGCATGTTTAAATAGGAAGATAGATAGATAGAGAAAGAATATATCTACAGTGTCCTTTTCATTTTAAAACACTATTTTAGGAGTCACATAGTAACCTTGTGGTTGGTGTGGGAACCTTGTGGCTGGTGTTTACTACAGGCTGCCTGATCATGGGGAGCCTATTGACGAAGCCTTCTTACTCCAGCTACAGGAGGCATCAAGCTTGCAGGCTCTTGTGCTGCTGGGGATCTTCAACCACCCTGACATCTGCTGGAAAAGCAGCACGGTGAGCTGTAGGCAATCCAGGAGATTCCTGGAGTGCATTGAAGATAACTTCTTAAGCCAGGTAATAGATATCTCTACCAGAGCGGATGTGATACTGGACCTGATGGTCACCAACGCAAGTGAGCTAATTGGTGACCTCAAGACTGGAGGCAGCCTGGGCTCCAGTGATCATGCATTGGTGGAGTTCACAGTCCTGAGGGATATGGGTCAGGCAAAAAGTAAAGTCAGGACCCTGAATTTTAGGAAAGCAAAATTCCAGCTGTTCAAGCAGTTAGTCAATAGGACCCCCTGGCAAACTGTCCTCAGAGACAAGGGAGCAGAACAGAGCTGGTGGATCTTTAAGGATGCTTTCCAGAGAGCGCAAGAGCTCTCAATCCCCAGGTGTAAGAAATCAGGAAAGGAAGGCAAGAGACCAGCATGGACGAGTTGAGACTTGCTGGTCAAACTAAAGGGCAAAAAGGAAATGCACAGGCAGTGGAAGAGGGACAGGTATCCTGGGAAGAGTATAGGGATGCTGCCTGGTTGTGTAGGGATAGGGTCAGGATAGCCGAGGCAAGGCTAAAACTGAACTTGGCAAGGGACACAAAGAATAATGAGAAGAGCTTCTATTGGTATGTCTGCTAGAAAAGGAAGGTCAAAGAAAGTGTACCCCTGCTGATGAACAAGACTGGTAAACTAGTAACAATGAACAAGGAGAAGGCTGAGGTACTCAACAACTTTTTTGCCTCAGTCTTCACTGGCAACCTCTCTTCCCACACCTCTCGAGTGGATGGACTGTAAGGCAGGGACAGGGGGACCAAAGTCCCTACCACTGTAAGAGAAGATCGGGTTTGTGACCACCTGAGGAACTTGAACATACATAAGTCCATGGGACCTGATGAGATGAATCCCAGAGTCCTGAGGGAATTGGCTGATGTAGTTGCCAAGCCACTCTCCATGAGATTTGAAAAGTCATGGCAGTCAGGTGAAGTCCCCAGTGACTGGAAAAAGGGAAACATTGCATTAGTTTTTAAAAAGGGTAGAAAGGAGGACCCTGGGAACTACCGACATATCAGCCTCACGTCTGTGCCTGGGAAGATCATGGAACAGATTCTCCTAGAAGCTCTGTTAAGGCATATGGAAGACAGGGAGATGATTTGAGACAGGCATCATGGCTTCACTAAGGGCAAGTCTTGCCTGACCAACCTCTGTCCTTCTATGATGGAGTGACTACATCAGTAGACAAGGGAAGAGATATGGATGTCATCTATCTAGACTTCTGTAAGGCCTTTGACAAAGTCCCCCACAACATCCTTCTCTCTAAATTGGAGACATATGGATTTGATGGATGGACTGTTCAGTGGATGAGAAATTAGAATCATAGTATCATAGCATCATAGAATCATTTAGGTTGGAAAAGACCTGTAAGATCATTGAGTCCGACTGTTAACCTAGCACTGCCAAATCCCAATAAACCATGTCCCTAAGGACCACATCTACACATCTTTTAAATACCTCCAGGGATGGTGACTCAACCACTTCCCTGGGCAGCCTGTTACAATGCTTGATAACCCTTTTAGTGAATAAATTTTTCCTGATAGACAATCTAAACCTCCCCTGGCGCAACTTGAGCCCATTTCCTTTTGTCCTATTGCTTGCTACTTGGGAGAAGAGACCAACACCCACCTTGTTACAACTTCCTTTCAGGTAGTTGTAATGAGCGATAAGGTCTCACCTGAGCCTCCTTTTCTCCAGGCTAAACAAGCCCAGTTCCCTCAGCCGCTCCTCATAGGACTTGTTCTCTAGACCCTTCACCAGCTTTGTTGCCTTTCTTTGGACACACTCCAGCATCTCAATGTTTTTCTTGTGGTGAGGGCCCCAAAACTGAACACAGTATTCGAGATGCGGCCTCACCAGTGTCGAGTACAGGGGGATGATCGCTTCCCTCATCCTGCTGGCCTCATGATTTCTGATACAAGCCAGGATGCTATTTGCCACCTTGGCCACCTGGGCACACTGCCAGCTCATATTCAACCAGCTGTTGACCAACACGCCCATGTCCTTTTCCGCTGGGCAGCTTTCCAGCCACTCTTCCCCAAGCCTGTAGCACTGCATGGGGTTGTTGTGACCCAAGTGCAGCACACGGCACTTGGCCTTCTTGAATCTCATACAATTGGCCTTGGCCCAATCGATCCAGCCTGTCCAGATCCCTCTGTAGAGCCTTCCTACCCTCAGAAGCCAAAGATAAGAATAACTATTTTTAATGGGTATGATAGGTAACACAGTAAAATTGACTTTTTAGAGATTCACATAACCACTGAAAATCTTAGTTAATCAGTGTGTCTGCAAGACAGAGAACAAAACCAGAAGGCTGACTATTGCCTGTGATTTATATTGTCCAACTGCACTGTGGCATGCAGTGAGAGACATTAAAAAATTAGTAGTATGACTGCAAGTCAAAAAAAAGAAAAACCTGCAAATCCATAGACCACAGGCAAGGCACGTAAAGCCACATTCTGTCAGCAACAGAAGAGGTTAATATATGTGATGACTAACAAAGAAACAAAATTCCTAGAGATGGAAAGTATTAAGTATCATCTCATTAATGATATTGTAATAAAAACACTTACATGAACCAACAAATACCTCCAAAACCCTCTTATATATAACACTTTTTGACATTTTCAAGGCCGGACAGAAATGTTACACTGAGGACAAAATGAAAGATCAAGGAAAATTCTAGCACAGCAAAATACTACTTAAAAAAGAAGAAAAAAAAAAAAATTAAAGGCTTGTCTTCAACCTGGTTTACTTACCTAATTACAAAACTCAAATCAATAAACTAGTAACTTCCCACAACTTTCTGCAATGCAAGAAAACGTTGTAAAGGCAGCAGACCACACAGCTATCATTATGCTTATGTCTACTGATAAATTCTCTGGACTCCACAGCTTTCCATGCCAAGTTCATTTAGAACTCTTAAACCCTGCACTTACTTATGGTCACACTTGAGGAAAGTGTCTGCCAGAATATGAAAAAGGGAGAAAATCTACCAAGGATGTTATTATATTAAAAAAATAAGTTGAACACCTGAATATTAAAACATGACATTCAAGACCAAGGGCATTAAATTCAGCTATAACTTCTGACTGAAAACTCAACTAAATCACAAAGATCATTGGCCAAATAATAACTAATAAAAAGAATGAGTTGGTAATGGCTGAAAAAAAAAAAAAATTTAAAGCAAACATCCTACTTTTAAATATAAAGTATAATATATGAAAGAAACAATGGATATTTTAATGAGAGAAATCTTAACCTACTTAATAATTATATTTTAAGAAATGTTAAATGTCTTTGAATTAGCTAAAGAAATTAATGATTAGGTATTTTCCCTAGTGTAAAGAACTACAAAATGGTTGCTTTGGGCAGTGAATGTGATTGCACATTAGAGAAATTCCAAGTACTGCCTTGCTCCAATTTTTTGATTAAAATCACCAAATAAATTGTGTGAAACTTTTCAGACATAATTTGTAACAATTTTAGTTGATTGTAGTTACTGTTTGAAAGTCAGAAAATGCTAAAGAGAAGAACGGAAAGAATTATTTTGATAGAGTTTTGTAAAATATTCAGAAAGCACAATTTAAAATCCTATTAATCTAATGTTCAGCTAGATTTATTTTTTTTTTTAAATCCAGGAATGTATATGCATATTATTCACCAAAAATACAGTTGCTAAATATTAAACCAAATCCATGGAAGTCAATAAAGCTAAAGTGAATTTCACAGTTAAGGGATTCTCTCTTTCTACAGGACAAAGAAGCATACTCTGCAGTAAATTAGAGAAGACATGAGGCAAAATTATGCCAATTAACTGTGGAAAAAAGTTGGCACAATAACAGAGGTGCAAGTCACATCTTCTCCCACAAAAATTTACTAGCAGCTTCTAAGGGAAGAGAGGGGACTATACTCAGCATACCTTTTGTCACATGAAAAAGTGCAGTTTTTTCCCCCTCACTCAATAATTCTAGAATTACTCTACTTAACTCCTGAGCTTTGAGATAAGCTTGAAAGATATCTGATGGATAGGATCTGTCTTTTCTTCCTGCCTCTGCCTTAAAATCCTGTCTCCAAACATCCATCTCAGAGGTTCCATGTCTGAGCAAAACTCTGGATAGGCTCCTATAGGAAAGCATCACCAGTCACTGAAAAATACACAAAATTATTTTTCCAGACTAAAAAAATCCACCTTTCCCATAAGAGTAAGCATCAATGATAAGAGACCAGGCCTTTATAGAGAACAGAGCAATCAATAGGTTAACATCGCTTTGGGGAAGGAGGAGAAGATTATGATGGATTGTCTTTATTCTTGGAAACTTTACCAATTAATTCTCTAGTCCCTGCAAATAATTTCAGCTTACAAAAAAATGAACATTCTTAAATGTTTTGATTTGTAGTTCCCATTGAAAAGAAACATACTCCAGTCAATGTTGTTCTCTTCATTTTTTACCTGGAAAGAAAATAAACAAAACCTTTAGGAACATACCACGCAAAGAACTGGTTGAAGTCTTGTGCATATCCTATGCCTGACCTACACTCCATCTTGGAATTCTAATGCTGTTACAAGCACCCAACAGGTCTGGCATCCTTCTTGGAAGAAGATAATTTGAACTTCAACTTAATGGTTTCATTCAGCAAGAGGTCAGCCTTTAAGAAACATGGTTTAGAAAGCTTATTTAGTTTCTAGTCAATAAATCATCTACAACTGCCACTTAGAATGCCATATTTTAGGCTTCAGAAATTCTTTAATCACTGGTCCTTGATATTAATTGCTCTTTGATATCCAGTCATATTTTGCTTACTAACAAGTTAGGTTATTTCTTTTCTAGATTGTTACTAAAAGCTCTCTATACTTGTCATTACTGTGAAATACTTTAGGGGAAAAAAAAAATGTTTATTTCCAACACATGTAAATATCTATGTCTATTTCAGGCTTAGAAAACTGTATTTCAAACAATAAAGCCAAATTCACAACTGTCAGCAAAAGAACAGTTCTGAATTGATTTCCAAACCCAGTAGCAGATCTATCTAACCTCACGCTTGAGCTACAGAACTCATTTAAAAAAAGGCAACATCATAATTTAGAGTTTTGTCTTTTGTTTAAAATATTCTGTACATAATTCTTACTGCATTTGATATGGAAATGAAGTGGCAAATCTTTGTATTCATTTTTAAAACTGTTTTATGCCCTAAACTCTTACACTATTTTAGACTCAAAAATATTACAAGCAGACATAATGACCAATATGAAAACTTCTCATTTACTGTGTTAAATTTAAATCTAAGTATAAAAATTTAAAAAAAAAATATTGCCTACTCAATAATCCTCTTCCCAATGTTTCACATTTTTCAACAGTACCATTCGTGACATGCCCCTAATGCCTTACAGGACTTTCTATAATGATGTGATTTAAAATACGTAGTTTTAATGACATAGGTATACTTTCAGCTAAGAAAGATGAACATAGATGGATCTTTCTACAGGAAGGAGATTAGAAAAGAGGGAACACTGCTAGAACAACAAGTTTATTATGGATATAATAACTCCTTCCTCCAAAAGCAAACAAAATGATCCACACATATATACTAAAACCGTCTTGTCTTTTCTACAAGTAATCTGCACCATTGACTAATTCAATTGAGAAATGGTTATTTTGGGATGCTTAACAGCACTCAACAATAATTTCATGGTATAACATGAGACTCAGCTATCTGAAGGGTAGAATATCTTACATTTGCAACTAAAAAGGAGAAAAAAGAAAGGGGGTGAGCATGGGGATGGGGAAGTATAAGAAGAAAGAGATCCTTGAAAAGAGCTTTCTACTACAGCTGCATTCTTCTATCTGTGATAAAAATACATGAAAGGAGGGCAATGCTAACAAAAAACAATACTCAGGGATTAGACCATGTATTATTTGTCCCATTTAAGTAAAAAACATTATCCAGCATGATTGCACAGAAGAGTGCTGAGCTGGTATTCTATGAAATGTGAGTGAATAATTCACTCAAAAGAGAAGTGAAATCCTCCCCAAAGGGAAATTTAATACCTTCCAGTTATCATGATCTGTTGTTTTGTATAGGCAAAAATGCATGCTCATTGTATGGGTTTTTTTGTAAGCTGCTAGTCTTATCAGTTTTACCCTAAGTGACTAAACCTGTATTTTCTGCAGTGCTGGGTTCCTTTTGAATGTGCTGATTTGGAGGGAAGGATGCTTGAGCCATGTGGAACAATTACAGTAGCAGCTCTGAACATTCATGGCATTAACTATGATGCATGATGACCATGTTTTTAAACTTGTTTTAAATACATCTATGCTCAGTTGAGATTTTTCACATAAGTGCAGCAGCTGAGTTTAGAGTAGTACCTGAATGTTTGCATTACTCCAGCAACCTGAGATAAGCTCTTGTGTGTGTTGCAAAGGAAACCCTCTTTGCCTTAGAGAAACATTTCAAGGAGAATCCCCTGTTGAGAAATCTCAGAACATATTTGGTTATTTATCTGTAGTTACTCATTACAGTTATATCAACTAGGTAAAAGAAATTTCAAGTCCTTGCACTAAGGAAAAACAAAGCATCCAGTTTAAGATGCAAAACATGCCTTACCAGTCTGATGGTTTTCTATGATGAGATGAATGACTTGGTATAGGAAGACAGAGAACAGTGAATGTTGTTTACAGAAGCAAGACCTTAGTGCTGGCTCCTATAGTACCATTATAATCCAAATGGACAGATATGAACTGGGTAGGTGGACAATATATGAATTTACCTGGACTGCCAGCCTCAAAGAGTTGCAATCACAGTAAAAAAATCCCAATTGTCAGCCAGTTGCTAGACCTGTCCAGAGCATGTTCTCTAGCTGACAGTACCAAACCGGGGTGTATAAAGGCAGGGCTGTTGTTACCCTTTGGGACCCTGACAGACTGAAGCAATGGGTTGACAGGAATCCTATGAAGTTCTATGAAGTAAGGCAAAGTTAAATCCTGCATAACCTCATGTAACCATAGAGGTGGGGTGACAGCTGGATAGAAAGAAGCTTTGCAGAAGGCCCGGGGTCCTACTGGACAAGACAAACATAAGTCAGCAGCATGCTTTTGTGGCAATGAAGGACAAGGGCATACTGGACTAGTGCTGCTAATACCAGCATGAGTGTAGCCAGCAGGTCCAGGGAAATGATTCTTCCACCCTATTCAGTCCTTGTGAAGCCATGTCTGCAGTACTGTGTCCACTTCTGGGCTCTCCAATACATGATAGATATGTACATACTGGAACAAGTCCAGTGGTCAGGGACTGGATCACATGATGTATGGGCAGAGGCTCAAAGAATTTGTTTTTTTCAGCCTTAAGATGAGATGGCTCCAGAGAGACCTCATTGCTGTTTATAGAGGTTGTTGAGTTTCCATCCTTGGCAATATTCAAAACTGTCTTAGACACGGCCCTGAGCAACTTGCACTAATTAACCTGCTCTCAGCAGGAGGCTGAACAGGAGGACCTCTGGAAAGGACATCTCTTCCAACTTTCATTACACTGATTCTGTGTTAAAAGAGCAAATAAACACTTCCAGGAAGCACACTGTGCACAGTGTGGTTTCAGGATTTCAGTGAAGCTAAACCAAGCAAATTTACCTGGGAATCTGCAGCTAAAAAGACAAGAACATAACCAAGAAGATATGCAGAACCCTTACAGCCAGCAACCATTAGATCTATTGTATGTTTTGTTGACTGATCCTTCACATAATTAACTTTCAATCTGCTAGGAAACAAAATGTAAATTTTCTGGTGAGCAATAGAAAGATGCCCAGGCCTATTGGGATGGCACCAGGAGTGTCATTGCTCATTAGTGAAAGCAATCTCAACAATAACAAACATGTACGGATATTCATGGTGGAATATGCAAAGTAAATTTGAGCAAAAAGTGAAAAGATAAAAGGGGAGAGAAGTTTACGAGAAGCTTAAAGTACTTGTGGTAATTGTCACAAGTTAGCCTAGGAAAAAAAAAGTTAAAAGAAAAGAAAAAAAAAAGTCACGCAATCTTATTCATAGATTCCTGTAACTGGTTTCTGATAATTCTAAGAAACAATACGCAATTAAGCATAAGTTTTTGTTTGGCTGGTTTGTTTGTTTTTTTGTTTTTCTTTGTAGTAGTAAGAAGACAGGGAAACACATACAGGCATTTAAACTTGTCAATAAAATGGTTATTCTCCCCTCAGCCACATTCATAAGTCAAATCTGCCAGCACTTTAGGAGCATCTTTTGGACTGTACAGGTTTGTGGTAACATTCTAGACAGATCCAGTTGTCACAAGATCTCTAAATTTGAACCAGAATATTAATTCCTTACTTCCAGTGCCTTAGCTCTCTTGCTTTCTTTCCTGCAATAAGAAGTATCTTGCTTTGCTCTGCATTACTTCAGTTCTAATCTCAACATAACATTCACTGTTTCTCCAAGAACAGTCTTCTAGCTCAAAAGCTTGGAGCTGAACAGGTCAGTGGCCCAGTTACCACAAAAAACAAACAAAAAAAAATAAAAAATGTTGAAACATTCATATTTATGTCACCTGACAACTTTGTCTTCCAACTGGATATTCAGCTGTCATACAAGCTTTGAATAATCTCACAATTGGGAATGCTTTCCAGTAAATCAAAGTCCAATTAAATGAGCATGTGAAAGGCTCAATAATGTCCAAAAATCATCTTTTAGGAAAGTACTTTTCATCCAAACACAGAACTTGGATATTTTGCTACTTTTTAAAACCTGGCTTTTTTTTTTTTTTTTTCTTTTTTTGATAATGGACAGTGACAGCACTATTTCTCATTGCCACAGGGTACCAGAAAGGAGTTATCATACAACATGTAGATATGAACTAAAGTGAGCCCAGAAATGATGCTGAAAAACATTCTTCAGAATAATTCAGACTTTTAAATAATTCACTGATGAGAAAAGCTACCATGAAAAAACATTTTGGGCAGGCAGTAAACACTTTCAACTCCCACTCACTTAATATTGCTGGGAGATTATATATCATAAAGTAATTCCTGAAAGTAGAAATTAATAGAAGTTGCTATTTTTTGAAAAGTAACATCCCACTTTCATCCTGGTGCCCTCATAAAAGTTTAACTTTATACACTTGCTTTGAAAATTTAGACTGAGCAAAGAATGAATAAAATAAATTGTATAATTTATTTTTTAATATAGCAAAATTAATCAAAGTAATTTTCAAGGCTATTAATAGGCCAGCTCTCACTTGGAAAAAAAAAAAGTCTTGAATCAGAAAGGTTGTAATGAGACATCAGGAAGTGTTGCCTGTGCTTTTGTGTTCATTTTATACTCCTTCAAACCTTACTATACTGAAACTTTAACTGGATTAATATTGCATTTTTAAAAAGCAATTGCAGAAACCAAATTAAACAGTCCCTTCACCTCTAATCTTGACTGTCCATTTGCTTCAATTACAGTGTTATGGCATTTTCCTGTCATTTTAGAAGGGGCCATTTGTCTGCTACTCCAAAACGGGAACAAATGCTTCTCTGTGTGATGACACTAATTAAACTGAAACTGAGATGAGAAAAATCACTGAGACCCCATTTCCCTTAAAGCCCAAATACATCACCTCTCAGAAAACAGGTTTCCCAACCTAAGGAGCAAAGATCCATAGCCTTGATTTCCTACATTCCCACTGAAATGGCTAATAGCTACTTTTTAATGCAAATTCATTTTCTTACAAACCCAATTTAACTGTCATTCAATTTTCTTATCTGTGGCCATATGCTTAAAAAGTAATTACTCTGCTAGCATTTTTAATTAAAATTACGTTTTCTATGGTTCTAGATGCATTAAGTACACCATTGATCTCAGATATCAACTGAAATTTTGATAGATAAGTCATGTCATGCATTTTCCTATTTTACAAGGTGCATTGTAACTGGTACTAACTGTGAAACGTAGATGGAATAGGTATCCACCAAATTCTCTCATATCTAACTGTCAGATATAGAAAAGTATGTTTGTTTCTTGTATCTTTTTCTAATAAATAACATCTGTATTACTCTTAACAAGATCAGTAGGTTGTAAGCTGATGTCTGAGGTTAAACATCTTCCCCTGACTATAAGTTTCAACCTTCTCACCAGCTATATGTTCCTGCAGGCCATGTGTACCCAGTGTTGAAAGCCTGTGATAAGAAGTCAAGATTCCAAGAAAACTTGAATTTTATATTCTTCAATCACCATTTCAGTCAGCATTTCAGCCCGAGTTCATTGAGTCTGTCTCTTAATTATACCAAATGTGAAGCTGTGTTAGCCTCTTGATTAATAATTAATTAATTACAAGCAACAATAATAAAATTTCTAATGCAAGGTATTGGTTATTGTCATTCTCTCTTAACCAAACTACAGCAGTTAAAATCAGCATTTATACATTTTCTATTAACTTGGCATTCTTAATTCCGTATTAGCCACAGGATGCTAATGTCTAGTGCTTAGATCTATACCTATAAGGAGATCAATACCCAGTATTGCATTTTTCAAGAAACTGGTGTATATTATGATTGACTCAGGATGAGGGATGGCAAGCATAATTTTGCAACTGGTAAATAATCATCTGCAAAGAGATGCATCTACATTGTGCATTCAGTGTCACGAGAACTAGAAAACAATGTCATAATATCAACTTCTGGATTTTTTCCTAAACACAATGAAAAGCAATCAGTGATTTCACACTGATTGTAAGTGTCAGTGAAGCAAATCATGTTCTAACTCAAAACACTGTCAAACACCACCCCCAAAATCTTAAAAATATTTTCTTATGACTAGGAGAATAAAAAGAAAAATCAATGTAATTTCATTAATTTAAGTAATAGTGATGGAATCTTATTACCCAAAAACCTGTCTAGATGTAGAACTCATTTTATGGTTTTGGTGTATTCAAGAAGCTTCATAAATCAAAAAATTTTGCTTCATGCTGTCATTTTGAATTATGCCTTTAGCCATCTTCAAACAGGTACTGTAGTTAAAATTGAAGCTTACATCAGTTAAAACAGCTGCCAGTATGTATTACAGTAGCTGACAACACACTCGTGTTTTCTAATCTTTATACTCTCACATATTTGTCTTTGTTACTAATAATGTGTATTTTATCAAATTTTATGTTTAATGATACATTGATCAAATATTCTCCAAATGTGGCAATATCTTAAATAGAGTCTCCAGCGAATAAAGTAAATGCATTTTGGCTCTATGACCGTATAGTGCAGCATTCTGCTGTGACAATTTCTTCCCTCCAAATGGTCCAAGACAACATCCTCACAGTAGAAGCCCATTCCTAAACTCCACTGAAATCAGTGTTAGTCTTCTGGTTTATTCTTCCATGTACTCAACACCTCTACTATGTGTGTGGATAGTCACAAGTTCATGCTTTGTCATTTGGTATCTTCTATTTTGTCACTGTTTCAGTTTGTTACTCCAGTCTAAGGAGAGAATTCCTCTGCGTGTGAACAGTGATTCTGTGCATAACCATCATACCTGGTTTGTATGACCCCCAGCACAGCATCTCTGAATGGAGAGTAAATGCAAACTAACACAATTAAAAAAAATGAACGAGCTGGCATGTATTAGTACAGGCTGAAGCTTTTTGTTTGTTTGTTTGTTTGTTTGGATGGTAAGTTTTGGTTTGGTTTTTTTTTTTTTTTGGTGTGGCTACATGCAAAACTTACATTGCTACAATGTCATATGAAGTCCAAAAGAGAAAATTTACTAGTAATATTTATGCTAACATTTGAGGCAGCTAAATGTGTTTGAAAAAAAACTTAAATCAGGACCAGCTTTGGTGCATAACCTTCCAGAAATTTTCCATCTATTTACTGTGCTTGAGGTACATTCATTTCATTTCCAAATTCCCATAACTGCATTTAAAGATTATCTTTATTAAAGTATCTCAAATTATATAGATTCTTATATTTAGCCAGAGGTTTCACTCAGCTGCATTTTATTAATTTGTATTAACACCATATGCGGCATTGAAATTCTGTATCTTAATATCACAGCTCATAATTGGAATTCTTGAGAACCACCAAGAAAAAAAAGCTATATCAAAAAGAGCATTTTTATAATAGTAGCACAGGTATGTTGAAAGACAAGATGTCCCACAAAGGATTCTTTAAACTAGCATTGAAAGGAAATTTTCAGCACAGTTATCAGTTAGCAATTAGTTAATTGCACATAATATCTATATGATAGCAGAAGAATGGCTTCTATACATTATTTTGGTTTTAAGTCACATTTTTTTTAATTAAAAAAAGAGAAAGGAAAACTCTTGAACAGTTAATAGTCACTTAATAACATTTAAATATATAATCCAGCATATGTTCTTTCTCATAAAAGGGCTGAAATCTTTTTATTGAGACAGTATAATGCTATATTATATTCTGAGAAATAAAAGAAACCTTTTTTTCCAATTTATAAGTTAACAAAGATCCTATATAAAGATGTATCAAGGACAAACTGCCACTGTTCCTGAATTCAATGAATTTAGTGTTTCTTTGTTAGACGATAAGTACTTGCTTTACTAAGTTTTTTAGAGCTCAACTTTAATGTACTTGGAGAAGAGGGAACAACAAAAACAAAATAGCCACTTACTACAGAGGATATATTTCCCTTAAAAACTCCCAGTAAGGTTTTCTTATTTCCTACTCCCCAGTGAGCAGCTTCAAAGAAGTAAAAGTGATTAATACTGCTCCCATCAACTATCCACTTTTAAAGTAGCTCCAGAGAATGTAAACAATAGCAAAAGAAAACAACCACATCTGAAATGGGAGCATGGATGTTACTGCTGAGCTGTTAATTTAGATTCTACTTAGACTATAATTCTCTCTGGTTCCTAAACCTGAAATGGCTATGAGAATTCATTTATTTGTTTCAAAATGAGATGTGCTTTAAAAACAAAACCAGATTTTACTCTTTTTCCTTCTATCTGTTCTTGAGGGGACTGGATCAGAACTATATCTGGATAATGGAGATTTGAGGTACCAAAATTGCTTTAATCCCATATTGGAATATGGACATTTTTCAGTAGTTACCTGAGACTAGAATAGTGTCAAAACAGGCTTAAACCTTTCCTTCGTCTCTCTCTTTTCCCAGTATTAGAAAGATCTGGGTGTGTGAAAACTAAGAAATCCCTGAAAAATGGTTGTCTCAAAACAGTTCTGACCACTGACAAACCTGATTTATCTTTTAGCATCTGGTCTTACAGCCTATTTTGAAAGTTAAAGATTGTGGGGCACCCTGTCAATACTTCTGTTCTGTGAATATGTACTGCTGTGGCCCTGGGATTGTACACGGGGATGTACCTCACTTCGTGGTGGTGCATGTTATGGAGAACATATTGGAAAGAACAGCATTCAATTTAAAGATTTTCAGAGCACCAAGTTTTCCCATGGCACTGCAAGAAAACTCTGTGTGTGTGTGTATGCCATTAAAAGAGAAAGCAAGAGTGCACACAGGAGGAAAGATTGTTGTCTCAACTCTTCTCTTCCTTCTTGATTCCAGATAGACAGGAAACTAATTAGACCAGGGTGCTTGGCTTAAAAGGAAAAAGACTGTTTGCTCTACACAGCAGGATAGAGCTTTGCATCTCATTTGCTGTTGAGAAAGTGAGAGCTGGGGCATTCCACCTAGTGAATACAATAAGTGTACTGTCCCCCTTCACTCCTGGATGGATAGATGAAGGCAGGACGTTCAATCCCATGAAGGGCACAACAGCTAGGAGTGAAACAGATTTCCCTTTAAAATCATAGAATCATAGAATAGTTTAGGTTGGAAAAGACCTTTAAGATCATTGAGTCCAACCATTAACCTAACAGTACCAAGTCCATGTCCCTAAGTGCCACATCTACACATCTTTTAAATGCCTCCAGCGATGGTGACTCAACCAATTCCCTGGGCAGCCTGTTCCAGTGCTTTGTCCTATCACTTGTTCCTTGGGAGAAGAGACCTCTTTACACCCTTCACCAGCTTCGTTGCTCTTCTTTGGACATGCTCCAGCACCTCAATGTTGTTTTTGTAGTGAGGGGCCCAAAACTGAACACAGTATTCAAGGTGCGGCCTCACCAGTGCTAAGTACAGGGGAACGGTCACTTCCCTAGTCCTGCTAGTCACACGATTTCTGATACCAAAAGGAGAAATGAAACAAGAAATTCCTTCTTCGGGTACCAAAAGGAGAGCTGAGCATTTTCCCATCATATTTCAATGCAATTTTTAGCAAGTTTTGCTATTGAATTCCTAAAATCAGGCTTTCAGGTAAAATTTTCTTTTGTCTTCTGTGTACCTTTGTCTTGGAATCAGATTAAACCAAATTTAAAATGTTTAGAATTATTTCTTTTAAGCATATGATTTCTGGTATAAAACTTTTTAAAACAGACCTCAAGGGGAATGGAGGGAAGAGGGGAGAGTTTCTTGGCCTGACAGTTTTATACTTCTAACTCTGGTTAATATTTTAGTAGCCTATGTTTACCTCAGAGAGATTTTTATTCTCTCTGTTCTCTAATGTACCAAACACACCCCAAAATATACTCCTGATTTCCTGTGGTTTTCTATGTTTGAAATTCAAACTGAATGCATGTAATTAAAACCAGTTCACTTGAGTTCACTGAAATAACTTAAATTCTTTATTGTCATAGTACTTTTCAGCAAGTTACTATGTGTTTTTCATTACATTCCTTTCCTTAAAAAAAATTAGATAATTTAACTCTTTTATAAAATAGAGGGGAAGTATAATTGTCAATAGTAGCATACCTGATGTTTTGAAGAACTGCAACTGATTTTTTTTTAAATCAGACTTCCTTTCTTAAATGTTTTGAAGGCATACATGTGAAAATTGGCAGAATGACAACTCCATATGCAAAAGCTTAGACTTCATCTGCAGTATAGTGTTAGATACAGCACACACAAAAGCAAACAGCAATGTTTTTTTAATTCTCCTTACCTCTCAGCTCCAGCCTTTATCCACTGCAATAGTTATGACAATCAGCCATTCCAGTTTATGACAACCAAGTAACAGCTTTTAGGCTTCAGAGAAGACAGACAGCCAAATTGCTGAAATCTCTAATGGCAGCTAAACAGGGCTAACAGGGTTGTTGGGGTTTTTAGAACACAAGGGGGTTGGTTTGGATAACAAATAATATGCAATGAAGACTGGTATTCTGCCAATTGTTTGACACAGGAGTAACATCTGGGCTGCCTCTAAAGCAAAATAAATACATGTAAGAGCTCCAGATGTGGTTTCTAGATTCCACTATTATAAAAGATACATGGGAGTTAGGCTTAGATGGTCACAGGTATTGTGGAGCCTTCCATTCAAGTCTCACTTTGCCAGCATAGGTTTTTGCCAATACTCTGTTTGTGCCATGTATTTGTTCTGTTGTGATCTATTCCAAGGTCTGCACATGTATCTTTCTGCTTAATACTTCATATACTACTTCATAGCACAATAGACATTACTTTTACATTTCCAGATAGGATTTTTTTTTAATATTGATACTAGGTTGTTAAATTGTACAATATTGGACTGTGTAAACTAATCCCATTGAACATAAGCAGAGTGGATCATATTTACCTCCTGTTCACACATGTTGGGCTGAACAGTACCAAACAGTTAAAATGGTTCTGCACAGAATCTCATGGAGACAAATGGAAAACATCAAATGGAAAAGCCATCTAGAATAATAATTTTTCCTGTGATTTCCCAATATTTTTGTGTTGGTCCAATGCTATAAGGCAGCAAATGAGGGAATGTGCTCTTAATTTCCTATTCTTTCTTACCCATTCCAGGGATGTCCCCTTTTATGGCTTGGCATTATTAGCAAACAGGAGTATGTCTTGCATTTGTTTAAAACTACTTGTCTGTTCTTAAGAAAAACAGCTGTGTCATTGTTTGTACATTTAATATAATTTAAATTGTTCATTATTTATTATAACTATTAGAAGCATTTTAAATATGGAGAAAAATGCAAGTCAAATGCAGAACTATTCCTCCATTTAAATTTCCATCTAACTGCACTTTTAATAAAGGAATACAAATTTTATGTCTGAATAAAACCATAAGAGAAGCTAACCTCATGCCATTCTTCCACTACTTAACACTATTAGTAGGGACGAATAGCTTGGAGTTTTGGAGAGGTTGCAAATAATCATGATTTTGTCTCAGTAAAAGACCTAACTTTTAATTATCTAAGGTTAGGATACTTTCCTGCCTTAACAATGAAAGAGAAATAATCTGTCCATCGTGAATGTAGTTCAGCAAGAAAAAAAATATTCTACTGTTTCCCTTGCTTATTAAGTATGAGCTGGAAAATCAATAGGTGAAGCTATAGCAAATAGCAAAGATATAAATACTTTGAGTATTCCTCTTTAAAAATTATATGATATCTGATTCAGAATTATTTATTTTGAACAAAGAAACACTGCTTTTTTTGTCCTTCAAAACACTAACAGTGAAGTTGAACACCTGTACAGTTCATTTTACAATTCAGGTATTTACTTCTCTAATGTCTGAATTTTAGAATATATGAATCTTAGAACTCTTTCTCTCTATTGAGTTTGAAACCATCAGAGCAGGCCCCTGGGATTATGATGAGAAGAAGATCGTCCATAAGCATATTTCCCTTTTGAGGACAGCACAAAGGATGTTGTATGTGAAGCTATTGTTATATGTGAAGCTAAAGAATAAATAACACTTATGAGAAACAAGAACTACACTGCACAGTTGCTGTTATGGGAGAGAATAATAAATTTATATAAAGTAATGATACAAGAGGTGTCTCTCAGATTTATATAAATCTGAGACTGAAGACTTATTATCTCCCTAATCAGCTGAAATGTCAGTACTGGAAAGTCTTGATCCCAGATTTATACTACTTCTTATAACATGGGATAGCCAAATCATGAAACGGAATTGGAGCAACTGTACTCTGAGACCCACAGTAAATTTTAATGGAAAATAAAACAAAAGCAGAACTGAAAAAAACTAGAAAACCTAGACCTTAAGCCTTTTCAGACCATGTTATAAGAAAGGAAGAGAAGGAGGCAAGGTGAAGAAAAAAAAAGCTCTTTGTGTCAAATTCTATATTTCAAAACCATTTCTCTTACAGGAGAACTTAATGGTTGGTGCTGGAGACTAAAATCCAGATGTGGTCCCACTCTTCTATGTCCACATCCAATCTACTCAGAGTGGCACACACTCCAGGATTCATGATTTAATTTTTCTTTTCACATTCAATATAGTTGCTACATCCAGATCTAAAGTAAACTGCTTAACTGTTTCTAATTTTATCCTAGAAATGTATTCCTGCATATAGAGGATATAAACTGCAAAAGAACAAATATACCTTTATGAATTCAGAGTATTTTTAAACTGCCAGTGCTTCTGTTTCCCTAATAACTAAATGCAGTATGGAATAGTTAAATGCTCGGCTTTGTAGAATAACTAATATTTCTAGATTTATTAAAAGGTTCTATTTTACAAACCTGCCAAACTTGCAAATTCCATTCTCAGAGCTACAGCGTAAATCAATATAACTGTAACTATTGTCAATCGCGCATTAGTTTAACACAATTATTTCATTCTGAAATTTGGGAGCACTTAGTATTAATACAACTGATGAAAAGTGGCAGTCTCTTTCTTATAGTGAAAATGTAATTTAAGAAAGAAGTATTGATCCAGTTAAGTGTGAATAGTGAGAAATAATGCCTGTCTATAATCTTAGCATTTGTTTCATCTCACATTATTAGGGCTGCAAGCTAAAACTGTTGTTACCTTGCTTTGCTCAGAAGTGGTTTAAATCAAAAGGTTTAGATCTGGATTTCAAGAAGCTTGGTTTCAGACCTAGATCTCCACATCTGCACAGCTTTCTAGAATTTCTACTTCTCACTGTGTTTCACACTTAGCAGGAACTCAGTTTTCTTTTAGAAGCATCTTAAAATCTATTTTTGGCCCACGTGGTGGGAATGCAAGAAAAACTCTAATAGCAGAATTTTCCCTGATTAAGAAATAAACTTTCACCAAAACTACTGAAATATTATAATCCTCAAATCCAAGTCCTTCTTCAGACTCTGTATCCATGGAGAGCCTACATTTGATAACATTTACCATTCTAATACTTGTAATTTTACCTAGAGATAAATAAGAATTTTTCATAATTTGCATCTAATTGAATCAGGTCATACAAGGTATACATAGTTCAAACAAAGTCCTGGAGAAAACACTCGGGCTTCCCAATTAACATTCAGTCATCAAACTGATGGGCTGGTTTTCCAGGAGCTATTTTTATTCAGCCATTCTCTGGCTATTGCTCAATCATCCTGTCACAGCTAATCCATCTTTGAGACTCATAACAGGTATTTATTGGCATTCATTTGGGAGAACCTGGCACTTCTGATTAGTAGCCTTGTCATATGAGTAATGAAGGAATTCTAAACTCATGCCAGTAAAGTAATTAGAGCATAATATCATATGTTACATATATACACACAGTGAGTGTCTGGCTAAGCATTATCTTCATCATCAATTTATGGACAAATAATTGAAATACAGACAAGATAACCTTTACTTTGTATTGTATTTATGAGACTATGTGTCTTCATATAAAGTCAGATTACTAGAAGCATGAGTTCAATAATGAAAGATAAGCCTAGACCTTCTCTATAACCAAAGATTAATTTCCACATAAATCATTTACTCTCAAGTTGTATCTTGCAGTCCTGGTATTTCAAGTGTGAAAAGATACTACTGGGCAATGAAGACCAGATATTCTTTCCTTATGCCTGAGGTTCATCATCAGGAACACTACACAACAGAATAGCATAGATGGGCTATATATATAGGCATCTAAAAGAGATGGAACCTTGGAGAAAAAGTGAGACAGAGGTTTCTGGAGTGCATTGACAACTTCCTAAGACAAGTGATCAGAGAGCCAACCAAAGCAAAGGCTTTGTTTGACCCGATTCTTATCAACAAGGAAGAACTGCCTGAGGATGTGAAGGTTGGGAGCAGCCTTGGTTGCCGTGATGATGTAACAGAGCATTCTGAGAGGATTAAATGAGGCAAGTAGGAGTATTTCAGCCCTGGACTTCAGGAGAGCAGGCCTGTTCAGGGGCATGCTTGGAAGAACCCCATGGGATACGGCCCTGGGGAGAGGAGGGAACAAGGAGATCTGGTTGATTTTCAAAGATCACCTGCTCTGAGCTCAAGAATGGTCCATCCCAGGAAATCAAGCAAAGGCAGCAGGAGCACTGCAGGGATAAACAAGGAGAGCTTGATAGACCAGATGGTTGTGCTGATCTTCAGAGGGTCATTGACAGGCTAGAGAAATAGACAGACAAGGACCTCAAGAAGTTCAAAATGCAAAGTCTTGCACCTGGGGAAGAATAACCCCAGGCACCAGTACAGGCCGGACATTGACTGGCTAGAAAGCAGGTTTGCGAAAAAGGACTCAAGGCAGGTCCCATCAAGTTGACCATGAGCGAGCAATGTGACCTTGTGGCAAAGAGCCAGCAGCATCTCAGGCTGCATTAGATAGAGCCCTGCCAGCAGGTCAAGGGAGGCGATCTTCCTCCTCTGCTTAGCCCTGGAGAAACACATCTGGATGCTGGGTCCAGTGCCAGGCTCCCCGGTAAAAGACAGAGAGGGATGTGCACTGCAGCAAGTCCACTGAAGGGCCACAAAGAAGATAAGGGCTTGGAGCATCTGTCTGATGAAGAGAGGCTAGGAGAGCTGGAACTGTTCAGCCTGGACCAGAGAAGGCTTTCTGGAATCTTATCCATGTATATAAATACCTGATGGTGGGAATAAAGAAAAGGGAACCAGACTTTTCTCAGTGGTGCCCAATGACAGGGCAAGAAACAATGAGCACAACTGAAACACAGGAAATGTCATTTAAAAATAAGGAAGAAACTTTTTTTCCTGAGAATGTGGTCGAACACTGGAACAGGTTCTGCCCACCGACATTGTAGAGTCTCCATCCTTAGAGATATCCAAAACCTGACTTGACACAGCCCTAAGCAACCTGCTCTGGCTGACCATTTCACCATCCTACTATTTTAACAGAGACATGACCACTTCCTCTTATACAGGTTGCAGCTGAAAAGGAATGAACTGAACTTTCTGTAATATCACAAGGTGATCACTGGAGATGAAAGAACAGCCACCACAACAAACTGGTGACAAAAATGTCAGTATTCTGTAATTCTGGAGTTTCTTAGAGGTAGTACAAGAGTATTGTGATCATTGGGATGAGCTGCCACAATTTGATGTGACTGTATGAATATGATGATGGATACCATACTACAGACAGTCTCCCAGAACAACAAGTTAAATATCAAGCCTATGCCTTGACCTAAAATCTTACTCAGAAATAGAGTATAAAGGCATAAAGTATTGGAGAATTATTTTAAAAGCATGCTAATTTGCTTCCTGAAAAAAAGGACAAATGCTAAATAGTAGATTCCGGACTTTATTTTTCTTAATACTGCTATGACTACTGCATGCATAAAAAATGGACTTTTTCTCCTTAAGAAGGTGATTAGCAAAAGAGAGGGGTTAACAATATCTAGCTGTCAGGATTAGTGTTCTTTGTAAGATTTCTATAGAGTAAAATGCCTGCAGAGTCATAGAAATTATCTAGGACTTGATAATTTGTCAGATTGCTAGAGAGAGGGGATTCATATTTCATGGTAAACATAGTATCTTTAAGACAAACTGTTTGAAACTCTACCTTACTCCTTTTTTTTTTTTCTTTTTGTTTTTCTTTCCACTCTTCTCTTCAATAGTCTCAGAATTTGTGAAGAAATGTGATAAACCAAAAAAAGATAAAATTTCTCTAGCTTGCTGGGAGAGATGAAGGTCCTTACTTTGATTTCATTTGCATTTCTGTAATTTAGCAGTTTACTACTTGATTTATGCATGTGTAGTTCTAGATATACACTGAATGTTAACAGGACCAAAATCAAATTATGAGGATTTGCTTTAGCCCTTGTTTGGAAAGAAGAGGGAACAAAGGTTATTAACTAAAAGCAAAGCCACTCCAAACAATTATTACTAAAGGCTGATACTACCACCTTGTGTCTGTAGGTCTAAAAGATATTAACCATATGTTGGCACCAAACATTGCTCAAGTACTTCGAGCATTAAAAATACTTTTACATACTTAAGTAAATTTTCTGAGAAGATAATTTATATCTTGTATCATTTTTATATACATAATTTTTGAAAGGGAGAAATATGTGGATGGCTAAAAATAAAAAAAATCACTTGTCTGTATACATTGAGTCTGAGGATCCCATAGAAGTAACAAAATATTAGTAGCACTGATGCTCTAAGACAAAAGAAAGCCAGCCACTTTTTGACAAAAGAGATGAAGAGGAAAAGTGTCAATTACTAAGCATCCATTGTTACATATAAGATACCCGTAAGTAGTCACCTCCCTAATAAGCAGGTTTGGCCGGTAAATTACTAGTAAATGTGGTTCCTCAACTCTCAGAGGAATATTTTGGGGTTAATCCTGCTTTTGGGGGATGCTGAGGACAAACAGCCTTTGTCCAATATGTCTTACTAAGCTTTTGCTTTTGTTTTAAGTATTTCTCCTTTGCTCTTGTTACTTTAACATTATCTGAAGTCTATGGAGATAATATATGAAAATTCATAAAGATTTATGAACATTTATTCATATACTATTATTTAATACAAACAGTAACATTGGTTGTTGAAGTCAGCTACTCTAGCAAAAGAAAACATGCTCTACATTTAAATCTTCATTTCACAGTGTGAGGATTCATTTACTGAGAGTTTTTTCCTCAACCTAAAGAAAAAAAAAATACTGATGGGACTGAAATAAATTTGGTTACTGACTATGGCTGCATATGAATCACAGACACCAGAACAAAACCAGAAAGAATAAATCTGATTAAACAAGGTATATGCACTGAAATTCAGATTTCTTTCAGATATTGGTTGCATATCATGTCCTGCTCATAATGAGACATACTATCAGGAGCATTGTTCCCAAGTAATGAATTGTTAGCAACAGTAATACTTTCAAAACAACCTTAACAACCCTTAGCTAATTCAAACATGAGGTTAAACTATTTTACTTACTGGGCTATTTTACTTATAAGAAAGTAAATTACTTGGAATCGGAAATAGTCCAGCACTTGAATTTCTACTGAATGAGTGAACATCACCTTTTGAAGATACAAAACATAAGAAATTGAGGACTGCAACACAAAGCTTGCCCTTGCTCCAGCAGCAAAATGGCACTTCTGTTATGCTAACAGAATATACTGGATGACCTACACTTCCATTTAGAAAATGCAAAACAATTTGCAAGTAGTTCTTCAGAAGGAACTATTCCTCCTTTCCTCTCTTCTGTCACAAACCTCTCTCCCTTTTTCTTAGCAAGAAAAGCATTTATTTTTAGAAAGATTTATATATGTTTTATGAATTATGTCTTGTTACAGCAGCCTGGGTGAGGCTTCAGCATTTCCCCAAGTATATTGTCAAATCAGTCTCTTCCCAGAGTTCGCTGTGTGGGTCAGATATAGGTAGGTGAAAGAAACATAAGAATAGAGCTAGGTGTGAGATAGGGGAGACTGAAAAACTCAAAGTGTCAGACCTATTGTTTCTGTGCTAGACTGAGGCTATAGAGAATGCAGGCAGACTGTTTTATTGCCAGAACTCCATTGACCTTCAAACAAAGAATAAGGAGAGTATAAAAACATTTTAACTTCCTTGTCATATTATCTTGCGTCTAGCCATGCCACATATCTTCCTGGAACACCAAATATTAACCCACCTAATCAATTTGAGCATTACCTTTTTCAGACATGAGAAAAAATGTCTCTGAAAACTGGAACTGATCCAGAAATAATGGACTTCATTATGGACTTCTTGCAACTAGTTCTTCTGCAACTTCTATAATTTTAAGTCAGAATTTCTGGTCCTGAGTATGAATTCACATGCCAGAGAAATTGTGATAGTTTCATTGCAGTTTGAAACCACATTTTAATATAGTATAAAATACCAAAAATATATTCATTTTACTAAATCTGTTCCCCATACCACTAACATAATTTTCAGCTACTTCACAACCTCACGAAACAACTAAAAGTCAGTTTGACTAAGTAAGCAAAGATATTCCTGAGCTGATTTCAACAGTTTGTAAGCTGAGAGTTGGCTAGCAAGAGATGATGCTCAGCCATGTCCAGAATCAGAATTAAGTGTCTCTTGAATCTAGCATTCTGTTAAGTTCTTAAAAGAATTTTGAGATTTTTGAAAGTTTTTCTTGTCTTTCATTTCAAATCTTGATTAAATACTGGACACTGTATAAACAATTACTTTCAATTAAATGTGCTCTTGAAATCTCTTTACTGATTTTGGAAGGCTAGTTCCCTGACTACTTTGTAGGTTCTGTAACCTCCCATTTTCTTTTGATACTCTGGGATTGAAAAATGTCTCCAACTTAAAATTTTACTGGTAGATTTACTACCAAAGTTAATTAATTTAATTGGATAAAATACATTAGATGACATTTCACAGGCAGAGTACTGCTGAAATACCTGAGACTTGGAAGATTTTGCACCAATCTTTTGCCACATTTTTGATCAACTTCAGTCCCAAAAGCTGTACTAATTCTTTTACCTGTTATGTCTCAAGGCTAGGTGTTTTGTTTGTTTCGTTTTTTTAATTTTGCTTCTCTTCATGACTGCATCCTTAGAAACCTCCTGCACCTGACTGCAAAGACACACAGAAAACAAAACAAAGCCTCTATAAGGAGGGACTACCTGGACAAGTAGAGGATGCAAGTCTAGTGAAAGTAAGCAACACTTCAAATTTTATATTTTGAAATGTAAAATGTTTGGATGATTTTTGAGTGAGGTTCATAATTTTATACACCGTTTCAAGGTTATCTTTAATGATAATAGTAAAGGTATTAATAACAGGGCAAATCAAAATCAAATAGTACATCTGGGAAAAGTAACTTTAACTCCTGGGTTCTTCTGGCTACACACTGGTTGCTACATACACCACTGTGGCTGTCGACTGACAGACTCTATCATTCATTACACTATGCAAATACTTGTTGATCTTCAAAGTAGTATACCAGAACCTATTTTAATTATCAACACCATTGCCTATGCCTATCTGCAGACCATTTTATGCATCCAAAATACATCTTCCCATGCAGACAAAAAACAACTTTTTGAAAGCTTTTTAATAATTTATGTTTTAGTTTCTTTCATTTTAGCATTCTGAAAACAAAGATTTTCATTCTTTGCCTTCCATTAACAGCTAGGAATTAGGAGAAGCCATTGTATTCCATTAACAGTTTCTTACGTGGATATATAGGAGCACAACATTAAACCAGACAGAGTAGTTTCTCAGAAACTGAAAGGTCCTTAATGTATTCTCTAAGGGCAGTATAAAGAGAAAGAATAGTTATACCATGGTTATCTTTAAAAATCAGTACTTCTCTATTTTATTTGTGTTATTTGCTATTTCTTTTTCTAAGTGGAGGACTTTGAAAAGTAGAGGACTGTGGTAGGGGGTCCTTTAAAATTTACTTCTAAGGAACTTTGGGTAAAAGGTTGTTAAACTGTAAAAGTCCCTCCCTTGAGAAATTTTCTGCAAGAGAAGCTGCTCAGTAGGGAAAGGGAAGACTAGTCAATCAGAAGACTTAGAAAACCAATGACAAAAGAATGAATTTAGCAAAATACTTCTGAACAACCTCTTGGAAATATCATAGGGATTATGCATAGAGTAAAAGAAATGCTGGCATTCAGAAGAAAAAGAAGACAGTATCCAGCCAAAAGAGCAGAGAAGCACATGCAAGTCACCAAGGCAGGCAGAACTCCTTCACTACAGGAAAGTTTTTCTTAAGAGAAATATTTAGCCCAATACAAGATACCAAGAGCTAGCACATCAATCAGGGAAGAAAGAAGGACAAGCAGCAGCCAAAGCCATCAGAGAATTCTATTTCATATCCCATGCTGCATACTAACATAGGAGGACTCCATAAACTTTTCAAAATTGAACTGTCTCCTTGCCAAGAAGTTAGTTTACATTGACATTCTAAATGCAAACTATGGTTTTAATCTATAAATATTGACGGACCTTGTCATCGTAGCCAAAGCAGAGGTTAGTGACACATGTCAATTTTGAATGTACTAATTAGGATATAACTAATATATCAACTTGCCTTGAACCTGAAACTAAGCATGGTAAAGTGGTGTAGCTAACAACAGCGTATTTTCCATTAGTGAGCAATGCGATCACCACAGGGGGGGAGGAGGATAGTTATACCCCCAAGGCACCAGAGTAACAAAGTTGCCAGATGGAAGAAAAGGGTGAAAATAGGCAGGACATCCTGCTAAAAGCACTAGAAGGATGTTTGGCAAGATGGAAGACAACAAGGTAAACAGTACGGAGAGCAGAGGAGATCCCCCTTTTTGGGGGGGAGCAGGGCAATGGCATAAAAGCATCAGGCATCAATGCAGAAAATTGGAAGAAAAGCCCATTTTGCTTGACTTCTCTCATTGAGGAGCTCTCAAGCCTGATCCTCTTGACCTTGGTGACTAAGAACAAGTAAGGATCCCAGCCATCAGCGTTGACTGTACAGCATGCATGATATTTACAGCTAATTTAGAAAATTATTGTCAAATACTAACAGTTTTGTGTAGGTAGTGAGGATAACATGTAAGAATTAAACCCTAGCAAGAAGAATGCTTTTAATAATTTAATGTAGTAAAGTTGAGTTTTACAGTTTAAAACTGTCCTGTTTTGTCAGGCTTTTAAACAGTCCCATCACAGTAATCTCTGACAGATGGATTGATAAATAGAGAGACAGACAGAAAGAAAGGCAGATTCAGTTGCAACATTATGACTCCTTTAAAAATTTTTTTTTTTAATAATCTGTTAATCCCTAGAAGAAGATCCAATGAAGTGCTACAAGCTGAAGGAAATTTCAGATTGGATAACAAGAGATGATCCTTACTCAGTATACTAACTAATGTAAAAAATAAAATTTAACTCAAACTTCTTCCTTATTCACATATATATGTTGGTAGTACATCTGCAGAGTCCTAGGAGGTCTACAGTTTCAAATAAAATCTCCAGGAAAGCTAATAATGCTACCTACATGGCATAAGCAATTATTTCACAGAGAATTCTTTTGTCCTTTTGGCAATTTTGTGCAGCAAGTTTGAAAAAGAATTAAACCTCAGCAGAATTCATTTATGATACAGGAATGCCCTGTGATATTGTGTCCAAACTTTGTGTTTTCTATAAATGGCGAAGAAAAGACAAGGTATTTCCAGAAACTCATTTCTTGCTGCCAAACCATGTTTGGGTCCTCCTAATCCTTTCCTGTTAAAGACAATGAAGGATCAGTCAAGTGACAACCTTAGAATAGTTACACAATGGAAGAACAGATGTTTTAAAACTAGTTTTTAAATTTTTTTCCTCTAACAGCTATTTAAATGGGAAGCATTGTGAGGGATGATTCCCTTCAAACTATCTCTTTTTCTTGGGCTAATCATGATAACCTAATTAAGTGTAAAACTGCACAGTAACATTAGTGTGCTTTTGTTATGTAGAAGAGATACTTAACAAAAGGATTGAAGTTTTTTGAGATTCTTAGCTTTCTAGTATGAAATCATATGGACATTCTGGTTCTATATCTCAGTGTAGAGAAAGGATTTTACGTCACCAGGTGGAATATAACTTCAGGGATAAATCATAATATGTCTCTCTAATTGCAGGTCCAGCATGTGTCACTTGTATCATCACTAAACAATACATGCAAGAAATCACTAGGTTAGTGAATTGAACACAAAGTCAGACAACACAAGCACTCCATTGCTACATCTTTGAATGTGAATGCTTTGCTGAAAAGTCTAGCACATCTTCAGTTTTCAAAGGAATTCTGTTTACTCATACACTCCTATAACAACTTACCGACCATTCAAACATTGTTCTTTCAGACATTGAAACAATGTCATCACAAACATATAAAGTGAAAATAAAAAGAAAATGAGCTGCAAAATACAATCTAATTTTCTCATTAAGTTTTTTGCTGGCTGTATGTTGTCTAAAAAGACATATGGGGTCGTAAGTTCTTAAGAATGATGTAGAGTTATACATCCTGCAGTGCCTGACCAGTCTCTAAAGCTTCCCTAGAACGCAAAACTTTTGTGAAATTTGGTCTTAGGATGGTTAAAAGACAGCTTAGAAGATTTATTCAGCACACAGAACTTCACTTTAAAATGTGACAAGTAAAACAATATGTATGGTATGGAAAGACAGTAGATGCAGGCAATTAATCTCAAGATTCAAACTATAATGAGAGTAGATATTTTAATGCAGCAGATTCACACCTCCAAAATTGGATATCTAGCTTTATTTGAGTTTAATGCACACAAAACATAACCTGAAAAACTTTAATATAAAATTAACAATATTTAGATGCAGGCAGAACTTTTCAACTTTTTTTTCTTTCAGTATTTTACAGCAATTGGAAGGTTAGGTGGCACTTCTCAGACAAAATATGACTGAGAAAACACATTTCAAAATGTCTGTTTTCTCAGTTTCTCAGTATTCATATTATTTACAAAAGCAGTGGACAAGCTAGGGATGTATAACACTTTAAAAAAAAAAAAAGTCATTATCAAAAGAAAACATCTGCAAACATCAGTCTCCCAACCAAAAAAATTATGAGAGTTTGCATCAGTATTAAGTGTATGGTCAAGTTGCCTAATCATGACAATAGTTTGTTTTAAACTGTTGAGGGTTTTTTTCCAAAAATTGATACCCATACCTTTTGCACCTCAGAACTTTTCACTTATTTCCTCATTCAAAAAGACTTTCACAGCTCTGTCTAACCTTTTTCCACTCTTACCGCTATTAGTGTTTTGGTTATCCAACCCTGGTGCTGCAATTCTGTCTTTCAGTTATAACTGGTTGAAACAGAAAAGAATATTTAAAAATTTGGAGCCACTTCGTGAAAGAGTTTAAATTCCATTCTGCAGGAAATCATGAAGGTATCTTGATAAGCTGTACTAATCCATATCATTGCACCGAAGTCCTTTTTTTTTTTACTCATAGTGATACAAGAATGTTGCAACTATTTTCATAGCCTAAGTTTCATCAAAACTACTAAAGAACTGCTTCCAAAAAAACACTTGTCTTTAAGTCAGCTTTGTCCTTTCCTCTTTTTACACCCTCTTTTCTCCTATTATTTCTCTCACAGACACTAAGTCATGATGTAGACACAACGTGTAAGAAGTTTAAAGTATTGACGATACACTGATTAAGCAGAGGAGACACGTCCATCAAAAATTAACTAGAAGTGGACTGACACTGGTATGCTATTTATTAGGTTTTGCAATTCCCACATTTCTTTAATTTTCCTCTGTAATATTTCTTCTTTACCCTTCATCATCATCAAGGTGGAACTGTAAAACAAATACCACACTTTCATAACAATTACGCTTGCTACATTTCTATGAATAGTTGCTTGAAATCTTGTTATTTTTTAAAACAAATTATATATATTGACCAGGTCCTAGGCCATCAAGAATATTTGTCAAGAATTTACCATATGGATAGAAAATACCCAGGAAATGGAGAGTTAAACTAGGCTGCCATCTGTCATCTGAAGATCCTTTATGTAAATGTGCAGTACTTGAGTCCACAACTCGCACAGAATCACATATATGCATTTCTGTATAGACAATGCTTAAATTTACATCTATACCTTACAATTTATTTTAATTAAGCTGTCTAAAGATAATTTTCTAATGCTCGCAGTAATTCTGTATCTCATTGACATTTCCTGTGTTATACTACATATAACCAATCCATGCTATCTCTGCTGGGTAGCAGAAAAAAGATCTCTATGATTACTATATGCTGCTTGATTTCCTATCTATTTAATTAATTCTGAGTACTTTCTGAATAAATTTTCATAAACTGTATCTTGTTGCTATGTTTATTAGACTTCTTTTGTGGGGGCAGTAATCACAGTAGTGATACACAGATATGAGAGAGCACGTTAAACAAAAAATAAGTACACTGAGGGTTGTATATGTCCAGTTTCTATGGGCATCGTAAGTAGATTTACCTATCACCTCAGTGACAGAAGACAATAAGCTGCTATTTACCATCTCAAGCCTTACATATCTAACCATGGGAAAAAAATGGTTTATATGTATATGACAAAACTACTGCATTTTAATTGGAAAAATGTAATTTAATTGGAAATCCCTCCAGCTGAAAAGAATGGAAGGATTTCTTTGTGCTTCCTATTTAAAACACTTCCATAGATTTTCGTCACTGTATTAAAATCAATGTTTATAATTGGGTGTCTTCCAGGCTATGTGTACAGTTTCTCAAAATCTTCCTTGACAGGAAGAAGTTCCAAATACTGTAGCAAACCAGACTAAGACTGACTTTGAGATTTAAGCTTACAAACATTGTCCATACAGCCTTAAAAACTTGATAGCATTGAGGTGTCCTCTGTAAAATTTTTAACAATGATGGGTCATAGTACTGTTTCTGAAGACTTTATCACAATTTCCAATCATAACACCGCAAGCACATTTTGCTATTTGAGAGTCTTCTGTCTCACTGTAGGGCAAATTTGCTGCCAGATAAACAGTCATTCTAACACTTCTCTCTATGCTGTCTGGCTACAGAAATGTGCTTTGCATTTTTATTTTTTTTTTTACTCGCTTTAAACTTGTGCATTTGGATTTTATTTTTTTTTGTCTTTGATAAGCTTTCTATGTTTTGGGTATATTTTCTAAAAAATGAAAAGCTTTTATCATCAGTTCTGTGCTAGAAACTTTTAAATTAATGAACCTATCCAGTTCCTTTGAGTTTTGACAGGCAAGTTTAGAAACTGATCTTTAAAATCATCCTTACTTATTTATGTTAGGATTTTCTCCTTCTTCTAAAGCTGCACATTTAGGCCTAAGAGAGTAATCACTGGATACTTATAAGATTTCTCTCTCCTCCATAAGCAGCTCAAAGACATTCAACAGTAGCATGATACAGGCCACAGTTTTTCCTTTGAGTAATACAAGTTACACAGAGGCTCTCCAAGAGCTTGAGAATGCACTGTCAAACCTATGCCGATAGACAGAATGTAAATAATACCACTTAGTGCCTATTTTTGTTGCTTCTGAACTTGATGCAAGAGTTCTGGTTACATTTATAAAGGAGAAATGTTATCCAAAAAGCTTTCAGAGGGAGTGGGATGAAAAAGAAATGCACATCAGTGACATAGCTTGCAAGTATAAATACCTTGTAGGATTATGGAATGAGTAGGGAATGTAGCTTGGAAATATTATTTTAAGATTATTACTTAGTTTTAAAGTTTGTGATTAGCAACATTTTTAACACTTTCAGATGATTTGACAATAGTAGCCACACTTTTACTAAGACAGCATAAGGATTTTTGATGTCTCTCAAACTTTTATATTTTCATCTTCTGTTCACAGGAAAACAAATGTATATCATAACCAGGATAAATACTGTTCCTTTCTTTTGACAGAAAATTTTTCATCAAAATTTTAATAAATACCTTTATCCTCTACTTGACAGGAAAAAAAGAGGGAAAGAAAGAAATAATTTCTAAAAAAACCCTACAATTTCTGAAATGAATGGTTGTGAAAAGAATAAATATATGGCAGTCTTTTAATTTTTCCATTGTTTTATGGTGTGGTGGGTTGACCCTGGCTGGATGCCAGGTGCCCACAAAAGCCGCTCTATCATTCCCCCTTCTCAGCTGGACAGGGGGGAGAAAATATAACAAAAGGTTCGTGGGTCAAGATAAGGACAGTTTAATAAAGTGAAAGCAAAGGTCGCGCGCGAAAGCAAAGAAAAAACCAAATTATGTTATTCTCTACTTCCCATCAGCAGACGATGTCTAGCCACTTCCTGGGAAGCAGGGCTTCAGTACACGTAGTGGTTGCTCCAGAAGACAAAAATGCCCCCCCTTCCATCTCCCTTTACTTAGCTTTTATATCTGAGCTGATGTCATATGGTATGGAATATCTGTTTGGTTAGTTTAGGTCAGCTGTCCTGGTTATGTCCCCTCCCAAGATCTTGCCCTGCCCCAGCCTGCCATTGAGGGGGTGGCAAAAATGTTGGAGAGATAGCCTTGATGCTGTGCCAGCGCTGCTCAGCAGTAGCCAAAACACTGGTGTGTTATCAACACCTCTCTAGCTACTGATGCAGAGCACAGCGCTATGAGGTCTGCTATGGGGAGTATTAATTCCATCTCAGCCAGACCCAATACATACGGTAATAAAATAATCTGAGTCCTTGTTGTATGACATATTTCTCTTTTCATCAGTTTTATTTACTATTGTCCTTCACGGCTGTTTTACTGAACATCCTTCCTACTTATTTAGGAAAGACCCTCTTCCCTTGCAGACCAGTACTTTTATTTTCTCCTGACATACTGTAATGCTGGTACATTTTGTAACAGTGTACATTTTCTTTATAAGCCACCTAATTTTCTACTCTTTATCAGCTGTTATTTCTAGCTTTCCAACCTGTCCAACCTTTATGTAAATCAGTCCTACTGCCAAAAGTGGTTTTTAATTAAGTTGTACTTCTATAGCTTAACTCAAAGGCAACAGGCAAATAATATTCTCTTCTCAGTCATTTACTCACTGAGGAAGAAAAGAATGAACAAAAAAACTGCTATAAATATTTATTAGATACCAGCTTTTTTGAACAGCTCTATTTTGAGCCAGTTTTTGGGAATGCCACAGATCTGACACTAATCTATTAGTTGGTAAATTTTTTAAACAGTAAAAATCTTCTATTGCAGTAGGTTGTGCTAAACAATGATAATAGTGAAACCTTTTTATCAGCAGTAAAACACTGGGATATCATTTTGTCTTCATGTTACAGAGACTGTTTCTTTCTTTTGGTTATTTCAAGTTCAGGAAACAAAAAAAACCACCAAAAAACCACAACTAAATTTCTAAAAGAAACATAAAATAAAGGCCGAGATTACTTCCTTGAGTGTGAAAAGCTAAGAAAAAGCATACAGCTCTCCCTCTCTAAGTTGGCCATGTCAGAACTTTGCAGGCCTTGCCCTATTCCAGACTGCAGGTAGCAATCAAAGATCAATATGGATAAAAAGGATCTACAGAAAGCCTAAGAGTTACATCTTAAATGTATAGAGAGGTGTATGTTACCAGGCCTATTAGCACACTGTTGGCCCTGACAGTCCCTGCCGCAGACCCTCCTGGGGCTCCCCCCACCTGCTCATGGCCAAGGACCCCATGTCAGCCCCCCAGAGCCATCAGCTCCAGCGGTGCTGCAGCATGGATGGTCTTCAGCTCTCCACAGACCTGCCCAGCTGGACCATTGGCCCTGCCGAGCCAGGCCCACCTGTGGGCCCACATCCATCCCCACTCCCAGGGAGGTGCCCAATGACTGGGGCTGGGGCTGTCCCAGTGCCCCCCAGCTGCCCTGCTCCTGGTTGGGGCACTGGGATGGGCCCTGGCTGCCAGGCCCTGTCCTGCCACCCCCATGGGGACCTGCCCAGTGCACCAGGCCACAGGGAGCTACCAGCCTTCACAGTGACCTAACATATGTTTATATAACTGTAGAAATCAGAACAATCTTTCCGTACTTGGCTAATCTTGCCCCTGAGATCTCTTACCTTGGATCCTATAAGAACACAGTGTTTGTTGAAATTTGTAAAAGTGAATCTGTAAATTTTGGCAGGATGGCCAACTGGGATGTCACGACCCTGGAAATTGCAACTTTTGTACATTATGACACAGTGTAAATATCACACCACTTCCTAGAATTTCCTCCACATCTGTGATGGACAGTGTATTCCTTCTTAATAGATGACAGAACATAATAAACATGGGTTAATGAGTGATAGTTACATTAACATGGAAACACAACGTGTGAAATCTATGTCAGTGAGGAAAGTCACTTATTTGACCAACCACATTGCCACACTCAGACACCTAGAAAAGTCTGGAGTGGGAATGGTTTGTACCTGCCTCATTCAGCAGAATGAACATTTCAACCACCACCACACACATCACCATTCCTAAAATTCATGTGGATGGATGTCTTTGGCACACACTGTATTTCACTTGATGAGTGAAATTTGGCTCAGTCTGGAAATCCAGCTCCCGATCCTAGTTTCCCTCTGACCCTGGTGCCACAACGTTAGGCCTCTGAGCTAAGGGACCAGTATGACATTAAGCCACACTGTCTGCACAAGGCAAGGTGGCACTTACACATTTCACACATACTAAAAACACAGCTCCTGCCAGGGTCATGTTAGCTCCAGATATTAAAAAATAAGTTGTTCTAGGCATGGACAATTTTAAATAAATCTTATTAACTGTGAGACATTATTTTACATTGAGAAAGTGCTTCAATACCTCAAGTTGCACCACGGGAAGTTTAGATTGGATATTAGGAAAAATTTCTTCACCAAAAGGGTTATCAAGCCTTGGAACAGGCTGCCCAGGGAAGTGGTTGAGTCACCATCCCTGGAGGTATTTAAAAGACATGTAGATGTGGCACTTAGGGACATGGTTTAGTGGTGGACTTGGCAGTGTTAGGTTTGTGTTTGGACTCAATGATCTTAAAGGTCTTTTCCAACCTAAATGATTCATTGATTCTATGATTTTATGATTCAATAAGAACACTCATTTTACTGGAGAGAATATATTTCAGCTCACACTTAGCTTTTCTTTTTGTTGTATAAGATTATCTAAGACCCTTATCTACTCAATTTGTTATACTACTATTACTGAATTTGCTATGAAGTCCCTATTTTTTCAGTGACAGAAAACTGAATCCTAAAACCAAAACGTGGGAAGCAATTAAGCATTTGCTAAAGTGCAGGTGGACATTTTGAGCAATTTCTCAGACAAAGCACCTAAATATTTGGCTCTACTTACAAGAACAAAACAAAACAAAACAAAAAAAAAAAAAAAGAAAAGAAAAGAAAAGGAAAAAAAATGGTTATTCTTTCAACAGGAAGTACTCCTGCAGAAGTCACTGCTAAAGGACTTTTTTGGTGCAAGAACCTTACATGCTTTCATGGGCCACTGATACTTTGATGAATAGTTGGCAGAGAGATTCAAGGACTTTGCAAATACACAAACCTCAAGAGGCCCAGAAAATAGTTCAAAATAGCTGGATACCTAGAGAATTTTAAGAAGGAATATTGTATATGCTTGTCATGTTCTTGCTCTAATACAAGTATCCATCAATGTGCATCCATCTAGGTCCTTCATGGGAGACAGGATAATGGGGTAGGTTTTTAGTTGTAAAAAATCAATAAGGCTGTTCTCATTTTCTTAACACCTAAATGCTGAATTCTGTAAATTAGCTGGCAGATGACAGTACTAAGTTTCTTGTATTCAGTCACAGAATTCCTGTGAATGATCAAAGCTTGTATGTAAAGCTGTTCTTTGTTCAAAAAAGGAAAAAAAAAAAAGAGAAAATATACAGGGTGCCTGTTACTCTACTGGGAAAGGTATAAAGATTATTGTTACTACTTACAGGAAAAATAAAAGCCTTTAAACAAAATAAAAACAAGGCAAGTGGCATTAAATAAATTCATCTATTCAAATTATTGGAATTAAAAACTGCTTAAAATAACATTTTGATTAAGAACATATAGCTCACTAGTTGCAAATAAAAAACTGTCCCTCATCACTAGTAATGTCCATGAAATAGACTGACATGTGAAGTAACATGATTATATACAGAATCTCATTCGCCAAGTTAAACACATGAATGTACTCTCCTGTGAGAATTTTTATTTTTTACATGTATAGAAGGTAGAAATGAAAGATGTATGCAAAACTATTTATGTAAAAACCTAGATGTATCTTTAAAGATTTACAGGTATGCATGTTGGTAAATATTTCTGTAGAAATTAGAATCAGTTATAAATACAGTATGCTAATTCTATATATAACTCACAAATGGATGGAAAGATCATGGTTCTATCAAAGTTATTGTACAAGCACTTTGTAAATACTCCTTACCGAGATTGAATCCTTGCACTTCTCTCAGGTTTGAAAAATTTATTCCTTCAATTCTTTTTGACCGGCAAGATGTATCTCTAAGTCAGGTTCCTAATGCAAATATATTTGTATTTACATGAACTTCAGTCAAACTACTCAGTTACTTCAACTTACTTATGCTTTCCCTGATGAAGCATTTGCCCAGCAGTAGAAGAGATCCTTGGTTTTGTGTGTTCTCATATATTGAATACTTCACTTCTGAACTCAAGTTGAAAAGGCGTAATGCCAATCTGGCATTGCACCAGGTAAAGTTTTTAGACTCCCACTAAACACTATGGGTAGAACAGATGCATGGTCTACCCAGCCATGGGGCTAGAAGGGGTATGCATATATCCAGTCATGACTTCTTTGAGATCTTAAAAAGTAGTGGCAGGAACAAATACAGTGATCCTTATATTCCAAAAAAAGTAAGCAATCAGAACTGCTTTTACAGACATTGATTGTGTTCACAGAATGGTGGGAGACCTTCCAAAGCAGGTAGCTATATCAAGATACTACAAAAAAGAAGAAAAAAAAAAAAAAGAAAGAAAAATTAATAGTCTTTGAAGAAATACCTTTACTATTAATTTATCTCCTTCACCATGAGGATAAGGGCCAAAAGAATGGCGGCATTTTAATGAGATTCTGGGATGCCAGGTGTACCAGGCTGGGCACGGGCATCACTGGTACTGAGGCTGGTACTGAGGTTGGGGATAAGCATAAATATGGAGGGTGCAGGATGGCACCCAGCTGGGTCCTCACACAGCTCGCTCTTACAACTTAGCTGTTTACACAGAAGTCTGGGACAAGGTTTTATGGCTGCTCAGTGTTAGAGATGCCCCTGAACATGGGTAGTCAAAACTGGAGTGAACATGTTAACTTTGTACTTTATTGCAAATAATTATTATATGGGTAACAATATATAACATATATTAATATGTAATAAGTGTATTATTTGAAAAGAACATATTTTAAGCATTTTCTAATCCAAATTATGCAAGTTTCAAATTCAAGAGAAAAAGTGCCATCTGGATCCTTAAATGGTTAATTTTCCAGATGAAATATGGCCCTACAGATGAACTTGGCTGATTTATGTTAGTTCCATGTTTGTAATTTTCCATGACAGTGATTCACAGATTTTAGTTTTCCCTAATTCCTTATAGCCACATGGCTTATCTAGAATTTCATCTTTATTTTTTGAATTACTTTCCAATTTCTTCTCCATAATAATACAAGGTAACTTTTAATATTTTACTGGTGTCATAGTTTAACCCCAGCCAGCAACTAAGCACCACGCAGCCGCTGCTCGCTCACTTCCCCCTCACCCAGTGGGATGGGGGAAAGAATCAGGAAAAGAAAGTAAAACTCGTGGGTTGAGACAAGAACAGTTTAATAGAACAGAAAGGAAGAAAATAATAACTATAATAATAACAATTATTAATTTACATTGATTCTTAATATTGAATATGACTGGCAACAAGTCAAAATACTAGCTTATTTCATTGTGAAAAAACATGAAAATAATAAAAAATAAAAAATAATTAAAACTACAGTGAAGGCCTTTTTTGTGTTTTCATTTTTTTATAAAATAAAAAAATAACTTTTTTTATTTTTTAGTAGTTTTATAATTATATTAAATATTTTAAAAGCATCCTTTTTAAAGAACCAACTCAAAATATCCTTTATCACCCGTGTCTTGCATTACATCTCTCCTTTATTGTAGCAGCAATTATGGTTATAATTTTAGTTTGCATCAAGGGAGATATAAAGACATGACATTTTCTAAAAATTACATCAGTTTGAAGGCAGAATGAAATACAGTCAAAACAACCAACTTTATGAAATATTACTAATTAAAACAACTAAGTCCATAACAAAAAAAAAACCAAAACCTTATTATAGTCTCACACAACTTCTATGTTAATGTAATTACATTAATTTCAATAAATTTACTATTGACTTATTTGGTATTGGTATCTTATAGATTCTACTAGCATAATGCTATTACTTGTGTGGGGCCTCATCAGCAAAATTTATTACGAATATAAAGCTATTAGAAATTACAATCTAACCAGGAAAGGAACATAGCAATGCAAACTAATACGTAAAAACATTTAGAAAGGCATTACGTCATGAGATTCATTCTTCAAGAGAAAGAAATGGAACATTGTCAGGAATTTTCATATCCTGTTGAGAATCAAAGCCTTTGTTTTTTTTAAATATTTGTAAAGTTTAAAGATTTTCTGCTTCTTCCAACTTTTTCTTCTCTAATTAAGTGAATAGTTTGAAGAAAATTTGTGTGCACATAATGTTATATGAAACCTAATTTTTCAAATAGCTCATTTAAATAATTCTGATTTTAGATATCATTCATTTTTCCTTTATTATGCAGAAAAATATGTATGGGGAATCTTAAACAGTTTATAAAAAATTGAAATTCTACTAATTGTGGACAAGTACTCCCTCAGAAAGAAGCAGCATAGAATCTCCAAAGAGAGTTAAAAAAAACCCATACTCATGCGAGCAATGATACAGCAGGTATAAAATAGCAATATATATCATATTATTTGGTGTTATTTCACAAGGTTTTTTTGAAAATTATTAATTAGACTTCCATGACTTCATTTCAAATGTTCCGATTTCTATGGAAACAAAAGCAGGGATGAAGAGAATTCTATAAACAGTTGTTCAAATAAATCCTTTTTCTTGGATAAAATATAAATCTTCAAGATCATTCATCTATGAAGTTATTCATAGTTTCCATGATTAGCTCTATATAAATTCAATTAAATTTTATTTCAGGGTTATAAAATTTCAGTAATAATGTACTAAATGAAAGCGAATCATTATATTTTGACTAGCAATATATTAATAAGCCTTTTAAAATGCTGAAAATAGGAGGTCAGGTCACACCCATACAAAAGATTTCCACAGAAACACCAGATGTTGCAGTAAGTGGTATGGTATGAAAAAGCTGGTTTTTTTCCCATTGTGCTAGTGCTCATGAAACCCTACATGATATTAGTGGCATTAGTCTTGCAGATATGCTCTTTCAGATGAGATTGAAAATTTAAATCCTACCGCTTATGATAATTAATATTTTTTTAAGAGTGATAAAAAAGATATCTTCTTTCAAATTCAAAACTCCTCTGCTTTCATATTATTCATTAAAGGTCTCCAGATTATAAAACAAAATAATCTTCCTGACCAAAAGACCTTTATAGCATTCTGTGTGCTGTTAATATTTGTGTTTGTCATCTCAGAGGTGCTATATTATGGTAGTGGAGAATTCTCACTATTTGTGCTCATACACATTTCCTCTTCTCTTATATTACTTTTTTAAATCTTGGGTGTGTCAAAAACTTTGCCATAGCGGAAGAAGCTACAATTCTTTCATAGTATAGTGGCACACAGAGCTTTTAGCATGATATAGCACAATAATAGCCATATGCTGGCATCTCTGTGTGGATAAATCCATCACTTCTCTGGTCCACCAACTTTGAGGAACCAAGAAATAAATCAACAGCTCAGATTCCTTCTTGACTTTCATTAACTCAGATAAATGAACAGAAGATCTTTGATAATGAAGTTTAGAACTCAATTGTGTGTTGTACATTATGCTTTTAATTGGCTTTCTCAATTGGAAAAGCACACACATGCAAATAGGCTATGCTCATAAATAAAAACTGGTATATCATTGTACATTTAAAACAGTTACTATTTTGTGCTAAACACTACAGATTTATTTCAGGTATTCTGATAAAATGTTATGCTCACAATTTCATACTTGTAAACTAATAATTAAGGTATTACATTTATTCAGGTATAGATATATGATTTATTATAACTTTATAATTTATTAAAAGGAAAAAAAGAAAAATATTTGTGTCTTTGGAGAAATATATAAACTTGTATTTTGGTGTCCATGAAGTTACTGTGACTATAATAATATTTCAAATTTAGAACTAATACTATCAAAATTGCTTATTTAAAATGTCAGGTTTACATCATTAAGTAACCATACTAACAATACCAAAGAAAGGAGATGTGTTTAATGAGTAATATTCTTTGTATCTGTGCTTTAAATGAACATAAATATCAAGTCTCTGAGGGTGATAATGGGCTTGACTGTAACTTCCCAGCCGCCAAGGCCTCTCCCCATCCCTGCCTTTGGCCCAGGACCCCATTTCAGCCCAGCCAGGGACAGCAGTTTCCCTGTGGCCTGCCCTGCTCCCTGACTGGGAGCAGTGCAACAGCCCTGGGCTCGGGGAAGGCACTTCCCTCCCTTCGTTCATAAAAAACAGTCATGCAAGCTATAGTATCAAACTAAAAATGTATAAAATTGTAATATATATATCATACTTTTTTCCCCATTAACTTTGAAATCTATTTATGGTTTCTAATAGAATTCCATGGATTCATTCAAACGTTTTGTTTTCTATGTAAGTCAAAGCAATGATCTCACACTAACAAATGAAAGGTGATGTTGAAAGTGGTACAAAAACAAAGCGAATATTCATTAGACCTGTTTTTAAGGCATTGTTGATGATGCACGAATGCCACGTATTACCTTTAAAACTCATGTCATGTATGCAAATATGGAATTTCAAAATTTTAAATCATTATAGTTTATAGGATCTAGAATCGTAAAGATATTTATAACTTTAACATTGAAATACTACCAGTGTAATGTCACTTGTGCTACTTCTCTTCTTTAGAGATGCATCAATCTAGGTTTTGCAGAAGCATTTTTGTAGCTATCTACAAGTCGTATATGATCTGCAACTGTTCAGGACTACAGAGGCATTTGGGCAAGAGGAGAAAATTCTCAGTTTAGACTGCTGGAAACTGAAACTTTTCCGGATCAAGCTGCAGTTTAAAGCATTCAAGAGAATTTGTCTTTGTGCTACAGTATCTTCCTAAATTAAGATGCAAGCAACTAAAAAGAAAAGAAAGCCTGAGAGAAAAGGCAGTTGAGAAACTTGCATACACATCATGACTCAGACACAGGAGAAAAATGAAATTTCCTGAAATAATAGTGAAAACTGTTTTATGGTTTTTTGGGTTTTGGGTTGTTTTTTTTTTTCAGAAGACTTAAAAGAACTGCAGTCAAAAGATGTAACTGTTTTGAACAAATACATCCCATGAGAACATTTAAAACATGGAAGTGTTTATAGTTAATGTTTCACTTCCTAGACAGCAACTGAATTTTCAGTAGATCAAATATTCCCTTGCCCCACATTTCAGGCGAGTGTCATAATTTCTAGGCTTAATTACTTTTATAATCTATTCTCTTTCTGAATGAATATTTAAGTGTGTTATCCAATATGCAATAACAAAAGACGTTTAGTAAACTCTTCCACAGAATTCCCTACATCTGAATTGTTGGAGCATTCTCCTATGGTACGGATCCCAGTCTCCATTCTAGTGAAAATTCAAATGGCAATATTCAAAGCACAGATGAAATAGCATTGACATAAAAAACTAATGACAAAGCTGCTACAAAATACTGTATTCATTTAAAGCTGTCCACCCCACTGGGACAATAACTTTCAGTCATTCCATGGTGTTAGATGAAATCTAGCAGATGTTAAATGTGTCAGAATCTGCAACTAAACAATCACCTAAACATTACTTTTATGTGTCTTGTCTTATTTTGTACCCAATGTTCACTGTCTCTAGCAAGCAACAAACTAAATACATAAAATTATCTTAGGAAAAATTAAACCATACTGAGGCATCTCCTATGCTTTGAACAAGGTTCATTGTATCTCTGTTGACATCAGTTAGCGTTTAAAGATTTTAGGAGGACGTAAAAAAAGCTCATAACATCACAATCATTAGAGTCTAGGGGAAAGTTGTGTGTTTTTCAAGCAGAGCACTAAGTTTCTGTCTTTGAATGTCAGGCTTGTTTTTTTACCTTGTACTACTTATAGGAGGCCCATTACTTTACTGAGGAGGAGATGGAAAATAGAGTGTACAGCCAAGGGACCTACAAGTGCCACTTTACTAGGCATACACCATTCAACCAGGAACACTAAAGGGATTAAGGCGGCAGCTTTGTATTGTCTCAGAGGTACAGTAACATAAGCACCACACTGGATTGTATGACAGTTACTATGGTAACTATTTCTTCTTTTCCTACCACTAAACGACACATTTGCTGGCAGAGCAAACCAAGTAATTCAAAAGCATATGAGACGAAGGTTATCGTGAAGTCCTTCCGGTCTGACAATATTTTCAATTTCATAATCTGAAGATTGTCTATTTTGAATGCTTAAGCCTCTAAACTGGGTTATTTTAAGCCCTTGTATGCAAAAGAATTATATCAGATTCTTTTGAGAGACCCCATGCAAAAAAGAGTATAGGCACTTCCTAAAAAGAGTGCCATGAACAAGTTAGAAAAAGAAACAAGATAGTAGGACATAAAGGAGTGACAGAATACTGCAAGACAAAGATTTTGTTAGAATTATTCTTATCTAATAAGGATACCTAATAATCCTTAAGTAGAACAGAAATATATGAACAGTTAAGTGGCAGAGAAGGAGATTAAGGGAATACTGGTTTAAAAATTTAGTCATAGTTCTTAGAATGTACGTATGTCTTAGGTGACAATTAGGAATTAGACACAAATTACACCCAAATGGAGCAATCATCTGACTGGGTTAAAGATATCAAGTCACACAGGAATAACAACAATATCCTAGATAAGTAAGCATATTGTGCTTATAGTGTGTGCTTATACAATAATGAGGGGAAGGGGGGAAATGGTACAAAAAAGAATGAGACAGGAGGTTAGAAGCAGCACATTTTTTGAGAACTGTAAGTTAACAAACAACTTTGAATCAGTGAGCATCCTAATTTTATGTCCCTTGGCAAACTGTTTCTGCTTCAAGCATTCAATTTCATCACTGAAAATTGATAAGTTCCTGACTGTGACTACAACTGTCTTGAGAGAAAGAAGAGGTAGGACTTAGAAGGTAAAAAATACTATAACAGCTTTTGTTTATTTTTCAGATATTTTCTTTGATTCTTCCCCCCAGAACATGCTTTCTTTAAAGGACTCTAAGTGTCAGTGAATTTTCATCAAATACTCATTTACAGATGTGAAGAAAAAACACAGGAGCTCCACCTTAACTGATTTTTTAAATTATTTTTTTTTAATAGCTTGATTTAGGACAGAATTTATATGTACTGTTAAAGAAGGATGTAGACTGTTCATTCATATTATGGTAGCAAGGCTTCTTTATTCTAACTCTGTAAATTACACATTCTTGCACTAGAACATCGTGGCAATATAAGCTTTATATATGCAGAACCCATATCAATAGGATTAAAATAATTTTAAGCTGAGGATAACAAGATCCATCTTTTTAAAAGTTTCTACTAAATTCCATTCTCTAGGCAAAATTAATTATATTTGAAGCATCCCTCAATTAGCACTGGCTTGTGTTTGGAAGTGTTAGCATGGAACTATAGATAGGCTGATAGGTCCCAACTGTCAGTCAGCCAGTATATCTTCCTGCTGGAGAGGGGAATAAAAAGAATTAAAAGAACTAATAACTTTCCGCTGCCATTCAAAGTTCAAGGATCTTCAGGATCCACACCATGCATGTATATGGCAATGGTTTAGAAGGGAAATAAGTTTGGATGGAAAAGGAAAGAATGAAACCAACAGAACATGCAAAACTTAGTCATGACAAGTCATTTAACTCTTTTGAAATGCCTGTGGCATTTTATTGAGAGAGCCTGCCTACCATACAAGAAACAGTACTTCTTTCTGCTAAACCAGAGCTCCAAATGCAAAGCCTAGCCTTGAAGAATACTTTTTGCATTGATGGAACTTAATGAAGGAACAAAGTCCTAAAATGAAAGATGGATTACACAAAGTCAGCAGATGTAGTATTTCTATTTCATTTCACCACTGTTTATATTAGCAGATGTGAGAACAGCACAGATTAACTATCACATATGGATGGAATATGAATGGAGAGTGCAGATTTGATTAGCACATGGGTTTTCAGCTCTTGTATGCTGCTTATCACCAGAATGTCTGAAGCATTCCTTAATTTTTGGTAATAGAGGACCAAATAACTTATAGCTTTGGACAATATATTTGCCAAATATACTAATAGGGGAATTTGACACCTCAGTTTATTCAGTATCATTATAAAAATGTCATAGGGAATATGATTTAGATACAAAGTACTTATATTTCTTGAACACACATAGCTTGATTTTTTTAACCTGATTGATAATGCAAGAATGAACACAGTAGGCTGGATATCAGAGCCAAACTTTTTTTTTTTTTTTTTAAAGAGAGAATGAGCAGTGTTCTTTCAAAGCTGGAGGAGAGGTAGTCTCTCAGTTCTTTAGTTTTGTAACAGTGGGAAAAAAGTTATCTAAAGAGATCTGCAACCACACTCTCTCATATGAATTCCCCGATGAGGAGCTGCAAGCTTTTGTAACAGCAAGTACTTCCCTCTTCTCCTGAGCGTAACTGCTCACAAAACAGGTCATTACAGAGAAAAAAAAAAACCCTCCAAAACAAACAAACAAAAGCTCCAAACAAACCAAAACCACACAAAAAAACCCTTACCATGGAGATGTAACTGGTTGTTTTGTCACTTACTTAGAAAAGTACAGGTTTAGGTTAAAATGATTGCTACTAGAACAGTTTCTGTAAGTTATCTAATATCAATCAGTTGTGTGAAGGACTCTGAGGTTGAATTATGTCCAATTGAGGGACATAGTTTTGAAGCTAACTTTCTTACAGAAAACTGCAATCCCAAAAGTCTTAGCTTGCTTGGCTTCCAAGTAAAAGCCAGAAAATAAAAATGTAATAAAATATAAGGTCAAATACAATATCAGGAACTACCTTTCCACAAAATTGTCCACAAGTGTGACAAATTTAAAAAACATGAAAATTTTTTTTTCTTAAAATAGGAAATATTAATTCGCAAGGATTTTCTTCTCTCAGAAAATTCAGTTTCTAGGATATAGTAGAAATATGCTTGTGCACATTCATGAAAAACTTACAACCTCATTTGTTCAAGTAACTTGTATTATTTTAAAAACTAATGTATTTCATGTATTTGAACATTAGAATAATTTATTAATTTTATTCTTGAAGGCTGTATCTGAGTCATACTTTAAAAACTACAGATACCTTTTAAAGCATTCTCCAGACACACGGAAGGGGTAGGAAAAACAAAGAAAGATAAAAAAAGAAAAAAAAAAAAAACAGAAGGAAGATTGAAAGCTGATAAGTTAAAGAACTTCTACAAATATTTTTTTCTTTACCCTGTAGAAATTTTTTCTTCTTGAAGAGTATTGATAGTCAATGTTCTTTCATTTCTGAAAGTGAGTCTATAGCTTCAAATAAATAAACAAACAAATAATATCCAACCCAATTATTTTTTTCAGGAAAAGTCTGAAGAATATTCAAGACACAGGAAAGAAAATGGCTATTCAAAGCATTAATTAGGATGGGCCTTTATGAAAGGGTACTTTTTCAACAGCAGTTTAGAAATTGGAATCTAGTTACAGTTACTGATCATAATTCAATTTTGTATTTTATTTCTTTTCCTCAGAACTGCCAATTTACTTTCTTATTTTTATGGAGAAATAAATATTTCAACTAAACTTTTAATCAGGAAAACTTTTATAAATGTAGGATGCAAATTTGGTAAGAAAGAAACTTTTTGATCCCACACAATTTGGTACAAAAGACTCCTGTCTAACTTAGAATACGAAATTGAGTTTCTTTTTAGCAAGAAAGAGTGATCTAACTACAGAACTATCATACTAGCATGTACAATTTCAAAAAAGGGGAAACCAAGGTGTTCAATACCAGAGTTCAAATAACTTTCTCAGCCCTGTTACGTGTTCTGCTTACCTGGCTGGCTTCTCCAAGGAGGGATTGTCTAGGAGTGTTTCTCAGTCTTTCATTCACACACTTTTTTTTTGTGAACATTTTCATCATTTCACCCTGATGAACAAGACAATTTGAGATCCTAGAAAATTCCAGGGGAAGGGAAAATGATTTTTTAAGCTTCTTTAATTTTAGCATTCTCTAGAGCTCTCTTTTCAGTTGCAAAATTTCTTACCCAACGCAGGTCCAGTAACCTTAGAGCTAAATTACAAATGAGATCTTTTAAACATATTGACTGTGCAGAGCATGTTTTCAACATTTGGAAAACTGTAATTTCAATTACAGCAAAACATACTTACACATGTCACTATGTAAGACTGGTATTTAAAGAATGCTTGGGATTCTGAAAGAGACCAATTAAAATTTTATTAGAAATGAGTAAACCAATCTGAACTAAACAGAATCTGGACTTGAATGTAGAGAAGAAGCGGGGTTAGAACCAAACTATATTATGATTAATTGGAAAAATATCCATGAAGCAATATGTAAGCCCAGCTACCTTTCCTACCTCAAACAAATAGGTTCAGTCAGGCAAGTTTGGGTATTTTCATAGCTGTGCTTTTTGTTGATCTCAGTTTTTTGCTGGTTTTTGTCTCTTTTAAACATTATTCTGCCTGAAAGAAATAATACTGTTTACTTTTTCATTTCAAAATAAAGTTGCAAACATGGACACCAGTGCCCTTAGATCTATGAGTTATTTAATATGAGCTAACATATGTTCTAATCTTTTTGGTATTTCATTCACCTTAAATGTAAGTTTCAAATTTAGTATCTTTGGATTTGGATTTAAGCAATCAAATAGACCACACACAAAACTCAAAAAAAGGACAAAAATAGACATTTATAACATAAAGAGAGATGGCAAGAATATAGCCTACAGTGCCTTTAACTCCCTCAGAAGGTACAAATAAGATGCTTGTCAGAAGAATTTTCAGATTTCTTCTAGGGTTGTCACTGCTGGTCAGAATGTTGCACAGTGCTGAAAGAAATGTATTCAAACTTATGGCCCATAGCAACAATAAAGAAACAGTTTTCAATAAAGATTAAACACGTCTTAAAAATTAGCCTATGTGCTGTCTGCTTGGCTTAAAAATTCTCACATACCAATAGCCTCCCTCCATTTTTTCATGTTTTATTTAAAAATGGTATCATATACATAGTTCTCACCTGAGTTTTTGCACTGAAGGTGCAAAAGTGAAAAACATCTTTTACGAAGTGCAATTTCTGACCAATTGGCCATGAAGGATGTATTGCTCATATATTCTTATGGCATATCCAGAAAACAGCAAAATTCTCTTGCTTCTTAACAGATGCTACATTTTGCCTTTTTCTCACATTAGGATCATCTTCCAGTATAGTTTAAACAGACTTCCTTGAGATTTCTGGTTTGTAGTTAATATTTTTAATTTTGGTTTTGGTCACAAAGCTCAAGACAGAGGTCTGTGGTCATCTCTGTCTTTTCATAGTAATCACAACAGATACTGACTGAATAAGATCATCAACCATCAAGATTTCCTTGCCAAATTGTTCATGTGTGTATGACTAAAACAGCCTCCTTAGCTATTTTACCATTACATTCAAATGAAAACTTCTGAAAACTTAAGATGATCTTTTCCAAATTGACCAATCTCTTGGAATACTATAAATAAATTGCAGTCTGTTAAAACCTCAGTGGAACGCTGATGTCTAGATAACACTGCCAATGTTAATGGCATTCTATTATTCTTCTTTCTTAATTAGGAAGGACAGTCCCTGTTGGAAGGCCCAGCCAGAACTCAGCTTTGGATTATTTTTTTTTTCTTCAGTGGAGAAACAAAATATTATATTCCCCATAGTTAGAGTGGTCTAACAGGACAGATTCAGAACTTTTTGAAATCTTGACTATTTTGAAGTCTAAGAAAAGAAAGAAAAATTTCCTACTGTTTTGAAATTTGGACATTCTGACAGCAAAAGTGACATTAAAGAATAACCATTTTGATTACTCACCTTTCAAAAATTTAACTCATGATCAAGGCCCTCCACAATCTTTTTTCCACTGAGAAACTACATTTTCCAACCTCTATAAAGTTTAATGAAAGTCTTGCTGTTTTTTAAAAAAAATTTACTGTAGTCTGCCACTATTAACACCTCAGGAGAAAAGTAATATAACCTGCTTGTTTTGGGAACAGTGCTTTTTTTGCTTGTTTTGAGGTCTGCCCTGTTGTCAGTACATTTTTAACAGTAGGGAAAAGAACCTTTTGAAGTTGGATGAAGGAATGGGTCAAGGGATGACTAATTGAATAAACAGCATCCTCTTTTTGTCTTCCACATCTCCGGCTACTGTGAGAAATGCAATTCCTTGATAGAAGACAGCCCCAGCATTTTCTTAAATGAAAATTGCAAGGCTTAGCCAGGATCCCCAATAACCACAATTCTCTATCAAAAGCTCAAAATCATTGCTGATTTCGATAAGTTAGTTGCTGAGACATATCTGAAAATCCCACAGAACATCTAGTTGTATCTCCCTGTTTAGACATCTTTAAATACTTTTAACTCTTGCCCCTTCATATTTTGGTGTATATAGAGGAGTATATTAATACAATCAATAAAGCACAACTAGTATAATTGAACTGAGAATGTACTAAAGAGTTACTAAGGTGGAGTTGAGTCTTTATTCCTCATTAGGAAAACCAGCAATGTTTCTATGCTATATTCAGAGATACAACCCAAATGTCCTGACTGATAGGGAAAAAGAGGTAGTATTCAGGGGTTAAAAACTTGTTAAGAAGCCACAATAACCTGTGCTAGCTCTGTTTTGAATAATACAGACAATAAACATCTGAAGAGCTAAGATACTTTCACCGGGACCTATATTTTGTTTAGGAATCTTATTTCCTTTGAGAATGTAAACCTCAAGATCTACATGTACAGAAGTGGGAATAATAGCATTTCTAGCATTTCTCTGCCTTGGAGGGTTAGCATGAAGATAAATACTCAGAAACTAAGGTAAGGGAAGACACATAAATACTTCAAGACAGATGTTTTTCTGGTGAATGAAGACCTCGCTTGTTCTCTCTTCCTGAATTCTTTGTCACAAGCATCCTTTTTGCTACCATATCCCTATTTACATGTATAAAAAAGTTCTTTCAGTTTGTTTCCTCACAAATTCTGCAATGAATGAGACAAGGGTGCTGCCAATAACCCAGTCAATAGCTTATAGCTTATGTACAAGGAGTGAGGGAAATACAGGGTAATAATAAAGGTTTTGTTACTTCATTCAAAGTTCTTTACTTCAGCCTTATGATATTTTTTTTTAAGTTTTAATTCCATGCAGTTATGTTAACATATAGGTAATTATCATAGATAACTCACATTTAACTTACCAATGTAAAAATTAAGGATGTTCCCCAAATTTCACTTTGTTAGACTGGAGGTTTCATTTTTGCTGATAACTGGTTCATGTAATGAAGGATTTCAAAAGCTTTTATTTTCTTTGAAAGTACATATTTGAAAATATTATGAGTTTGCAAAAGAAATGAGATTTAAAAATTATTGATGTCACTACCTATAAAATTATGAAAAACTAGTGATTTGAGCAGGAAGTGTGTCCTTCAAGTCAGATCCTACTGCCCCTTAGTATGGGAGATAGCACATAGGTGTGGGAGTAGTTTGCATTACAGTCCTACATTGGGTTGAGCATTACCTGCATGGGTATATGATCATCATTCTTCTAACACAATGGACTGGTCAAATTAGTCTTCAGCAGGATCAGTGTTCGCTATTACGAATTATTCACCAGGTCAAATGTATATTAGATTTTAAATAAAGTTATATGTCTTAAAAATGTCATGCTGTAGAAACTTGAAATAATTTTTGTAAAGACAAGAAGGTTTACAAAAAGAAAGCTTCTTTAAATCAAGATTTTTTTTCACTCATTGGGAAGTTGAGAGAAAGAGCAGAAAGGAAGAACTGGGAGACAATAAGTAGGAAAATCAACTAAACCATTTGTTTCATAGAATCATAGAATCATAGAACAGCCCAGGTTAGAATAGAACTTGAAAGGTTCTCTGGGCCAACCTTTCATGGGAAATGGAGCCTAAATGAGATTATCTAGCACCCTGTCCAGTTGCATCTTGAAAACCTCCAGTGACGAGGACAATACCACGCCCCTGGGAACGCCGTTCCTGTAACTGTTCTCACTGTAAAGAATTTCTTTCTTATGTCAAGATGAAACCTCTCCCAGTACCACTTGTACCTATTGACCCTTGTCTTCTCCATGTGGCTTCTCGTGAAAAGAGAGCCTCTATTCTCTTTATAACCACCCTTGAAGTACTGGAATACTGTGATGAGTTCCCCCCTGAGCCTGCTCTTCTCCAGGAAGAAGAGACCTAATGCCTTCAGTCTTTCCTCATATGGCAGGTTCTCCAGTCCTTTGATCATCTTTATGGCCCTCCTTTGGATCATGTCCAGTCTCTCCTTGTCTTTTTTTGAATTATGGGGAGCAGAACTGGACACAGTACTCCAGGTGTGACCTGACAAGTGCTGAGTAGAGTGGGATGATCACATCTTTCTCTTTCCTAGTGATGCCCTTGTGGATGCTGCCCAGGATCCAATTTGCTTTTGTTGGTGCAGTGACATGCTGCTAACTCATCTTCACCTTGTTGTCAACTAAGACCCCCAGGTCCCTTACAGAAAGTCTGCTCCCCAGCCACACAGATCCTAGCCTGTACTGGGCAATTTGGTTATGTCATCCATTTGGTTATGTCATTCTCTCATTTTGTGTCACACTTTATTACAGTCCGCTTTTCTTCAATCAGTATTGTGTTTTTAAACTAAAAAAATAGCAAATATATTATAGATGAAGCAACATATATATTTCTGATTGACTAAAAAATCCCTTTCACATTTTCACAGTTTTGTTCTGCTGTCTGCATTTTATTTCTACTAAAGGATGACTGTGTTTAAAATTGCTTGAACAAAAGTAGGTTGAGGTGAGGAAGCAGTAATAATGGAGGAAGGACTACTAACTTGTTCTAAATTTTAGAGAAAATAAAATGCAAACTGAAGAAAAAACTTAAGGAAGGAATGAATAGAATAAAAAAAAAGTAATAAAAGAAATCAAAAGTCAATGCAAATATTTTCCCCTTACAAAATGAGATAATACATAAATTAAAATAAAATAGATTTTGACAACTAACTATTTAGAAACCTTTAGCAAATGACATCACAGTTTTTTTACCTTTTTCTATTAAGATTATAAATTAAAATAATATTTTGCTCTGGTTGTCTACAACTTCATTGACATTAAAACTGTATTGACAATGACACAAGTACCAACAAATACTTCCATGTAAATAATTGAAAAAACTTCCCATATGACAGAATACCTAATGGATTTCATTCTATTAGAATCCTAGGAGCTGCACCTATTATAAGAATTAGTGTTGCTGATATGGTACAAATGGTTTGACACTTTGGGATTTGTTAAATAGGGCTAATGAAGGACTCATTGCTTGAGAAGTGTTATATAGGGAATAGACTATAGTGAAGATTAAAAAAATCCCACAACAATGATTACGAAAATATTTTGGAACAAAGCCCTCAGAGAATCAGTTTGGGTTAGAGCACATATTTAATTTGTACAATAACAAAACCCAAAGCAGTAAATTAATGCTCACCAGTCCCCAAACACATTTTTGCTATCTAGCCAAAGTCACCCTGAAAGACGATGTAGAGAAAATCAGTTCATTTATAGTGAATGAGATTTCAGTAGTTGCAGTGTATAATCCTATTTTGTTAGCTCTCCTTCTACTTCTAAATTGCACTTCCTTACAACACCAGCTTCGTTTTTGTAAATTATGTTGTCCAGCCAGCTCTAAAATTAAATTTGTAGTAGTAACTCAGTAGTTCTCAGTTTATCACTTTCTTTGTTCTGATCTTGTCCTTTTCTGAAGTTATTACTGCCTTAACCAGTTAAATGCAAGGTAATGTATTGTCAAGTTTTTACTAAAAAAACACCCAACACCATAGCAGTTTTTGTCTTGCATGCATCAGTGTGTGCATATTTAGAAATCAAGGAGGCAAAAGCTAAAGATACATTCCATGAATATATATGGGGCTACACATTTTAGCTCTTCTGCCAGACAAAAAACTAAACAACCAAAAAGACCCCCAAAACCTCCAACAAAAAAGATACCTATAGAAAATGAGTCACGAAATTTGATGCTATGTTTGCAAAAAATGCTTCCACGATCAAAACACTTCTTTCTTCATCTTCTGTTCTTAGCAGTGGATGACAGGAGCACCTAAGTGCTATACCAGTGCCTAGATGCCAAGGTGGACTACAGGGACTAGAGACAGCTGGGCATAGAATTAATCTCTGCCAGTTTATTCCAGCTGAAGCCCTGGCCCAGAATACTTGCTTCCTTGTATTGTCTGGTGTGCATTTTCTCCTTGGCATACAGTAACAAGAAGGATCTTTCAGTTAATGTTATGTATATTCCTCCCCACCCCACCAAAAAAAGTATATAAAATTCTGACAGGTATAAACAGTGTTCTTGATTAAGTGATGAATAACAGCATGTATAAAAGGCATCATATATACAAGCAGACATACTGGAGAGGCAAACTATTGTATAAACAGCTCTTCAGAGAAGTAACAAAATTATTTGGATCTGGCATGCATCATTGCTGCTGCTTTATGCTAGGATTCACCAACAGGAGACTTGAGTGGTTCCAGATTACTTGTTGATGAGTGATTTGGTAGAAAAAAACACACAGAACTCCCTCAAGACCTAACACTGTATTTCAAAATACGTGTCCCGATCCAATGTCAGGTAAGGTTTCGATATGATCCCAAGAGCGAGATTAAGACACAAACGAGGTCAAATGCCGTATAGTCAAAAAAGCTTTTATTATCGAAAGTATCAAAAGTGGAAAATGGTGGCGATAGGATAGAATGGAAGAAAAGGTAGAAATTAAGCAAGCAGTCAGGATAGGATTGCTAGGACGGTCACCACCACGGATCCAGCGGCGTCCCGTTGGTCCTCAATCTTCAATTCTTTGGTGGTGAAAAAGGTCCCCACAGCTTGTCTCTATGGGTTTTTATAGGGCATATTTCAGTGATGTCATGCGCTGCAGGTTTTGTCTATCACACGACCTTCCCGTGATCAACACCAGATCAGCTCCAGCCCATTTCCTCCCCTGGATGCCTCAATGGCCTGGTAATCGTCCTTATGGACAGAGGAGTGTCCTGCTTAAACAGGCCATCTTAGAGACAAAGGGCTCGAGATAAGCAGTTCACAGTTCCTTGAGATGACAGCCCAGTCCCTCACACCTAACAATCTTTGAGGCAAATGGTTCAAGATAACAATTCAGCCTCTTACAATACGGCAGCACTTAAATCTTATCTTAAGCCCCAAGTGCTCAATTGCACAAGTTTAAGTTTATTTACAAAAAATAGCACCATCAGCTTTGAAGAGAGATTTGGTTGGAATGAACCAAATACATCAGTTTTTGCAGGCTCATTGACAGGGCCTTGAGGACACCATTAGCCCTGACTGTCCCTGCCCACCCCCCTGGGACTTCCCCCAGCTGCCCATGGCCAAGGACCTCATTTCCACCCCTCAGAACTGCCCCCACCCTGCCCATGGCCCAGGACCCCATGTCAGCCCCCTGGGGCCATCAGCCCCTGCCCCAGAAATGCTGCACCAAGGCCAGTCTCCAGCTCTCCACAGCCCTGCCTGGCCATGGACCTAGCTAAGCCAGGCCCAGTCACGGGCCCACATCCCAACCCAGCCTCTGCCCTTCCCCAGAGAGGTACCCAATGCCTGGGGCTGGGGCTGCCCTGCTGCCTCCTGGCTACCCGGTCCTGGCTGGGGTGGTGGATGGGCCCTAACTGCCAGACCCTACCCTGCCACCCTCCATGGTGAGCCCCCTCAGGGTCCTGGGTCCCCATCCCTAAGGGGGCAGCTGGCCCTTGTTGCTCCCTGACACGTACTGTGTGTGGACTTTAGCTTTCCTTTCCACCACCGGCATTTCTTAAATACACTCAATGCACTGAATCATGGCTGCTGGTATGCTCTTCTCTTTTTGAACTTGTGAGAATTTGTATCTACTTTCTCTTACTCTACTGGACTAATTACAGGTTGCTTTACACAACAGGCATGCATGACCAAGTGCAACGCGCACATGGGTACTCCACAGCTCCCTGGGCATTTGAGTGATATCCGAGTGCAATGGCCACAAGTTCTGTGCTCAACGCAATGGCTTTTGCAGCTGAATGTTATGAGGTCATATAGGAGAATTAATTAGAACACAGACTAAAACAATTGTGAGCCTGAACTACTGTCTAAATTAATTATTTATCTGTAGACATCTATTAGTTATCCACAGGTATGTAAGTTGGTTAATTGTAAATATAGGTTTATAAAAGGAGATTCCCATTAGTGTCCATATACACTTACTGGGCTTACAGTGACTGACAAAATTTGTTACCTGTTTCATGACCAAAAAAGTAGCTCATGAAAAAGCCATTCTTTTTCACCCTGTTCTTCAGCAATAACTCTGGTATGTTTCTGGCTTCAATTCCTCAGACAGACACTGATTCAAGATTTGATGGTGCTTTCCACTCCTTACTTCAAGGCCAGGGTTGGGATCAGTGATTAATACTACCCCTTTGCTGTGTCGAAGCCGCATAATAACACCTTCACAACTCTATTGAATTATTTCCTATCATTTTCTCCTAGCAGTTGTTTCCAAAACTCCAGTTAAGTTCCATCATTTTGGGTCTACACTTTAACAATACATTCCCTTTACTTTCTATTTATATTCCTCTAAACAAGCTACTTCCCGAAATTTTTGTTCTATTCTAAAAATTCAGAATGTTTCTTCCATGCTTTGGGATTCAGCTTATGGTCCATACCAAGTTGCTATTTCCAGGTTCTTACCAAATCATAAAGAAAGCATTGTTAATTTTAATGACGTCCCAAACCCCAGAGATTTAGAAACAAGAGTCAAATGCAAAGAAAACAAGTGTTTTGTATGTTGAATATTTGAGATGGATATTTAGTTAGCCCAAATACTCTTTTGCTTTGGTTTCCCTTTGCAACTACCTCCAACAGTCTCTCTTATTCCTATTATTTCTCTTTCTGAGAAGGGGTTCATTGCCTAATATGATCGTCCTTCTTCCATGCCTAAAACTCTCTTGAATAATTCCAGACTGCAAGGCAAAAATGTTTCTTTAAGAAAGTTGTATCAAGCTAGAAGACAGTCTTAAACTGCCAAACACATGTTCTAAACAACTATTCTTTACGCTTGTGAAGGAAAACTAAAAAAATATAATCATGCCAGGAAAATGTTATGCTTGTGGACAAAACAAAAATCATGTCCAAACCAAGTGTGGGTGTAAACATGGCTGGAAAGGCTGAGCCATCGGTATGATTTCAGTACGCGCCCAGGTCAGGCAGAAAGTAGCGGCAAAAGCAAGGGAACCAGGCTGAATTAAAGAGTATTAAAAATCATAGCATATGTTGTTTAAGGGAAGATAGTCAATTTTTAAAAATAAATCCATTAGGAAAGGTTTTCTTTTTCCTGCTGCTGCTTTAAGATATAATCTCAAGCTTACTAGAACTACGAGAACTTGATGAGAAGTCAAGGCACCAAAACTTTCTTTACTTCCTTCCTTTTCACAGTTTCCTAATACGTCATGACTGACATTTATTACTGCCTAACAAAATCAGTGACACAGTTAGAACTGCTGAAGTGCACACTGCCTTCTGAGGTCACAGAGAAGTTGAATGTTAGGTGGTAACTGTCACCTGAAGGGTATACAGATAAGTTGTGACATTCAAAATCTTGTTAAGGGTAAAAGGGAACACACAAAGGGTACCAAGAATTTATTCTTGGCCTAATTAAATTGTTCTGACATTGCATTCAAATGTTCTAATATTAAAGCATTTTCACTGGTGTTACATACACCAGCCCCCCCAAAGACCCTCTGCGTCCTACATTTGGCAGTTTCAGTTTTCCCCAAGAACAGAGGGGTAGGGGAATGTTTTAGCCAACCATCATGTTACCGAAAAGCTCGGAATAAAGAACTTATCAACACCAATTTAGTGTAGATAAGCAGAGACTTCTTTATTGACGGCCGGGTGCGCGGGCGAGTCCTCTCACAAACCACGCACACCTGTCACCAAAACAATACACCTTATATTAAGACTTATTGATACATATTCATTAGATTTCCAAGAAAAGTTATACATATTCATTAGAATTCCGGGAAATCATTAGCATATGTAAATGTCCTTTATGCAAGCGCAGTAAAGGTCTCTGGTGGTCCTCAGGAGTCCTCTGGTGGTCTTTCATAGTCTTCCTCACTCGTCCGCTTCTTGACCTCTCAGGTGTCTCCAAGCAGCAAACTGGTGTCCATAACGGTTTCCTTAGTTTTAAAACAAACACTACAAGACTACCAATCTTTGTCAAAACTTCTGTGGTTAAATGATTTTGAACAATACTTAAATTCTTATGGTTACACATTATACATCTTCTAAGCTCCTAAGTTCCTAAGGCTACATTTCAAACTTAACACTCCCATACTTATGCTTCACAATTTTCTACTTTTTAGTCAAACCAAGCTCTTTTATAATCAGATTTTAATTTCTTTATCTTGTTATCTAAGTTCTAAATGTTTCTACTAGATGATTTTAGCCAATTTCTCCGGCCTTGGTACGGGGCTATACAGGGGATTTCATAGCAGACACTGGTTGGTGGTTAAATGTATAAAATACAACATACATATGATTTTGCTAAAATGTTAAAACTAAATATGATTAATTCTAACTAATAACAAATCAATGACAAATCAGTAACAATCAGTGTCCCTCAGCTTTTCAACAGGTGGCTTCCCTTCCTGCTCTGCGTTGGGTCAGCTTGAGACTGTGCTTACACATTTTACCATTACCACCTGCTCTTTTCCCCCTGCTCCCAGGGAAGGGGTGAAATCTTCCCACAGCACCCATGACCCCAGGGGACTGTTTGTCCCACAGGGATGGACTGGGGCTGTCAGTCCCTTCCTCCTGACAGTACTTACAGAGTTGAAGCTCAAATGGGATGCCATATAAGTCCATATTTTCATAGGCAGAGACATCATATAGATGTATTAAACTGAGGCCAACACACATCTATGCCCATGCACTCCTGGCACTGCATTTTAGGGTGGGAAACATGAATCTGGTGATATAGTAGAGGCCCCTGAGAGAACAGGGTGGTAGCGAAAGCCCAAAGAGTATAAATGTAAACTATAAAAGGTCAATTATTCATCAGCAAAAAGAAACAACCTTGAACACTAGGTAGAAACTGACTCCAGGCACAGTGAAAGAGCAAAGTATAATACGCAACATAAGTAAAATATTCCATGTATGACAAAGGAGATAACAAAAAGGTATATATATGTGTACCAGCTATGGATGCCATTCCTGATCAACTCTGTTACTAAAAAAAAACCCAGCAGCAGCTCTGTGGTTGAGAAAGAACACTAATTTTTCCTTTCCTACTCATCACTTTTGATTATCACAGACTTAAAAATATGTAAAGTATATTTTTTTTACCTTATAACTGATTTAAATAAATCAGAAATTTAAAGAGAAATATGTGCGCTTGTGTCTGTTTTCTGCTCCAAACTTCCTGCACAAAAAGGTGATTGATACTGTGTCATAAAGTCAGAAAAAAACTTATGCAAAAATGAGGTATATGTAATACCTTCTCTATGTGAAGACATAACATTTTATAGTGGATTGATTTAGGGATGAGGACTTCTAACCTGTGAAAGGGAGGATGTTATAAAAGGAAGACTGGGACAAGTAGTGGTCAGTGAAGCTGAAAGGTATATTACTAGGGTAAGTTTTAGCTTGGAAAACAAAACACCTAAGACAGAACAAAATCCTCAGGCAGCCTGAAGACTTGAGTGAAAAAAGTGCTAATATTTTGAACGATGTTGAAACAGAATAGGTCTTAAACCAAGGCAAAATTATACGAAAGTATGATCCCAGCTGCTTATCATCTGTTTTTATACGAATTGGTTAAAAGTAAACTAGTGCTGTATGCATCATTTACCATTAATTCTTATCAAGTCACTCTGTAGAACTTTTACTGTTTCAACTTCACTTCACTGCAAAACATGGATTGTTGAAAAATGTAAGCCTGTCTGAGGTTTTTTGTTTTGTTTTGTTTCAAGAGAAAACTAAGCAAAATGAAGGACATCCAAAGGCCTTGACTTCTCTCAGTGGTTTAATATGAAGGCATTACACATATTATACCATGAAATATGACAGCTGCCTAAATCAGCAGACTCCACCAACTGATGGTACTCTGATATGCTCTGTGGAAAAACATATTGTGAGTTCATTTCTTGGGGACAAAATAGCAAGATCATATTTAACAAAATGGCATCAATAACACCTGAATTCATGGTTTCTCACACAGAGGAAGAACTTTCAGAAGATAAAACCTTTTTTCACTGCAGTTATGCAAGACTAGATATGACTCATTTCTGTTAACTTCTTGAATTGAAAAAAAACCAGTAAAGCATGAGTTTTTGTTACACGAGGCTGTCTAACAGACAAATTCTTCAGGGTGTTCTTTTATTGTGAAGTGATATTACTGTTATAGGGAAAGATTGCCTCACTGATTGGCACTTTATTCAGAGGTAAATATGTTTAAGAATAACTTAAATTTAAAATTTTCTGGTGCTCTTGTAGTTGTCAGGGCTTATGTACTGGTCTGATACTTTCATTCATATCAGTGAGCTGAATACAAGTTTAGGAGCTACAAGAATTGTGTCTTTTTAATAATTCTCACAATGACAAAGTACTTGTAAAGGAGTTTTAGCCTGTAGCTATAAAAGTGAAAAGGGGAAGGAGAAATACTTAGTCTTTCCCAGCATTGGACCATTATTTTAATAGTCTTACTGCTAATACCTAAAGCTACTCTTTTAATTTAGTTTTCCATCTAACTGTACAGATTTTGGAAAAATATTGCTAGTGAAAATGAGCTCCTGGATCCCTTTTCAATGAAGAGGGTGCTCAGCCAGCCAGATGTGAAATGGGAAGAGGTGACAAGATAGCCATGTGAAGGAGGTGTTCAGTTCAGGTTCAAAAACCAGCAACGCGGCAAATTTTGATTGGGAAAGAAAGCTAGTTACATCCTAATTTCGTACCTTAAGATGCGAGTACCTGCTTTTCAGTACAAAATACTTCTTGGAGCTTGCTTTTCAAACTAATGTTGGAAACAAGCTTTATCCTTACCTAAAATTCTTTTGATATCAAGAAGATATATTCCAGAATATACACTATATTAATATTGTTTTAAGAGATATATTAAAACCCAAGCATATTCCATCCTTTACCCTTCCTGGTTTCATAAATATACTGGACACCAAGAATAAAACAACAAAAAAGTAATGAAAAAACATGATGAGAGCAAGATGGACAATCCTTTTACTAGATAAGAATGGTGCATTATATTACTCAGATAAATCACCATAACTGAGAAAACAAACAAACAAAAATCACTAAACAAAGTCAACTATGTTAGAAACTAGTAAGCTATGAGAAATTCTGTGAAATGTTCAGAGAGATGGAGCTTCTGTTCTTCCAGTGCTTTTTATAAGCACCTAAATGTTGTTTTAGGATAGGAAATATTTAAAATAAAGATATGTTTAAATTTAAATTCATTTATATTGTAGTAGTGTACATAATCCATCTGAGGATGTTGATGAAATTCTTCATGAGACAAAACCAGTCTGACATCATGGTTTACTGTGAACCTTACCACATCCTAAAACTTTGCCATTGTAAACCCAAGAGGCAAATGAGGGAACTCAGAAATTTATAAAATTCAGAAATTTCAAAGACAGTGTTACAGTTTTGGAGAACAGAGGGGGACGTTGTGTGATGTTACTGTGCATAGCAGATATAAAGTCTAACTGAAGGAACAAGAATGGGAAGATTATACTGATTTTTCTGTTGCTGAATGAAAAGATGTTATAACAAATTTACCCAAATAAAAAAGGTGGATAATACAAACTAGATTTCCCACTGTTCTGGGAAGGACTTGGTAGAGCAGGAAGATAGGGTCTTTCTCTCTGGAAATATGATCCTAAACCTTCAAAACTGCTCTTCAAATGTTTTCCAAATTTCAGAGTGTGATAATAATCCTACAAGTTTTTCTCAAAAGAAAGAAAAAAATCCCACCACCACCACCACCACCCCCCAAAAAAACCCAACACCTTCCAGATACTCCAAAAATTCTGGAAATGTAAGAAAAAAAAAAAAAAAGCCACTAATTTTACCTAGATCTTTTTTCAGAAGGGAAGAGAAAGACAAAAAATTAATTATCCAGAATATTTTTTGGTATCTTTTGAGGTTGTGAGAAGAGTAAGATTATAGTTAAGTGTATTAAAATCATATCCAAAACAAAGGTAATTACCACTCTGTAACTGATAAAAAGGAACTCATTACACCTTGTACAGTAGGTTATGCATTCCTAAACTTTCATTTGTACATATTTATGTGGCTTCACAGAACTAATCCGAGTTATATGATCACATGCATTGAACATTACCAGAGTTCATCATGACTGTGTTTTTGGAATATAAGCCTCTATTGATAAATCTACTCAGTTTTGCAGTTTAATAGATTGCAAAGAACTTGTAATTATGGGTCTTGACAAAATAGTCCTATTTATAGATTTAAAATTGAAGTAAATCATTTTCATAGAATCATGGAATCGTTCAGGTTGGAAAAGACCTTTAAGATCATTGAGTCCAACCATCAACCCAACACCACCATGCCCACTAAACCATGTCCTGAAGTGCCACATCTATGTGTTTTTTGAACACCTCCAGGGATGGTGACTCAACCACTTCCCTAGGCAGCCTGTTCCAATGCTCGACAACCCTTTCAGTAAAGAAATTTTTCCTGATATCCAATCTAAACCTCCCTTGATGCAACTTGAGGCTGTTTCCTTTTGTCCTATCACTAGTTACTTGATAGCAGAGATCAGCACCCGCCTCACTACAACCTCCTTTCAGGTAGTTGTAGAGAGCGATAAGGTCTCCCCTCAGCCTCCTTTTCTCCAGGCTAAACAACTCCAGTTCCCTTAGCGACTCGTAGGACTTGTGCTCCAGGCCCTTCACCAGCTTTGTTGCCCTTCTCTGGACATGCTCCAGCACCTCAATGTCTTTCCTGTAGTGAGGGGCCCAAAACTGAACACAGTACTCGAGGTGCGGCCTCACCAGTGCCGAGTACAGGGGAACAATCACCTCCCTGCTCCTGCTGGCCACACTATTTCTGATACAAGCCAGGATGCCGTTGGCCTTGGACACCTGGGCACACTGCTGGCTCATATTTTCCATGTAGATACCTGAATTTAATGACTGAAGCAAAGGAAGAATGCATTCAATACCTTGAAAGACATCATTGTTCACCAACTTCATCATATCTTCTCTTCAATTATTTTGCTTGCTGATATGTTTTGTTCTCTTAAGTATATGACTTTATTTTAAACATGACTTTCAGACTATGGAATACTGGAAAAAACTCTATTTTCTTTCCTTAAATGCCAGCTTTCAGAACAGATATTATTGTAATGGTAAAAGTATACCATAATACAAATAGTATATTTTAATACACTGTATATTAAAATAGAGTATATTATCATATCAATGACCAGGAAAAAAAAAGTGTTTTAAGAGGACTAAAAGTATGCAATTGAATAGAATAATTATATTGTGTTAATCCACTAGGTCTCATGTCTGACTTGACAAGGGACAGTTTGTGTGGAAGGTTATAGTAACTATAAAACAGATTAAAAGGAGAAAAAGAAACAGGGACTTAGAAATGGACAATTTTCACTTTGTATATCTTTGAGGTGTACTTAAATTATATTAGAATATAGGCCAAAGTACTCTTCATTTTTTTAATTTGCAAATTAAATATACAAATTAATTTACAACTTACAATTTCCAACTTATTTACAATATTCAGAATTAATATGAAATATTACAACTACTAAAATATTCATAATTTATTTACCATTAATTGATTAATTAATTAACAAAGATAAGTTGGCTGGCAGCTATGGAATAGGTTGTTTTGGTTTGGACCAGCTGTTGTGTATGAGATAAACAGGTTTTGAACAAACAGATTATTAAACTCTGTTATGCACCATTACATTAATGTCTTCCCAGTGAATCTCCCAAATCATTTTTTAACAGTCAAGAGTTCACTTTTCTAAATTTAACAATACTTACTAATGTTATTATAAGTAATTATAATAAAAATAATGATTATAAAAGTTATAATAATAATCATCATCATCATCACCCAGCGGCAACCCTATCTACTGTATTAATGTATGTTGTTGTTTAACCCCAGACAGCAACTAAGCACCACACAGGCGCTTGCTCATCCCCTGCCCCGCCACCAGTGGGATAGGGGAAGGAATCAGGGAAAAACAAAAGTAAAACTCATGGGTTGAGATAAGAACAGTTTAATAGGACAGAAAAGGAAGGCAAAATACTACTACTACTAGAATATACAAAACAAGTGATGCACGACACAATTGCTCACCACCTGCTGACTGATGCCTAGCCAATCCCCAAGCTGCAGTGCCCCCTGGCCAACTCCCCCCAGTTTATATACTGGGCATGACATCACATGGTAAGGAACACCCCTTTGCCTTGTTTGGGTCAGCTATCCTGGCTGTGTCCCCTCCCAGTTTCTTGTGCACTCCCAGCCTCCACTGGCAGGGCAGTATGAGAAGCTGAAAAGTCCTTGACTTAGTATAAACACTACTTAGCAACAACTAAATCATCAGTGTGTTATCAACATTATTCTTGTCCCAAACCCAAACCACAGCACTACACCAGCTACTAAGAAGAAAATTAACTTTATTCCAGTCAAAACCAGGACACTGTAGTATTGCCAAATGTCTCAGCTATGTTCAGGTTTTTACTTGTAAACACAAGCACTCAGAGAAAGTTCCATATCCAAGGAGGTTATATTTTGTCTATATGATGAATACAAAAGGTAGGAGAAAGTGTTCTATCCCTATCTAGAAAAGGAAGAAGTGACTCACTTCAGAAGGAACGAAAAAAATTGTTGAGTTCATACAGGAAGTGAATGCTAGAAATTGAGCTCAAACATCTGAGATATAAGGCTGAAGTACAGAAATGCATGATTATAAACTGTGTCTTTTTCTCTTAGAACAAGTGCATTCAAGTGTATATACATTAAAAAAATTTTCAAAGCATACAAATACATTACGCAGTTTAGCAGGGGAATTATATACGCAAAGGCTCTAAAACAGAACACAGTAAGTTCCACTCACAGACAGGTATTTTAAAGGTTCTTCTGGATAGTTTATATCAGGTATCAAATTATGGAAAAAAACCTACTAAAGTCAAAGCTCTTAATTTCAATTAAAGCTGCCCTTATGTATTTTCTTGGTGATTCCCAAAGTCAGGCAATATTAAAAATATATGTACTTGGAGGCTAAATAAATCAAACTAGCAAGTACCTACTTAACTTTTTTTTTTTCTCCCTAATGCAATTATTATTTCATCATCACTGATAATCCAAGAGGCTAGTAGATAAATGGATAGGACTGTTATATACATAAGCCATGTCCATATGAAGGCTACATTCATACAAGGAACAAAATCATATATGGAAAAGTGGAGATTTCTCACATTCTTTTATTTGGAATTTTAATTTTAGTGAAAATGTATGTAGATATGTATCTAAATCTGTGGTTAATAGGTTTCTGACACACTAGAGATTCAAAATCGCCACAGATTCTTAGTAACAAGGTATCTGAAAAGTAATACTGTCAAGTGGTTTAACACCCAAAAAACCCAGCTAACTATCTTTAGTATTCTGTGTGAAACTCACTGAAGAATGTTATTGATTGCAATATTCATTCAGACTTTAAAGACAGACAACACTGATTTTTTCTGTATCCTTCCCATGAATAAGCAATAATTCTTTTTTTTTTTTTTTCCAAAATTTAGCTCACTTACACATACAGTCATTAAAACACTCCGTTCATACTGTTGACTATAAATTTTTATCAGGTATACAGTTACAAATATTATCTTATATGAGAAGAATAATAGAGCTCTGTGACTTCTTCAGCACCTAAAAGTTCAATTTGAGATTACAATTCTAGAAAATGAAAACTGACAGTTTTGAAATTGATTTGATTCTTTCATTTATGAAAACAACCAAGACTGTCACCAATAAGACAGATACAATAAGTAGTTATATATTTTAAACCATCAATGTACAATAAGTGGTGGTATATATTTACATTACATCTTGAAGCTCAAAAGCAACAACTTGTGGGTGAAGAACTGCTCAAAAATATTAAGAACAATGCTGAATGACAAATACATTTCAAATTTTTGTGTTCCATCTCTGAGACTGTTTGGTAAACAAGTAAAATGTACATGATTAATTATTTGTTGGGAATTATTTTCTTAATAGCAGCTGGAGGATTGAAATGAGATGATAATAATAACAATTACATATTTCTTTTAATGTCTATGATGTGTGACCTTTACTACAAATGAAAAGTCTGTTTAATAATTGGATAAGAGAATATAAATTATGTATAAAAAAAAGAGTTCCTTATTCAACTGCCTATCTTGCCTGTCCTGAAAGAAAATGCTATCACTCCTATAATGGATCAAACTTCAAAGGTCTATACAAAAAGTAGACATAATTTAGTATACTGATGGTGGAAAAAGTTACAATATCATTGTTTATGGAAAGTTCTGTGAAAACAGAGGCATGAGATTTACATCCCTTCTCATTAAAGGGATGCAAATTGAGAAGTACACTTGCTCTGCCTGTCACACAGGGAAACCAGCCTGACCCCCAGCATTGCACAATTTACGATGCCTTGTTGACCCTGGGCCAGGTTTACTACTGACTTTTCCCTAGCAGTGAGCTCTTTTGGGGCCTAATCCTTTCTGTGTTCTTATCATTACACAGAAGAAAAAAATGCTTTCTCAGCACCAGTCACTAATAAGACCCAGTGTTTCATAACTGTGATGGACTAAAAGTAAAAACGAGTGAAACATTTTGGGGAAAATAGCTTTCTTTCAGTATTGACATTTTTGGGAAGCAAAGTATTAATTTAAGAAACATATGTCCTTGTTTATTTAATGTTAATTCCCCTTTATCGAAATTACTAAAGTGAATTAAAGAAATTATAGTTCTGGATTTTGTGTGACTCCATTTCTCAGACTTTCTCTGACATGTTGCATGGCTTCTAGTCAATCAGTGACCCACTGTCATTCTTCATACATGCTCTTACTATCTTAAGAAGTCTTAAAGGTTAATTTGCGAGTAAAACAATTTTTTCTGCATTTTCAGTATTCAGAATGTTTTGAGATCTTTGTTTGACCAATACAAGTATAAAAAGCTGAGAATTCCAATGGCCTCAACATTCCACTTGCTAATTAAATATTCTTTAAAATGAAAATATAGAGATTTCACCATATCTGAAAAATTATCAGATATAGACACATCCCAAATTATAACCCAGTTCTGAAAACTTACATCAAGGTGTTATTATTTTCCTATACTCTAGAACTATAAAGTCTTCAATTCAATGAAAAGGTATTTTTTTAAGGCAATGTATCTTTAGAAAAAGATGTAATTGAAATGCATTAATATAGATAATTTATTAGAAATGAACCTTCTTTTTTTTTTTTTGGGGGGGAGGATGGTCTTGTAAAATCAGAAATTCCTGAGAAAGTCTACTTCAGAGAAGAAAATGGTAGTGAAATCATATTTTCCAATCTTCTGTAGCTCTAAATCCTCCTCTAACCCCAGGATATAGCACAGTACATACAAATTATAAGATTAAATCTCCTTCAGGAAAGCTTACTTTATTGAGATACAAGAGCACATTCTGAAAGAGATGCAAGAATAACTGTAAGAAGGGCAAAAGGCTTTTTTTTGTTAAAGACAGTTAGATTTAGTGGCAGTCATAATGAAAAAAATACATGAGCAACAATCAGCATGAGGGAAGGCATGAAAAGAGAAAACTACTATATGTCACCAGCTCTCTTTAAACTTCATAAGAGGGATTGGTCTTCATTAAATCTTGAAGCACAAAACAAAGCTTCTGAAACTGAAGCAAGTCAGTTTATTCAACCAAATCTATGAACGGGAACTTCAGCGTTTGTCTTTTAATCTCATTAGAGAAAATTATATTTCTAATTTTAAAAAGAATGAACAAGCAGACCTAGTAGGAGTAAAGAGCATTGATTTTTTGTTTGTTTGACAAAAAGATCACTCACTCCTGAGTTCTTCTCACTTCATTTTTTTCCACCTACAATGTCTAAAGCAAGCTATGAACTTTGCTGTTGAAATGTTACTCCTTGTAAGAAGTAGCATCTTTATGTGACACTATGCTTCTGTGCCTTTGGCAAAGGAAATCTTTATGAGACTAATCTACTTTTGTTAATCTAGATTTCATTTCCCACAGTTGTCTGTATGTGTGCAGATTTGCTTGAATTACTTTCTTATTGTTGTTTTCGGATGTGTTACCTTGGTTAATATATACATATATGTCATATCAATGAGTTCTCAGTTCTTGGGTGATCATGTAATACCAGGAGAGAAGTGCCATGTTATTATTAGCTTCACATAAAAGGAATAATAGTTCCTACAAAAGAACAAGGCATTTCTTCTCATCGCCAGTGTTGTAATGAAGGCTAAGCTAATCTACAGAGTATGAAGAATTATAAAAAAGAGAAGAAAAATGGACAGTAATGGGGAAAGAATAAAAGAGCTGAGCATACCCCTGTGTGTGTAAACATACATGTATGAAAAGATTAAACTGAACTCTGACTAATGTATAATGTTCATGAGTGCTTAATTGTTCTTGTAATGATGCATAACCAATAAGATTTTGGAAAGACTTTGCAAAAGGAAATGTCGCATATCATAGCATTAAATTATCCTATTCCTCTTGTCCTAAATTATATGTTTGTATTATACCTATGATATCATGTCTCTTCCTCAGATAAGTAAACATTCAGTGACGCTGCATCCTTCTTTATTAATATTAGCATAATTAGTCAATTGATAGCAGACTGCCCCATGTGCTTAAGGGGAACCATACTCTGCAGGTGCTGGAACCACTTATGCTTCGCAAAGGCTGCGGTCCAGTATGCGCATCAGAACAGACCTGTATCAGGCTTCATATTTCAAACTGCTTTGAACAGTGAGTAGTTGTGAGATTAAGCAAACTAAAAAAATATCTTGAACAGGATAGTAGAGCAGTTAAAATTCCTGTAAAAGCAGTTAGAATTTCCATAGGGAAAATATAAACCATAGATCATTTTTCATTACCAAACAACAGCCAAGAGCTTAACCCTTATTTTGACAATAACTAATTCTGAAGTACCTCATGAAACATGCTTCAATAGGTTTCAGTTATTTCAACTAAAGGAATCTTAAGAATGAAACTATATTGAATAGTGCTGCATGCCATGTAAGTATAAAACATAAAATTTGTATACTTTTAAACAAGAGAGAGCAGAAAGAAATAAAACTATAGAACTGATTGAAATAAGGCTGAAAAATGTGTCACACAAATTCTGGAGTGATAGCAATCTCTGATTAAAGAAGTGATTACAACTTAGTTTATTGGGGGAAAAAATCAATAAAACCAAAAATAAAACCCCAAACAAAACATGAATTGGGAAAGGAGTGTAAGAAGCAGTTTAGCTCTTGACAAGCTGCCTACTGACAAACAGTCTAATACGTTTTTACATAGCAACAGTCATAATGAGTTAGGCTAAAAAGTGCATTTTGCTCAGTATACTGTTTTCAGCAATGGGCAAGAGTGGATGCCTATGCAAGAGTACAGGAACACAGAAACCAGATGTTAATGCTCACACAGAGTCTTCTCACAGCCTTCAACAGCTTGAGGCTTTCTAAGTCAGAAATGGCATTTTTATAATGAGCCTCAGTGGATTTTCTACATCAACTTCTCTCCTTGTGGATCCAAGCAAAATTTCATGTCCACAACATTTTAGGGAACTCCACATCTTATTATACTATTGTCCTGGTTTCAGCTGGGATAGAGTTAATTGTCTTCCTAGTAGCTGGTATAGTACTATGTTTTGAGTTCAGTATGAGAAGAATGTTGATAACACTGATGTTTTCAGCTGTTGCTAAGTAGTGTCTATACTAAGTCAAGGAGTTTTCAGCTTCTGATGTCCAGCCAGCAAGAAGGTTGAAGGGCACAAGAAGTTGGCACAGGACACAGCCAGGGCAGCTGACCCAAAGTGGCCAGCGGGGTATTCCATACCACGTGACATCACGTCTAGTATATAAACTGGGGGAAGTGGGGGTAGGGGGGATCGCTGCTCGGGGACTAACTGGGTGTCGATCAGCAGATGGTGAGCAATTGCACTGTGCATCACTTGTATATTCCAATCCTTTTATTACTATTATTGTTATTATTATCATTATTAGTTTCTTTTCTTCTGTTCTATTAAACTGTTCTTATCTCAACCCATGAGTTTTACTTTCTTTTCCTGATTCTGTCCCCCATCCCACTGGGTGGGGGGGCAGTGAGTTAGCGTCTGCGTGGTGCTTAGTTGCTGGTTGGGGTTAAACCACAACAATTATATAAGAAGAACTACTGGTTTTGGTGGGGGATTTTTTGTTGTTTGTTTGGGGATTTTGCATTTTCGAACTACTAGCTCAATCCTCTGCTAGAAGAGAATGCGTTTAATTGATCCTTGTTTTCTTTCTATTTGCCAGTGATAATTTTTGAGATCTCTATATAATCTTACTTTGGTTATTTCTTTTTCAAGCTTAGTTTAGTAGCCCATTTTGTCATGTTTCACACATAAACGTTTCCAACCTTTGATCATTCTTGTCACTCTCTCATGAGCGATTTCCAGGCTTAGCCTTTTGAGATGGGAGAACCAAAGCTACACTCAGCATTCAAGACAGAGATACAGCTTGGTTTCATATACTCTTGTTCTCATTTTTATTCTCTTTTCCTTCCCTAAAATTCTATCTATAATGAAGGTAACATTTTAAACTAGTGAAAAATAGTAAAAGAATAGTGTTAAAAGGTTTTGAAAACAATGGAAAGAACTAAAGATGTGCAATAGAGATTAAAACCATAATTTTCACATAATCAGTCTGATCTAGCAGCCAGTATCAGCAGCCAAAAAGCAAACGAGTCCAACAGACATAGGCTTCAAAACAGGCATAGGTTTCAAAACAGACACAGGTTTCAAGTTTTTTGATGCTAACATCACTAACAGTAAAGGTTCCATTATTTAAAAGGGGAATAAAAAATTATGTTGTCTAAAGACAGCTCTGAGGAGAGTACAATCTTCTAAAATAGTCCCAAAAGGTACTAGTGGATAAAGATTGTCATTTATGCATAACAACTCCATTTTTGTTACATGCTACATCCACGATGTTAATGGACCACAACTGAGTAGGTGGCACTGTAAAATAGTTTCTGTACAATTCAGAAATACAGTCTAGGATTCATCTTGCCAAATGTCTACATAGTAGATATTTTCATCTGAGCAAGTCACCATATGTTTATACTTTTTTCCTGAATTACACCTGGGATAGAATACTGGATGCTGAGGTTTTTTGTGCAAAATTATCCTCAGGAGCGGATTAGCCTTCTCCACAGCCATTGTTTTGTAGCATAACAAAGTCTTCTGCTGGATCCAAGAGGTATCCTTGTAAGCATGAGACACAAATACTATTTATAATGTTGTTTTCAGTTGAAAGAGCCTGAAATAATAGGAGGAAATTTCACAGCCCAGCAAAAATAACTTTATGACCTCATACTGTGAGGCTGCATGAAGCTGTGGGCATTTGAGAGCCAGTGACCTCCCCAGACAGTGTTGAAGAATGATGTTGGATTGAGACATCCATGCGTGGTATACATCCATAGTGTCTGCCTGAAGCAGGTGAAAAAATGCCTGGGTCTATTCCTAAGGGTATTATTTGACTATCTCCAGAAGAAAACCTGGGAGTAAATTGTCTTGGCCCAGACTGAAGACAGATGGAAACAGGCTGTAAGATTTATAAAATAAGACATTGTCAATGGAAAGAAATAGAAATTTAGATAAGTTCCTAATATCAGATAATATCCTAATATATTCCCTAAAGTGTCAGAAGAATTGTTCCATACAAATGACTATTTGCTTCCTTAACTGTGCTTTGAGTCTAAGGTGAGTAGCTCAAATGTAATGTCTAACACTAAGGAAGATGAATCCCTTCTGTTATTTTTACCCCCTAAACACTATACTAAGCAATAAATTAGTGATAGAGAAATTATTAGGTCCTGAAAACAGGACATTGATATCAGAATTTGTTCCAGATATATATTGCCTTTAAATGCAAGAACAATACCAATAATCTCTATCTTGTCAGCTTTTAACATTTTGTTAAACAATATTGCAGATGTAATTGTATTGATTTGACTCACACTAGTTATTGTGGGGTTTGTAAGAAACATCAGAAAACTCTCATTATAATCCTGAATACTGGACACTAGCAACAAACAGTAAATGACACTGTCTCTTAATGGGAAATAATGATCACATCCAGGTCTGCCACCACAAACAGCTAACTTGGAATCACGTAATTTTTTCTGCTGACCTAAATGCATATCCTGAAGGGAATCATGGCATTTCCTTTAAACCCCAGGAGGAGGTGAGTTACAAAAGGCACTAATACAGCCTTTTTGCCAGCAAAGCTCACAGACATGCAAAAAATCACAGCAGGCTAAGTCTGAGCCCAAGCATTTGTTGCTATCGGAACTGATGGGATTACTGCCTCCTGCATATTATGAGTTGGAAGGACAATGGCAAGACCACATGATAGCAGACAGTGTCTCTGGCAAAAAGGAAGATTTTCAGTAATTTTATTATAAGTATTTGCAGCTCTTTTTATTACATCAAAATTGATTCCTTAAGTATTATTTGTGTTATATTTGGTTAGAGAAGCTACACTTTTAGCATCATCTCATAAGAATAACCTGAAACAGGCTGTTATTTTGCATAGTGGTGTATGATATAAGCAATCACAAAATGAGTGAAGTAGACCTCTGTCAACTCCCACAATCTGAGTTATTACTGAATAATTGAATTAATACAGTGAAAATAATGAGCTGAATGTACAGAAAGAAAATAGGTTTTAATTCTTTAGGTCAAATTTTATTGCTTGCCATATTCACTGAAAAAGGTCTTATTGAAAAAACACATTCAGGAACACAATTTTGCTCACAAAAATTTAATGAATAACCAAGAAAAAGTCCATTTTCTCTTTCATCTCCCCTACATTCTTCTCCCCACCAAAAAACATTTTTGATGATTCTTCAGCTTCTGAGATAAATTTATGAAAGGCCACCCTGTGGAAAACAGTGACAACCATGCAGTTCCTCAACATTCATGGATTTGTTACAATATTTTATTTGTGCATTGATCTCTATGCTTAATTAATGTCACTTCATACACCATGTGGCTAATGAGATTTTGTTACTGACTTTTTACTTTAGATGCAATTTTTCCAACACCTCTCTGTACTTTATTAAAGAGATTTTTAACAGAACAACAGGAATGTGAGTAAGGACTCAATTAAAAATAATCATGGACTATAATTTTGTCAGCTTAGGCACGCCAGTATGGTTCAGGATTTGAAAGAAAGAATGTAAGAAGGTAAAGATAAGACATATTATTATCTTTAAAAAAAAAAAAAAAGAAAAAAAAAAAAAGAAAGAATCAAGGTAATGGTCAAAAAAAGAATGGCTTGAACAAGATGTTCCAAATACACCTAAGCTCTGATTGCCAGCAGTCAAGGATTAATGCTGAAATCTTGAATTGTGTAGGCTTACGGTGGCCAACTCTGTGTAAATCTACTCAAGTCCAACTAGAAAGCTACATTCTCATAATAAATTAAAAGTCAATTTTGTTGAAATTTTACCATTTTGACCTCTTGTTAAAAAGTAGTTATTTACTCAGAATTCCTAATTAGACATTGTGTCTCCTACATATCTGAGTTGAGGTTGTCAGGACATAAAATATTTGTTTTCTCATGGTATATTAATAAATATGTTGCTATATTCCAGTTTATTATATCTTTCACATTTATGAGTTTGTTTTGTTTTGTTTTGTTGTTTGGGTTTTTTTTAGTTTAAAACATAAAATTTCTTTTTATTACCAGGCCATTTGTACTGACTACATCACCAGGATCTTGCAAGAGCTTTGAAAGGCTATTAATTTATATTATTATACACACTAATCATGCAAGCTAATGTTATAATTGCATAATTGCTCAGTGATTGTTGGATTCATACTGTATTTGTTTAAGATAAGTAGGTAATAAAAAATTATTCTGAAAATAACCTCCATGTGCATTATTACAAGGATATATTCTTCATGTTCTTGTCTTTCTGTTTCAGCTGCACTAAATTGTAGGTCTAAGTAATTTTCTTTCTTCTCTATCCTCTAAGTAAACCTATGGTTCTCTTAATGAAATATATTGAAAAAAAATCAATGACTGGTACAAAACCCATGACTGACTTTGATCAAACATACTTAAAAAATGGTTCTTTACTTCCCTTTTAAGCAATAACAAAATCAATTATTAGCAAATGTTACTTTTATCTCAATTAAATCTATAGTAATTAGCTGGTCTTGTTCTACAACTAAGAGAAGTAAAACGTAGAAATAATAAGCCAGCCCTCTCAGTAATGTCAAAGGAAGGATTCAATTCAGCTGAACAGGGTTATTAAGCCAACTGGTTGCTTTCTGTGAAGTTATTTGCACTGGGAACCAGACAGAAACAATTAAATGACTTGATTAAATTTAAAATAGAGAAAATTTAGAAGGGATTTTTAAGGTAAATTAAGGTCCTAAACTGAAGACTTTCATATGGCAAAGAAATGACTCTTAGATAACTCCTGGTTCATTACCACCATCCCTGGTGTCAGTGAAGACCAGGGCAACAGGCAACAGGGTTAGGACAGGTTCTTTAAGAAACTGTTTACACCAAGCTGCTAATTTACATAGCCATATGATATAAAATACAAGGTCAGTGTGTTAAAAAGTTCTATCCTTAGATGTACACATTGCTTCCTGAGAAAGGGAGAACATTTTTCTCCAGTAGGTTAATATTTTGCTAAGAGTTTAACCAAGTAAAAGAGATGTTATATACCAGAGGAGCAGAAGTTCCAAAGAAGTAAAAGAAGTCAATAATATGGGGGAAGAATATTGAAAACGTTTCCCGACTAAGTTAATAAATCACTGCAATTCCTGAATTACTCAGGGAGGGGGAAAAGGCATGGGAGAGAAAAATGAATACAAACTGGGGATACCAAGAATGGAACCAGAGTATAGAAGTTATCCTAACATCCCCTAAAGGATGCATTTCCTTTACTTGCAACCCAGACACCTAAGGCATGCAAAAGGAGACCAAAGCTGCTACCATCCAGGGTAAGAGTTGCCTACACCCTGTGAGATGAATATGTAAAGGAAGTTTGTAAAAGAGACACTTTATCATATACTTTCCTTTTCTGTCAGTTGTGTCTGCTGCCTGTGACCAAATCTTGGTAAGTGGGGTTGTGGCACACACTTCCTCCACTGAAAGTCTTTTCCAGGATGTCTGGAAAGCACAGGATACTTCCTGCCTAAATTCATGGGCTAGTATGAGAGTGGGTTATGTGGGCGTGCAAGAATTAGGGATGTTCTTGACTGTAGCCAAGAAACCTCTCAAGTAAATGGCACAGCCCTTAGTAAGTAGTTTAAATGGTTAATGGTAAAATAACTTTTAATAATCTGGACTTTCAGAGGCTTTAGGTTCCAGCATTTTTTTTATGCTTTTGTCTGAAATATTAAAGGGCTCTGTAGTATCAGATAATTTTCTACTGCTGCAGGCAGTTTTAGACCATAATCAAGCACTGTTTAATTTTGAAGGAGTTAAAATGACTCAGCCCTTGAAATCTTGCTACATGAAGAGTTTTCTAAATCTTAAATCATTTTGTTGTCTGGATATTCCAGTTTTTCTTTCTTTCCTGTTTAAAAAAAGTGGAACATATGCGTATCATAGCCACATAGCTCATTTCACTTCCTACTATGTAGTTAATATACACTTGTAAATAAACCTATAGAGAGCCCATTCAATGCTACTGTTTTGACACTATGTACTGGATGGGAGAGAAACTTAATCTCTGCTGTGAACTTAGCAGCCAAATATGTAATATGACTTCTCTGCATCCTTAATGTACACACTTTTTTTTCCCCCCGGAAGTATATTCTTAAAAATGGAATGTTTGACTATATGCAATTTCCCAAGTGAAGCAGCTTAGTTTGCACAATAAATTACAATAATCAATATTTGTTATTCTAATGCATGATCTTAAGATAAAATTTATTCCTCAATTATAAGAGAGTGATGGTCTTATCTCCTTAAAAGAAACAAAGTGCTTCTGTTTTCTTCCAAATCATGTATCACACCTCACATCTTCAAACTAACCCTATTGGAAATAAGCGCAGGATGCCACTTGAAAAAATGCCTTTAACTAATTAATCTCTACTTAAGTCATATTTTGAAACTTATCTATGTTATTCTATTCAATGCGTACAGTGCTAATGGCTAAGTATTTTGGACAAATCTAACACTCATAACAAGTGTTCTAAATATATTGTAAATGATTTGAAAGTATTAATATATATGCTTTATTTTATAAAAATATTTCACTTATATTTTTGGGTTTTTTTATCTCTTTGTTCTGTGATACACTCTAGGAACTGAACAACTATATCAGTGTAGTTGTAACCAATACTTCAGTGTCTCATTTAACACTTCTTTAAAATCTTTTTGGTGCTTTTCTGTTTTTCCTTAACCCAAATCTATCTGCACTGTTAACAACTTTGCTTTGTTTTAGGATGCTTTTTATTGAACATCTTAACATTGTCAGTGCACTGGCTTCTCTCTTGCTTAGCAGTCTGGCCTATTCCACCCAGTTAATGGCATTGCTGTTGGTGCAACAGCATCCTTGGTTTAACTATCATCATATTTGTGAGCTTCAGTGGATATCTTCTTAGAGGGAGACTAAGAAATCCAGTGGCACAAGCAATCAGTTTTCTCTTCTCAAAGTTCCTTGAAGAAATAAGCATTGCTAAAGTCTTGTCAACACTGAAGGGGAAGGTCTTTCTCTAACTTCCCCTGTTCCTTTATACACAGCCTTACACACTCTGCAGCCACAGCCCTGAGTGCAAGCCTACTAGTATGAAAAGAAAAGCACTGTAGACAGTAACAAGCAGGGAATGCTTCAGCTAGATTCTGGAATACAAATTATGATAGTACTCATCTGAGTCTCAGAAGTTCAAAAGTCATGGTCTAAATTGGCTAGATTAAACTTAGCACTGAAATTCATTGTTACAGTTTTTAGGTCCAGGAGCACAAATCGGTTTTACCTACCCAGGTACATGCCAATTAACATGTCAGTAGGAATCAAAAATTTCAGAATGATCTTCTCCCTCCCTCGGGCTATGACTAACCCAGACACTGCTACTCTTCTTGTATCTTCCAGAGCTGACAGGAGACTCTGTAAGACAGGAGACTCTCATTTTAATGGAGTCCAGGAATTGTCTTTGGAGGAAGACTCCAGGAGCATAATCCAAGTGTTGATAGAAACTTCTCATTTCTGTATGAGAATGGTGCACAGACATTTGCTTTATTGGCTGTAAGTAACCCGATGGGAGAAAAGATCTGCCCTCCATGGGCATTTAATTTTTGTATTCATCAGTTTCCATACCAACTTTGTTATATATTATTAAAATTCAGATCTTGCATGTTTTTTAAATACAACAACACTTTAATAACTATTGAAGACTTTTCATATGTTATCTGAAGATATTTAGAATTTTTGTTGAGAAGTTTTGTGAAGAAAAGAGAAAAAAATCTATTAAAGTGAGGAGATAGTGGTTGATGGCTTGAGTGTAAATTATCTAAATTATGCAGATTATGAAAGGCTTCCTTAAACATTATGTCTTCTTGCTTATTACTCTTGCTTTTGATGCCTGTGGTAAATGTGCAGTTTTTCATTCTCCATTCTGTGGAAAAGAATATCATTCACCTAAATAAATTTATTCCCAACTCACTGTTTACTAGGAAAAAGGTGTGCTTTTCAAAATGCCTTTGGTTTTGTTACTTAGAAGGTTTAGAATCAAAGGCATGAAAAAAAATTTGCATTTACAAATAGTGAACAAGAAGGTTTTAACATTTTTTAAATTTTTTTAATTAAAATTTAATTATTTTTTTTTTTTTTTTTTTTTTTTTTAGTTCTTCAGCACAACTTTGACTCATTTACCTGGAAGGTAAATAAATAAGATTAAGGATGTAAAGACCTCAAAGCTCCACACTATATTATTTTGGTGGTTTACTTGTTGAAGTATGTTATGCAAATACTCATTAATGTGATATATATTTACTATGTTAGTTGTGGAGGTTTTTTTTTTAATTTATTTTAAATGTCACACTTGAAGCTCTACCCTTATTTCCTTGAGTTTTATTTTCCAGAAAGGAAAAAATTCTTGACATTGCAGGACAAACAAATAACAATGAATAATATTTTCTTTTTCCACTGAACTCTGGAATATTACTCTGTAATACACAACAGTGTGTTACTATGTAAAAAGGAAAAGAAAAATACCAACAACAATGAAAGCCAACATCCTTCTTTTCTGAACTTAAGGCAGTCTGTGACATGTGGTGATGGGGAAAATGGTGCCTTGTTCTAGGAAAAACGTCCTGAACTTGTGGCATTTAAGATCTTCTGAAAGGCAAAAAGGAACATGACACATACGTGGAACTAAGGATGTATTCTTAGCCTAATTAAAAGCTTCTCAATCCAATAAAAGTACAACCAAAAGCTATTATCAGTCATATTACTAGTATCTATAGTCCAGATTATCTAATAAATACAGGAAAGGCTTACTAATAATTAAAATAAACTTAGAATTGTTACCTAAGGAAATTTACTACATTTACCCCTTTTCTTTCAGGTTAACATCACTCTTTCAAAGTCCCTTTGGATCTTACAGTCAACACTGAAATCCCTCTCAAGACTGTGGGCAAGAGGGGGTGGTGACAATAAGTCACCAAAACCCTGAGGTCTTCACCGGAAAGAATGTGATATAGGCAGTGGGCTCCCTTCTTTCTCGGTCTTGGGTCTGCTTGGGAATATTTTTATGTTTTTCCATCACTACCCACTCCCTTTCCTCTGCTCCCAGGGAAAGAGTGAAAGCTACTCTGCAGTCCCCTAATATCCCACCCCTTCCCTGGTGGCAGTCACAGAGCTGGAGCTCAGACAGGCTGGGCTGTGGGCACTTGGCCATGGTGGGCCTGGTAAACCCAGCTCAGCTTCACTCATACTGAAGACAGGGGGCAGGGTAACCCACAGCCTGCTACCTTTGATGGCCAATAATGGCAGAAAACTTTTTTATTTGACTGCAAATTTTCTGTCTCATGTTATAAAATATTACCATGATACAACAAGTCACAAAAGACAAATGTTTTTTTTTATAAATTGCACAAGGAATCTATGATGAATAAGATTAAAATTCACAACATAAGCATAGAAAATGGGTTCTGAATCTTGGATTCAGTAAAATAATAATTTGAATTTAGAACTTACTGGGTAACTGGGCAATATGAAGGCAGTGATGTTTAAGCATTTTTTGTTCTGCAACTTCCATTTGACCACTGTCTGAAACATGGATAACACTTTCCTCTGGGCTTCTGGTTTCAGAACAGGTTCATTTATCTTCTCTGCCTCTAATCTGAACCTCCCCTGATGCAGCTTTGAACCATTACCACACATCCTATCACTGGATACCCGCGAGAAAAGCTCAGCACCTTCCTCTCCACTTCCCCTCCTCAGGAAGCTGTAGAGAGCAATGAGGTCGCCCCTCAGCCTCCTTTTCTCCAAACTATACAAACCCAAAGTCCTCAGCTGCTCCGCATAGGACATTCCTTCCAGCCCTTTCACCAGCTTTATTGCCTTCCTCTGGACGCATTCAAGTACCTTAACATCCTTCTTAAATTGCGGGGCCTAGAACTGCACACAGTACTCAAGGTGAGGCTGCAGCAATGCTAAATACAGCGGGATAATCACCGCTTTTGACCGGCTGGTTATACTGGGTTTGATGAACCCCAGGATGCTGTTTGCCCTCTTGTCTGCCAGGGCACACTGCTGACTCCTGTTGAGCCTGCTGTCGACCAGCACCCCCAGATCCCTTTCTGCAGGGCTGTTCTCCCTCCACTCCTCTCCCAGTTTATACTTGTGTCCAATGTTACTCCATCTCAGGTACAGAATCTAGCATTCCGACTTGTAAATTTCATGCCATTGATGATTGACCAATATTCCAATCTATCTAGATCCTTCTGCAAGCACCTTGCAGTTTGGTATCATCAGCAAACTTGCTAATGGTGCATTAAGCTCCTGCATCCAGATCATTGATAAAAATATTGGCCCTAGAATTGAACCCTGAGGAACACCACTGGTGACTGGTCACCAGCCAGATGTAGTCCCATTCACTACAACCCTTTGAGCCCTGCCACTCAGACAGTTCTTCACCCAGCACACTGGGTACCTGCTCACCTCACAGTTGGACAACTTTTCCAGAAGGATGCTGTGAGAGACAGTATCAAAAGCTTTACTAAAATTCAGATAAACTACATACACCACCTTCCCATCATACAGTAGGTGGGTAACCCCATGTTGACTGTGCCTGATAATTGCATTGCTGTTTAAACCTCTTTCAGTAGCACCCAGTATGATATTCTCCGTAATTTTTCCAGGTGCTGAGGTTAGACTAACAGGTCTGTAGTTTTCTGTGTCTTCACTCATGCCCTTCTTGTAAACTAGAACAATGTTGGTTAGCTTTCAAACAGCAGGGACCTTCCCAGACTCCCAAGACATGTGGTACATGATTGAGAGGGGGTCCTGCTATAACATATGCTAGCTCCTTCAGTACTCTGGGATGAATCCCATCAGGCCTCATGGACTTATGAGCATTCAACTGATAAAAATGGTCGCTTACAATTTCAGTCCCTTACAATTTTCCTGCTGTGGGCTCTGACAGATGGTAAAACCATTTGTTTCACCATTGTGAAACTCACAGAACACTATATGAATATTGTACATAGTAACTTATTCAAAGCAGTGAGGTTAAACAGCAGAGAAGCAAACCACTTGTCTTGGAACCCTCTAAATAGAGGGAAGATTTTGCCTTCGTTGGGGATTACTTAACATATAAAAGCTTCTAGACATGTGAGGCAGCTGGGATGAGAGAGAGACGACTTCCAGGAAACTTACAGACAAAGTGAAGAAGGGGAAACGTCCCAATAAACACAAGAAGTGCCTACAAAGAAAAGACTTAAAGGAAATGTGTGAAAAGAGGCTTTTCCTAAGAAACCTGAAGCACTGTGTAGAGTTTGTTCTAATCCAATATTCTAAGGTAAGTTCCTGGATTAATAAAAAAGGAGAAATATTTGTTTACTACTCTTTTTATTTTTAACTGTTTCACCAAGCAGACCAGATTGTTCTGTGTTTCAAATTTATCTTGCTTTTAAGGAAATCTAGTTTAAGTATTAAAAGGTCATCTGGTGTTTGAGTGCTTATTTAAGGAAATGGTGTAGACATACCCATGTCAAAACTTTTGGCCAGTTGCAGTCCTGTCACACTTTTCATGACAGTTCACATTTTATCTTTGACTTTCTTAAAAAGTACCTTCCTTTCCTCTGCCTTATGGATCTCATAACTTAAATCTCAATAATTTTGCCTTAAACATATTGTTAACAAACATTTTCTGCCTAAATGTATTGGACATTGCCTACAACAAAAAAGATAAGAAGGGTGTTTAGATGTATAAAGTTTTTAAGAGCTGTAGATGTCACTCTGTTTCAGATGATCTATAAAGTCATCAAAGAAGTAGCATGTGATTAAAATCTCTGCTTTTATAAGAAGTGATTAAATTGATTCTATTTCTATTTGTTTGTTTTTATCCATTTCAATTATTATCTATTTCAATTGTTATTATCATCAAGAACATATTCAGACTCAAATTTCTGTTACCTACAAACCAATAGAATGACAAACTGGGATCATAGTCCTTCAGTCAGAACTGTTTACTGTGCTTCATTAGACCAACATTGTACAAGTGAAAAGAAGTGAGGAAACATGTCAGGAGTTTTCCTATTCTGTGTCCTACAATCTTGCTTAGTGTAATCCACTAAACAACTGACACCACTGCAGTACCCGTGCTTGCTCACTACTTGTCTGTAATCATATTCTGTTCAAGAGGCAAATTAAAGTTCTTTTTTTACCTTTGACATTGCATGGCATATCCAGGCTTAAAAACTTTATGCTTCCCTCATCTATTAGATGGTTTTGGAAAATATGTTCTGATTCCTCAGGGCAAGGTGTATATTTGTCACTGCAGAGACTATTCCTGTGTTCCTAAGGCTGGACATTACAAGAGTTGTGTATAAATGACTCTTGAATTATTTAAGCTCAACGCAGTTTAGGAGCACTTCAGTTTTAAGTGCTTTAGAGACAGGTAAAACACTATGTTATTTTCTGTTTTAAAACCTTGAATACTTTTCTTTGTACATCTGAATCAAAACAACTAAAAAAGGATAGGAAATCTGGCACTATTAACAATTTACAGAACTTCCAAGACATCAAGGATACGCTTCATGCTTACTTTTCAAAAAAAAAGTTATCTATCAGGTTGTCTGTGTAACCCGTGCCAGAGGTAGCCCTTCCTCCTGCCTCCAGAGCATCAAAAAAAGGTATGGCTAATGATTGGTAAAAACTTCTTTGAACCTACTGTCTACACACCTAAATAGTGCTTTTGAGAAAGTTTTGGGCAGGCTACCAGAGGTCTTAGAACCATGATGGCTATGTGCTGCTACTTTTCCATGATGTCCCAGAATGATTTATCCCAACAGAGACATACAGAAATGGACAAGTCTCTAGAATTTTATAAGCACTATTGACACTGAAGCTTGTAAGTCTACAGACATTTCTGTCACTGACATTGCTAACTTAAGCAGTTCTTGCTTTCCTGGTTGCTTATTTATGTCCTTGTGTCTTCCTGTCACTGGTAATGACAAATCACATTTCAGTCTAGCAAAGCGATCCATCTTGTGTACTGCTTTGTTTTTTAAGATACCTTGTGCAAATTAAGGCATAGAGGAATTTCATTCCTGTTATGGCAGTAGGCAGGTTTTTGTCTGTCCAATATTCTGCAATAACAAATGAGGTTGCTGCTTCCCTTTTTTTTTTTTTTTTTTTTTTTAATTAGATCAATAATGGGATGGTAGTGGCCTCTTGCAATCATCCTGTTTGGCTGAGAGGTACTCAGGAAGGTGGAAGAGAATGTCTTTTTAACTCTGCTTTGAGGGACTGGGATGGGATGTGACTGTATGATCTGAAGATATTAATGTGCCTTTGTCAACTATATTGAAACTTCTTTTTTTTTTCCCTGGGATGTTTTTCACATGATACCTTCTGTAGCTCATCACATGTCTCACTTTGCAGTGTGCAGACACTCTGCATCAAGGAGCAACAATGGGACTTGCCCCAGGTCTCATTTCTAGAAACACCTATGTCCAGGCAATAGAGGTGCTGGCATCCATGATATCTTGCCTGTATATCAGTGCTCATGGATTTCCTAGTGACCAGCTTCTGGAGTAGCCATCCTCACAGCTTTCAGCTGTAAGTAATTTTAAAATGCTTGCTCCCTTTACAATACAAGATATCAATTTGAAGAAAAATCCCGCACTGTGTTTTGCCCCATCTCAGAATTACACCTCAGATATAGCATGATTCATTTGACATTATCTTTCTACACTTGGTTTCTTGGGTACATGGACACGTGTGGCAGAATTTCTGAGCTTGGAAGATTTGGGATGAAGAAATACTTTAGAAATTGCAGTCCATTCATGAAATGCACAACTTCACACAAACATCTATGGAAATGTTCAGCATGAATGCACAAGTGGTTGAGATTGGCTGTGAAGCCCTAGGAAACAGTTTTTGAGTCATCAAGCCATAATAAAGTGTCACCACATATGCATCTTGTGCTGGTGCAGTGGGTGAGGCTGGGATCATAGTAATTCTGTGGACCTATTTAGATGCACACAGTATTGTATTCCACAAACTGAAAACCAGGATGGCAGCCATATCTTGAAGTAGTCCTACCATAGAGAAATTTCTAGCTGGCTATCATGAAACAGGTCAAGCTTATCTGAAGTTTTGAGATTACCTTAAGCATAAGAGCATGCAAAACTGGTGTCAAGAAAGTAGATGAAAAATGAATATTAACCCTAAATGTATTCTTTTTGCCATTTATTTTGTGCAGCAGAACATGCTTTAAAGTCTTGAACAGTTTCTGATTTTTTTTTGTGTTATACAAGATTCTGCATTTTCTTCTTTAAAATATTTATATAGGATACAAGTAGTTATACTTATGTATCATAGAAAGCATGTTCTTCTGGATATTTGATATCTTTCATGTAGTAACCCCTCCTCAGAAAATTGCTGTTTCAACATTTATATGGCTATTTCATCAATATCCTTCTTATTTTGACATCACAGTGAAGACCTGCTTAAGTGAGTGAGTTCAGAATACTTTTTTACTTCTTCTTTGGATGGATGCAGTTTAGAGAACAACTCAATAACATAGATTTTAAAATAGAAAGAACACAGTCCAAACCATGATCATTCCCTGACGAGAAAAACATGCATGGCTGAAAAAGCTCAGCTTACTGAAACACCAATGAATTTACAAGGCTCTGAGTAAGGAGACTTAGGTTTTTCCAACAGTACTAAAATTTCATCCTTTAACTCAGCTTTGCAAGATTTCTTTTTCACATAAGTCTTTCTTCAGTCCACATATAAAGATGCAAGACTGAGACTCCATATTTATACAATAGATTTCTCTGTTTTCAATGGGAAAGAAGAATCACTACATAATATTCCAGACGCACATCTAAGAAGAACTGAAGTACTACATGCCGTTATAACTTAAAGTTCTTTACACAGAAAAACATTCTTCTGCGGGAAAGGATGGCAGTGAGATAAAGGTATCAGCTGAGGTCAGCAAGACTACTCATAAGACTAAAGTGTCTTCAATGCCTTGATAAATTGAGTCCGTAGCATTTTTTTAATTTAAAACAACTATAGCAAAGAAATTTCCCTTAGGTACAACTATGCAGTGATCTCACTTATGCAATCTGTTACATTTTGATATTCTCTTGGTTGCCAAGCAGCCAAGAATGAATGTAAAAATAAAAGCTTCAGACAAAAAAAAAAAAAAAAAAGCTAACTTTCTTTTTTTTAATTTGAAATAAGCTAGAAGAGCTAAAATAAGTACCAAAAGAGGCATACTACCAGACATCTCCAGTCAACTTTACCTCTTACTTCATTTTGTACAAAGCAGAGTGAAACTTTAAATCTATTTAGTTTTGTGAAATAATATTTAGATGTTCAAGAAAAGCTTAATTTTTCTCCCTTTCAATGTAATAAACGTGTTATACAAGAAAATAAAAATGATGCTGTTCTTCTTAGGTTTGTTTTTTTTCTTCAAAACCCAGTATTTTGCAATATACTTGGCTGTTCCTATTTTCTTTCTGCTCTCTCAGGTTGTCTTTTTTTGCTGTTATAGAAAAATATTTTCTGGAACAGAAATAATTCTTGTCCTTGTTTTGAGACTTAAAAAACCAGTAAAATTCTTTAGATCTTTTCTTCAGTGTCTACTCAAGGAGTTAGTTAATTTAGTCCTTCTTCTTTAAAATCCCAATTTCAATGAGAAATAGGAGAGTTCAAGTATATCTGCACAGCTTACAATTACAATAATAGATTTCTTGAGAGTACTAACTGTTGCAAGTGCTCTTGTTGAATCTACCTTATTTGAAGCAGAAAAAAAATGACATAAATTATACATGATTTGGAAAACCACTGTTAAGCCTGTTGGAAAAAAAGAAAAAAGCATAAATCTTCTGACAGGAAAGGTGTGATATAACTGCTGTGATATAATAAAAACAAGTAATAATTTAATTTTAAGTGGTAAGATATCACATAGCAGGGTTTTGTTCATTTTGCATTCATTTGCTGTGAATTTTTTATATATATCATAGAAATGCAGAAGATCTCCAAACAATAGCACAGTCCTACTAGGTGCTTCACAGTCATAGAATAGACTAAATTCTCCCCTTAACAGCTGTCCTAGTTTCAGCTGGGATAGAGTTAACTGTCTTCCTAGTAGCTGGTACGGTGCTATGTTTTGAGTTCAGTATGAGAAGAATGTTGATAACACTGATGTTTTCAGTTGCTGCTAGTAGTGTTTAGACTAATGTCAAGGATTTTTCAGCTTCTCATGCCCAGGCAGTGAGAAAGCTAGAGGGGCATAAGAAGTTGGCACAGGACACAGCCAGGGCACCTGACCCAAACTGGCCAACAGGGTATTCCATACCATATGACATCCCATCTAGTATAGGAACTGGGAAGTGGGGGCGGGGAGTCGTGGCTCAGGGACTAGCTGGGTGCCGGTCGGCGGGTGGTGAGCAATTGCACTGCGCATCATTTGTACATTCCAATCCTTTCATTATTGCTGTTGTCATTTTATTAGTGTTATCATTATCATTATTCATTTCTTCTTTTCTGTTCTATTAAACTGTTCTTATCTCAACCTGTGGGTTTTGCTTCTTTTTCCCGATTTTCTCCCCCATCCCACTGGGTGGGGGGGGAGTGAGTGAGCGGCTGCGTGGTGCTTAGTTGCTGGCTGGGGTTAAACCACGACAACAGCTTGTTCTCCAAACAGACAAACATAGCCAAGGTGGGCAAGAGCTCACTTTCATCTAACCTTACCACACAGAATTTGCTAACTTCTCAGCTGTCAGAGTGTATATATGAACATGGGAAATGCTAACCCAAGTCCATCAGAGAGACTCAAATTTGAACATGCTGTCGCTAAAAGTTGAATTGGATCATTTTAACAGAAGTGAAATAGGAATGTCTACACTTGAAGGCTGAGGGGTGAAGGTAACTTTCAGCCAGAAGGTGCTGAAGAGTAACTGAGAAGAACAATTTCTTCAACTGGCTCAGCTGCACCTGTTAAAAAACATGACTGCAGCTGTAATAAAAGAAGAAATCTGATGAACTGACAATTCCTGAGTCCTAGATTACAGTATTAACCAAAAAAGCCAAACTACTTCATTTTGTACACTATATTAAAACATGTTAATAGATATCTAGGTTCTAATAACACTGACATCTTTCTGAACAATGAATAATTTTAAAGCAATTTGTTCCTCTGGAATTTGTTCCCCAGCTTAGTGCTAAGTAAATTAGATGCTATGGTCGAGGTTCATTCTTTCTGCTGCTTTCTCTTCTGTTTGTTCTGATACTGCTTCTATTTAAAAAATACTTTCTCAGTCACAGTTTGAGATGAGAAGCTGTTCTTCCTTATTAACATAGAAACATTTACTTTTAAATTTCTTTTCCACCATCACAAGTTACTAAAGCATCTACTGTGCTTTATGCCAAAATAAAATACAGTTGCAGAGTCAAACATTTAAATAATGTTTTTGTGTAATTAGAGATGTGCTGAGCATTTCAAAACAAAAATAAGTCAGAGCCATCTATATCCGGTGCCAAGACCATTTGAAAACAATCTGCCTTTATAAAAACAGGTTGGAAAACACTACTTCCAAGAATAAAAAGCAATTACTTTTGAGAAGCCAGGAGATTTGGGTTTTGATGTTTGTTGCTGAAATCTCTAGTAATTAATGAGTCACATCACTTTGCTTCAGTCACCTTGACTTGACTGACACAACACAACATGACACATACCATTGAACAAAGTCAGCCAGAAAATTTAAACACATGTATTTTATGGAAAAAGGGGCTCAAAGTGGAAAATGTTCTTTAAATATTTGTACTGAAAAACAAATAAATTGTGTTCAGGAATTTAGGGGCCTCCTTGGCAGTGTAAACTGAAGAAGTGGATATTCTTCACTCTGGTATTGGAACTGTATGGTTTTGGGTTTGGTTTTGATTTTTTTTTTTTTTTTCCTAAAAATCATGTAGTTGATATTCCACAGATCCAGGTAAGTGTAGAGTCAATAAAAAACTTCTCTGCAGGCGGTAGGAATGTCACCTGCTAAACAGTATAGTTGCATATTGCCAAAAGCTGAAAACATCTTTAACTGCCTGTTATTTCTCTTTTAATTTCACCCAACAGAAGGAAGATTAAAAAGATATAGACTTGGCAATAAGTAGTATACTTATCTACAGCATACTGTAGAGACTTTAAATTTAAATCATAGCATAATCTCAGACCATTAAGGATCCCTGCAACAGGAAGCCAGCATAAACTTGACCTTTCAGGAGCCAAAGCTATTTAACAAATAAAGAATGCTATAGGCTGTGACCACAGGATTGTGGTAAGAAACTCTTTGCTTTCTTGTCAAGGTAGTTCCCATGTTAAATACAAGACATCATTTCTTACATATAATTTTTATGAACTTGTTGAGAAAATTTCTGCATACATAGTGTGTACAGGAGCTTCTAGATAGTTTGTAGACTGATGTGGCATTGATTTTTTTCTTGATTCCCCACCCCCCGCCCCAAACTAGCTCACAACATATTCTGATTTTTCTTATTTCAAGTAGTCCATTCTCAAACATCACTCTTAATTTTATTTTGCTTTTGATTTTGTTGATCATATTAGCTGATCCTCTTTTTATTTATTTGTAAGTCCACCATGTTACATAAGGCAGATACTTAAGCATGTCCTCAGAATTTGGCTATGAAATAGCTAGATCAGTGTATCAGTCATGAGAACAGAGTCATGTTTAGTCACATACTTTGTGCCATGAACACTGAAGGTTTCACAAAGCTGCATGTGTTTTCCTGAGCTACAAGAAAACAAACAAAAGAACAACAAAAGCTATCTCATTCACAAAGAAATACTCTCTTATTATTTAAAATTTTCTTATCTTTCTGTTAATGAAAAGGAAATCTCAGTATGGTTTTATTACACATTCTGCCCATCAATTAAATGTTTTTTTCTAATTATTTTGCTGCCTCTTTTAAAGAAAATAGTACCATGAACCATCCATAAAATACTCCTCTCCTTTTTCATAAATCAAAAGAGAGAAACAGGCTAACAATTACTTGCTATGTGATGCAACATATAATTCTCTAAAAACAGTGCAGTTATGTTAATTTGGTATGTAAAAGGCCCCATTGTTGCACCACAGTCCAAAACACTTTGAGTTGTTTTAATGAAGTAATTTTGTATTTTTTACTTGGTAGTAAAAATATTTCAGAGAGGGAAAGCTGCAACAATTAAGTAATATTTCACATTAAATTAAGAGATTTTTGTCACCTAATGAAAAGATCTGTAGACAAATTCCTCCACACAAATATGATTTTTTTTTTTTTTCTGAAAAGAAAAATACATCTTCCAAATAGTTTTCTTGTTCATCCAATCTTTTTCCATGTTTGTGTCGGAGGCATCGTGATCTGAGAGAAAATAACTTGTCTCAAGTAAATGCAGAAAAACAGTCCTTTGCAGTCAGGTGCAATAATGTATTTCTCCTACAAAGCCCTATTTTGTGATATAACATATTCAATATTTCTATAGTTTCTCTTTCAGACCAGCGGAGGGGAAGATATGGCTATATGACCACATAATTATTCAATACATTATAGCATGTGAATGTGTGTCTCATAAATTACAGGTTGCTCAAGGGCTTAGAAAACTTAGGGTGATCAGAGATTTTTTAATTCATTTTATATCCTAAACCAGGAAATTGCATCCTATTCTGAGATAATTCCATTACCAATAGTACTTGCAGGACATGATATTAAGCAATATCAGTATGTGTGAATAGCAAAATCCAATTCAAAAAAGAGTAAAGAAATAAAGGCCATACCCAGGAATAACTAAAAGTACACTGAATGAACAAAGTTCTATTTTATGCTTAACATTATTGAATAGTAATATTAAACAGTGGCTTGGAACTACAGTTGTTCCAAACTATGTTTTGCAAAGATACGTACAAGCATAAGAAAAAAGCACAGAGATCCTTAAAAAAAAAAAAGAAGATCTGTTTCTACCTTACAGGGTTGTGGGAGGATTTTTAAGTATTAACCTCTAGCAAATTTCATCTGTATGAGAGTGCTGATTTAAGAAAATATCCATGAAATTAAGAGACAACATAAAAGGCATAGGAAGGTTTTAATCACAGTTAAAGCTGAGAACAAAAATTGTAACTTATGAAGGGTATAAAACTTCTTTTGTACAAACTTGGATATGAGTTTTGTTCCCTTGAAAATTAACAAAATGGACAAAAAAAGAAACTGAAGATGTGTTGTACTGCTGTTATCACCAGCTGTACAGTTTATTGTTTGTCATGGAAGTTAGGACTTTAACAGTGAAGTGGCAATGATTGTGTCTTGCTGTCCTGGAGTATCAAGAGGTTTTTTATAGCAAGGGATCAGTCCTCAGCCCAATTTGTGTGAACATCAGGAGAATATAAATAGCTTATCCAAGGACAGCTCATCCTGAAATGATTCAAAAGCTGACAGATGATATCTTGAGTTGCTTCAAGGGACTGAGATTCACAGTCATGTATTTATGTATATACAGGTCTCCAATTTCACCAAATATTCTTCTGCAGATATAAGTTTCCTGAACTCTATTTAAACTCTCTGCCACAGCCTCAGGGACGACCTTAGTCTTTAGGCTGCAGAACTCTTTGTCCTTTTGTATTTGAATAGTATGAAATAAGTATGCTATGGTGATTGTCTTCATTTACTAGTTTTGCTTGAGGATAAAAACTATTTTATCTGAATGTTTGACTTCCTGCTTGAACTTGAAATTGTTGGCAATGAATAGAAAAAACTCAAACAACCCAAACCAAAGCTGAATGTTTAGTATGAAACTCTTAGGGTTTCATTTTCATTTATCTAGTTTTTATCTCTTTGATAAACATTTTAATTAATTTTATTTCAAAATAAAAAGTTGAAATTATTAAAAATTACAAAGTATATTGCATTTTTATTGCTGAAAGTAGAATTTACCATGAATGTGCAAATACTTTTGGCCAGTCCCAAACTGCATGATTAGGCAAATACATTATAAATCCAAAAAAGGCATCTCTTCACCTCTACTGAGGATATGCTTGGAATTTTTGATCCTCCAAATCTAGATACTTTGGAATCACAGAATCGAGAAAAGATGCTGAGATATTCTCCATATTAAACTTCAAGGAAGGACACATGCAACACTCCAGACAGCAACCTTTTTTATGATCTGGTGCTTTGTTTCTCTTGACTTCTTCAGAACAATATTTCCCTCTGTCTCAGACATCTGAAACAGATACCCACTCTTAGCCCTTGGCTATATGAGAAATATGCTATGAAATTTGAGTATTTGTTAATATACCTTGTAAACCCTGCTGTGTATTTCTGTAAGAAATGCTTTGTTATTATCCAGGTACCTTACAATCACACTTAAGCTGGATCCAACAAATATGCAGATAAAAGTATTTATAATGTCAATAACGAACAAAATGACAGAAGATATAAGTGAAATGAAGCACACAATCTACTTATTCTAATGGTAAAAGTGGGAAGAAGTCTCTCCTCCTTCTCTGACTGAATTGCTGTGCACTTTGACCACAAGGTGGATGTTGGGATTTCAGTTTTGGTCTGTGCCTTGCACATTCAGATGCCCATTAATACATGTTTATTCATATGCTTCTGTGAGACAAAGCATGCTATATAGACACTTTTAAGAGCCCATTTGGGAGAATACTTCAAAGTGAAGTCACATCTAATAAGAACAACTTTCACAGTCGGGCATATTCAATTCTCATTTCTTAAAGACTTTGATAACAATGATATAAATAAAAATAGACCATTGTCTTTTGCAGACCAACTGCAGTTGTGAATCATCATTTTCGTCATGGATGATCCCTTGTTCCTTATTTCTTGCACCTCATTCTCAAACCAAAACACCTTTCAGGTGTGCACAAATAAGCCTGTTACCTTTTGTACAAACACCAGAAATCCTTTATGATGGGGTTTGTAAAGCATCGTAGTTCCAGAGAAATAATATTGTCTGTATACTATGAATCATGTACTTTTACCCAAATCACTAATGTTTAAGGGACAGTTCTGCTAAAACCAGCATTTTTCATCCACTGTTATTCCCTTTCTAGAATGGGAATTTCCTTTGTTGATGCTGCCTATTCTAAAATTGTCTATAGGAGGGGGAAGAGTCCAATTCTAGATCATTTGATATCAAGGTACTCTATTCCAGACCCACTTTTTTTCCTTTATACAGTATTCACTAAAAGACTAAAGAGGCAAACATTGTCTTTTTCTTTTAGCAGTTACTGCTTTTGAGGCTCTTATCTGCAAGTCTATAGAGGCACTAGCTGCTGCAAAGTGTTCAGAAGGTAAAGCAGGGACAATTTCTACCATGAGAAATGGGACAAGCACATTACTCAGCCAAATATTTAGACATTAGAAAAAATAGAAATGTCCTCCGGAAAAAAAAAAAAAAAAAAACCCAAAAAAAAACCAAACCCACAAAAAGAGGTAACCTGTAAGGCAGCATGAAGTCAGATAAAACATTGGTTATTGCCAGTGATTGACAAGTCTGATTCTGCTCAAACCATGATACGTAGAATGCAAGTTATGACAGACTAGTGGCTTGAATAAATTATAAAGACGAATCATATTGTTTTGCAAAGAGCTCTTCAGTGAATTTAAGTGGGAGGGGTTTGGTTGATATTTTGGTGGGTGTGTGTGTGAGATTTTTGGGTTTGGTTTGGGTTTTTTTTGTTGTTGTTGTTGTTGGGTTTGGGGTTTTTTTTCCCATGGTTTTTGACCATTTCAATGGTTTTTGACCATTTATTGACTTCCCACATCTTCTTGTGCTCAGGATATGAATTTAGAAGTTTCAGAATTGCTAACATTAGATCAAAGATGCTTGATTTAACTTGAATGCTTCTCTTTTGCCGATGTTATTCAGAACTGAACATCCCCTCAGAACTTGGTTCAAGGCTGAGGGGAAGCCAGTGCTGTTCACATTTAGCTAAATCCCTCTGCACCTTCCCTAGATGCAGCAGCCAGGCCAAAAATGGCCAGTCCCTCCAATACACAGTTCCACAGCCCTTCTCTGATCATGACTTTTCCTCCAGCACCACAGCTGTGGGAAGATTTACTTTATTTCCAGGGGTATTGGACAGGTCTCTCTGCTCCATTTGGTCCTTTTCTATAAAGTCTCGCATTCAGTGGCCCTGAAGTAAAAGGAAAGGGGGCGGGGGGGGGGGGGGGGGGAAGGAGGGGAGAGAGAAACTTTGTAATTAAATCAGATAACGTTGAATTTTTGAAAATAAAAAAAAAATAGAGAAAAAATAAAAAGTGGTAGCATATTTTTAAATAAATGACCACTGGTTAAAAAAAAAAAAAAAATAGCCTTTTAATGAAAAAAACCATTCTCAATTGAAAAAATGACATTCACATTTCATTAGCACATTATGTTCTTATTTAAACACAATTTTGAATTAAAGAAAGAAGCTTTTATTGAATCAGTTTAATAAAATTTCATTATCCACTGTCTAAACTCAACTCCTGTTATAACCTAAGCATTAGAATTTGATCTTTGATTGATTTGATTAGAATTTGTATTAAGAAAATGCTACATTTTCATAAATAGTTAATGTCGGCAAAAACATGAAGAAGCCTCTTAATTCTGTTTTTCAGGACATATCTCTAGTCTGTAGTCTGAGGAAGCCTACATTCTTGATAGCACTTCATTTTTAGTAAAGGAGAAGAATGGAAAAATGCTCAGCCACTGTTGTGAAAATCTCTTATCACAGCTGAGAAACAGCCAGGGCAACTTTCTCTAAACAGTATGCTACTGTTTTAGCATTTCAAAGGGTTTTTTTTAAATACTACTGAAAATTTTGTATTGAGGAAGGAAATACAACATATGAATAATAATGAAATATGTTTATTTGAGGGGTGAATTTACGATAAAATTATTTATTACAACTACAAAGACCATGATGTAAAGTTCAATTCCTTAATTCTGAATTCATTGGTAGATGATTCATTTTACACATTACAATGATTCTTAAAGTATGCTTGACCTATTTACTTATTCTGATTCTCAAATTCTTTTCACACATAATAACCTCTACATGCAAATCTGTAATAGCATTTTTACCTTGAAAGTTATCTTAAGCTAATGATTCAACAAAAATATTAATTATTTGGACTTAGTGTAGTCTTATATTTTCTATATCCTTTGAAACCTAGCATTACATTGCAGCATTATTTTAAATGCACAAGCTTGCATTTTGGTATTTAAGAAGGTATTCAAAACAGTGAATGCATAACTGTAAAGCAATCTGGTCTGATTACAACACTTTTTGATAAGATTCATGTTATTGTTTGTGGCCTGGCAGATTTATTCAGGCATTCAGATTCACCTACTTAAAAGACATATCACAGATGATAAAAATATGGTATGCACAAAGCTAAGGGGAACATCTATTCCAGTGAGACAGACAGCTCTTGATTTTGAAAGAGCAGGACTTGAACAATGTTCTGACAGGGTCCTAGAGAGACGATATATTCTGAACAGTGACTAAGTGAAAATCGAACACTTATTCAGCTTTCACTGCTCTTTAAATATACTCACTATGCTATCTGCTTGTTTTACTGACAGAACAAAGTTGTCTCTAGATTGTATTGCATCTTGTGCAATCTCAAGAGGTTTGTTTACAAATTTCTAATTAGGTGCACCTATGAAATCTTACCAAAGCTAAACCATACAAAAGTCAGACTAGATACTTTGAAGGCAATTTTATCATACAGGTATAAATGAGGCCAGAAGCTGTCCTGCTGAATCTTATCATCTTGGCAATGATTTGTTCAAGGAAAATCTCAGTTTGATTTTCAGATTTTAAGGTTGAATTTGCAGAGTGAGTAGAAGGAAAACACACTACCAATCAACTGACAGTAAATCTAATACATTGAATGTTGATCTAACCTTAATAAGTCGGTATAACTGTTTCCTTAGGAGAAATATATTTCAAGAAAACAGAGTGAAATTTGACTGTTTTTTAGATTCATTAACCAGGATGCAGAAGACATAATTTTCAATCGTTACATTACCAGTATCAGAACATTAGCTTGAACCAGTTTCAAATGACCAGTCATTACTTGTTGCCTCTTCTAGATGGGGTCTGTCTCCTTCTTTCCACTCTGAGTTTTCCACTTTACTTAAGGTAACAAAAGATTCATAGATAACATTATCTATGGAGTTGGCTTTCTAAGCAGTTATGAAGCCTCGTAATAGTAGTTTAATGTTGCTTATTTTGTCTTCCTTATTAGAACATGTCATGAGACAAAAACCTTAAAGATCTAATGTTCCTGCCTGCTCACATATCTGTTCACAGTCATAGAAGGACATTAAGTTGATTTGATTTAATTTGTTCCTGTCAAATCCAAAGCATCTGCTATTCATCTTCTCATCTCCTAGATACTCACAGAAAGTGTGGTTGTTTCTATGTTTTTGAAAGAGCTACATTACTGAACAAGAATTACCTGTTCTCTCCTCGTACATTTTTTAAGGTATGAGCTAAGCATACTTTTTCTGTAATATTGTAGAACACCATTATCTTTGGTTTATCATGCAGCTGTGTTGGTATCAACAAATAGACAATGCCCTACATTATCAATACCAGGCAATGCAGTATAATAGGATTGAATCTATAGAAGAAGAAATTGAATCTGATGAACTAACAGTCACAACATACATGTTATAAGTCTTGGCAGAATTTAGTCTGTCTTCTTGGCCTGTAATCTGAATGTCCAGGAGGACATCAGGTACACTTTTGGAGTGCACATTTCAGTTTACGTCCATTTGAAAGGAATCCACTTGACCTGGTCTGAGATCATTATGTTGTCTCAGCCAAAGTGCAGTTAATGGATGATTGGGACAGTCAGTTCAAAAGCTCATTCTTCATCTGAACTACAGTACTAAAGTAGATGTAAACACACTCCAAATATCCTCTTTATCCTGGGCCATTTATTATTTGAAGTTGTCTGCTTTATTTGATGTAAAAAATATTTTCTAGTTAAAGTTGTGTTAAGAATTTCTATAAATAAAAGTTTTGTAAATTCAGTAAGTTCTAAAAACTTAATAAATTACATTCCTTGCATGTAGTTACACTTACATGCAGCAAAAGGTAGCAGTGCAATATAAGGAAGCAGATAAGTATTGTACATTTTAGATGCATATGTAGTTACTAGGAAACAAAAAGGAAAAAATACTTGTTAACTGACATTTGTGCCATACCTAAATAGGCCAAATACACCCCCCAGCATTCTGATTGCTGATTGTACTTTTGTGATTATATTCTTTTTTACTGAGAACATCCCAGAATTTAACCCTAGCACGTGCACAACTGCTGAGCTTCTTTGGCATCACTGATGTGCTGTGTATCTCTCTCAAAGATAAGTAACGCATGACGTTCATATTGTTCTTGCTCTGCATTTTCATTTTCTGCTCTGTTAGTCACTGATCCCAAAACAGCTTCAGAAATCACTAGATTTACAGACAAAGTGATGCAACCCAAAAACTACTTTCTTCAATAGAAAAGTTTGATTGTCATAATGACACTTAACGATATCTATTTCTCTGTGTTTTGTTAACAGAACCAGAACAAATGGTGCCAATCAAACTCTCTTTCTTAGAAAATACCCTCAGCTAAACAGGGCAGTACTGAACAGAATATGTTCTACTTTTACAATCAAGTATCTATTATGAGTGAATCTGGAAGCAATAAGCACAGTTTAGGGATTAATCACTCCTTATTAACCAGTGTTATTTTTAACATCCAAGACCAGCACAGTAAGTGAATTTTATTTGACAGCTTTCCCTTGCTGAAGAAAAGAATGGACTCAGTGTAAACAATAGCTTCTTAGAAAAATGTCCCTACAGAACAGTTTATACTAGTGTTATATTTGCAGTTTCCTTTCTTTGCAAGTGCAATGTGATCTAGCATTAAAATGTATTTGGTGAAACTACAACTCTAAACAAGATCCAAATCTCTTATCAAGAGCTGTGAAAAATCTCTAGTATTTTTAAGTCAAGAGCCTTTTGAACTGACTGTCTATGCATCTTTCAGAACTCTTCGTCCTGATAAGAAGCAATTTCTAAACACACTGAACATCTAGATATTTGAAAAAAGATTCTGCATCATAAGACCACTGTCCTTGAAGAAATGGAACAGAAGCTGAATCAAGAATACACTAAATCCCAGTAAAGCAAAAAACCAAACATTCCTTCTGTTATTGTTCTTTTTCTATCAAGCTATAAAAACATGTGTCCTGGTTTAACCCCAGCCAGCAACTAAGCACCACGCAGCCGCTCACTCACTCCCCCCCCACCCAGTGGGATGGGGGAGAAAATTGGGAAAAAGAAGCAAAACGCGTGGGTTGAGATAAGAACGGTTTAACAGAACAGAAAAGAAAAAACGAATAATGATAATGATAACAATAAAATTACAATAGTAAGAATAAAAGGATTGGAATGTACAAATGATGCGCAGTGCAATTGCTCACCACCTGCAGACTGACACCCAGCTAGTCCCCGAGCTGCAATTCCCCGCCCCCACTTCCCAGTTCCTATACTAGATGGGACATCACATGGTATGGAATACCCTGTTGGCCAATTTGGGTCAGCTGCACTGGCTGTGTCCTGTGCCAACTTCTTGTGCCCCTCCAGCTTTCTCGCTGGCTGGGCATGAGAAGCTGAAAAATCCTTGACATTAGTCTAAACACTACTAGCAACAACTGAAAACATCGGTGTTATCAACATTCTTCACATACTGAACTCAAAACATAGCACAGTACCAGCTACTAGGAAGACAGTTAACTCTATCCCAGCTGAAACCAGGACAACATGCTACATACATGGGATGCATGCTTGCGAGATAGGGTGCATATGCAGTCATTTGGAAAGTCACCTCTCAGAAGAAAAAAAAAAAAAAGTAATTGTTCTTTGAAGATTTCCAAACTTTTGCAGTAGTATTTAAACAGTTTGTTAGGGTCACATTTTAACTCTGGGAACAATCTAAATCCAGGTAGTACACTTGTAAATTCTTGAAGGCAAGTACAGGAAGCAAAGAGGAAATGTTCAACAACTCCTACTTTCTGTACTAGGTACTACTTGAGAAACTGGAGACAGATCTTTAAGAGAATCAATACTACCTGTAGACCAATCATGAGCATACAACTCTTTCTATTTGTTAGGTTATATATTAGAAATGCATTTTGGAGATTCACAATATATAAATTCTTCAAGGTGTAAGTCAGGGAGTTTCTTAAGGAAAAGGCAGTTGCTTTGCTTGCAGATTCTCAGTGTTCAAAATCTCTGAATCCTGACTCTGGCAGTGAAGTGGATAATCTGTGTGATTCACTAGATGAAAACCATTGTTTCCCTTAATGCTAATTTATCTTCTTAGAAATGCCACTTTTTTGCGGGTAGACTTTTTTCAGGATGTTTGATAAAAATCAAACTTCTTCAATACTTACGTGAATTTGTATTTTCTTCCACCAAAGCAGAGACAGTGAGGTATTTCCAAATATGAACAAAAACTCTTAATCACTGTAGATGCTCATTAATATCCTAAGTTTTGGAGCATATTCATGTTCCACTGCCCATTCAGTTGAGGAGATTGAAGTAGATGGACGCCTGTAATCTTGAGAGTAGACAACAGATGACACTTTATTGCTAAAACACACACATACTTATAGCTACATATTCTGTAAAGTCATTGTATACGCGTATGCGCACAAGCATAAGATATGATTGGTTATATCAACACTGTACACGCGTATAAACATGAGATATAATTGGTTATACTAACTCTGTACACGCGCATAAACATAGGATATAATTGGTTATACCAATTAAAACACGCGAAACTTGTCTCAGTCTAATTGGTCAAGATAAACTGCCGAATTGAGGTTCTTTGTGCCAAGTTCCCTTTATCGTGGAATGCGCACCTGTGTTCTTCTAATTGGCATCTTTCTTTTTTTGTCTTCTTGTTTTTTCTGTTCAAGGTCTTCTAAAGGCATCTGGAATGCTCTTGCGACCGAAGTTAGCTAAATATGTGTCCACAATTCCCCCTTTTTTGTTTTTTTAACAACGTGTTGTATTGCCCTTTGAAAAACCTATGAACACAGTTAATTAAACACGGCAAAAGCAACATTATACCTAATAAAATACATAAGAATAAAAGACACATAAAAAGAGGTTTGATTAATAGCTTTAGCTACTGTCACCCAAACATTTTTACTGCCTCACAGCGTTAAATGATGTGGATCAAACACCGGTGTCACTGTCATGTTGCTTACTACAGTCAGTGTGTTCCATATCAATCTCAGCATAAGGTTTCGTCCATTTAGTTGGAATCCACTTTGGTCCATTTTCTGTAATGACACAAGCGTAACTTTGACCCCACGTTATTACTTTAAAAGGTCCTTCCCATTGCTGACATTCAATATTTTTAACCTAGATTTTCCACCCATTATCAATATTTTGAATCCCACTATTCATTGTTTGAAAATGCCGAACTACAGGGGGAACAACTGACTCTCCACGCAGGGTCAAAAAATTCATCACATATACTGCTTTCATGAGTCTATTTGAAGGAGGTTCTCCTAATTTCCCTGGTTTTTGTTTTTCCAAAAAATCTTTTAATACTTTATGAGTACGTTCAATTATAGCTTGACCTGTGGGGAGAATGAGGAATGGCGGTAATATGAGTAACTCCTCATTGCTGAAAAAATTTCTGAGTCCGTTGTGTTATAAAACATGGTCCATTACCTGTTTTTATCTGGGCCGGGACACTCATTACTGTAAATGCTTGTCGTAAGTGTGTTTGTAGATGTCGATTTGTTTCGTCTGCAAGTGTTGTGGTCTATATCATCAAGGAATATGTATCAACAGAAACATGAACATAACACAATTTTCCAAAAGTTGGTATATGAGTCACATCAGTCTGCTACAATTGTAAGGATTGCAGACTCCTAGGATTTATAGCACCATTTTTGTGTCTAGATAATTTTTGGCACTCAGCACAGGATTGAATGATGGTTTTGGCATCTGCTATAGAAATTTGAAACTGTTTGGCTAATACTTTTGTTGGTTGGTGGAAAAAACTATGAGTTTCACGTGCCTGTAGAAGTTTATTGGGGGGTGGCACAGTCCATAAAGGATTAGTTAGTAAATCAGCTCATTTATTCTTTTCTGTGATCTATCCAGGCAAACTGGTGTGACTTCGTACATGTATTATATAATAACACTTTGTCCGTAGGTTTAACAGAAATAGCAACATCTTAAATTTTTCAAACAATGTAATGTTATCAATTTCTTTCAAATAAGTCCGTCTCAAGCGTTTTACTACACCTACCACATATAAAGAATCAGTTATAATATTGACCTCAACATCTTGTCACTTTTTAAATACTTCTATTATAGCTTGAAGTTTCACCACTTGGGGGGAGCCTTCACATGTGACAATGTGATTTTTCCATACCTGATCTTCTTTCTAAACTACTACTGTTTTTCCTGTTTTTCCACTGTCATCTGTAAATACTGTAGGACTATCAGTAGGTAACTCTGTACACAATTCTTTTTCTTCTAGTTGTATATTTTGTAGCAAGTTAAACATTTTGTGTGTAGGAAGATGAATATCTATCTTTCCTTCGAAATCTGCAAAAGCAATTTGTAAAGTTAGACTATTCTGTAGACACCATTGTAAATATCCTTGAGTCAAAGGAACAACAATCGTGTGTGGTTCTTGTCTACAAATCTTAATAATCCGACGTCTTCTCTTTATAATTAATTCTGAAATCATTTCAATTCGAGAAAATATGGTTTTTCGGGTCTGATGAGTTAAAAAGATCTATTTTATTATTAACAAGTCTTTGTGACTCCCCTCCCATTGATATATGATCTCGAGGGGTTGGTTTTTTCGGTTTAAAATGCTAAGATTAATGTCAAGATTTTCTTTAAACCTAAAAGCCTGACTCTGGGATATTATATTTGTTATCTGTTGTAATGCTTGTTTACCTTGAGGGGTCAATTGTCGAGGTGTCGTTAAGGTAGTGTCGCCTCGTAACATTTCAAATAAAGGGGTCAAAAGTTCATTATTTATTCTCAATAGTGTTTGAACCCAATTGATTGTCTCCAGTAATTTTTGTACATTATTCAGTGTTTCAATCTTGTCTGTAATTTCCAGTTTTTGTGGAACTATAGTTTTTTCTAAAATCTTCCAGCTTAAATATTTCCATGGTTGTATTTTTTGTACCTTTTCTGGTGTTATTTTTAAACCAAAATCAGACAATTGTGTTGTCAATTCTTTGAGCTTTTCAGATAACTCTCTTTTCCCTGCTATCAAGATATCATCCATATAGTGATAAATAATCAAGTCTGGATTTTGTTGTCTAAACCCTTTTAGAGCTTGGGTTATATGGGATTGGTATATGGTTGGAGAATTTTTCATTCCTTGTGGTAGAACTACCCAATGATAACGTTTCATGGGTTCCTGTTTGTTTATGGTGGGGATAGAAAAGGCAAATTTTTCTGTATCTTTCAGGTCTAAATATATTGTAAAAAAATAATCTTTTAAATTAATAATTAAAATGTTCCATCCTTGTGGAATCATAGTAGGCGTGGGTAACCCTAATTGAAGGGTTCTCATATTTTCCATTACTTCATTTATTTTTCTTAAATCATGTAACAGTCTCTATTTCTCAGATTTTTTTGGAATGACAAAAACTGGTGTATTCCAAGGGTTCGTGGTATTCACCAAGTGTCCCTGTTCCAATTGCTCCTGTACTAACTGTTTCAAGATGGTGACTTTAGATTCAGTCAGTGGCCATTGATTTACCCAAATTGGTTCCTCTGTTTTCCATTTTAGTTTTAGGCGTGGTCGCCCCTCAATGGCCGCCCCACAAAATTGTCTCTTGTACTAAGCACACATCCCATTTGACTTAATGCATCCCTGCCTATCAGGTTCATAGGGATATTGGTTACATAAGGTTTGATATAAGAAACTGAATTTTGACAAATCAATTGAATAATATATTTGCTTTGTCGAGTTTTTGATAATCCTCCCACACTGAACAGTTTCGAATCTATCTCAGAAAGCTCCCAAGTAACAGGTCAGTCTTCCCACGACAGAACTGTTACATCTGTTCCAGTATCCACTGATGCTTGTAATTTTATTTTTTCTGGCCTGTTCTTTGCATTTTGTAACTCTACTGATATACTAGGTTTTGTTTTATTGATCTCCATTGACCACATAATTTGAGCTTCTAATCCCGTAGATCCAAACCCTGCATTGCCACGCTGCTTATTAACCTTACATGGTACATTTGCTTTAAAAGGGACTAGCTGTGCAATTCTACTTCCTTCCTGTATCGATACTGGTGGAGACGGCATCTAAATCATAGCATAAATGTGACCTGTGTAGTCCGCATCAATCACCCCGGGAAGCGCAAAAATTCCTTGTAATGTTATACTAGACTGTCCCAACAACAGGGCACTAAGCCCATTACCTAATGGTCCTTGTGCATTTACTGGCACACGGTGTACTTGAGAGTTCTATAGGGAGATGGTTTCTATTGTTGAGACATCCACTCCGGCACTTCCAGCTGTTCGGGCTGGCAATTCTGCCAGACATCCTTCTTGGTGTCATTCTGGGATCCTTTCGGAGTTGTTGGGGTCATCGCACCGCTCCTTGCACTCTTCTTGTAGTTTCCCGGCGATTGGGTACCTCTAGGTGGTAGAGCTACACCTTCACTTGTGAAACGAGATCTACATTGGTTAGCATAATGTCTCCCTTTATGACAGTGAGGGCATATATTAGGCTCAAATTCCAGTTTGTTTCGCCCCTCTTTACACTGAAATTGCAAATGTCTCGGTTGTCCACATTTATAGCATTTCTTAACATTTTTTGTATCCATTCGCATGGCTACAGCAAAAGCATTGGCTATTAATGTAGTTTCATGCTCCAAAGACCTAACTTTGTTACAGGCCTCTATTATATCTACTAGCGTCATTCTTTCTGGCATCGATTGTAGTAATTTTTTACAGTCTGTATTTGTATTTTCCACAGTCAATTTTATTATCAATGCTTCTTTGGCATCAACATTATCTATTTGCTTTTCAATAGCATCTCGCAGACGATCAATAAAGGACATATAAGGTTCTGTATTACCCTGCCTTATACTTGTAAATGATTGTTGTGGCTTTCTGGCTTCAGACAAGGTTACCATTGCCTTCAGAGCTAAGGAAGTTGAATCTTGTAATGCTTCCACCTGTAGCCTTGCTTGTCTATTAACATCTGCAAAGTCACCAGTCCTCATCATTTGTGTAGAAGTGATCATATATCGTGGATCTCCTTCTGGGCGGTCCAAATTTCTTAGTGTCATTAAATCACATAATTCTGCCCATTTCACCTTCCATAATAGACACTGAGTAGGGGTTAAAATCATTGTAGTCAATTGTGTATAGTCAAAGCCCGTTAAAATTTGACCAGAAAATATATGCTCCAATAATGCCTGACTAAACGGAGTAGACAGTCCATTAGCCATTACTGTTTTCCGTACTTCTTTTATTAAATCCCAATTGAAAGGTTGCCACACGTTTGGGGCATTCTGCCTGACTGTAACTGGAAAAGCCACAGGATTTAGACCTTCAGTTAACATTTTATGATTTATGTCCTTCCATCACTTTTTTATAGCTTCTCTTGGGGATGTATCTGCCTCATAGGGAGGTGCAGAGGGGATAGGTCTCTGCTCGAGAGGCAGGTTACTTAAAAGTTGATCGTTGCCTCCATTAATGACATCTCCCTCGGTGTTTAATTGTTCATCACTGTCTGAATTATTTACCACCTCGCCACACACACTTTTCTCTTTTTCCAGGGTATTTTCAATTGAAATTTTTACAGCAGCAGCCACCTCCTTTTCTGTCTTAAGGGCTTTCAACGTTTCCAGCACCAGTCTCCACGTAGCGGAGATTTTCTGAACCTTCACGTCCCCATGCGATACAAAGTCCCAAATTACTTTTCCCATTTCTTCTCAATTTTTAATTTCAAAGACTTCTGTATTCGAAATGGGGGTACCATGGTCTTTAAGCCACTTCAGCATCATACGTAAAGTATTTGAATCATATTTAACTCCTCTCACGGAGAGGATATGTGAAAGCATTTGTATAATTGCCCCTTCTTCCACAGACATCTGGGAACCTATTTTAATCTTTCTAGCCGCTCACCTTACTTCCAAACGAGCAGGGTGATTGATCTCCCAGGAGAAAGCTGTCCGCTCAGTCCAGCTGGCTAGACGATCGTTCGGCTAGAGTCTCCTCCGGACGCACTTCCAGCAATTCCAGCGTTTTCTCGGCCCGCAATCACGTCGGGGTCACCATTTGAGAAGATTGAAGTAGATGGACGCCTGTAATCTTGAGAGTAGACAACAGATGACACTTTATTGCTAAAACACACACATACTTATAGCTACATATTCTGTAAAGTCATTGTATACGCACACAAGCATAAAATATGATTGGTTATATCAACACTGTACACGCGCATAAACATAGGACATAATTGGTTATACCAATTAAAACACGCGAAACTTGTCTCAGTCTAATTGGTCAAGATAAACTGCCGAATTGAGGTTCTTTGTGCCAAGTTCCCTTTATCGTGGAATGTGCACCTGTGTTCTTCTAATTGGCATCTTTCTTTTTTTGTCTTCTTGTTTATTCTGTTCAAGGTCTTCTAAAGGCGTCTGGAATGCTCTTGTGACCAATGTTAACTAAATATGTGTCCACATTCAGTTAATGCAATTTTTACAGTTATTAAAGAGTCAGAATAAGTGCCAGTATTTTCAAAACTCCTGCCACAGTAGAGAGTGGTAAACCTGCATAAAAATGTATGGTTAGATATTATTTAAAGGCTTGCCTGTAGTTAATGCTTTCATTTTCAGTGAGTTTTTTTCATACTCTTTTTTTAAGATACATTTGGAAAACTCACATAAGTGTTACTGATTGGTCATTGATTTGTTATTAGTTAGAATTAATCATACTTAGTTTTAATATTTTAGCAAAATCATATGTATGATGTATTTTATATATTTAACCACCAACCAGTGTCTGCTGCAAAACCCCTGTATAGCCCCGTACCAAGGCCAGAGAAATTGGCTAAAATCATCTAGTAGGAACATTTAGAACTTAGAGAACAGGATAAAGAAATACTTGACAACGGGGTGGTGTAAGAGTCGTTCAGTACGTTACCTGACAACGGCCTGTTTGGAACACAGCGGCCGATCCCTAAGGATAGAATGTGCGGTACAGGGCTCCTGGAAGGTACCTGGCTAGAGCCGTTAGAGATAACCGCATAGCTACTGTCAAAAAGGATGGATTGCACCTGTTGCCATAACATCGATGAAGAAATCATGAACTTTAGACGAACTTTGCTTCATTATAATACCAAAACACACCTCCTGGTCAAAAGCTACCCGCCTCCAAGACTTACCACGCCTCGGAGAGACCTTCACTACGCCTGCGTAAAAGATATTCACGTATGCTAATGATTTCCCAAAAATCTAATGAATATGTATAACTTTTCTTGGAAATCTAATGAATATGTATCAATAAGTCTTAATATAAGGTGTATTGTTTTGAAGACAGGTGTGCGTGGTTCGTGAGAGGACTCGCCCGCGCACCCGGCCGTCAATAAAGAAGTGTCTGCTTATCTACACTAAATTGGTGTTGATAAGTTCTTCATTCCGAGCTTTTCGGTAACATAAGGATTACTGGCCTTCATCGATTTAAATTTTGAGTAATCCTTCAACTTCTACAGTACTAGTAATGGATTTAATTTGAGAATGGATAAAAACATAAAAACCATATCTGCTACCACAGAATATGACTTGGGCTGCTATAGTCAAAGGTGACACCCTCTAGTAACAACCATGAAAAATCTAATTGCCTTCCAGCTGCATATCAGCTACTGGGTTATAAAGAATTTAGCTCTGTGAATACTGAACACCAAAAACAAGTTTGATGAAGAAATGTCTGCATGTTGTCCTGGTTTCGGCTGAGATAGACTTAATTTTCTTCTTAGTAGCTGGTACAGTGTGTTTTGGATTTAGTGTGAGAATAATGTTGGTAACACGCTGATGTTTTAGTTGTTGCTAAGTAGCACTTAGGATAAGTTAAGGATTTTTTGGTTTCCCATGCTCTGCTGGCAAGCACGTGTACAAGAAGCTGGGAGGCAGCATGGCCAAGACAGCTGGCCTGAACTAGCCAAAGGGATATTCCATACCATAGGACATCATGTTCAGTATATAAACTGGGGACAGTTGGTCGGGAGGGGCAGGTCACTGCTCAGGCATCAGTCAGCAGGTGGTGAGCAATTGCGTTGTGCATCACTTGTCTTTTCTTGTTTTTTTGTTTTGTTATTTTTGTTGTTATATTCCTTTTCATTACAATTATATTGTTGTTGTTGTTGTTGTTATTGTTAGTGTTACATTTTATTTTACTTTAGTTATTAAATTGTTCTTATCTCAACCCACGAGTTTCACATTTTTTTTTCTGATTCTCCTCCCCATCCCACTGAAGGCAGGGAGTGAGCAAGTGACTGTGTGGTGCCTAGTTGCTGGCTGGGCCTAAACCACGACACATATAAATTCAGAAAAAAAGACGAGTGTGAAATAAAATTTTAATTTGTGGAGCCCATTATAAAATTTACAAAGATTCTTCTTGGAATTTTTCTTCATTTCAACAGAAGCTCAGTTCACAGATTTGGTTGACTTCCTAAGATGGTGAGAGTAACACACAAAAAAGGAGTTATTTCAAATCCGGACAAAGATAATTAACAATTTACCACGTTCTTTCTCTAGAGGTTGCTTGTTGCATAACAAGAAATGCCTGATACGGGTGAGTGCCAGAAGATGACCAGCTTCTGAAGAATTATCAAATTCATAATTTTTCTCAATTATTAGAAAGAATTGTCCAAGTTTTACAGTAATTATGTGTCAAATCAGAGAAAGGTAGGATGTCTTAGTGGCTACCTTCATACACACACAGAACTGTAAATTGTAAACTGAATTTACTTTATGACTTTCAGTGTACGTCAGCACAATGAAGGAAGAAATCCTTTTAAATCCACCTGGCCTACTTTGGACCTTGGATCTGGGTGCTCAGAGCTTACCGAACCTATTGGTTCGGTTGGTTACTTTCTCCCCATTCTAAGTGGGAAATAGTCAATCTCTTGACTTTACTTAACAGTGACTTTGGAAGATTTATTGTGTTATCCCATTAGTAATTTACTCTTTCCATAGGGAATGAATGAATTGTGGAAAGAACAGTGAAGGGAATAGGGACAGTGAGTAAAGAACACCACATGAAGCAGTTCCTGGAGCAATACAATTATATATCACTGCCTGCTCAGGGAGATGCTTTAAGTCATATTCTAGCAACTTATGTTGCCATGCCTTTCTTTAGGCATTTCATTGCTGTAATGAGTTTGCTAAAATAATGTATGTATCATGACATGTATTTGAATTCTTGGGCAAAATATTGTTAGTAAGTTGAAGGGCACTGGTTTGTGGAATGCTTATTTTCGGAAAAAAGTAACATTCTCACTCTGCAATATCTCAAGACAAAGCGAATGACAGCTGAAGCTACATAATAGTTGATTCAATAACCATCTCAAAGCTCCCCCTGCATGAGGGAAAATAATTCTCAGAGATTTTTAGTATGCTAGGGAAGAGAAATTCTTTGTAAGATATTCTAAATCATATTCATCTGACCCATTTCACTAAAATAAATTTCTTAATAGCTAACAAGAATAAAGCACGATACAGGCCTGATCCAGAAGAACGGCTCACTGAGGTACCTTACCTCATATACTTTGTTAGATTATGCATCAAACCCTGTATAGGAAGGAAGATTTTTCACTGAATTTAACATACTGAGATCATAATTAACCATAGCAAATAATATTCACAGAAGAACATGTTATCCACTGTTACTATACTTATTGCTATGTCACAGCGAAAAATGTCAGTAAATTATTAAGAATAGACGTAACAACATAATACTGGCATCCTTTGTCTTTATTTATAAAGTTAAGTGATGCATAGTATGACTATATATGACATGCAATATTTGGCATTTTGAACAGAATATATGAGAATGAAGGCGACAAGAGAAACTGATTGAAGAATCCACTAATAGGAGAATTCCAAAAGAGAAAATTCAAAGTTGTATTCAGTCCACTTAAAAAAGGTATACGAACATGTATACATCTATATTCATCTGCAAGCTAGTTAATTTAATAATATTGCATGGAATATGTTCCATGTATTTGATGAAAATCAGACCATTTAACAGCATGTTCTTTGTTGTCTAATCCCTCAGGATACAGTTACAGGGACCCTGCTTAATGCAGAAGTATGAACATCTAATGGCAGTCAATATCTGGATCCCCTTCCTTTCTTGAGCTGATGGAAGATATTTCTATGCAACTTACTCTGTTTAAAGAATATTGTATTTGCCATGATTACAAACTATTTTTACTGCTCCTCTGTTCTTTCAGAATTATTGAAGTGACAGCAGAGCAATCAAAGGAATATCCATTTAGGAGTACTGGTAACTACAGATAAGATACTATCTATTGCAGCCTACCCTGAAATGCCATGATAGTGCCCATGGCTTTAGATAATATTCTAAATGAGTATTTCTTAGATGTCTAATATATTAGGCAAGGAGATAAACAGGAAATGGGATAAAATGGGATGGAATCATAGATCTATGTTTGATAAACCAGTTAACTGAAAATCAGGCTTAGACAACATAACTGATTTTGGTGACAAGGGAAAAAGCAGCAGCTTGTTAATGAAATCTGTTGAAGGCACAAAGTCAGGAGTGTCAACGCAGAAGAGGATTAGAATGTCATGATAGAAGAACCTGAAGACTTCAAGGATGGGAATAAAATAGATTTGATTAAATTTAGTAGTACAAAGTACCATATTACAGAGTTTAATAAGATCTCTGAATTCATGCTAAAAACCTCCTCAACAGAAATTATAGGAAGAGGAGCAAGGCTTGCGTACTGAACACAGTGACATTGCGTTATCAGCATGGTGCAATCATGAACTACTTATAAATGCAGCACTGGCATTTTTCTATCTAGGAAGACATTTACAAGAAAGGGGGGGGGGTGTTCATAGTTAAACAAGACCTTTACAAAATGACAACATATACGTATGTCATGGTTTAACCCCAGCCAGCAGCTAAGCACCACGCAGCTGCTCACTCACTCCCCCCCTAACGAGTGGGATGGGGAAGAAAATCGGGAAAAGAAGTAAAACTTGTGGGTTGAGATAAGAACGGTTTAATAGAACAGAAAAGAAGAAACTAATAAAGATAACACTAATAAAATGACAACAGCAATAATAAAAGGAATGGAATGTACAAATGATGCACAGTGTAATTGCTCACCACTTGCTGATCGACACCCAGCTAGTCTCCGAGCAGCGATCCCCCGCCTCCATTCCTCCCATTTTATACACTAGATGTGGCGTCACATGGTATGGAATACCCCGTTGGCCACTTTGGGTCAGCTGCCCTGGCTGTGTCCTGTGCCAACTTCTTGTGCCCTTCCAGCTGGGCACGAGAAGCTGAAAAATCCTTGATTTTAGACTAGACACTACTTAGCAACAACTGAAAACATCAGCGTTATCAACATTCTTCACATACTGAAATCAAAACATAGCACTGTACCAGCTACTAGGAAGAAAATTAACTCTATCCCAGCTGAAACCAGGACAACGTATTTCTGATCATCCACATTCACAAATTGCCCCAGACCTGAACTTTTGCAGCTAACTGCAAAAATGTATGATAAGAAGGGCATTTGTGAGAGACTGAAAGAGTTGATATCTCAAACATTGTGGTGGGGCAAGTTCTGCTTAAAGACAAACTCTGCATAACAACGAACCCTGTCTAGCAAAGAACCCCAGGTGAAGAGAAGCCCATCAGTGCCCATCAGCAACAGGAGGGGGAGGATGTGCAGAAGGGTGCACAGCTCCCTCTTCTGATGTGCTGAGCAGGGCAGCTCACCGTGCATGGCCAAAGATTGATCATCACATCTGCAGGGAAGGGGAAGTTACTCCCCAAACGACCCCCAAGCCCAATGACCCATTTCCCAAAGGCTCACAAACCGCTCATGATACCTAATTAACCTAATAAGTTTGAATGCCCGCTCGAAGGAGGGGCAAGGATGATAAAAGGATACAAACTGAAGCCACAGGGGTGCAAAACCACTGGAACTGGACCCCTTGGCTGACTGAACTAATGCTGGACCCAGGACTGTGAAATCTTTCTCTTTTCTTTTTTCTTTCTCTGTTTTATTCTCTCTTTCCTTTTCCATAATCCCTACACCTCACCCCTTTAAGAGATAAAACCGTTGACCAAGTCTGGGACTAAAAGTGGATCCAGCCGCCCTTAGGCTACTCTCTGAGAAAGAATCTGGAAAACAAGGGGGTCTGCTCTGAACCTCATGACTCAACGGGAGGGATCTCTTTCTGCCCTGAATTGATGTATGTCATTATCACAGGTTACACGTTTTACTGAGGTAGTTCCACGCCAATTCCTGTTGTGAGAAACCCTGCCATCTATTGTTATGCCTCCCAAGTTCAATTTGCTCCTGTCATGAATAAAATGTTTAACTGATTGTTTGGTGTCCTTTCATCTTAATTTAGCCCAAGGGAATTCCAAATTCAATATGACTCCCTGGTCTGTCCAGCCCAGGTCGTGACAGCATTCTACCTGACTAGATAGACAGTAGAAAAACTTGATTTCTTGAACATAGCTATACAATGCCAGAGAAGGAATGCAAATGCAATTTTGGAAGCGAAGAAAAGATCAACACTAGAAAAGAAAAAGCTTATTAAACCAAAGGGCAAAAAAAGAATGGCTATAAACCATCTTGAATTCATTTGAAATTAGGAAGGGGCTACCAACTACCAAGGAAGAAGGCTCTGGCAGAATCTTTAAAAGTAGCAATGGGGCAAATATTTATAAACTGCTCCCCTAACAGAATAATTGAAGTTTTCAAACTATATGAAATACATTATCTGACTTAATTGACTTTGATAATAAGGGATAGGAAAAATAGTCTTAAGCCTCCTCTTGACTACTGAAATACAGAATGTGCAATTTCATCCTCTTTACAATTTCATGTTTTTCTGTGGTCCAGAAGCTCCTGGACAAACTCAAACACAAAAAGAAAGCCTGCAAAGGGTGCAAGCAGGGACAGGTAGCCTGGGAGGAATGCAGAGAAATTGCCCGAGCAGCCAGGGATCAGGTTAGGAAAGCTAAAGCCCTGATAGAATTAAATCTGGCCAGGGACATCAAGGGCAACAAGAAAAGCTTCTATAGGTACGTCAGTGATAAAAGGAAGACTAGGGAAAATATGGGCCCTCTCTGGAAGGAAACGGGAGACCTGGTTACCTGGGACATGGGGAAGGCTGAGGTACTCAACAACTCTTTTGCCTCAGTCTTCGCCAACGAGTGCTCCAGCCACACTGCCCAAGACGCAGAAGGCAACGGCAGGGACTGGGAGAATGAAGAACTGCCCACTGTAGAAGATCAGGTTTGAGACCATCTAAGGAACCTGAAGGTGCACAAGTCCATGGGACCTGATGAGATGCATCCGTGAGTCCTGAGGAAACTGGCAGATGAAGTGTCTAAGCCACTATCCACCATATTTGAGAAGTCGGGGCAGTCTGGGGAAGTTCCCACTGACTGGAAAAGGGGAAACATAACCCCCATTTTTAAAAAGGGAAAAAAGGGGAACTACAGGCCAGTCAGTCTCACCTCTGTGCCTGGCAAGGTCATGGAGTGGATCCTCCTAGAAACTATGCTAAGGCACATGGAAAATAAGGAGGTGACTGGTGACAGCCAACATGGCTTCACTAAGGGCAAATCGTTCCTGACAAATTTGGTGGCCTATGATGGGGTTACAGCATTGGTGGATAAGGGAAGAGCAATGGATGTCATCCACCTGCAAAGCATTTGACACTGTCCCATACAACATCCTTGTGTCTAAATTGGAGAGACATGGATTTGATGGATGGACCACTCGGGGGATAAGGAATTGGCTGGATGGTCGCACGCAAAGAGTTGCAGTCAATGGCTTGATGTCCAAGTGGAGGGCAGTGACGAGTGGCATTCCTCAGAGGTCAGCATTGGGACCAGCGCTGTTCAACATCTTTGTCGGCAATATGGACAGCGGGATGGAGTGCACCCTCAGCACATTTGCTGATGACACCAAGCTGTGTGGTGCGGTCAACACGCTGGAGGGAAGTGATGCCATCCAGAGGGACCTTGACAGACTCAAGAGGTGGGCCCGTCCAAATCTCGTGAAGTTCAACAAGGCCAAGTGCAAGGTCCTGCACATGGGTCAGGGCAATCCCAAGCACAAATACAGGCTGGGTGGAGAATGGATTCAGAGCAGCCCTGAGGAGAAGGACTTGGGGGCGTTGGTTGACGAGAAGCTCAACATGACCCACCAACGGGCACTTGCAGCCTAGAAAGCCAGCCGTATCCTGGGCTGCATCAAAAGAAGCGTGGCCAGCAGGTCAAGGGAGGTGATTCTCCCCCTCTACTCTGCTCTCATTACACCCCACCTGGAGTCCTGCATTCAGCTCTGGGGCCCCCAACATAAGAAGGACATGGACCTGCTCAAGCAAGCCCAGAGGAGGGCCAGGAAGATGATCAGAGGGCTGGAGCATGTCTCCTATGAAGGCAGGCTGAGAGATTTGAGGTTGTTCAGCCTGGAGAAGAGAAGGGTCTGGGGAGACCTTACAGCAGCCTTCCAGTACCTAAAGGGGGCCTACAAGAAAGCCAGAGAGGGACTTCTTACAAGGGCACATAGCAATACGACAAGAGGTAATGGCTTTAAACTGAAAGAGGATAGATTTAGATTAGATGTAAAGAAGAAGCTCTTCACTGTGAGGGTGGTGAGGCACAGGAACAGGTTGTCCAGAGAGGTTGTGGATGCCCCATCCCTGGAAGTGTTCAAGGCCAGGTTGGATGGGGCTTTGAGCAACCTGGTCTAGTGGAAGGTGTCCCTGCCTATGGCAGAGGGTTGGAACTAGATGATCTTTAAGGTCCCTTCCAACCCAAACCATTCTATGATTCTATTGTAATAGCGTTATGTCAAGTGTCTATTTTAGAAAAAAAGACTAAAGTAAATGCTTAAAATTTTGCTTGTTGAAATTATTTATAGAACAGATTTTTCAATCAACTGTCCATCAACTGAAGATCTTCTTAATAATAGAAATGAAGAGAGTTTTTGAGGATGTTGTCTGAAACTTTCATATTTATGAGACTCCTTTTCCACATCAAATGATACAAGATGAAACTGCTCTTTCAGCTCTAAGAATACTGTGATGTTTCTCAGGTCAGTTACCAAAAGATACCAGTATACTAGTGTTACATATTTTATTGCTTTTTAGGAGCATATTCTTAGCAATCTGGATTTGCCATTTAATGAAGTAGCAGAGCTACAGTTTTTCTCATAAATGTATACATATCATCATTGTTCCTCAACAACATCCTGAAGAATTCGTAACAGATATATAACTAAAGAATTTTCATGGTCCTCTAGTCTATTTTTATATATTAAAAAATATATATATATTTGTAGCTATCTGTTTAAAGAGAATAAGAAAGGACCTTACAAAATGTACTATGATTTGGCAGATTTACATAGTTCCAGTAGCTAACTGGTCTCCAATGATCATAGGTTTATCCTGTTCATACAAAATGGATTTTAGGATGTATATTTCAGCAAACTTTTCTAAATGTAAAAAGAATTTTAGGGTTATGTAGCTTCTATTGAATGTTTATTATTATATTACAAGCTCTTCCAGACATTTTTTTCTGAAAAATCTGCAAATAAAAAAGGGTTTTCAACATTTTTCTTTTCTGGACTTTCAAACTGCTGTTTCCCAGGAGTTTAACAAGAATTTATAAACGGCAACACCTTAAAGGTAGAAGGTAATTTCCCATAAGTACCAGCTAATTTATAGCTTTCTACACACCAATGACCCTTGCAATTTGGCAGTTGCTGCATTAATTCCTTTACACCTGCTCCATCTATCTTTAGAAAAATAATAAATAAAAGGTGCAAGTCACTCACACTATATTCACTCCTGAAGGTACTGGGGGGGGGGGGGGAAGTTGTCTTACTACCTTCTGCCATAAATTGTAACTAATTCTGTAAATGTGACTGAAACAAAATTGAAAGTAGCATGGCAGATAGATTGATATTACCAGTGGGTCACTGGCATGGAGAGGAAAATCTGAATTCTTCCCTGGTGTAATGCTACTGAAATTGATTTACACCAGGGATGTATTTGGCACGAAGACTTTGAAAGCACATATTCAAAAAGGAAGTTCTATTTGCACTGTGGGGTTTCCATTCTCATTTTATATATTTCTCTAAGTCACTTCAAGTAACACAGGGAATCCATTTCAAAAAATAAAGATGTACAAATGTACTTTCAGTTTCTTCCTCACCAAACCAAAGCAAGCTACATTTCACATAAAACAATGAGGTGACTTTAAAAAAGTTTGGGTTCAGTGAAATAGACACCTTCTAACCTGTTTTCCTGATTAAACAAGGTGAATCAGAGAGTAACAATTATTTTAAATAACAAAAAGTTTGCTTTTTTTGCTTTTTAACATTATCCATAATATACATGTGAAATTTGTTTTGCAAGATATTGAGTCCTTGTTAGATTCAAAGAGTAAAACCATACATGGGTCATTAAAACAGTTGCATTAAATAAGTTTTCTTTAAAGCAAGAACATACTTCCTGCATTACTTCAAAAATAAATCATCCGTAAGATGATTAGGCTTTTGGAAGAGACTGAGTTTACATTAAAGTGTTTCGTAATTTTCTGCTCTCCATGTGATGAAATTCTTAAATCAAATTTTTTTGTGTCCTCTATCAACTCCAAATTTTTACTGTGTTCTTTAGGACATTACTTTTTTTTTCCTATAAGACACACTTCTATCTACATTCTTTTTTTCAGAAGAGCAACATAGTATACCAATTTGGTGTTGTAGTTTCTTTGTTTTAAGGGACTTGGGTTTTTTTCCTAAACAAAATTATGCTTTTTGTTTATCCGTATAGATAAGTTTTTTTCAAGTTCTACACATAAGCAAGTCTCACTCAGCAGGATATATAGGAAAAAACTTTACTTTTTTTTCCTGAATGGAAAAAGCCCACTAGTGCAGTTGTATAAACCTGAAGAAACTTTTTAAAAAGTTGTTTAGCTGTCTGATTATTTTCATATGCTTTGTTGTGGATACTGCATTAAAACAATTGTTAATTGCAACTCGGAACTAGGTTAGTCGTGACCCCTGGTAGGAAAGTCGTGAAAGCCTAGTAGGAACTTTAAATTAGAAGTGGGAAAAAAAATTCTAGTTTTTGGTACTCAAAGGATTAGAATCCTCAGGAAATACATGAGTCAAATACATTTCAAAGTATTTTAAAATATTATTGATTCTATCTCAGCAAGATATTTTGTCTGCACATCTGCGCTACAGACAAGTATCAGATAATGGTAAGTCTAAAGCAACAGTTTGGAGAAGATTTATTATTCTGCCAGCTTTACTTGATACACTAAATAGCAAAAATCCTCCTGAAAAGTAATTTGTTTCCTCAGAGTGGAATTTTAAATTAATTGATGATGTTCCATTATTAATAATAATAAACTGATTCAAAAGTGTAAATAAATCTCATTAGTTTGACCCTGACACTTTTATAAAACAGTGTCAAATACATTTTTCCTGTCTATGCCATAGCAAAGTACTTTTCAGAAGTTCCTGCCAGACTCTGGCAGGTTTTATTCAGAGCCCAATTATAACAATGTGAGAGTAGCAGTTAAGACTGCCTGCTTATCTACATAACAGCTCCTCTGCTGGAGTCTCCTTCTCTGATCCCAGCACTAGCTCCCATGCCAGAAGATATGCAGCCTTGAAGGAGGGCAGATGTTGTTTGCAGAGCTTCTTAATAACTATAAAGTATAGATAATATCTGCTAGTCAAATTTGCTTGCAAGAAATATTTCTCTCTTCTGTGGTCTCTCTCAACTACTGCCACTTCCTTTTCAGCAGCCACAGCTGGCATGTGGCATGATAAGAAGCACAAGCTCAGTGACCGTATGAACTCCCTCTGCCAGTAGGTCTATGATAAGAGAATTTGGCACAAACACTAGTATAAATCAAAACCATTATTTTGAACTACTGCTGTATAGTTCTAATTGTGTCTATTGAAATATACTAAAATGAAGCCTTTATGTTCTCCCCCAGATTGCATGTTCATAAATTATCCCAATTCCAACTTTGCCAAGGTTGTTAGGTTTTCCAGTAGAAACTAGTCTTTTTCAACAAAATTTCCAACAATAATATTTCCTAAGTCTGCTCATACTATTTTTTTCTAAATATAGAAGAGAACAATTAGCCTTTGCAAGCTACATTTCTAAGGTTTCTCTGTAACATTAAAGCAAAAGTAAGTTTATAATATGTTCTTGCTCAGTCTCAAATGTTGACTAAATATTTAGCTTTGAAATGCATGTTTTTATCTAAGCTAAGTACAAATGACAAATTCCTTTCTTTAAACAATTGTCCTAAGTAAAAAGAAAACAGAAACATTGCTGCTAGAAAGGAATTGATTTTCTTTGACTTTTTAAAAATTTCCTTGAAAAGATTTTCAAATAACATTACTGTCTTAATAATAAAGAGTTACACTTTAATCAAGGGGGGAAGTCAGTGATAGGGAAGATAGGATTCAGTTCATGCTTTAAATGGGTTATATTGTTTGTTCCAACTTCAGGGGTCAAAATAAGCTGCAATGTTTTGTTTCCCACCACCCCACTGGACCTCCTCTAGAGGGAGAGATTATATCTGTAATAATCAGTACAAAGAAGGAGCATTACTTATGTGCACCTGCCAATGGTACTTTTTTTCCTAGCTGAAAATGCAGTCCGTAGACTGCAGAAATTAGCTACTGAGGTTGGGTGCCTAAAATGGTTAGAAGAGAAAGAAAACACTGTTGCTCATTAAAGACTTAGCTTGGAATTGACTCTCTATTGAAGTTTAAATTTTAAGAGAAATGGTGGTAATTATGAGAGGAGCACTTCAGATTTTCATCAGGTAACTTTACAGAGCAGACATGTAGTAGTCCAGAGAACGTACTGCCAAGAGCCTGCTTTTTTACAGAATGATGACTTAAAGAAAAAAATTTCAAAAAACTGGGTGAACAATGATGATAGAGCTGGTAATTAATTGATAAATTCATAGATAAAGAATATCTGTAGAATAACCTCTGCTGGAACATGAAAGGTTTCCAAGAAATATGATCATCTTGTCAGGAAAACATCTTGATGGACTTTGTTAGGAACCCCTAATCCTCATAACTTTATAGACGTCTATCACCATTCAGAAAGTCTGTAAGATGTACCCCATTGTAATTTTCATTAAATTCCTCTTTTCCTGTCCATTAAGGTGCTGAAATCCAATACTAAAGGCCTGTAACAAAAGCAATAGGGTCTGTCAAAGTCAGAGGGTTAGCTTCAGAAAAAAATATCTGTTTCAGAAAGAATGTGAAAAGGAGAACGAATGCCTAGCTAAATATTGTTCAAAGTATTCTTCACAAACTAAGACAAACTTGAAAAAACACTATAAGATCAGTAACGACAGAGAAATGAGGTAAGTCTTAGCAGAGCTAAACTTATTGCCATCGTAACCACCATATAGATCAGACATTATAATTTTATAAAGTACACAACCCAATGGTCCTACCATAAAAATCATATTTGAGTGCCAAGGAGACTGAACTTTCTGAATAAATTCTCCTTTCTAAAGTATATTTACCATGTTAATAGTTCAAAAGTCCCTAGTTTAGGTATGAGGTGTTTCTCTCCATAGAATCAGTACAGAGGCTACCCCACAGTCATTAGAGGAAAGGGACTGCTCTCAGTTGCCCTATCTTTAAACAGACTTTGAGCCAGACTCCCAAACAGCCATACTCCCCAGAAGGGGGGAACCTCAGCGCCATTAAAATAATTGAGAAGTCTATTTGGTATATAATATAGATGTGAAAACAATACTATCAGACCTTTTTATCCATTTCATGTGACTATGGAAGTTGTTTCTGAAATATCTGTGAGTGTTCCTTAAAATGTCTTGGCTAATTAAATATCTAAGCACCAATTCTCTTACTCATTCTTACTATTATCATCATGGAGAAGCAAGAGCAGGACTGCTCTCTAAGGGACAGGTGCCATGAGCCAAGGGAAGCACACAGCCAGCAGGGCAGGGGCCATGCTATATCCTGCAGAACTGGAGAGAGGTGAGCAGGACATACCCACAGATGATAGCCAGGGCCAACCAAAAGTCCAGCTCAAAAGGCAATATAATGGTGATGAGGCAGGTGGAAGGTCAATCCAGTGATCACTGGATACATCCATAGTAATGAAGAAGGTCTGAGGTAAAGACAGGCTGCAGATCAAGGGGCTCCATGACTGGGCACAATCACATCTACAGCTGAGATAGACATCAGCTATCCTCCAACATAGCTCAGCCAAGAACCAAATGCCCCTGAACTGAGCCTAAATAGCCCTCCTTGTCCATAGATGAGTGTGGAGGCCCCAGCTGAGGCTGATTAGGGTCATTAAGGCTTACTAGTGCACTTAAGGACCTGACAATTATTTTCTCCCTTTACCACTTCATAATTTTACTACCCTTAACCAATTATTTGAATATTCTTGGATATAACTTTGTGTTATGCAGATGCTTGTATAGATCCAACATATGACTTGATTTCACTTCAAAGAGAACACTTTAAAGAACCAGCATGTTTCGGCTTATGAGTCTTAAAAAAGTAGTTCACAGTATGAGATTCATGTAGCATATGGCCTTCTAAAGTGGGAGATAAATCCAAATAACTTTTATATCACTCAGTGTTTTAACCAATGAGACCTTAAAATGGAAATTGAAATCAGCTTTTATGTTACTGGTTGATTTTCTACTGATGCCACACTCTTCTGTGAATTCCATAAGTCACCCAAAAGGACTATCTGTAAGTGTCTTGACACCGCATAGGTTTAAAAGCACTTTAAGAGATTTTCAAGTCTTACTCTTTCATGCATGTTTTCTCTTAATGCAGTGCAAAATTATATAAAACCGATCAGGGCCTTTTAGTAATATCAGAACTAATTTCCTTTAATTACACTTGTGCAATCATTACTAAATTTAGCCCATGAATATAAGTAAAAGTGAACCATAATATGTTATCAGTCTTACAATATCAGTTATTACATAGAGGGACGTGTAGTCATAAGAAATGGCTAAAAATATGCTCATGATGAAGGGATTTTATTTTGATTTCTCTTGAACTTCATTGCAACAAAACATACAGGATTCTTGCCTTCAGAATACAGCTTTGTCACCTTCACGTATTTTGCGGTCTATTTCCAGATGATGTAACTTGAAACTAACAGATCTTTATTGCATTTTGTTTAAGATTGTGTATCTATACACGCATACTCACACAAATACACACACATGTATACCCTGAATCAATTGATTTTAAAACCAAATTTCTCTTTACAATGTCTTTTTTCTTGACCATCTCACCTGTCCACCACCAAAGTTCTCTACTATAGGGAAGATCCTTCATGCCTACTTTACTCATGTGGATATTTTTATGCAGTCAATGCAACTACTTTTAAGAGCATGGTACAGATGATACTTTTATGCTTCTCTAAAGCTCTGATATGCAAAGAAAAAGCTGTATTATATTTCTGATGTCCAACCATAAATCCCCATAGGTTACTTAAGAAATTCTGTCTAAAAAAATGATGATGTGATGGATGGAACTCACAGTAAAGTGTAGTGCTGTATCTCTTTCACTGTAAGTAAAGAATTGAATTTTTCTTTTTCCTTCTTAAATGCCTTTATTAGAGTGTTTGCTTCTACATAGTGTCTGGGATTTATATCCTTTTTCCCTCAGTGCCTCACATTTTTCAAACATTTTGGTGTATAGTGCTTTAATATAAAAGACTTAATAGAAATGTAATCCAATTCCAAACACATGGAATTTGTCAAAAGTCATATATTCATAAATGCAGATCTATTGAATTTGTTAGCTAAATTCCACAGAAAATTCATTGCTGCAGCATCTGATGGCTTAATTAGATCTAGCAACTGTCAGGATGAGTATTTCTCACCTCTAAGAGGACTAAAATGACTCTAATGTGGGATTGTATTATTCTGTACACAGAATGACTGAGACGAAGAACGAAAGTTCTTTTAACTTTCCAGAGTAAGCAGTGATTAAGAGCTTTTCAGTTTCTAGTGCCATTTATATTTTAAAGACCAAGAGCATGTTCTACCTACTGTACATCTTTGCTTTGATGTTTAGGTACTCCAAAATGGAAGTGCTTGGGAACACTCATGACTTATTAATTAATGTCAGCCATATCACTAGTTGGAAAACATGAGAGATTTTTTCAGGTCTTTGCTGCAGTTTGGAACTTATTAACCATAAGTTAAATAAGGAGAGTAATAGAAATTTGTCTAGACCTTATTTCCTTCATTTGCAGTATGAGACACCAATATACTGATATTCAGAGTTCCTGAGCATGTAATTCTTACGACATCTGTTCAGGCACATAACCTTTGAATGGCAGACTTTAGATGTATAAGGCAAAAAGACAAAATTACCGGAAGCTTTGTAGGCCTACATGAACTTAGTGAGCACCTGATAGTCACATAGACAATAAGCATAGTAGTGGTGCAGCAACAGTTTTCTTTCTGATTTCTGAAAAATAAAAACAACTGAAAAACAAATGGATTAATAAATGATTTAAACTTTAACTACTATATAATAAAAATAATTTTCTGGTTTTGACTATATAATCACTTGAGTCTTGATTAGATTTTTGTATAGAGGAACTGTATTAATCAGAATGAGACTGTTTAGAAAAGAATTAGAGTTTGTTAATGTTAGAAATTAGATATTCATCATGTGGGTACAGTGAGTGAGAGTTCTTGTAAGGACATACTCAGACTTTAATTCTTGCCCATAAACTGTAACTTCTGAGCAAGTGGATCCTTTCTTTGACAGGTTTATTTATGTTTTTTGCATAGTTTCTAAAACAATCAGAGATGCATTTTGTTGTCCTTTGGAATGGAAAATTGGATATATAAACACCTATTAACCTTTACAATCTAAAGAAAGATTGTGGTTATTGCTGCTTATTTTCCTGTTATATCACAACAGGTACTGAAAAGTGATCTTAGAGTAATCATTCTCAGAGGAGCAGGTTCTGAATCTATTGTCCTTCCATTAAAAACAGAAAGGTTTGTCTACATATTGGGAAAAAAAAAATGTAATAGAGTTTCCTAGGAGATGAGCCTGCTGCCAGCTATTTCAGATGCAAAAACAAACCCCTGCCATTAAAAGGCATCTTGAGGAATATATTGAAAGTAACCAGTTTTAGGCAAACATAGATTCGGAGAAATTACTGTACTGATTAGTGCTACTAGAACTATTGGTAAAAAGACAATCGCTAAGAGTAAGAGCTAACACCAATCTTGACAATCTATGTTCATTTCCCCTTGTTGGTGTATGGTCACTTCTGCCTGACCTAGTTCATGGATGAGATGCATGGCATCTTCGGGATTCCATTAATGTGTTTTTGGATCTTTGAGCAAGATGTTTGGTATCATGAACATTATTTGTGATATACCAAAAAAGCAATGTAGAAACTCAGACTCATAAAATAGAAAAGAGACTTCCATATGAAATTTGGAAAAAAAAAGGAGCTAGAGAATAGGAAAAAGGCCAAGGTGAAAATAAATAAAAGCTTTAATTTTACTGAAAATTCAAGAGCTTCAGTTTTGATGAGGTACGTAAACAGTGTAGTAAAAACTGACAGCAAATCCAGTGATATTAGAATATGAACACAAAAATGTTTCCTTTCCCTTGTATGCATGTACAAAAGCAGAAAATAAATAAGAGTCTTAGTTTATACAAATTGCTATCAGCAAACAATATAGTATGATAAAAATTAAAAAGAGGGTCAAGAAGATGAAAATGAGCGGTCTGTTCTGACGTATTTGATTGTTATTGTTCTGCTGTATTGGAAAGTGGTTTTGATGTCTGACTGTGGAAGACAAGAGAGATATAGCATGTGTGAACTGGCTGGTCGTGTTGTGAACGCTTTCATGTTCACTTTTCTTTTACCCTCAATTTCTTTTTGGGATCTTACATAGTGCCTGCAATGCAAAATTGATAACCTTAAATAGAAAAAGTGACTATGTTTCTATTAACAAAAACAACAAAAAAATCCCCAACCCATACCCTCCCAAAACTTTCTATACCTGTTAACATTACTATTACTATTCAATCTAAAGCCAATTGAAGCTAATGGAAAGACTCCCATTGTGGACAGAGAATTTAAATAAAAAATACAAAAGTAAAGGTGAGACCCACTTAAACTAGAGTAGCATGCTATAAGGAAAAAAATATGGAAAGAGAAAAAAAGTCTTCAAAATAAGCATCCGTAAAGAACATAAGCCACTATATGTAATCTAACAAAAGATATATTTTTGTTAATCATAGACACAAAAATAATATATCATAAAAATAACACTATGAAAAATGATCAAAATACAGTTAAACTTCAGGAAGAAAGTGGTGCTGCCATAGGTATTTTCACTGGATGCTGTTGGATACATGCCTATTGAGACAAGAAAATGTATTTTATTTAAAAGAAGAGGAAATAGGAAACAGGAAAAAAAAAGAACAACTTTTGAGAAGATAGGCTAAATAAGAGATGTTAAACTTGGTGAATATAACATGGTCAGGATCAAACTTTATTCACCTATTTGTTGTGACTGTACATGGTTTTAACACGAGTACACACTGTCCAGTATAGAGATTAGGCAATAGAAACTACACATGCAACTGGGTAGAGCATATGGCTCCTCTGAACAAAATGTAGACCTCATAATGTCTGCAGCCACTACTTGGGAAAAGGACCATGAATATTTGGATAAGGGGAAGAACAAAGGGAGTGACAGTACATAGAAAGACATGCTCAGGAGGAAGATATTTGTGAGAAAAGTAAAGCATCTGTAAAACTTGACAGACAGGAATTTGGGGGGTTCTTCTGATAGTAGGCTGAAACGGCTCAGTCGGTTTCTGTCATCAATTTGTTTCTTGCTAAATGCTAATCTGTGAACAGAAATTAAAGAACAACCTTCTTTGCTATTTCGCAAACTGTATGGTGGTTATCAAGCACCACATTTCCTGCAATGTTGATACATCAGTCAGGATAACAGGAGTTATGATCATAATTTAAAGGGTCTGTGGTCTGTCATGAGTGATTTTATTTTCCTGCATCTATTATTGTATGCAAATGTTCTTACTTACCAAACACTTACTGAAATTCTCCATTAAGTTCAAAACTAAATGGCTAGCTGACAGAGTTTAACTTTTCTCTTTCTTGCCACCTCATTCCAAGTCAAACAGTCATATTTTTTTTTTTTTTTCCTCCATAAACCACACCTCTCCAGCTTTCTGTTACTGCTCTCAGAATTTCATTTAGTCTGTTCATTTTTCACTTCTCAGCAATGATCATAGACACATGGGTGCTGAGTTTTATCATGGTCATTTGAAACGACCACTCTCCCATTTCAGTGCGCAGTTTATCTAAAAATGCAAATCACAGAACAGCTGGTCTCATCTCCAGCCTCTCTCTTTTACCCCCCGTTTGCGATATTGCTTTGCAGATGTTACATGTTGTTAACTACAAGTTATTTTTGCTCCTTTAAGGGTTGTATTTTCATGGAATACTGGCAAGACAATTCAAAAATGAGCAAATCAAAATAATACTACTGCTGTTTCACTACATATCTAGTTAAAAGAGAAATTAATTTACAGTTTTGAAATTGACTTTGCAAACCTAAAAAAAAAAAACAAAAACCCACAAATAAAATAATAAAGCTCTCCAAGCCTGACAAATTCTTTTGGTTTTCCTGGTTTGCACAAAGTGTAAGGAATAGTATATATTTAGAAACAGAAATTCGTACCTGGAGACAGAAATTCACAACAGCCTAATCAATGCTTAAAGTAAATTCATCACTTGCTTTTCTTCTTTTGTTTGGGAATATCCTAGGGAACCAGCCTTACCTTACATTGCAGAAGACAATGACATTCTGAATAAGATTGGATAACAATGGTCACTTCAAACAAGCCCTTTCGTTTCAGTTGTGCTGGAAAAACCCACAGCAAGGTGGTTGGAATAGATGACCTTTAAAGGTCCCTTCCAACCCAAACCACTCTATGATTCTGTGTTTAGTGGAGAAACCAAAGGCAGGGAAAGGGAGAGATCAAGATAACTCAGGGAGGAACAAGCACGGGAAAACAGATGGATTAGGTGATAAAAGGAACTGGATGTGAGTAAATAGGTTGTTTATTCATTCTTCTGGCTATGTCTTGTGTCTGATCAGTGCAGACTGTCCTATCCTGGCATTAAACTCCATTTCTAATTATTTCCCTGAGTGATGGGCTTTCTCTTCTGTGTGTATGTGTGTGTACAGCAGTCTGGGTGCCAGTAACTGGACTTGGACTGTGGGTCATAGGGTCCCATACGAGTGTGGTGCTGGCAACTGGTATGAGTGAAAGTATTCATGTCTGTGTGTTTACCAGCCACTATCAAGCTGGGCTAGCTGGGGCAAAAATGAAGTGGCTTGGGAGCCAGCTATGTGTCTCTGGGAATGAGATGGCTGAAGGAATGAGCTACTAGAGGGACCAGAAGGTCCAGGCTATCTATATCAGAGAGAATATGTAGTCTTGGGGTTGACTGGGAGACCTATTTTATGCATGTGCTTCTCTGTGCAGGAAGCAACTGGAGACAAGAGGATTCAAGGGCCAGTCACTGGGTAGATGGAGTGTCTAAGCTGAGTTACTGGAGGAATCCACAGCATCTGTGTCTGTGTGTGTTGGTGTGTAAATGGTGTCTGCACCAGCAGCTGGAGTAGGGTGGCAGATCTTGAGGGCTTGTATGTTCTGGTGGCACCTACTAGGGAGAGCAAAGATCCATGGGTCAGCTACTGGATAGACCACATGTCAAAGTCCAGCTACAGGAAGGATTCATTTTGTACATACAGATATATTTCCCACTAACAGAACTTCATCCTTATCAGACAGAGAGGGGAACAGGATGAGGCCATTGGTGCAGTTAGTGCTTGTGCCAAGTGCTGTGCTTTCTGTCTGTGATCTGCATGGCCAGCCATGTGTACACGTGTGCTTTATGTGTGTGCCAATGAGAAACCCTCTATCTGAAATTGCCTCCTCCCAAACAATCCATATTCAAATATCACCAGTGAAGATATGTTGCTCAACTATCTAGAAGGCTAAGAAGGAGGGTCACTCCAGTTCCTCCCTGTTGCAGATACACCGCCATGAAGGAAATTATTTTTTTGTACAAGGTCTGAAAGACATCACAAGTGGGTACTACTTGTTTAACACTCATGTCGGAGACCTGCATTTTGACTCTCATGACCATGCTATGTGTTTTACCAGATCTGGTCATTAAGTAGCACCTGTACACTTCTACTGAAATCCTAACTGAATGAAAAATTGTTGGAAAAAAAAATTTGCAAATTTGTGGTGTTACTTTTAAGGATGGACCTGTTTGGAGTGTAACTGTATAGGCAAGCAAGTCCTTCAGTCTGGCCTGTGAAAATAGCTGATCTTGAAACTTCTCCAGGGAGGTACCATAATCTCAAGGAGATGGTTGCATATCAAACATTTGCAGCACTCTGTCATGAGAGGAAAAATTAATGAAACTTTATAATTGTGGTAAATTACTAATTTTGGTTCAACTTGTTATACCAAAGTTCTGTTACAGCCAAAAGATAACAGACCATGCATATAGAATGATGAATATATTGCTAACACAACTGTGTTACTACTTTAATAACCCAAATTATCTGAATACAGAAAAGCCTAATTAATAGTACAGCTTAAACTGTTATTAAAAAAAATCAGCCCCCATCCTAGTATCTACCTCTGATGTTAGGGTCAGTCTTTCAGTATCCCTCTGGATCTTATAGTCAACACTGAAATCCTCCTCAACAAGAATGGGGGCATGAGAGGGTGGAGACAACACGTCACCAACACCCTGAGGTCTTCACCAGAAGGAGCTGATGCTGGTAGTGAGCTCCCTTCCTCCTCAGTCCTGGGGGTCCCCTTGGATTTCTTTTTATACAATTTCCCATCCCCACCTGCTCCCTTCCCCCTGGACTCCCAGAGAAAGAGTGAAAGCTGTCCTGCAGCCCCCTGTCCCCCCAGGGTCCATTTGTCCAGCAGGGACTGCCTGGGGCTGTCAGCCCCTTCCCCAGCGGCACTCAGAGCTGGAGCTCAGGCATGCTGGGCAATGGGCACTGGTAAACCCAGCTCAGCCCAAGGGCAGCCCAGCTACCTCCTGGGACCCAACACAGACTGATGCCTGCCCCCAGTAGCTGCAAAACCATATTTAACAGGGTATGAACTGCACTGGTTTTAGGCTATAAACTGGTTTGAGGTGTAAATTGGTTTGTATACTACCTTTCAACTAGCATATATCAAAGTTCATTCTGCATGAGGTATGCATTTGCATTGTTTACCTCTATGTGGCTTTATTCCCTTAAAAGATTTTAAATCCTCTCACAGTGGTAAACCTATTAATAGGAAAGTAAGTTAGCCTTCTTTAGCGGAATAAAATGACATGTAAAAGAGTGCAAGGGCTTTCCAGTTCCTAGAAATTAGTTTAGTTTGGGCATTGTGTCTTGAACTGCTAATAAATTAGCTGTCCATTGTTCTACAATGATAAATAGAGTAAGTCAGCTCATGTTATGTTAACATAAACCTGAAACAATACCAGAGAGACAAATGGTGTCACACTGATTTGGTATCAGGATGAGGGCCAAAGTATACAAACAAGATCAGTTATAAGAGTTTAGCTCTGCTACTAACAGTGAATATAAAATTTAAAGCATCAGTAATTGTGGTTTTGTATGTGCACAGTATCTGATACAAACTTACCATGTCAAGTTGTAACTTCATCTGTTATTAGTTTTACTGGCAGAACTCTCTAACAAAAGCAAAGATAATGCTTTGAATTTGCAATTTTATGGAAAAATCTAAAGTCTGATGTATGTAAAGAGCTTATGAGTAAATACAGAAAACAATAATACAGCAAGTAAAATTCATAGAAATATTATTGGTTTAATATAATAATTGCATCGAAAATATGTTACCATGATTTAAAATTAAGAAAAGAAAAATCTGCTTCGTCTGCAACAATATACCAAATGTCTCATACAGAGGCATTTGATCTGGCAGAAAACAAATGGACATTAAGATTTTGTTTTTTACCGATCCAAGACAAAGGTTTCCGGCTGCAGGCATAGCAGTCCATTGGCAGTTTCACAACATGCTGTGTTTACACATAAATTCTTAGCTTTGGCTCCTTTGAGTGTTTTGTGAGAATTCTTCCATGTTCTATCTTGCAAATATACATCAAACAAGACACTGAAAAGAGACAGACTATGCAAACTGATTCTTATATTACCTTTTATAACTATGAAGAATAGACACAAGTCATGCAAACCCACAGAGATTCTTGAAGCTTCCACCATCAGCCAGATGGCTGAATTGCTATTATGCATCTCTCCTGAAGAGCATGCAATCTCAGAGGCTCAAAGTTTCAATCATTATTCAGCAAGTTGTGAATGTCTTGTAGGTGCTTCAGGTTTCTTTGTAGTCTCCCCGAAATAGCTAGCTTTAAACATAAACCAGGCACATGGCAAATCTTAGTAGTAATTTAAATAGTGAAATACTAATCAAATAAAAATATTTGAGCCATCCTAAATGAATAGAGTACCAAAAGTATTTCTCCAACTGAGCTACATTACATTTTTGTCATGTTAGACGATGAACATAATACTGTCAAGCGTGTTATTTTGTTGATCTCCATTCAAAACTAAATTAATGTAATTTGAAGAGAGATGCAATATTACTTGCTATAAGAATGAGTTCTAAGGGGAAAAAAAAGACAATTAAAATCATCAGTGACAACATCATACTGCGTACACTTCATAGAGAGCTGTATTCTGGACTGCTAAATTGGTCTGGACTACATTTATTTTATTGTGAGTTTCTCTGTCTCTGAACCTGCTGCTGAACTAACTGTCAACATCTGCCTCTGCACTCCGGCCCCCTCATTATCCCCAAATAAATGGTAGCAGGCAGATTCACACACAGAAATAGCAGGAGTGCAGCAGCTTTAATATAGAGCTCTTGACACGACAACGCCGTCAGAATCCAAATTTAATCAACAGTGCCACCGCGTGGTTATACGTACCAGGCGTTAAAGCTCAGCCGTAAAAATGATTGAATGGCTAAAAACACGTTTGTGTTTTGAAACTGATGTCTTACTAACAGAGCAATCGAAGTTACTCTACGCGAGTTGTTAATTTTAACGGAAAAGCAATGCCAGTGTCTCCACAGCAATATGTTGCCTGTTATAAATTTTCTGTAATTACTCACCTATCTTGAAGGCTTAGTAATCCTGAACTTCCAATAAACAATATATCTTTTTTTAAGGTTTCACTACATTCCAGGGAAGGGTTCATAAAGCACTCTGAATTTTTAGGAATAATTTTATCCTTCACCAAACTGTTAGCTCTATGCCCCATTTTTTTATTATTTATTTAAAGTATATAAGAGATTATTAAGGATAATGCTGTTCTTAAAACAATGGCCTCTAATCCAGTAATTTTATTAAGAAGAGCCTTTTTCTAGTCGCAGAATATTTGCTGGTACTGCTTTAAATGACTTTTTTTAGTGTACTAAAAGGACAATGACAAGTAAATTTTAACTATCTACCTACAAAAACAGAATTTCTTTTCAAATAATAGAAAGATCTATTGTATTTCATACAGACCACAGTCCGCATAGGAAAATTCTAACTGTTCTGTCCCATGTTTTTCATATCTAAGATGTAAGGCAGCAACAGCGAGGAGGTGGAAGTGAAGCAGTAGACTTAGTGAAGTAACAATAAGATGGCTAGAATAAAGGCCATTGACAGTTTTAAATAAACAAAGGTGCCTTTGTAGTCAATCCTGTGCTACTTGATAGAGAATTTGAGGAAGGAGATAAACTAACATCTGTGCCAATGTACTTAGACCACATTGAAGCTGACAGCACATTGGAGGATGACACCCATGTGACCATGTTTCAGTGGCAAATCATTACTTCTATTCAGTGATGTCCTTTCCACACATCAGCTGCATCTAAATGGTGAAGATAAGTTTTATATTATATAATCCACACCTGCACCACACCAAAATCTGTCAGGCCAGCTTGTGCCACAGCAGCACGGTAGAAGATGCTGAGATATTCTTCTGTTAAGTTTCACAGACTTCAGTCCCTTCTCCTGACATGCAGAAGCAACAGCCACCTTCCTGGTTTGCTGTCTTCTGTCCAAGGTAACATTTGCCTCTCACATGCTACTGCTATTTCGATAAGCCCCACAGTTTGCCAGGGAGCAGCAAGAGCAGGCTTCTTCACAGGGAAAGGGTAGTGATATGGACTGAGGGCAAAAACATGAGCCTAACAGGACCTAACAGGGGAAGAGCTGGCTTGCTTTGCTCAGGCTTTTTCTAGCCCTTTCTTTCAAGTACACCAGTTGTGCTATCTCTAAGTTGGCCTGATCCCAGGCAGCCAAACCTCCAGGAGGTGGGATGTGCTCAGGGCCCTGGTACAGTTATCCGCACTATGAGAATCATTATATTACTGGTATTGAATGGCATCTGTTCAGAACTGTGACACAGCCACCTGTCGTGGTTTAACCCCAGCCAGCAGCTAAGCACCACGCAGCCGCTCACTCACTCCCCCCCCACCCAGTGGGATGGGGGAGAAAATCAGGAAAAAGAAGCAAAACCCACAGGTTGAGATAAGAACAGTTTAATAGAACAGAAAAGAAGAAACTAATAATGATAATGATAACACTAATAAAATGACAACAGCAATAATGAAAGGATTGGAATGTACAAATGATGCACAGTGCAATTGCTCACCACCCGCCGACCGGCACCCAGCTAGTCCCCGAGCGGCGATCCCCCGCCCCCACTTCCCAGTTCCTATACTGGATGGGACGTCACATGGTATGGAATACCCTGTTGGCCAGTTTGGGTCAGCTGCCCTGGCTGTGTCCTGTGCCAACTTCTTGTGCCCCTCCAGCTTTCTCGCTGGCTGGGCATGAGAAGCTGAAAAATCCTTGACATTAGTCTAAACACTACTAGCAACAACTGAAAACATCAGTGTTATCAACATTCTTCTCATACTGAACTCAAAACATAGCACCGTACCAGCTACTAGGAAGACAGTTAACTCTATTCCAGCTGAAACTAGAACACCACCTTGTGCAGTAAAAGTATTCAAACAAAGGACTTTAAAGTGTTAAAAGATCCAATAGTTTTATTTTCTTTTCTTAAATGTGTTAAACTAGGTAATAAGCCAATTAATAAATTATGATACCAGTTGTAGCACTGTAATTTGTGATCTGCATGGTATATCACTTTGTGAATAGTCAGCAAAAAAAGGTCCGCATTGCATGACTAGATGGAAAGCATACTAAGCTAAATCCATTGCTAATATGACACTACCGATTACAGTTCTGAAAGGGCAGTGTATTGGTAAGTGAGATGCATACAGCCTCATGTTCTGGTGCTTTGGCTTGAAAGAAAGGTGGGGAATGCATGAATACATACAGTACAACCAAACTATTACTCAATTAAAAAAGATGATAGAACAACCTGCATTACTTCCATGTACTCTACGGTAAGCATTCCTGAAACAGAAATATCCTCGAAGTACAGTATGGGGCTAAAAAAATTGTTGCACATAAATGAACAATAAAATGCATCAAAATAAAATTCTGAAAGTGACCTATGTTAAACTCCCAAGAAAAAAAGACTTTAAATGAAGTTCATCAACCACTGAACAGCCTTAATTTGATCCATTAAGATATAGTGTTACACAATCCATTAAAGTCTTAAACAGGACAGTGTGACATATGAACAGATTTTTCCTAAACCCCATGCTATCCTATTTGTAAACAATGATAGTAACAGCTCTGAGTCTTTCTCTGCAGATTGTGGATGCAAGAGCCAGAGGTGTAGAATACAATTAAAAGACAAAGAACTTAAATTTATTTGCTGAAATAAATTAAGATTTACCTTTAAATAAATTTAAAAGAAAAATATTATCAGAGCTGTGATGCTGGAATTCAAATACTAATTCTCAAAACACAAAGCAGAAGTCTCCTTATATAATTGATTCTCCCTTTACCATAAATCTGGAAGGATTCCAAATTATGGGATTATTTTTTTCTGGTCATGGAGGTAGTTATGGGAAATTCATCCTTTTTTTTTCAGAGCATAATTGGCTTATACTATTAAACATTGATCTTAATTAAAAAAAATAAACCACCAAGTTCTGTAAAATTAATAGAAAAAACTCCAGCAGGTAACAGGTATAACGGAAAAGTGGGGGGAAAAAAATCAGTTATTTGAAAAAAGTGCCAAAATACAGTCTCTATATACAGCTAAAGGGAAGGGACAGAACACCGGCCTGACAACAGACATAATAGCAGAGACCAGGCATACAACTAGGCTTTAGGCAGAAAAAGAGAAAGTTGTTCACTATCTTTGAAAGTTTCTTCAACACAGAAAATCATTGCATTGCTAGCAATGCAAGGCTGGGGGAAAATAAACAGTATTGTGTTTTAACCTGACAGGCAGCTAAACACCACACAGCTGTTCGCTCACTCCCCCACAGTGGGATGGGGGACAAAATTGGAAAAAAAGGTAAAACTCATGGGTTGAGATAAAGACAATTTAATAGGATAGAAAAGGAAGGGAAAATAATAATAATGATAAAAGGAAATACAAAAGTGAGGAGCAATTGCATTGTGCATTGTACACCACCCACTGACCAATGCCCAGCAGTGGGCAGCGGGCCACCTCCCCTGCCCCGGTCAACTCCCCCCAGTTTTATTGTTCAGCATGACGTCATATGGTATGGAATATCCCTTTGGCACATTTGGGTCAGCTGTCCTGGCTGTGTCCCCTCCCAACTTCTTGTGCCCCCCCGCCAACCTTCTTGCTGGCTGGGCATGAGAAGCTCAAAAATCCTTGACTTAGTGTAAGCACTGCTCAGCAACAACTAAAACATCAGTGTGTTATCAACATTCTTCTCATACTGAATCCAAGACATAACACTTTACCAGCTTCTAGGAAGAAAATTAACTCTATCCAAGCTGAAACCAGGACAAGTATGTACTGAAGACTTGTTTATACTCTCTTTTATTTCTATTAATTAAAATTAATAAATTTCTTTATTTTAATAAGTCCATTCCTTTAGTTTCTGCTCAGATGAAGATAGATTTCTAGATTCAAAATGTTTTGGGGCATGGTCTTTAAGAAAAAACTACCAATTGATCCACATTTGGCAGGCAGATTCAACTTCAGAATCTTGTCACAGCTTAACCTGAAATACATAGTTCTATGACTTTTTAAGTGTGCACAGATAAAACCTGCTTACTACAAATGCGTTGAATTTGTGACTTCTCAGTCACAAAAAAAGATAAAAAGAGAAAAGTAAATCATTGAACATCCAAAAAATAGTGTATTATCTACAAAAACAGCAGTGCTGAAGGAAGAAATGGGAATAAACAAGTTGTACAGATCACAGTTTCATCCACTTTCACATTTCAAGCTGTCTCATATTTCAAAAGCAAAGCAACATCAATGTTAGTAAAACCAAACCAAATCAAAACAAAAGAAATTGTGGCCTCTTAGCTTGAGAGGCTGCACTATTACAAGTTCAGCTGTGAATTGGTCAGTTACTTATCAGATGGTTGGTAACATGGCAAAACACCAATCATCCAATTTATAAACCCAGATAGAACAATTATGCAAAAATGCTTGGGAAATGATATGATTAAAGGTCAAGCTAATACATTAAAGGAATCCATATGGGCTTCAGCTCAAGCAGACAATGAGGAATGATCCTTATAGGTCCACATACAAGCAAGTGAGGTGACCCATGTATCAATTCAAAGTTTATTCACAAACTAAGTGTGAAATTCAACTTAGTCTTATGTATCATTAAAAAGTGAATTTTCACTCGTAATAAACAGTCTGCTGTCAGCTATATCATGTAATACAAAGTTTCATTTTTATCAAAGTTCTAGTACGGATCTAATGTGAAACTATATGAACTGATGTAAAGTTGGGGGGGGGGGTTAAGTTTATACAAAGTTCTTGTATAAAACCCTTAATGATATTGAACTATAATGTCTATAGCAAGAGTACATACCAGAAATTAGCATACTGTAAAACAGTCTATTTGCCTTCATGTATACAAACCTATTTCATTTTCAAATTTGAGATTAGTTCTCAACTAATCTTCAACTTCTAATAAAATAGTATGGATATATCTTTATTAAACAAAGCCAAACCAAATGAAAACAAAAAACCTCTTCCTTGCCCTTACATCAGAAGTCATAATGTACTGCAGGAATTAAACTGTGAAGCTAAAACTCAAGGGGACTGATACCAATGAGCAACTAGGAAAAAACAGAAGACAAGTAAATCCAATGAAAGAATTAAAACACTTCGTGCCAAAACTGACTATTATAGCAGAGAATACTAATGAAATCAGCTGAAGTGTAAGGAAGTGCCATAGAAAATATATATGGAGCAGATGGACTGTGTAAGCAAATACATATCTTCTGAGAATATTTGTAAAGAACTTCATACTGGGGTGTTACAATACGCCACTAAGATTATTGAAGGCTGCAGATGATTATAGGAAATACTAGACATTCTTAGGAAAAGGATTGGCAAAATATCATTTTGCAAAGTACTGGAAAAATACTACCGTACCCAGAGTTTACAGCTGTCACAGAGGAATTCAGAGGTGGAGAGTCTCAAGAAGAGAACTACACCACTCAGTGACATAAAATCTGAAAATTAATTATTAAGCAAGGTATGGACAGCAGGGAGGTTGTCATTTCTATTGCAAGGTTTCTAATCTATGTCACACTTTCACACAGTATGCAGAACACAAACAGACCCCCACAGTCCAGTTGGGAGCCAGGGCAAAAGTACACTGGCTTCCAACACTTTGGTGTATGTGGATGTGGGCTGACAGTGCAGCACCTACATGTCACAGTTTCACCACGTGTTCAGATTCCTACATCAAACCCCTGGATAAGGATGTTCACCCCAAGAGGCTGTTGCGTTCACTATTACTTGTTTTCTAATTAAATTTATTGGCATAAGTCCCCAGTGACCTCTGGTCACATAAACCCAGAACAATCTCTTTCAGTTGCTCTATATATTAAGTCAACTAGGGATTTTTACCTGAGCTACTATCGCTTCCTAGACTTTCTTAACCTCTTCCCCCTACGTTACCAGAAGGATGAAAACTGTTAACAGTTCATCTGTGCTTCATGAGGTGTGCTCCATTAGCAGTCACATGGCCAGGCATCAGGCTTCACACTCGGAAGTGCTTTAATGAATGAGTGTTTTGCAGGAAGCCAACAGAAGCCTCTCTGAGCCAAAAGACCCGTGGGGCCAGTTCGTGCTGGGGAAGGGGTGCGGGGACACTGTGGAAAGCCCTGGCCAAGACCAGCCCATTCATTCAGCTTACTTCCAGGCTGCGAACGCAGGGGCAGCAGCAGGTTCGAGGTGCCCCGCAAACATCCTTGGGCAGAGCTGCTTGCTGTTTCACTTCTCTCTGCCCTGTGCTCCCCCACGGCGAGGACATGCACAGCAACTGGCCCTGACAGGAGGGTCTCCATCACTGCCAACAGCAGTGGTGCTCGGACATGGCAGAGTTGCCCTCTGGAAAGCCGCAGGGGCCTTTGCTGGGCTCTACAGGAGCCTTTGCAGGGCCCTAATAACCCTACAGATTGCCCCAGGGCCTTATCCGGGCTTTGCTGGGGCCTGCTGGAGGACCCTGCTGCCCTCCAGAAGTCCCCCCATTCTAACAAATCTAAAAGGTTTCTGAACCTCACATCAAAATACAAACTGGCAGTATAAATCTAACAAAAAATATGTGAACCATTAATAATTCTAACACAATTTATTACCCAGTGGTGATCCTGACAGTCATTGTTGATGGTGGAAAGCTGATGATCTTACTGAATTATATAAGCTGGAGCTTTGGTTAATACAGTGAAAGAGTAATTCAGGAGAAATATTGTTTGTACTCATCCTGCTTCTGCTGAGGAAACTATACAGCACTTTTGGATGCACCCTGTGTTCTGAGGACAAGACCGAGAGAACAGTTGACACTACAATGAAACAGGGATACGGAAAGGAAGCATAGAAGAATAAAAAGTCCTCAAAGGAAAAGATAAAGTACGGTGGATTAAAGTTTTGCTGCTGGATTACTGGTGGCAGTAACAAAAATTGAATGTAGTGAATTCATCTGAATCCAGCTAATACATCTGAGCTCTATAGTATACCATAGTATTAGTTAATTATGCTTATCATATGTTTAATCATGGTTTACCTTGCTTGCCTGCCAGGTGCCCAGCCAGCCACTCTCTCACTCCCCCTCCTCAACAGGATGAGGGGAGAAAACAAGATGGAAAATCTCATGAGTCAAGATAAAGACAGGCAGATCACTTACTGATTACCATAATGGGCAAAACAGACTAAACTTGGTGAAAGTTAATTTAGTTTATTGTCAATTAAAACAGATTTGGATGGTGAGAAAAAAAGAGATAAAACCCACCTTTCTCAACCCCCATTTCTTTCAGGATCAACTTCACTCCTTCATCCGCAACTTCTCTACCTCCTCCCCCCTGCAAGCATCACAGGCAGATGGGGAATGGGGGGTTGTGATCAGTCCATAACAGCTCCTCTCTGACACACCTTCCTCCCCACACTTTTCCCCTGCTTCAGCATGGGTCCTTCCTATAGGCTGCAGTCCTTCAGGATAAACCTGCTCCAGTGTAGGCTGTCCATAATCTGTGGTTCCTTCAGGAAATATCCACCTGCTCCACCCTGCGCTCTATGTGGATTGCAGGGAAATACCTGCTTCACCACAGTCTCCTCCAGGGGCTGTAGGGGAATCTCTGCTCCTGCTCAGGCACCTGAAGCACCTTCTCCCCCTCCTCCTTCTCTCACTTTGGTGTCAGCAGGGCTGTTTTTCACACTTTCCCCCTCCTCTCTCTGTCCAGCTTGGCTGATGGGTTAAGTGTTGGCCAGTGATGGGTACATTGGAGCTGGCTGGAACTGGCTGTGTTCAGCATGGGGCAGCCCCTGGCCTCTTTTCACAGGGACCACCCCTGGAGACCCTTGCTGCCAACACCTTGCCACGTAAACACAATACAAATTGTAATGAGCAAATAACAAGAACCTGGGGGGAAGTGGCATCACCTTAATTCTGAACCTGCAAAGCTGGGTCCTCAGGCCTTTCCTAGTCTAAGTGTTACATCACTGTTACATCACTAGTGCTGATGGACAAAGCAGCTGAAGTGCATGCAAACCTATCAGATCTCTCACTCTGCTTGTGAAACTAAAAATATTTAAATTTTGCCTTGTTCCTTCCTTACAAATTTTTTTTGCTTCTCAAGGATTTGTATCATCATGGTCAGTCTGGCTCCATGACCCTGTCACAGCTTGTCAAGCAATCAGTCTGTAGTTCCCTGGGCAGCTGTGAGGGATTGTGAACTGGAGAAGAAAATTTGCTAATCCATTACAACCATGAAGCTTAATCTTCAGCATCTGTAATCTCAACAAGACCAAACTAAAGGCAGACTTTTTTTTTTTTTTTTTTTTTGGTCACGTGGCCAGATGTGTTTATTGCCTCAATCAGAGACTGGAACCTTGTACATATATTTGATCGGGGGGGGAGGGGAAGGGTGTGTCAATCAAATGTTACTATCTGCAATTATATCCTTACTTTTTTCCCTCCATGACTAGAACTTAGTTTTGCTTTCATAGACCAAAACTGTAACCTGAAGAAAATGGTAGATGTTGTATTTACATGTTTGCTCCTAGGAAATTCCACTTTTTTATGTATTATTTGTTAAGAAACGGTTCCACCTTGCAGGTTCTTAGAGGTTCGTATGCATCCCTACTACCAGAAAAGTCCAGGAGTAAGTCTTGCCGATCTGCCAGAGAAAATCTAAAGGTGAAGAAAGAAGGTAGGGGTAAATCTTCAGTCTTTCTGCTGAATATAGAACTGTCTTAATGTGGCTTATTCAACTTTTTCTCCCACTAACATAAGGGGCAAGCAGGGGGGATTCTGAGCCTGTGGCTTGTCTGGCTTCATATTTCTTTAGTAGAAAAATTTGCTTACTGCAGTAGAATTAGAAGCAAGTATCTTAGAAATCAGTCAATACAGTTTTAATCATACCTAGAGCAGATTACAAATTAAGTTAACTGTCAGAAGGCTTATTGCATTTTGTGTGGCATTTTTCCTCCCCCTTATTAGAACAGCTTGATTTCAGCGAGGAGGGAGTTGGTGCTCCTCTACCTCTGGGTATTTTTAAGCATCCACCATTCTTTTTTCCATAGTATTGTGAAGTAGTATTGTATTGGGTTTACATGGCAAGATTTTGATAGCAGAAGGGCTGCAGGTGTTGTGTGAGAGACTGAAAGAGTTAATGTCTCAAACATTGTGGTGGGGCAAGTTCTGCTTAAGGACAAACTCTGCATAACAATGAACTCTGCCTGCCAAGGAACCCCAGATGAAGAGAAGCTCAGCAGCACCCATCAGCAAAAGGACTGGGAGGTTGTGCAGGAGAGTGCACAGCTCCCTGTTCTGGTGTGTCCCAATCCAATGTTGGGGAAGGTTTCAATATGATCCCAAGAACGAGATTAAGACACAAATGAGGTCAAATGCCGTATACCCAAAAGAGTTTTTATTATCAAAAGTAGAAAATAGTGATAGGATAGAATGGAAGAAAAGGCAGAAATCAAGCAAGCAGTCAGGATAGAGTTGCAAGTATAGTCACCACCATGGATCCAGCGCCGTCCTGTTGGTCCTCAGTCTTCAATTCTTCAGTGGTGGGTGCACACCACAGCTTGTCTCCACAGTCTTTTATAGGGCATATTTCAATGAGGCATGCACATATGTATTGCTCATGCACTGTTCATACGCTGCAGGTTTCATCTGTCACACAACCTTTGCGTGGTCAACACCAGAAACAAGTATCTTATCTGAAAGACTACAGTTTCCGTGAGAATGGTGGCCTCCACATTCCTCCATGCTTCGCCAGCTTCAGCCTGTTTTATCTCCTGAATGCCTCAGTGGCCTAGTAATTGTGCTTATGGATGGAGGAATGTCCTGCTTAGACAGACCATCTCAGAGATAAAGGGCTCGAGATAAGCAGTTCACAATTCTTGAGATGACTGGCTTGAGATGACAGTCCAGTCTCTCACACCTAAAAATCTTTGAGACAAACAGCTCAAATAACAATTCAGTCTCTCACATGATGTGCTGTTCTGATGTGCTGAGCAGGGCAGCTCACCATGCATGGCCAAAGATCACATCTGCAGGGAAGGGGAAGTTACTGCCCAAAAGACCCCCAAGCCTAAAGGCTCACAAACTGCTGAAGACACCTAATTAGCCTAATAAGTTCGAGTGCCCACCCAAAGGAGGGGCAAGGATGATAAAAGGATGCAAACTGAAGCCCCAGGTGTGCAAGCCCACTGGAACTAGGTCCCTTGGCTGACTGAACCAATGCTGGACCCAGGACTGGTGAAATCTTTCTCTTTTCTCTCTCTCTTTTTTTTCCTGTAATCCCTACACCTCATCCCTTTAGACATAAACCATTGACCAAGTCTGGGACTAGGAGTGGATCCAGCTGCTCCTGGGGTCCTCTCTGAGAAGGAGTCTAGAAAGCAAGTGGGTCTGCTCTGAACCTCGTGACTTAACAGGAGGGATCTCCTTATTGTCTGCCCTGAACTGATTCCCAAATAAGCAAGGCCTGTAGTATATGTTGGGTGATGTATGGTTAGCACATGTTACACAGTTTACTGACATAGTTTCATGCCAGTTTTTGTTGTGAGCATACCAGTTTTTGTGGTGAGCATGCTCATCCTTGTTGTGAGCAAATAAAAATTGAGTTTTGTGAGTTAAAGGATCCCTGGTGTCATTTCACCTTAATCCTGACCTGGGAATCAGCAAACCTGAGTCATTGTCCTGAGAAACTGGGACGTGACAAGACTCCCTGGTCTGTCCAGCCAGCGTTGTGACAGGTGGCTTCTGTGAGAAGACACCAGAAGCTGCCCGCATATCCAACAGAGCCAGTTTCAGCTGGCTCCAAGGCAGACCTGCCTCTGGCCAAAGTTGAGCCAATCAACAATGTTGGTAGTGTCTCTGTGATAATGTGTTTAAGAAGGGGAAAAAATGCTGTGCAACAGCAGCTGAAAGAGGGGAGTGAAAATGTGTGAGAAAAGCAATCCTGCAGACACCAAGGTCGGTAAAGAAGGAGAGGAAGGAGCTGGTCCAGACATTGGAGCAGAGATTCTCCTGTAGCCCCCAGAGAAGACAATGGTCATGCAGCACCATGGTCACCCTGCAGCCCATGGGGAACCTAACACTGGAGCAGGTGGATATGTCCTGAAGAAAGCTGCAGTCCATGGAAAGGCAATGCAGGAGCAGGGTCCTGGCAGGATCTACATCCTGTAGAGAGGAGCCCATGCAGGAGCAGGTTTTCTGGCAGCACCTGTGACCTCATGGGGGATCCACGCTGGAGCAGTCCATTCCTGAAGGACTGTAACTCATGGAAGGAATCCATGCTGGAGCAGTTCTTGAAGAACTGCAGCCTGAGGGAAGGACCCACATTGAGAGGGCCATGAAAGACTGTCTCCCGTGGGTGGGACCCCCTGCTGGAGCAGGGGAAGAGCATGAATAGGAAGGAGAGGCAGAGGCAAAGTGTTATGAACTGACTGCAACCTCTATTCCCTGTCCCCCTGTGCAGCTCAGGGGGACGAAGTAGAAAGGTCAGGAATGAAGCTGAGCCTGGGAAGGAGGGAGGGGTGGGGGGAAGGTGTTTTTAGATTTGTTCTTATTTGTCATCATCCTACTCCATTATTAATTGGCAATAAATTACATTAATTTCCCAAAATCAAGACTGTTTTGCTGGTAGTGGTAATTGGTGAATGACCTCTAAGTCCTTATCTCAACCCACCAGCTTTTCATCATATTTTCTCCTCCCGTGCTGTTGAGAAGGGGGAGTAATAGAGTGGCTTGGTGGGCAACTGGCATCCAGCCAAGGTCAAACACCTACAAGAATATTTGAAAGGATATTATTGGTCATCCAGTTCAGTCTCTGAAAACTCACAATATTTTACAGATAGCTTTTTAATCTTACCTTTAATGTCTCCAAAGTTTGTGTAATAACTATTTCATAAGAGAAGTCTTTCTATACTCTGTCCTTTTTCTCAGAAAGTTCTTGTAATAACCAAAGTAAATTTATCCTTCTAACTTGGCCCATTACACCTTGTTTTATGACTAATGTTCAGTGTGACTAGCTCTTCCTTTCTCTCATATTATTGCCCTTTAACTATTTATGTAGAGTTATCATGTTCCTCCCTAAATGCCACCTCTTTAAGCTAAATAAATGTTAATTCCTTTAATCTTCACTTATAAGTTATGTTTTATGTAGAAATAAATCAAGACAGAGTTATGTGGGATTGTGTTTTTTTCCAAACACTAACATAGTTAAAATAATTTACTTTTCTCTGAAGTTCTACAGTTGACTTAAGGAAAGCATCTTTCTTCCCCCCAGAGCAGAGGGATGGCAATAGGAAAAAGTTCATAACAGGTCGATTCTTCATCTCCTTGAGTTGTGATGGTTTTTGGAAAAAACGGAGCAGCTTAAAATAGTAGCTATAAAACAAGATCTCTGAGCTTTACATTTTATTCTGCATTAGACCTTTCAACATGTGTTAACAGTGTTATAATTCAGATAACTAGGTTTTCTAGGATTTGCACCAACAGAGCAATAATACTGCTTTACTACATTTGATTGTTTCTGCCTACAGAAGGGAAAAAAAAATGTAGATAACTATTTCTCAATTACTTTTTTTGACTACAGAAATAAAAGGTCCTATTCATCAGACCATGAATTTCTGTCAATGTGATACCAAAGAATTTTCATGCTCCAGAAAGTCCCCAGTCTCTTACAAATCCTTGATTTTTAGATTCTTTCCCATTTGTGATGGTAAATACCAAGCTTTGAAGGAAACAATATGTATGTATTAGCTAGTATGCAGTCCCTCTAGGAACAGTTTTCTCAAGCAGAAGAATTGGTGCTGAGTTTTGGAATTTTGACTTCAGGCAAACTCTAGTGTGGTCTTGTGGTGTGAATATCCATAAGCAGCTAAAGTGCACTTAGCAAGCTCCTGAAGTTCACCTTGGTTTTCATCCAAAACTGTTGGCACACTAGGAGGCTGCTCTGAAATGTGAGCCAAAGTTCAGTGGATTTTGAAGGTCAAGAAACTTACTCCAAAGGCACCCTCCTACTCCAGATTAAAACCATAAACATATAAGTTGCACCCAGAGAGTCCAAATTGCAGGTCAGGTCCAACTGAGACCAAATTGCCTTATTTATGAGGAACAGTAAAAAGTTTCTACACTGTTACCTATGGGCAAGAAGTGCCTCTGACAACAAGCAGACTGGGGAGCAGCTCTGCCAACAGAACTGGGGTATTGGCCTGACAATGAGCTAAGTGTGAGCCAGCAGCATCTTGGGCTGTATCAAGAGGAGCACAACCAATAGATTGAGGGAAGGGATTCTTCATGGCTGCCTGATGCTTGTTAGACCACATTTAGGTACTGAGGACAGCTTGGGTACCCCAATACAAGAAAGATGTTGATCAGCTGGAGTGAGGTCAGGGGACAGAGGTGGTTGAAGATGAGGGACTTGAGGCTTCTTCAGTCTGGAGAACAGATAGCTTTGGAGGGGGATTGCCTGTCTGTACCGACAGGATGGGTCACGGAGACAATAGGGCCAGCCTCAGGGTTGCATAGTGGGAGAATGAGAGACAATAGACAGAAATGGAAACAAAACAGAGAGAGAGGTTATAATGAAAAACTTGCATGGATGCAGTCTCCACCCTTGGATTTTTTCTAGACTTGACTGAATAAAGCCCAGGATAAGCTAGTATGATCTTATAGGTGACCCTGCTTTAGGCAAGGTATTAGGGTAGGTGATCTCCTGAGGTTTATTCCAACCTCATCCTGTGATCCAACAAAACTGAAACAAAAAAGAAAACCAGGTATAGGCGGGTCTTGTGAGAAAGAGAGGAGACAAATGTGCCTCTCCAAACAGGAGATGAATGTGCCTCTGATGATGATATTTTTCAGGAGGAGGTCTGTAGTGGTAAATTGGACAGGTGTACATAGATGGAAGCAGCCTGAAGAAAAGGCAGTTTATTCTGGGGTATATCTTATCTCTCTGGGCTCAGGTAGTGATGCAGAACTTGCGCTGTGCTCTCACTTTTGCACTCTCCTTCCAAAGAGAGAAGCTACAGTCTCCTTCACTCCTGCAGAATCCTGCAGCTTATCCTCATTCTTCCCTTGCACTCCATCAAAGCCCACAAAATCAGAGCTGTGGTGGGAGGTAGCTTCCATGTAATTTTCTAGGCTAGCTTAAGGTGGGCTTGCTAATAAAAGGTGTATCACTTTTACTTTAGAAAAATCATTGTGAAAAGCATTTCAAATGGTCTCAATTTCTCACATGCTGGCAGAAGAACTAGATTGACTGGAGAGAAGAAAGAGGGACTGTATTCATTTCTTCAAATATTGCAGTCTTTTCTACAGTATTCTGAGATGAGCCACTTAACAAAGAAACCTAACTGTATGTTTATCAGTCTGCACGGTTTTAAACTTTGAGTTCTGGAAGGTTAGAAATAGAGTTAAAAATTTACTTCTTGGCAGTACATTCTTTTATTCCCCACACCGCATCAGCTCATGAGAGCAAATAGGAGGTTTTTCCATCTGTTTCAATCCTATTAATGTTTTAAATCTCCTTTTCTCATAATCTCTTTTAAATATGTTTAAAGAGATGTGGACCTGCTGTTACACTAAAACAACAAACTAGATTAGATTAAATAGGACAATATTTTTCTCTGGATTTGATCCACTTAATATAAGAATCTCAGATTTGGTGTCATTATTCTTGTAGCTTGGGATTTGATCCTATTGTTTGAACCAGGTTAATTTATTCAGAAATAAGTTGACATATGCAGAGCTCAGTTCTCCATTGGTTTAAATCTGGTTGGCCTCAGCTAGGATGATTTTACAGATACTGTTATTCTTACAAGTCCTATCATTTAATAAGCCTACAATATTATTGCATATGCATAAAAAGTGCTCAGAATATAGTTCTTTTTTTTCCCTGAAATGGTTTTACAGCACACTTCACCCTTTATCTTATATTCTTTAAGTGACTAAGAAAAAAGAGAGGATTAACAAGAGTAGAAATGTGTCTTACAGTAGGGGGGTTACATATTTATAGAGAACACTGTATTTAAAGAAAATTACAGTAGTAAAGTCTAAATTGTAATAATTAGGGAATATTAATGCTATCTATACATAACATAGAGCCTGCCATATAGATATGCTATTGGACATTTGCCCAAGATGCTTAAAGTAAGATTTCAACAATTTGTGTTTGCCTTTGAAGAACTGCATTTAGAAAAATGGAAAAAAAGTTTAAAGAAAGGTGTGGGGGGGTGGGGGTGGGGGGGGCATACTTGTTTTAACAAATTCAGTAAAGAAGCATAGCATCATATTTGTTCCTTGTATTTGTTCCTTTGCATCAGAAAGAACATCAGAGCTGATAGATCCTTGTACCTATTTCTTGACCAACTGAAATGGTTCATGATAGTAGTGGATTTTAATCTTCTTTGTTAATAAGCTATTGGATAAGGCAATACTCATTGATGCTGGTGAGTCTGATGATACTTGTTTCAGCTGTGATGTGGGAATCCGAGGTTCAGATCCAAATAATTGAGGAAAGTGTTTAACTGGAGAGCTAGTCTGACTGTATCATGAAGTCAAAAACTAGCCTAGAGAGGCAAAGAATCACAAATTAATGCAGACGACACATCTCCAACCCTACCAGGTACATACTGTCTACAGTATGCCCTCAGTATTTACTAAAGCCTGCTGGTGCCTACCCACAGGCCTCACTGTCTGTTTTCAAACTTCATGCCAAGAAAGGTTCTTTCTGGTTTACATTCATGTCTTTGACTGCTCCACTCTGAATGGCAATCTTGTATTTATTGCATTTGGTGACACCAGCCTTGTTCTTCCTGGCTTCTGTGTTTTCATTAATTTAAGCCCCAGCAGCATTATGCTGAGAACTTTGGAGAGTCTTTTAATTCCTACAAGGAGGAGGGAAGTTTTCTGAAGCAGGGGGTACAGAAAGCAGTTTGGGAGGAGAGAAAGAGGTACTCTACACAGAAAAAAAAGCAGCACAAGGATGAAAAAGAAAGAAATTATAAAGAGCAGAAAACAACCAAAGTGTTTACAAACCTCATATGAGGCTATTACTTGGATATACATTTTTATTTACCACAGTCACCTAAGTCCTTTTGATACCTGAGAAAATCATAAAATCATAGAATAGTTTGGGTTGGAAAGGATGTTTAAAGGTCATCTAGTCCGACCCCCCTGCAATGAGCAGGGACATCTTCAACTAGATCAGGTAGCTCAGTGCCCCATCCAAAATGACCTTGAATGTTTCCAGGGATGGGGCATCTACCACCTCTCTGGGCAACCTGTTCCAGTGTTTCACCACCCTCATCATAAAAAATTTCTTCCTTATATCTAGTCTGATTCTACCATCTTTTAGTTTAAAACCATTACCCCTTGTCCTATCACAACAGGCCCTGCTAAAAAGTCTGTCCCCATCTTTCTTATAAGCCCCCTTAAAGTATTGAAAGAGCTGGTTTGCTCTTCATTTGGCTCCAAATCATTCTGTCTTTCAAGAGTCAAAGTCCAGGACTGTGACAACTTCCTTCTAGACTACTGACAGCCACTGAAATGAACGTCTTTCAAATGCACGGATAAGGGAATTTAAGCAAGAGCCAGACATCCAGGATATGTTTTTGTAATTCCCATGCCTTTCCTAATTCATCTTGCCTGTCTGAACATGAAGGCTGACACAGTTGTGCTCAAAGCACAGTAGGGGTGCAGATGCCTCCATTACGACCTCACGATTTTTGATTCAAAAAAGTCTTTAAAGGTTCTGTCTTTGGAGAAATACTTAGCAGTTATGTTAAAGCTGTTCACCTGTTTCTGTATCTGATTCCTGTAGCTGTTGACATACATTTATATCTCTCTTAATGTTGCCACAATTTGGGCAGATGCTTATTTTTATTTTTGTTGATCATGATTTTTGAAGAGTCCTGGTTTATGTTCCAGTAATGAAACTGACATTTATTACAGACCCAGCCTATTTCATTGCCTCTTGGTCTTATTCAGCCAGCTTATTTGTCTTTAATGTTCATGCCATTATACTATTTCACCTCCCTAAGTTTGTTCTCTTAATGTTTAATACAGCTCAACCAGCTGCACTTACAATAAACTTTAGGTTTTTTAATTCATGTGAGTATGCTGAGAGGAGGTCACTAAGAACCAGAACTCTTCTGCTTTTAAAAGAGAACAGCTACCTACCATGTTGCAAGAAGTCTGTTTTGATGCCTTTTGTACCAATGCAACCTTTAAAATATTTTCTTTTTAGCCTCCGTCAAATTTCCCAGTATAGCAATATAGAAGTTGACTTGATATTTTTAAATTATTTTCCTTTTTTAATATTAAAAAAAAATTAGAACTTGTTGATGCTCTCTGTGTGGTCCTATCTATGATCAGAATGTGACTGATGGTAAAAACTCTACTGATTTAGTGACACTGAAGTACTTCTGTTGGAGTGAACTAAGGTAATGTTAACCACACCAAATAAATTCTCTTTTGGGCAGCAAAACCTACCTGGGAGCCTGAGCAAATACACAGGCAGTTAACCCTAATGGCTGATCATTCCCCTGTAGCTATGTTGACTGCAGAACAGAGGTAACTCAGACTCATCATCACATGTTCATCTGAGCTGCAGTATGAGAAGGCATAACCCAGTGACCTAAGATTTTAAATATAGGTATATAAAATCAACCAAGTACATTCATCCCTCTCTAGCACCCTGTTCTGTGTGAACGAATTGCTGCACATTTATACTTTCTCTCTAGTCATGTAATTCAGCAAGGAATTACTGCAGAGTAGGAAGAGTAGCAATCTGGACCTGATCCAGACAAGCAGCCTTTTTGTCATATCAAAAATTCCAGATCCCACAAAAGTCCATGACTTGGCTGGATTAGGAAGAAAGTATCAATCCTTAAAGCTTAGTATTAGAGATTTCTTTATGCCTTTTTAATAACTCCTCTGGAGTTATAAAGCAGCACCCAAATAGCTAATGTGTTGAGTTTCAGTGGAGTAAGCATGAAACAATTCCTTTTTCTTTGTTTAAATGCGGATTACACCAAATAACATATATCCAAAGTTATTTGTCATTTCTCCTGAAATAGCTAAAGAAATTAACTTTTTTATTTTCTTTTTTATATCTATAAGCAAATAAACACATTATTAGAAGTCAGAGAGAGTGTTCACTACATTAATTTTTTTAATTTAGATTTTCTAAAATTAAGTTTTTGTGTCACAAGTCTAGTGCTCTTCAAAAATAGGTGGGTAATAGTTCCTTTAGATTTTAAATATTGTGTCATCCTTAAGAAAACATCTATAAAATATTTAGTAGATAAGGTTATTTAGGTCATACTTAGGGCAGCTACTCATCAATGAATAAGGCAGTTACAGAAACTGGGCACCTTAAACAGAATGCTGCAGAAAACATGTCACTGTTGAACTCCCAACTCACAAAAAAAGTAGTACTCCGTAGTCACGTAGACATTATGATTGGTAAAACATCCAGTGGAAGGCCAAGTATATTAAGACACCTTTCATTCTTCTGAAGAATGTGGTTTAGTAACTTCTAGCTTGACTGAGGTGAGCAGAAAGAAACCCAAGAGGCAAGGTATCTGGCTTTATTAGGCTGTAACACAGCAATTAACTCTGAGATATATTCATCACTACTTTGTTAAGTGTGAGCTAAAAATCTGACTGAGGACTGCCATCAGGAGTTATAAAATAGTTTTCTACTGTTGGTCTTCAGACTTTTGCTTGGGATGTTGCCCTTCATTGCCACAGACTAACACTCACAGCTGGGGGGGGGCATAGTTTGTGCCCCTCTACAGAACGTTAGTAGTCCCAGCTCAGCATGTTTATGGTATGCCTCTGTCCACTGACTCCAGCTGCAGTACTGCGTCTTAAATCAGTATTTCCCAGAAGCTCCTGAGACTTATCTGCCTGTTTATGCTATACCTTCCTCTCTCTTCCAAGACATCATTTCAGTCCCTTTTGGGCAGAACATTAATCTTTCTTCTGCAAGCTGAGATAGTTTATGCAGCCTTTGGTGAATCTAAATAAGGGATTTGCTACTAGTAGGCAAATACAGGAAGTTTATCCTGATGTAGTTAGGCAACGAACCAGCCTAGGCAAGGGTGCCAGCCAGGAAACTCTTTGAAAATTATGTATAGAGATCCCTACTGATTCAGGACCCTTTTAGGCAGAAAGCACATATTACAGAAACAAGATACTGCTGGCAAATAGGGCTTCAAGACAGGAGAAAAGTCTTTTGGAAGAAGAATAGCTGTTTAGGCATTAAGTGGAGACGGGAGGCACCACAGAAGGGATCGGATATGTACAAATCCTTGCCTGCTGTGAAGGGGAAGTGCTGATCTGCCAAAAAAAGATGATGGTAAATGACATCATATGGAAATGAAGAAAAGAACTCAGGGAGTACTGCAGAAGAGGTGTTTTCTTGGCTGTTTGTTTGTTTGTTTGTTTGTTTCCCAGTAATCTGGCAGAGAAAATAATGCTAATGTTACTAATGCTTTCAAACAATTCTAAACGTGATGGACTGTATGCTGAATAAGCTGTAGACAGTGCAAAAAAGTGCAGAAAGACAGTCTGGGAACAGAGACAGAAAAGAGGCAACAGAGTTTTAATACAGAAAGATGCAAGCTATCAAAAGCAATACTGTTAAATCAGTTTGAAGGAAGATAGCAGGGCACAAATTGGACTTGTTTACAGTGTGGTATAGTTTATAAAACTCCAGAACAATTCTGATATGTGCAGGTCTTGTCATGCAGAAAAAAATAATAGTTTGTTTCTCTCTGGCTTTAGTGTAAGCACAAATGGAATATTAAATAAAGTTCCATATACCTGAGCACTGGCAAGATAGCAACAAACAGTGAGATGTTTAGAGGGGTGCTGAAAAGAACATAAAAAATTGAAAGGATTTTAAAAAAGAATAGAAGATTTAAGTACCAATTATTCATATTTAGAGACATTTTGTATACCTCCTTCTGGAAATCATATGCTGTAACTTTATGTGTTTAAAATATTTGTGAGAAGTGAGGTTTCATTCTTTTATATAATTTTATTACATTTCTAACCTATTTTTCATGTATTGTCAAAATACAATCCAAATCTCATTTAGACTCTCTGTTAGATTCAGTTTCTCTAAAATATTTCCACTATATGACCTTATTTAATTTCATGTATGCCTTTGCAGAAGTGGGTAAACAATAGCCATCTCAGTCTGTAGATGACATCATGTAGACAAAACAATCTGTTGTTTTGGGTTTTTTTAAATAAAAAAGAAAAAAAAAAAGAAAGGAAGATTAAAAGGAGAGATTTACTAAGACTGTGTGATAGTATATAATAGGTTGCAGATCTTACTTCTCACCTAAACTTTACCACAAACTTCTTAAATGGGTCTTCTTTTATCTGTAAATATCTCTAATCTTATTTTTCCTCTAGGGATAATGATATTTCTGCACCCCCTAGGAATGTTCAAATAAGATTTATCCTCAAGCATAATGTATTGCAAAGTGGGGACAAAGCTTGCAAATTAATGAATTGAATCTAGCCTCTCGGAGGTTTGACTTTCCCACTTGTTAGTTCCCTAGAGATTTCACTTACAGATATTTAGTTAATCTGCAACTCAGATTCAGAGGGCTAGGTGTTTCACTAGACATGCAGGTGCTGTGAAAGCTTGCACATGGCATTCACTTGTACTGTTGCAATTTAAATTCTACTAGTCTTTCTCTGCCTGCTCTCAAATGTGAGAATGCTTTCACTTTTTAACTAGAATTTACCAGATATAGGGAATGCTGTACATGGTAGAAAATGTCAGACCGAGGCATTCCCTCCTTTTCCAGTTGTGTTATTTAGTTAGATGAATGCAAAATTTACAACATTTCCTTTCTTACAGTGAGGAATATGTCTCTTTCCCCAATCTTTTCATAAACAATAAAACCATAATTCATTCAGCATGAACACACTTCCTTAAGCCTATCCTTTGAATGGCATTGGACAGTTGCTCTTATTCCTGCCTAGGCCCTATTTACCTCTGGGCCTGTTTATGTTTGCACTCTTTTCCTTCCTCTGTAAATAAGTACGGATTTTGGCTGACAGGAATTGAAGGGAGGCAAGTCCCAGGGAAAGTTGACTTTCATTTACTTGTGCTGCCAGCCTTATGTTCTTTGCTTGCTGAAAAACAGAAATGACATTAATTTGGACACAATGACAACTTGTTTTTTATTCAAGGCAATCATTCACTGCAGTGAAGAAGGTAAAATATTTTACATCTGTTAACTGTTGCCAGGTTCATGCAAATATTTAAAAGGCAAAATAGATTCCAATTCCTCTTTTGCATGCCTTTACTGAAAAGAGCTAACAGACTCTGAAATTAGAAGGCCCCAACTGATTACGGAGACCTTTTGAATTTCACAGCAGTGGACTGATGGGCTCTGAAAATTGCTTTTGTTAAATACCTGCTGTTTATGAAAAGCAGATGAGGAGCAATAGAGTAACATTCTGTGAAACCTTACTCCAAGGTTTTTGGCAGAAAATGGAACAAATTATGTTATACCTACTGTTGAAAAATGTATGTAGAATTTAAGTGGTTGTGTCTAAAGTAACTGTAGGATTATCGAAAAAGACTGTGATTTCACAACCTCTTTAAGCAAGCTTAAAGGTGGAATGTCACCAAGGGGAATATTTCAGTCCGCCATACATTATCTCTATATTTCTATTGCTCTCCTTTTCTTCTTTGTGCTAGCACTAGTTTTTATAGTGCCACATGGGAATTTAAGTTATTTTTCAGATGGTTGAATTTCCTAATCCACCTGGAAAACAAACAAAACCCAAAGGAATTCCAAGAACAAAAAAAAAATATCCATACAAACACTACAGCTACCACAGAGGGAGAGCAGGAACTTGCAGTTGTGTGCAGGTAGAGGCCAGAATCACCACTTTTGCTTTAATCCGACTAAGTGTGATGGGAAATTATGATGCTGCACAGAAGTGAGATGAAATATCTGTTTCAACATCTTAACAATGTCATTTTTATGCCCTAGGTATTTATACTTTTTCTTTTTTTTTTTTGAGAAGAATGTCTATTTAGACCAATTTATTATTATATTAGTTTCAAGTGAACCTACTTTATTTATCACACAGATTTGACCATGACACATATTTTAGTTGTTTAATGTGACTCTTACTGATTAAAATAATTTATGACACAGGTAACAAGCATCAAGATACATGTCTTATTGTTTTGGTGAAATATCATGTCTTAGTACTAGAAATAATTTGAAAGCAATACTCTTATTGGATATAAAGAAAAGAACAACCAAAAATTTTTTACAGTAGTGGTAATATAAGAATATGGGAACATAAAGTAAAACAATCAAGTTGCAGCAGGCTTAAGTTATTCCCTGGTGACAGAACTACCATAACTATGTACATACTTTTAGCTCACCACAATTGAGGCAAAACATTTCAGTTTAAATAGCCATAAAAGCATTTTAATGAATTCTACTTAACAGCCGAACAGGCCTAACAGCAACTATGTTGCCATGCATGGCAGCTCAGTAGATAGGTCATAACTTCTCATCAGCTTTTAAAAGCTGGATGTTTAAAACCATATTCATCTGCGAAAGTGAAATGTTCTAATGGTAAGAATCTGCAGAAGTTCCTACCTCCAGTTACTTTATGGAAAGTTGTATTAAATTCTGACTAAAACAGATATTACTTCATTATTTATGAACAGATACAGATGGTGAGCAATTTTTTCCACATTCAAGGCAAGCTGAAAGCAATTTCCATCTCTCAGAGTATTAAAAAAAAACAAAACTCAATTTTTTTATTTTTGTTCTAAGCTTCCGTTTATTTCTGTGGGGATAGGGAGGGATCAGATATAATAATTCCGTGAATTTTAAACACTTGGGTATCATCTAACTTGCAGTAAACCCAGAATTTGAATCCAAACGTATAGCCTCTGAAGCATAGATTGCCTTTGATGCATTACCTCAGCTGTGTAAATGACCCTTGATAAAGTGTGAATGTGATTGATAGAATATTCTTCACAATAGGCTGTTTATTATAGCTTTGGGGAGGTGCAGTGTGGACTACAAGGAAGGGAAAACTCTTTTCTTTTGAGAGGCAAAAAAAAGAGAAAAAACTAAATGTGATGACCTTTCATGTACCTTAAAACCACCTGCTATTACTACAAATCTCTTGAGAAATACCCTGTAGTGGATCAGTACAGGGGAAAAAGAAAAAACAAAGAAAGAAAAAAAAGGTGGAGAAAAACTCATTACAAATAAATCATACAAGCTTTATTCTGAATGAAACAATATAGGTATTCCCCTACTTATATCAGTGTGGGAAATGCACCGAGTCTGACAAATGAAGGTATGTAATTTAAACTGGCTTTTCAAATATACCAGTTTCCAAAAAAGTTATATTAAATCATAGTGGGACATTTAAATATGTAAATTAAACAAAATTTGAAAAGCCATATCAGGAATTAATATTCAGCAATAAAATTAAATATGAAAATATGACACTAAATTCACTGTTGTTTTTAAGCCAAAACTGAATTACATTCCCTAGAGCATATTTAGGACCCTATGTAAGTGACTGAAGTTGTAAGCACTGATGACCAGGGAACTGTCACTTAGTCTTTTTTGAATACATTTTTTTAGTGATCAAATTTTAAATATATGTTTATGTTATATGACATACACATGTAGCATAAAGTTCATAGATATCTAGGATTATAATGACAAATGTATATTTGTTCAGGTATCTGATTCAATGGTGAGCTCATAAAGAAGTGTCTGTACTTGTCCAAAGCTTATTTTTAAGTAGGTAGAACTGATATTAAAGGAACAGTTAACTAAATGCTGCTGAAGAAGCATTTGTTGGACATATAACTGATAACTCATAAAAATCACTAACTCACTGCTGGGATACTTTTGCAGAGTTTCTGAAAGAACTACTTTGTGATAAGAAAGTTCACAGTAAAGGATTTTAATATCTTGTTGCAAAACCAAAGTGGGGAGAATATGCACAATATTCAGCTTTGTTCTGATCAATCAGAAAAGCACCAGCTTGGCTAATCTACATATTTTGAAAAAAAAGTGTAGGAAAGGAGGTTTTCTGCCATGAGAACCAAAACTATACCCAAAACACAAAATGGAGCCAATCATTTAGACTAGAACAAAAAGCGCTCCTAAGTGAATTCAAATTTCACTGCTGGTTGTGTTGTGCAATGTTCAATATGAGGCCAAGAGCCAAAAACTTTACAGATTTCAACTCAGCTATCCAGTTAAGCACACATGTTAAAGAGGGAAAAGTATTGTGTGCTGGCAGCTAAGGATTAGTTTCTTTTCCGGAAAATGTTTGCTGTTGCACGATACTATCCAGAATCTTTTTACCAGTTCAATGAGCAGAAACAACTTATTACAATACTTGATCATCTCCTTTAGCTAATGAAGTCAATAAAACTCTGAAGCAGCTCCAAAAGTTATAGTCCTAGCTTTAATGGCATACTTTTAGTGAAGTATTCAAATCCAATAGCATGTGCAGATTGCTGTACTCCTTGTATTCGTCCAAACATTGAGGAAAAAATGCCTCAGGAGTTTTAAGGATTTTTTTCCATTCCACTGTTGTATAAGAGAAAATACAACTGTGATAAATCTTTTCATTTCTGAGAAATGTTTTCTGCTGAGAAAGCAAAGCAAAAATCTCCTTTCTTTCCTGTACCTTAAAAATATTTGACTCATTCACAGATATCTAAATATAATAAACCATGTTATCAAAGGGTTCCCAGAAAGACAGTCTGCCTTTCATAATGACTGTGGAACAAGTCAACACAATTTATGACTAAGAAAATTTAGGAAAACTGTAGGTAGTGTCATCAGGATTGTTACTGAATCTTTATTACATCTTTTTTTTTAGTTTAATTAGATTATCTGGTTTAATAGCACCCTTTCCAGTTTAGCAGGTACTAATGGTTACTCTTTATTTGATTTTTCATTTGACTATTTGCAAATTCATGTTGTGCATGCTGCTATCTATGTACCAGGACAGCATAATTTCTGCTTTCCTCTAAGAATGCCACATTTAGATTGTGTACCGTCACTGTGCGTGATGCTAAAACAGTTGTATTGCTGGTACTTACACTGTTTTCTACATTAAAAAAATGAAATAGTGTTATAACATCCACTCAGAGCTTTAATGATATCTCAGTATTGTTGAAACTGCTAATAATGCCTTGAATTAGACATGATAATCAGAATGGAAAATGTCAAATTACTAGTCAGGCTTTTTACATCTAGTTTGTTTGTGGTTAAATAACACTTAAAGGCTAGCAAACTATTCTCAGCTAGAACTAAACCTGGCCACTAATGACCAGGTGACCCGCCTAGTGGATGAGGGAAAGGCTGTGGATGTTATCTACCTCAACTTCAGCAAGGCCTTTGACACTGTCTCTCATGGCATACTCCTTGAGAAGCTGACGTCTCATGGCTTAGACAAGTGTACTCTTCGCTGGGTGAAAAACTGGCTGGATGGACAAGCCCAGAGGGTTGTGGTGAATGGGGTTAAATCCAGTTGGCGGCAGGTCACAAGTGGTATTCCCCAGGGCTCGGTGTTAGGCCCCATTCTGTTTAATATCTTTATCAATGATTTGGACAAGGGGATCGAGTGGACCCTCAGCAAGTTTGCAGACAACACGAAGTTGGGAGGCAGGGTCAATCTGTTTGAGGGTAGGCAGGCTCTACAGAGAGACTGGACAGGCTGGATCGGTGGGCTGAGGCCAATTGTATGAAGTTCAACAAGGCCAAGTGCCAGGTACTGCACTTTGGTGACAGGAACCCCATGCAGCGCTACAGGCTTGGGGAAGAGTGGCTGGAAAGCTGCCTGGCAGAGAAAGACCTGGGCGTGCAGGTTGACAGCCAGCTGAATATGAGCCAGCAGTGTGTTCAGGTGGCCAAGAAGGCCAATGGCATCCTGGCCTGTATCAGAAATAGTGTGGCCAGTAGGAGCAGGGAAGTGATTGTTCCCCTGTATTCGGCACTGATGAGGCCACACCTCGAGTACTGTGTTCAGTTTTGGGCCCCTCACTACAGGAAAGACATTGAGGTTCTGGAACGTGTCCAGAGAAGGGCAACCAAGTTGGTGAGGGGCCTGGAGCATAAGTCTTATGAGGAGCTGCTGAGGGAGCTGGGTCTGTTTAGTCAAGGAGGCTGAGGGGAGCTCTCTACAACTACCTGAAGGGGGGTTGTAGTGAGGTGGGTGCTGGTCTCTTCTGTCAGGTGGCTGGTGATACAAAAGGAAATGCCCTCAAGTTGCGGCAAGGGAGATTTAGGTTGGATATTAGGAAAAAATTTTTTACTGAGAGTGTTGTCAGACATTGGAATAGGCTGCCCAGGGAAGTGGTGGATTCACCATCCCTGGAGGTGTTCAAAAAGCACATAGACAAGGTACTCCAGAACATGGTTTAGTGGGCATGGATGATGGTTGGACTCGATCATGTTGCAAGTCTTTTCCAACCTAAATGATTCTATGATTCTATGATTCTATTCTAAATAAACTGAAAAGTCCTCCCTAAAAGCATTTCCCAATTAATGAGATGAAGGAGGCTTCACAGATAAATATCTAGAGAAAAAAATCTCTTTTACTTCTTGCCAAAGGCACACCATGCCACCAGGCTAGAGGACAGAGAGAATGATCTCAAAGAAAACCATCTTCATACCATCTTACAGGTATGAAAAATCCACACTATGAGTCATACCTCTTCCTTTCACACTGATTTGCACTGATCTGAGCAGCTTTAGCTATACTATGGTATCTTCACTCTTTTGTATCAGAAAAGTGGTCCTGTTTGACACTAACAGTAATTATCTGCTTGCATATAAATAATACCAACTGACTGCTACTTTTTGTTTATGTTAGTCCCTGATGGGCCATATTATCTTGCTAGAATTTCTGTAATTCGGACCATGTGAATTTGTGAAAGTCTAGGTCACGTTTATATCCTTTTTCTAACAGCTACTGTTTATTTCTGTGCAAGTAATGGACCAGATTGGCCTTAGGAAAGAAGCTTTTGTTGTTTGGACCCCTTCCTCTTTAGCTGCAGATGTTCCTCTCATTCAGACTTTCATCATCTGCCTGCCTTGTTGGTATATGTGTTCCCTGAAGTGTGGTAGCAAAGACTTGGGGCAGGAACCTTGTGCTGTGGGGTCTGGATGGCCCATCATAGTCCTGAAGGCTGTGGTCAGTCTGCCTTCAGTCTATGCATGGGAGACAGGCTGCAAAGACAAGTTTCCATTGCTCTCTGTGGGAATAGGCCCAGACTGACTTCCAGGTTACTCCAAGACGAGGACAGAGGTAGCGTCTGCGACTGAAGAGCTCTGGCTGTGAGGATGCTCTGGGACAGGAGTACAGTCTTTGGTGGCTGTTGTCATTCTCTCAGTGGCTTCAAATACCTTGGCACAGCGCTATTTGGTAATTGCAGTGGAAAGCTGTGAAGGAGGTAAGTTGGAGGGATGTGACAAAAGCTAACATATCGTTTGAAGGAGAAGGGTTTCTTACACATAAAGCAAGCCCCTTGTCACTAGAGACTAAGCAGCCAGCTCTTCCTACTACTTTCCTAGCCCTTATGAAGGCTGCCTCCACTATGCAGCAGCAACCATTTACATGGTCTCTTTTCCCATTTCTCTCCTGCTATCTAGTAAAGCAGTAAATAACACCTTGCCTTGCCAGCATCCTCTTTTCAACATTTCTTCCAAACTTCACACTGCAGCAACTTGTCCCCTATACTCTCTCCAGCAGCCTGCTCAAGTTTAAGCCTGTGAGGTTTTCTGAGGGTTAATGGAGGCAGCAGTGAAAGCCACATACTAATATTTAGGGGTGGTCAAAAAGAGCATAGAGGACAAAGTAACCCCTGTGTCCTAAAGGAATAACATACATCTCTTGCGCTCAGAACATCCATGGGCGACCATGGGTAAAGCAGTCCCCATGCAAAGACTCCCAAAGAAGTCAGTCTGCATGTCTCCTTGTACCTTAGAGAAAAGGAGGTGCAGGAAGCTGGATGTCAGTCAGCTCACTATGGTGTTTTTCCAGAAAGCCTGCTTAGCCACTGGACTGAGTTTACCACATCATTGATGGGGGTGATGTTGTACAGTGGATGTTACCTAAATGTGGATTAAAAAGGAAGGTTAAATAGCATGCACCAGTTTTTTTTCTGAAAAGGGCATAAGGAAGAACAGAAATAAGGCTTAGGAGCTTTAGCACTATCTGTTTCAGTCTACTGATCTACTTCTGCTGCACCAAACAACTTACTAATGGACACAAAGTCTTAGATAATTAAAGCTCATAGAATGAATCTCTCCACCACATGACACCATCTCTTTTTCTGAAATCCATAATAATTTGTATGCTTTTGACCCCTGCAGCCTCATTTGTTTGTTTTCTTTCTGCAGGACAAAGCAAAGGAACTCTTGAAGTAAAAGAAAACAAAAGTGAGATTGTCCTTTAATACAGTGTGAATAGTTTATGACTGTATATGATGTATGGGGCTTACTAAGCTACTATCATTTATAACCTTAGATACAGCTTCTCTGTCTGCTATCATTTTGTTAAACCAACTAATGTGTTTTTTAACTTTCTCCTGGGATTGTAAAAATGTAAGCTCAGCTGACTTTTTATTTCACTATTGATCAGGTTAACAGTACCAGATGAATCTTCCTGTCCACAACACTGAGCAGCCTTATAGTTTTGTCCAAGACAAATGTTAAATGTAATTTGAAGGTCACTGGAAGTGATGCAGTAGTTGCTGGGAAACACTTTATATCACTTTACTTTTAAGCAGTCCACTTTCAGATGAAACTGAAAAAGACGTAAGAAATTGCAGAGATGAAGAACAGAATATGTAATATTAGCAGCAGCACTGTTAACAGGCTACATATGAAGCTTGCGGTACAGTGTTCCCTCACCAAATTTAAGCAATTAGATATACAGGGAGTAAACATCTGAAAGCCACAGTCTTCACAATTTATTGGATAAGTGTTGTGGTTTAACCCCAGCCAGCAACTAAGCACCACGCAGCCGCTCACTCACTCCCCCCCCACCCAGTGGGATGGGGGAGAAAATCAGGAAAAAGAAGCAAAACCCACAGGTTGAGATAAGAACAGTTTAATAGAACAGAAAAGAAGAAACTAATAATGATAATGATAACACTAATAAAATGACAACAACAACAATGAAAGGATTGGAATGTACAAATGATGCGCAGTGCAATTGTTCACCACCCGCCGACCGGCACCCAGCTAGTCCCCGAGAGGCGATTCCCCGCCCCCACTTCCCAGTTCCTATACTAGATGGGACGTCCCATGGTATGGAATACCCTGTTGGCCAGTTTGGGTCAGGTGCCCTGGCTGTGTCCTGTGCCAACTTCTTGTGCCCCTCCAGCTTTCTCGCTGGCTGGGCATGAGAAGCTGAAAAATCCTTGACATTAGTCTAAACACTACTTAGCAACAACTGAAAACATCAGTGTTATCAACATTCTTCACATACTGAACTCAAAACATAGCACCGTACCAGCTACTAGGAAGACAATTAACTCTATCCCAGCTGAAACTAGGACAATAAGGCATCAAACTGACATATTTAGTCAAGTTCAAAGCACAGTGTTTGTGTCTATGACCTCTTCCATTACCTGTGTAGAGAGTGTGCATTATCCATATATCTAGAGTAATTTTGCCTTTCTTCTTTTCTAGTCTGTCTTTCTGTATGACTTCCTCTTTAACCATTCACGCTTACTTTTTCTCACAGAGCCTTTTTGCTATTCCACCATGAACTCTTTCCCAAAGACATTACATTTAATTATTGACACCTATTACCACGTTCTGCTTTTATTCTAGCTGCTGTATTGATGAAATAAACTCTCACTGTGAAGGAAACACTGATACCTACTTGGAGTGTAGTTTATAAAGCACTGTGTACTCACTTTTTTTTCCTAGATTGGGGTTCTTTAGTTTGCTTTTGAGAATGTCCCATAGTGCAATAGGAAAAGCCTTACTGAAGTCAGTTACATATTCTGCTGTAACCTGGTACAGGTTCCATCTTGGAGAAAATAAGACTGCTTTGGCACTGTCTGAACTTTTGCAAAACTATACTGTATGTCTTTTTCATTTTATGCTCTCTTAGTATAAATAGATTGATAATTATTTCTGTCCTACTTCCTCAAGGTAGGTGCCATGATCTGTAATTCTTTTACATTCCTTTCACTGCTTCACCTCTCACTTCTTAGTAGATACAGAATTTCTCATTCTTTTCCTTTTTCAAACCACCTGTCTTCTATGATCTCCTGAAGAAAACCACTAACGTTTTATGAATCTCTTTTTTTTTTTTTTTTTTTTTTTAAGCATTTAAAGACAAATTTATCAGGATATTATGACTTAAATTCAACTCATTATCTAAATATTGTCTACCCTGCTCTTTTTAAATTCTCCCTGACATACTTATCCTTGTGATAAAACTCACTGTGTGAAGTATCTGGTCAAAACCACCTTTTTCTTTCTTCTTTTTTTTAATGAAAAAATCAAAGAAAGCATTGAATTTAGTCTGTTGTGCATAATCTCTTTTTTGTTCTCCTTTCCTGTTGAATAAAAGACTTTTGCTTCCTTTTGATTACATTTTCTATTGTGTTTATAAAACCTCTTCTTGTTGTATCTTATCTTATAGCTAGCCTTTCTGATTATTTTCATGTCTTCATTTTTCTGTCATTCCTTCATACTTACCCTATGGCAACAATATTTTTGTCAGTTTGCAATTTTCCCCCATTTTTTTCCCTTAACATTGATGCATTTCTGATTAGATTCGTAGTTTATTGAATTAACTATCTTTCCTTTGAATTAGACTAGTCTGATTGCTGTCCTTTTAATATTGTCACTTTCAGGATCTGTCAGTTCACCTGTAGAACAACTTAATAGATATAAAATATCCTTTCAGCTATATAAAACACACTTATAGGTTGCTCACCCACCCATCCCCTTCAAATCATAGTCTGCTTTTGTGAAAGTTACTGTCCTTACTCTGCTGCTATGGTCTGTCCTTTGCCCTAGAATAGTAAACAATATAGTTGTACAACTGCTTCCATACAAATTATTTTCACCTGTTTTATTTTAGAAACCAAAAAAGTTATCAGTGAACTATTATTCTACATTTGATCTTGAGTACCATAAAGCACTACAGGAGATCTTAAATGTGGAAGATAATTTGGAAGATAAACTGTACCTCAGCACATTTCAAGAATTTGTATTTCTTGATACTGGGTTAATTGAAGTCTTTGTTTTTAGTAACTGCAGTCCTTTGCATGCTTCTGTTTCTCAGCATAAAAGACTTCACTTCTCTTGAACATCTTGCTTTTCCAGTCTCTCTGTTGTAATTTTCCCCTCTAGTATTCTTTACATTCTCTTTATATTTTCACTATTTCATAAGATAAATAATATTTACTTTCTTGTGGATTTCTGCCAAATCTGTTAAATCTCTCTTCACTAAGTCCAGGATTGATGCAGTTGGTTTACATGGCCAGGTTTTGGTAGTGGGGGGCTGCAGGGGTAGCTTCTTTGAGAAGACACCAGGAACTGACCCATATCCAACAAAGCCACTTTCAGTCAGCTCTAATGGGTCTGCCGCTGGCCAAGGCTGAGCCAATCAGCGACACTGTGGCATCTCTGTGATAACATATTTAAGAAAGGGTAAAAAATGCTGTGCAGCAGCTGTGAGAGAGGAGTGATAAAATGTGAGATAAACAACCCTGCAGACACCAAGGTCAGTGAAGAAGGAGGGGGAAGAGGTGCTCCAGGCACCGCAGCAGAGATTCCCCTGCAGCCTGTGGTGATGACCATGGTGAGGCAGGCTGTCCCCCTGCAGCCCAGGGAGGTCCACGGTGGAGCAGATATCCACACTTTAAACTGTGGAGGACCCTACTCAAGAGCAGGTGGATATGCTCTGAAGGCAGCTGCAGCCCATGGAGAGCCGACGCTATAGCAGGCTCCTGGGACGAACTGTGGCCTTTAGAGAGTGGCCCATGCAGGAGCAGGTTTTGTGGCAGGACCTGTGACCCTGTAGGGGACCCACGCTGGAGCAGTCTTTTCCTGAAGGACTGTACTCTGTGGAAAGGACCCATGCTGGAGCAGTTCTTGAACTGCAGCCTGTGGGAAGGACCCATGTTGGAGAAGATCGTGAAGGACTATCCTGTGGGATACACCGCATGCTGGAGCAGGGGAAGTGTTATGGACTGGCTGCAACCCCCATTCCCCATCCCTCCTGCACCACTTGGTGGGGAATGAGGTAGAAGAGTTGGGAGTGAAGTTGAGCCTGGGAAGAAGGGAGGGCTGGGGACATGGTGCTTTTGCTTTTATTTCTTACTATCCTACTCTTTTATTAATTGGCAATAAATTAAATTAATTTCCCCAGGTTGCATCTGTTTTGCCTGTGACAGTAACTGGTGAGCAATCACCCTGTCCTTATCTCAGCCCATGAGCTTTTCACCATGTTTTCTCTCCCTGTCCTGCTGAGGAGGGGAGTGAGAGAATGTCTTGGTGGGCACCTGGCAGCCGGACAAGGTTAACCCACCACAACAGAAGTGGTGTGTTGACCTTTGCTGGATGCCAGGTGCCCACCAAAGCCACTCTATCACTCCCCTTCTCAGCTGGACAGGGGAGACAAAATATAATGAAAGTCTCATGGGCTGAGATAAGGACAGGGAGAGATCACTCACCAATTACCATCATGGGCAAAACAGACTCTACTTGGGGAAAAAAAATGAATTTAATTTATTAGCAGTCAAATCAGAGCAGGATAATGAGAAATAAAACCAAATCTTAAAACACCTTCCCCCCCCACCTCTCCCTTCTTCTTGGGCTCAAGTCCACTCCCAATTTTCTTTACCTCCTCCCCCCACTGGTGCAGGGGGACAAGGAATGGGTGTTGCAGTCAGCTCATCACACATTGTCTCTGCTGCTCCTTCCTCCTCAAGGGGAAGACTCCTCACTCTTCCCCTGCTCCGGTGTGGAGTCCCTCTCATGGGAGACAGTCCTCCAAAAACTTCTCCAACATGAGTCCTTCCCACAGGCTGCAGTTCTTCATCAACTGCTCCAGCATGGGTGTCTTCCACGGGATGCAGTCCTTCGGGCACAGACTGCTCCAGCGTGGGTCCCCCGCGGGGTCACAAGTCCTGCCAGAAAACCTGCTCCAGCATGTCTACTCTCTCCATGGGTCTGCAGGTCCTGCCAGGAGCCTGCTCCAGCATGGGCTTCCCATGGGGTCGCAGCCTCCTTCAGGCATCCACCTGCTCCTGTGTGGGGTCCTCCATGGGCTGCAGGTGGATAGCTGCTCCATTGTGGACCTCCATGGGCTGCAGGGGGACAGACTGCCTCACCATGGTCTCACCACGGGCTGTAGGAGAATCTCTGCTCCGGTGCCTAAAGCACCTGTGAGGAGATTGAAGTAGACGGACGCCTGTATTCTTGAGAGCAGACAACAGACGACCCTTTATTGCTAAAACACACACATACTTATAGTCGCATATTCTGCAAAGTCACTGTACATGCGCACAAACATAAAATGTGATTGGTTATACTAACTCTGTACACGCGCATAAGCATAAGACATAATTGGTTATACCAACTAAAACATGCGAAACTTGTCTTAGTCTAATTGGTCAAGATAAACTGCCGAATTGAGGTTCTTTGTGCCAAGTTCCCTTTATCGTGGAATGCGCACCTGTGTTCTTCTAATTGGCATCTTTCTTTTTTTGTCTTCTTGTTTATTCTGTTCAAGGTCTTCTAAAGGTGTCTGGAATGCTCTTGCGACCGATGTTAGCTAAATATGTGTCCGCACACCTCCTCCTTCTTCACTGACCTTCGTGTCTGCAGGGTTGTTTCTCTTACATATTCTCACTCCTCTCTCTGGCTGCAGTTTTATGTTGTGCAACAACTTTTTTCCCCTTCTTAAATATATTATCCCAGAGGCGCTACCATCATTGCTGATTGGCTCAGCCTTGGCCAGTGGTGGGTCCATCTTGTAGCCAGCTGGCATTGGCTCTGTCAGACAAAGGGGAAGCTTCTAGCAGCTTCTCACAGAAGCCACCCCTGTAGCCCCCCACTACCAAAACCTTGTCACACAAACCTAATACAATAGAACAAGACAGTAAGGTTTGGGTGGTCTGGGGTTGGTTTTTTTTGTTGGAACTTCATGTCTTGCCTGTGGTGTTGCTTCATGGAATGTCATCTATGAAAACAAACCAAAGTTTTAACTTCAGTTTTCATATCAACCATTTACGGAGTTACATATTAATCTTGCAGTAATTGTAAGTCACTGCCAAAGCTTGTATGCTCAAGCTGAAGGACAAATAATACCAGCTGTATACTCATCTCTTTGACTTACACTAGTAGAGGACTGTCATCATGTCAGTCTTCTATGAGGAAGATACATGACTGTCCAGAGTTATAACGAAGATTAAATAAGGCATGGCCAAAAGGCAGCATTAGTACTGGCAATATATCTTTAATATCTTTGACTTGGTTCCAGTTAGGCTTCATACTTCCTGGACTGGTTGTCAGATAGGATTCACTCCTTCAGAAGGGGACCTTTAACTATCTCATTCTTCATTTTTTTATGTTGGAATAACCGCAAAAATCCTCTCAGTATTGAGACAAATAGTCCCTCTCATCTGGTTGTTCTGGTCATTGTTTTTCTTTTGGTCTCAGCACCACACAACAGTCCTTAACCTTGAAGGACACGGGACTTGCATGAGACTATCGAACAGTTCTCTTATGTATGAGGTATCTGTCACCACATTTCCTTCCTGTAGAACAGGAGTTTTCCTCCCACAAGGCTACTAACACCTTCTTGAAGCAGCTATTTTTTCCCATGCTGGATATCCCTATTTGATGAAATCCTCACAATTCTAGACAATGGAGCCACCACAACCTGAAAAGTTACACTGTCTTCCTCAAGTATTCCACCCCAAAGTACATTTCATACTGTGTGCTTATTGCCTGTGTATGTTTTGGGTTGGGTTTTCGTTTTGTGGGTTTTTGGTTTGATTGGTTGGTTTATTATGCGTTGGGGGATCAGGGTTGGTTTTTTATCCTACTGGCAGCACAAACTGCCTTCCTTTCAGATTGATTCTCCAGCTCTCTGCATGAGCTAGGTCCCCACGTCTGGTGGTTGAAATAGAGCTCACAGCACTGCCGTGTGTGCTTCCATTCTAGTCTACTTACACAGGAAAACCCATCCCGCATTTGCTTTTGGCCATCTGGCAAACATAACTGCTTGTGAAAAATGGTGGGTAGAGGTGATTTGGGCATTATTTTATTAGTGTTATCATTATCATTATTAGTTTCTTTTTTTCTGTTCTATTAAACTGTTCTTATCTCAACCCGTGGGTTTTGCTTCTTTTTCCCGATTTTCTCCCCCATCCCACTGGGTGGGGGGGGGGAGTGAGTGAGCGACTGCGTGGTGCTTAGTTGCTGGCTGGGGTTAAACCATGACATTGAAGAAAGCTATGAAATTCAGCAAGCCTCTAAAGTTCAGCCACTGATTTTTCAAGGAAAAAGATTCTTTAAAATTCCTTGAAAAACTAATCACAATATTAACACTTAATCTAAACATGGTGATTTTTTTTTTTGCTATTAGAGATTAGAGTGGAATTTTTGCCTTGTTTTGTTGGGTTTTTTTTCTCTCAAACTTCATGGTTTCTGTGCTGTTGGAAAAAAAAAATTACTGATGTTATGATGCCCATGGTTTTGCTCATATTGGCATATTATTTGAAAAATTCCCATAGTTTTCAGTTGCAATGACTGAGTCAATGTTTAAATCCAACAGCTGGTACTGTATGTCAGCACCAGAAGTAAATAACACTCTTAGTGATGTACTTGTCAATCCCAATAAACATGTTCATTTGAAACTGTCATTGTGTGATGCCATGATTTATTACAGCTTGAGTTTCACTAGAATAGCATAACCAGAGCTATACAACAGAATGGCTAGACAGAAACTGTGGCCTCTCTTCTTTAACTTACTTTTTGTTACTTTATTTTAATGGTATGTCAGAAACCTACTTGTTTTGGTAATATTTCATGGCAACCTATAGTTGGTATTCTAATTTCTCAGATTTAAAAAAAAAAAAAATATATGGAAGCTTCAGTCACTGAAAGAGAGTAGCCCTGAAACTTTAAGAATGTAACAATAAATATTTTTATATTCTCTTTTTAAGATTAAGGTTACTGGAGATGAAAATCAGCTAGATATTTGTCTTAGCCCCCATCTTCCAAGACTCTTGATCATACAATCACTTCGGGATTACTTTTTATATTGAGTTTGTTTTTCAGAATGAGACATTGAAGGAAATCTCCATTTTAAAAAACTAAGGTCATAGAGAGTACAAAGTAATCAGTCTAAACAAGTCTAGTTTCATTATTCAATGGTTTGTCTCTATCCATCTGTTCTTGAGAGTTATGATTCAGGGGAACTGTAAAAATTCTCCAGTGAACTGAGGATGTAGCAGAGTGCAAAAATGGAAGAGAAAGTGGGAATTGCAGAGGAGGTTGTGGCAGTACATCCCGCCCCCCCCCCCCCCCCCCCCCCCCCCCATCCTGCCAACAGGAAACAAAACTTCTCCAGGAAGGGAGAAGGGGAAGGAAACCCTGGAAGCTGCAGGTTGAAATTTGAACTGGCCAATCGAGATGCACCAGGTACACTGAGGTGACCCTCCTAGCCAATAGAATTAAATGACCACAGGTCAGATTCAACAGGGGTATAAACGGGGTCCCGCCGGAGGACACGCTGGCAGTCCTCCTCGGAGCAGTGGGTCTGCAGTCGGGGACTCCCCCTCGGGCCGGGGCACCGCCCGAGGTAACTCCTCCAGGGAGAGAGCCCTCAGCTTTTAGGTGAGTGATACGCGCATTTTGAGCCATCATTTTAAATCTTGGGGATTCTTAAGTCGGCCGTGTGGTATTAATTCTCTTTACATCATTGAGCCTGTGGTTTCATAAAATGTTACTGGACTTCTAACTAACTTTTGCTGAAGAATAAATCTGAGTTTTAACACCTGTTGGATTTGGTTAGTCGTGCATCCGTAACAGAGGTGCTAAGAAATGGTTTAGAAATATAATGGAAAAGATCAATGAGGAATGGAAGAAATGGTTAACAGAACTAATCAGCGCTGGGGGGGGAGCAGTGAATTTTCAGACAAAGCTTTTTTTAAAAAAAAATCATACAGGCAAAAAGCCCCTTAACTACTGGCTGAAGTATATGAATATATGAAAACCCAATGAGAATCTTTTCCTGAAAAATAAATATACCAAGAGAGAAGTAGAAGAGAGACTATCATCACTTAAGTGCGTGAAGGATACCATAAATTTAAAAACACAACCTGAAATTGATTTGGACAGAACAATTGGTTTAACAAATGGACATGAACAAAAATTATTTTGATTTTTGTGCTTAAATAAGCAATTTTAATAGGTAACTTTATGATAGTAATAAAACAAATGGCCAAGTTCTTATTAAAGCTTTCCAGCAATTAAAATTACTGTTCTTCATTATTGCTGCTTTTCAAATATTTTAATTCCTTAACTATTTTGGAAATTAATTAAGTTTTGTGCTGCTTCTTTTCTTTTCATCTCAAGGTATACTTCAATTTATCTTTTGATAATGTTTACAGACTTCTTGGCATGCTGTTGTATAAGTGAAAAAGTCTCATTATTCTTGTGTGACCTGATACACTACTTGGCAGAAAACAGCCATAATAACTCAACAATCTAACTTGCTAAAAACTGTGGTCTTTGGTCAGCAATGCAAGAGGATCTGAGAAAATTAATAAAATCAGAAATGTGCACACAAGTGAAAAAAAGAATAGAAGGGAAAGTGTTTAGAAAGGAGATATACATTTTTCCAAGGTAGGCTTAAGAATTGAAAATAAGTGCAAAAGGAAAATCTTTAATGAAACAATACTGTGTTGGGGTATGAGGACAAGACTGAGGAAAATGGATAATCAGTAGAAATCAAATTGAAAAGGCTGAAGAAGAAAGGTAGTATCTGTATGGAATCAAAATGTACTGATCCAAGTTTTGAAGGTAACTGGGGCTTTCTTCATTGCAAGAGAGACATCATGCCTAAGGTGGCTCTTAGCCTCTCTTGCAAAGCCTGTAGTAATGGAAGCAGAGGGAGAGCAGTCAAGAGAGGATGAGGTGCTTGACTCAGACCCCTCCAGCACACCGTACAGAGGGACCCCTCTGAGTCTCAGAACTGGACAGAGCAGTGGGCAGATGAAGGGCACAGGGGAAGGCTACTGCAGCCATGGCTGACAATACCTGGAGAGTGCTTGTCACACTGGGCAGCACTAATAGAAAACTTACAGTCCTCAGACCAATAAAAATCCCATGCCTGTATTGGTTTGCACTTATGTCAGACTAGAGCAATCATTTTATGCCTCTGAGCTGACCTGGAGATTGAAATGTAAGTTCTTTTTTATTGACTTAGACTACAAGATTACTGTGTCTGTGCAGTGGACGTGCCCTCACAGCTGTGAATCATAGAGAGAAATACTGTATCACTAACCATCTTTTTTAAAATCCAAGATGTATTCCTCTTTCTGTAAATGTGAAGAATTTGACTTCTTTCAAGATTTGTTGTGTAAAGCAATTTAAAATGGCTTAATTCTTCAAAGCCTCTGTGGCTTCCAAAGTGGCTAGTTACCTCTGAAATTTTGGCTCAAGTATTTGAACAGTAAAAGCAATGTTAAAAATCTGTTTTTATATCTCTACAGAATAAAAATGTCATAATTCATTTACATATTTTACTGATGTGTCATCTTTCAGGTGTGAAAGAGCTAAAGTTATAAAAAAGGTCATTGCTCATAGTGATGGAATTAAAATCAAAACAAAAGTACTTTACTAAGCTAGTGTATTACCAGGTAAGATATAAATGTGGGAAGAATGATGGATAAAGATCTATAAAAGAAAATATCAAAAGCCAACAGGTTAGTAAAGGTTTCCTTCAAATATTTTGATTGAGCTGGTCATTGAACACTGATTTTTATTAACTGGTTTGAGTTTGTTGCTGTACATCAAATCAGAAGCAAAATCTAAGATAATTTAATGTTTCTGCTAAATGACAGTCATTTTGCTCTGTTCTATTTAAGCAGAGTGCAATAAGGGTCAGTTACACAAAGGGGTTGCTAGAAGAAGGAAATAATGTGACACTTTATCACAAGTGTAAGTGATGCATCATGAATGTGACACATATCTACTCCTTGACAATGATAAGCAGAGAAAAAGAAATACTGTCAGATCATTTTTTCCTACATGAGCCCTAGGAACAAGGAATAAGAAGGTCACACTTCACTGCCCCTGTGAAAATTGCACACAAATCCTCCATAGGCTAAAGTGCATTTCTAAAATGACAAGCCATACACCCCAGAGTTTCAGTACATGGGCTTGGTGTGCAGCAGAGCTGAAGATGGAACTAAGCATCTTCTGCTTCTCCTTGTACATATGTAAGACCTAACATTGAAAATCCAGTACCCATTTCAGCTACAGGCAAGAGCTGCTGCGTTCATTTGGGCACCAGCACTGACTTGGGTGAACCCATGGGTAATATGACAGCAGTGCTTTGCTCCAAGACAAGCCTTGCATACAAATACTTGCATATGCATGCATGAAAGAAGACAACCCTCCTTCCTCTCCTTGCGTGATTCCATTACCCAAACTTGTGCCTCAGCCCTTCCCACCTTTATATGCACCTAGCCTTCCACAAATCCCAATTCCCAGCATACTGTAACACTGATACCAAATGCTTTGCTGAAATTGAGACTCTGGTAACCTAAGTGTCATTGAACATAACATGACAGGTCATTCACAGCATTTCATAATGTCTTACTTGTATTTTACTGATGGGATTTTTTTTTTCTATGCTTCACACTTATTTGTATATGGTAAGCTAATCCAAAAAGCTGAGGTTTTGGTTTGTTTCTTTCCATAACATATGAGAGGAGGAAGAGAAAATATATGTTCATAAGAATTTTCAAATACAAAGAACACTTCCTCTGTCAAAGAATAAATATATAAATAGACAAAATGATCTTTATGAAAACGACCAATGCACAAAGGACACCTGCAGCCAAATAAACTCATGGCATATGCTCAAGAATTGCATATAATTCAAATTCATTTTATTTCAATATATGAGCAAAGACCTTAGTTACATGACTTACTCTATTATTTTCATTTTTGCTCTCCACTAAGCTGTATAAGTTTTTAATGCACACAGCTTAGTGAGATATGACAAAGAATGGTACATCAAGTTATTTTCCTATAATTACATGAAAATTGTAACCTAAAGTATGAGTGGAGGAAGGAGCTGTGATACATGAAAAAATAAATCAAATGTGAAGTGAAATTGCCTCTCAAGTAGTACATTCACGAAGTGTTAAACTATTCACAAATGAGAACTAGAAGTTTCCACGACCCTAGAAAAGTTTGTTGCTTTTGTCTTGATTCTAGCCTGTTACAGATATATTAACAATAAAATTAATTGATCAGACACTAGATTCTTCAACCCATCTGGGATATAAGACCTCCCTTCTTCCATTCAAGATGTTATGTTTCTGACTAATGTAGCAGATTCCAACATTGTACTTGGAGATCTCCCACATGTAGTTTAAATGTTAAATTTTGCATCTTTCCAGCATTAAAAATTTGTTAGTCCAGGATGTAAATTAATCAGGATTAAAACTAATAACTCTTGGAGGAAAAATAAACCAACAAAAAACAGCACTCCTTGCTCTGATTCTTGGTCCTAAACTTTTATAACAGTGGTCTTTACTTAATGTTTTGTCCTTTGTTTCTTTTATGTGAGTTGTTTGTGCAGGTACTTTTTTAAGAGTTTGTGCTGTTTTAGTAAGCACCTGCTTTACAGAATATTTCCATTTTCATCAATATGAATAAAGCTGAAATGTTTCAGTTTGAGAATATTTTTGAGCAGTCTTACAGCATCCTTAGCAGTAGGTTGCTTTCCCCTACTGAAGGCTGCATCTTATTGAAAGATCCCTTTAGTCATGTGTAGGTAGAGTGACAGGCAAAGCAAACTAGAGTATAGAGAAAAGATAAAAAAAAATTACAAACTCCAAGCTGTTCTTTGAGAAACTGAGCGTACATTTCATTCACCTGGTGACTTGTAAATATGAATATAAATGGACATTTTAAATAAACTCAAACTGGTGCAAAGTGTCCAGCAACTTCAGTGGGTTTTACACCAAGCTCTACATAACTGAGATTTCTAGGTCTATCCATAGGAATTCTAAGAGCCCCGTTAACTTTGAAATATAACATGACTCCATTGAAAGAAAAATGTTATTTTCTTTGTCTGTTGTGACCAGTTTGAAAGACGGTTGGAGAGCTTTTGGTTCATGTTAAGTAAATATCTTCTGCCAAATACAGGTTAGCAGGCACGTGGAAAATAGTCTCTAATCCTCAGTGGTTTTAGTTAACCCTCTTTGATAACCAAAGTGACTGTGATTCAGAAATGCAAGATGGGAACTGAACTGGAATCCTCTTAAAAAGCTATGATGCTTGTTAACCCTTTACAAAGCAGAAGTGTTTGCATTATCAGACTTGGTAACATTAACATTAATACTAGTTTGTTACTATTATGATTTACAACTTTTTACTTTTCTCTTGTTAGATTAAATCTACTGCTGAGAAATTAATGTAGCTATAGCATAGAGGAAGCCATATATGTAGACAATGTACTGCTCTGAACATGGCAATGGTATACAAATTACAGTACAATCCTCTTTTAGACTGTTCCTAAATGCAGGACCCTGTTTTGACATGATTAATTTCTACATTCTACCAAATCACTAGATATGCCGCTTTAGTCTTTTAAATCTTGCAGTTCTATATCCAGATCTTCTGTGTCTGGGCATTGCCACGGGAAAAGAAATCACATGTTAGGAAATATATCTGCATGCTTGTCCCAGTCAGAATTAAGATGCAAATGTTTAATGAATACAAGAGCTATGCACCAAATTAATGCTAAAACCAAGTATGCTGAACTCTAAAACAATCCAGGATACTATGCATACATATGTTAGTTCCCTTGTGTACATAACTTTTCACTTCCCAGGCATTTCATTCCCCTGGCAGAAATGAGCTGTCAGAATAAGCAGAAATCCAGAACAATATGCTTGGGAAACTTTGCTAAATACAGCCAGTCTACACTGCTGCTGCAGTTCATTGGCTCTATTTTAAAGGAAACAGGAAGAGAAAACAGGAGAGAACCATGGCTCTGGTCCTCTGCTTTTCCCAGAAGACCTGGATGAAGTTGAAGCATGAGCTCAGGAGAGTCCCCTGTGCTGTCCTCTGTGCACTACAGAAAACCACTCAGTGTCCTAGAACAAACTTAAGATATATGGTTGAAGATTTAAAAAGAAACCCACACAACAAAACAACACAACTTCAGTGTGTCACTAGCTGAGAGCAGGAAGGTCATCAAGGAAGAGCCATTCTTTGCCAGGACCCAAAGGTCCAAAAGGAAACTTAAATTCCTATGTGTTAGCTAGGAAATGTACACTTTACAGAATGGGGTCCAAGTAAACAAAGAACCAAAACAAAGCAGCAGAACAAAAGAGCAATTGCATCCATCCTCAATGGAAGGAAAATTCCCTCCTGGCCCTGCCTTACTGCCAAATTCATTTATCTCCAGAAAGCGAGCAAAGCCCACTAAACAAATAACTGAAATACTTTGATGGCACTACTGCACAAAAGCATTTGATTTCTAGCTGCTGTAACATATAATGCTTCAGAGAAAGGTAAAAGAATATCCCCTTCCAATAAAACAATAAAAAAGGTCAGAGGTCAGTTCATCTAGAACTTAACCACAAGTGAGGGAAAGGCAAAAGTATAGTGAAGGGTGAAACTATTTGAATCTGTTTACTGAATCTCCACACACAGGTCTCATTTAATGAAAGCTTCTGTATTCTTCCTGCTTTTGAAAAGGATGTTTTGAGTGCAACAGAATTATAGATAAAATTACTTCTATATCAGTGCTAAAAATGAAAAATTACCCTAGTGAAGCTAGTCTAATTTTTTCAGTGCCAGATTTTTCTCCGTCATATGCTATATCACATTTTTTCTCTAATAGCAACTGAATGGCTTTTCTGTGAGTTCCTTGAGAAAAATTGTTCTCTAGTTTAATAACTGTTACTGCTGGGCAACTTTGATATTTGTCGAATTTTCCTTTTAAAGGTTTTGAGGTGTTTGGGTTTTTTTCTTTTTTCCATTATTCCTAGTAATTCTTGTATGCTTCTGTATAACTTCCTTCCTTCTCAGTATTTTCATCTTAGACTTCTTGCTGAATGTTTCCTTGGACATCATTTAACCAGGTACATGTCCTTAGTTCACTTGATCTTTCTTCGTAAGTCAGCCACTCCAACCTCCTAAATAATGTTTTGTACTGTTCTCTCTTCCATATGTCTCTATAACTATTAGATAATTAAATCCTCTGAACTAAACACAGATGTGGTCACTAGTCATTTATGAGTTCATCCATCTCCCAATGAACACAAGGAAGTTTCTTGTTTAGTTAATTGGACTTGGCTTAACTTTACAGAGTTGGTTCTTACCTCTTTTCTCCATGCAACAAAACTCCAGTGATATCAGCTTCATAAAGGTTTTATATATATAAATATATATATCAGACAATTAATTTAATTGGCTGTACACCAACAATTCTTAGTTTCTCTCCCTACTTCTTCTTATTTGAAAATCTAGTATAATATTATATTCTGTTTAGGACACTACATGTATGTATTGTTTTCTATCATATTTCTCAATTGTTCACTGTATTTTTTTGTCCCTTGAAACCAATGTACCTGAAAAAATTATTGTCATGCTGCATCTCTTTTTGCATAGTGTCATTTAATGAAGACACAATAAGACCTAGCAGCCTCACATTTGCAGCCATTAAACACTTACCTTCCAATTTTGTTTTGATCCCCATGTTTAGTCACTCAGCCAAGTTCTTATCATGGGTCTCTGTTCACATAATAGTCACATAAAAATGATTAACAATACGGGTGCTTCAATGCTTAAATCTAAATAGATAATGCCTGGAGTTTTTTGTTCAATGGATCATTTTATGCTGCCATCATTAAAAAAAATGAAGCTTGCTGTGCAAGATGTATCAAGTTTATTAGAAGCAGTAAACAGAGAGGAACTGTCCATTCTGGGCAATAGCCTGTTTCTTTTTTTTGATGGTAAAGTATCCTTCAGAAAGTGATGTTGTACCATCTTTGTACAGAGAAGAAACATAAGTACCAGGCTTAGTGAGTGGTTGTATATCACAGAGATTCCCAGTGTATCTGCGAGGGGAAATGGACTGGCTTTTGTTGGTAACCAAATTCTACCACATCATGAAGATTAAATACGTTACTAGGGCAATAGCTAAGCTGTTTGCCACTCTACTGATTTACTTTACCAGTTATTGCCATGGGACAGCTGTGTACTCAATGACTTCTCCCAACATGTTCAAAAGTTTTAAACTTCTTTGTGAGTGTATATTTCAGAGAAATAAATACAAAGTTACTAAGAACACTTACAGATGTAATCTAAGCCAAATGTTAACATCATTTACCACAGAAGGTAATTTTGTATTGCAGCAGTTTTCCCAGGCCCCTCATGAGCTGCTGCCTGACAACAAATTATGTAGCACAGATGAATGCAAAAATCATATCCCAAGTTGCTTCAAATTCTGAATAAGATGAAAAACAAAGCACAAAGAAGTAATGGAAAAAGTTGTGGTAAATACCTGTCCTGTCAATCCAGAAAGGGTCCAGAAATCCTTTTGCCAGTAATATTACTTTCATGTAGCTAAGAGGATATATAACTCTCAAACTGTAGAAAGCAATATCAAGAATTAGGAAACTAGTCATTTTTTTCTTTTTTTTTTTAAAAGAAAAGTCTTTTGTGTCCCTGGTTTTGACCTATTGACAATAAAATATGGATAGTTAGAACAACTAAACTGAAAGTTGTTTCACTGCAATATGTAACTTTAAATGTTTGGTGGTTTTGTTTCTATTTTACTAGTATAGAGCAAGAGGGAATTTTTTATTTTGTTAAAATAACATAATAAAATTTTGATTTCTTGATATAATTCAACATAACTACTTGTCCTTGAAGAATCAATGTCTACTCAAATTTATTCCAAAACTGAAACTAGACTTCTCTTGCAAGTTGTATTATTTCTTAATTTAATAGAAAAAAGACTTCATGTGACACTTCACATGAAAGAAAGATATTCTTGGGCCAGTTTTAAAGTGCTAGGAAGAGTGGTGTATAATAGTACCACTCTACACATAAACTAGAGTGGTGCCAAGGGGAGCTGCTGTAATAGCGGTAGTAAAAATAGAAAGAAAAGAGAATGTAGTGAAAAGAAAAGGCAATTTGGGTGTTCCACTGATTTAAAATACCCAAACTGAAATAGCAGCCAGGAGCACTTTCTTGCATTTACACTCTAGCGAAGGTACTGACCTTTTGACTTCAGTTATGGATCTTTCCTATGATATACTTCTTTTTGAAAGATTAATAGAGGAAGTCCATGCACTGTTCTCTCTTTAAACCCCTTTTTAATCCCTCATCAGATATAGCAATTTTAACATACAAAAATAGTAGGCATTACTTCTGCAGTTTAGAAACCTTCTGCACAAAAGTAGGCAACAAAAAGGATCAATACTTTGTGTCTATCAAGATTCACAGCAGGCACATCCTTGCTACACATCCTCTCATAGAGAGTCTTGTGTATGGTTGCTTTATTCCCCTAGTGTTTCTATGGAAATGCCCATTTTCTCAGCACCAGTCAGGGAAATATAAATTGGATTCTGAAAAATGTGTTCAATAACACATCGAATGACTTTTTGGGGGCTTATTTTAAATACAAACTTGAAATTCAGCCACAGCAACACAAAATACTGCTAAATGAACATACTTGACTTCCTGAAGCTCGATATGTAAGTAGTATGAAATTCATATCTTCTTTTGGGTAAACTTGAAGACAAAAAAAAGTCATTATTCTTATTATTATTTTCTGTTTGTGCTTTTTGCCCAGAGATCAAAACTTAAATGTTTCAGTCACATTTATAAAATCAGAAAAAATAAAGCCCCTCTGATATAATGTTTTGGATGCAACAGACTATTCTACCTATTTATTGTTTTCCATTGTTTATATGTTGACTAGGTATTGGGTTTGTGTGACAAGGTTTTGGTAGTGGGGGGCTACAGGGGTGGCTTCTGTGAGAAGCTGCTAGAAGCTTCCCCTATGTCTGACAGAGCCAATGCCAGCCGGCTCCAAGAGGGACACACGGCTGGCCAAGGCTGAGCCAATCAGCAATGGTGGTGATAACACCTCACACCTCTGGGATAATATATTTAAGAAGGGGAAAAAAATTGTTGCACAACAGAAAACTGCAACTGAAGTGAGGAGTGAGAATATGTAAGAGAACCAACCACGCATAGACGAAGGTCAGTGAAGAAGGATGGGGAGGAGGTGCTCCAGGCGCCAGAGCAGAGATTCTCCTACAGCCCGTGGTGAGACCATGGTGAGGCAGTCTGTCCCCCTGCAGCCCATGGAGGTCCACGATGGAGCAGCTATCCACCTGCAGCCCGTGGAGGACCCCACACAGGAGCAGGTGGATGCCTGAAGGAGGCTGCGACCCCATGGGAAGCCCATGCTGGAGCAGGCTCCTGGCAGGACCTGCAGACCCGTGGAGAGAGTAGACCATGCTGGAGCAGGTTTTCTGGCAGGACTTGTGACCCCGCGGGGGACCCACGCTGGAGCAGTCTGTGCCCGAAGGACTGGATCCCGTGGAAGACACCCATGCTGGAGCAGTTGATGAAGAACTGCAGCCTGTGGGAAGGACTCATGTTGGAGAAGTTTTTGGAGGACTGTCTCCCATGAGAGGGACTCCACACCGGAGCAGGGGAAGAGTGAGGAGTCTTCCCCTTGAGGAGGAAGGAGCAGCAGAGACAATGTGTGATGAGCTGACTGCAACACCCTTTCCTTGTCCCCCTGTGCCACTGGGGAGGAGAGGTAGAGAATTCGGGAGTGAAGTTGTGGCCGGGAAGAAGGGAGAGGTGGGGGGGAAGGTGTTTTAAGACTTAGTTATTATTTCTCATTACCCTACTCTGATTTGATTGGTAATAAATTAAATTAATTTTCCCCAAGTCAAGTCTGTTTTGCCTGTGATGGTAATTGGTGAATGATCTGTCTCTGTCCTTATCTCAACCCACAAGCCTTTCATTATATTTTGTCTCCCCTGTCCAGCTGAGAAGGGGAGTGATAGAGTGGCTTTGGTGGACACCTGGCGTCCAGCCAGGGTCAACACACCACACTATGCCAGTAAAAATTACACAAAAAATCAAAAGAAGATATTTGTAAAAAACTGTGTAGATACCTGTTGCAAGGAGCCACCCGGAGACATGAGCCGAGTAACAACTGGACACCGATACGGTTAAGGTTGTTCTCCCTTTATTGCCCAAATAGCGTGCTTATATACTTTATTAAGCTAAGCATCAGCTGTCCACATGCCATAAGCTAAAACACCACTGGTTAATGTCTTCCTATCACGCTCCCGGCTCATCCTTCTATTGGCTGCTCAAGCCTCTTCACGAGGCATCCCGCAGTTGCTTATCTCATTCTTCGGCATCCAGGAGTTGTTTGTCAGGCCCTTCTTATCTTCCTTTTCCCAGCATACAAGGACACGGCGTCCTTGTCCGTTTCAGCACTTTGTATGTTTATGCTTCGTTCCAGCTAAAGGCTGGATTTCTCACACATCCTCGCTCAGCCAAGAAATCCCCAACAGATACCTATTTCTTATTTCAAAATATCTTCAATGACGCTAAGAAGAAAGAAAGAGGAATTGTGGACTTCCTTGCACTACTCTATCAAGTTTCCAGGTCTTAGCACTAATAATGTCAGGATTGTACTTTCTAGTTTTGGAAGGCACTTTAATAAGAGGTATAACCAAGTTCAGAGCCATTCTCAGATGCCACTGCTCCGGTCTGCCCTCACAGAGAGTAAATAGTTGAGTAGGTTGTTCTGTGCTCTGGAAGAGGAGAAAAGAGGGTTTCTTGGAGGGGGTTGCACTGCTGGGGTGATGCCCTGTGGATGTGATAGGCTGCCCTGGGTGGGGCAGAGGCAGCTGAGCATGAGCCTGCCCTACCGACTACAACCTCATGATGGTGCATGATGGCATTGTCATGAAATTGGGCATTGCCTCAGATACTGAAGGGTGTAGGTTTAGGACTCTGTTGAGGAAGCAAACCCTCAAGTTCATGTTCACAGCATTTTTCACCCACTTGCACAGGATCCTTCTTCTAATGCAATAAACCACTGCATGCTCTGGGGGAGGGAGCACTGCCTCACATGGATGTTGCTGCATGTGTCCTCTGGAGTTGATCCCCTCTGATCTCCTGCATACACCTGGTTCCTAACATATTACTCAACAGTTGCTGCTGGGAAGAATCTGTCAAGCAGAGATAGTAAGCATCATCCTTCTCATGTATTCTGCAGGAGAGATGAAAGCCTGTCTTTCACAGCCCTTTTCATTCCCTTGGCGTGGCAGAGACTGGATGCAAGAAACCCCCATGCAATGTAGACTCCTGTACAACTTATTGTTGAGATTCACATCAACCCATTACGTATACAGTCCATTAGAATGTACTACTACTTTGCCTTCTAATCTATATCCTAACCCTAACTTCAGTTCTACACAAAGGCCAAAAAACTCTATATGCCTTAAAGTCATTTGTGAATGACCAGAGATATTTGTCACTGGCCTTTGATTTACTTTGGCAACCAAGGAACCTGCTGGAACCAAACTGTAACAACATTCTTTGAAGAATTCATAACTCATCATTGCTTTACTTTGGATACTCCTTATGAAACCCTTTTTATTGTGCTGCTTCTCTTTCTCATTCTCCCAAATGTTACCCGAACCCTGACCTGTAAATTTCATGTATAATTCATTGAAGAAGCTTGTTAATAACTTTTTTTTGGTGCGTCTTAGGGATCCTATTCACACTGTAACCCAATATTTATTCTAACCTTAACTCTAGCTTGACAGAAGATCTAAAGATATGAGCATAATTATAATTAATTAAAGATTTCATATGCCCACTCTCAGTTCCTTTGGCTACTCCTCATAAATTTTGTCTTTCTGTGAACTCAAACTCTTACCCTGTATTTAAACCTAATTTGACATAAGAACTACAGAGCCCTGCCTAAGCATAAGATGTATCTGATATTTGGCACCAAACCTCAATATACTTTGTTGCTTCTTATGGGCTCCAGTTTTACCGTGCTTCTTCCTTGTCCAAATTTTTTTGTCCTAAACCAAACCTCAGTCTAACCTGAACTTGACATAGTTGCCAGAGACCACTGTCATGCTCAACCCGACTGTAATTCCTGGGAGAGGACAGTCTACAGCACTTATTTCCTTTGGCTCCTCACTATGTACCCCACTATTGGTGTTAGTCCTGCCTTTTTCACACACTAAACTCTGTCCCTGATCTGATGCTGAGGCTAGTCACTCCTGTGAATCTTGAAGGCGATTATAACTCACTGGAAATTTCTGTTCCTACTCTACATTTAGTTTGGTCACACTTTTTGAGTAAGGTTCTTATTGCAGCTCCTGGATTTAATCCCTAACTTTAATCTGTTTTGCGTAGAGGGTAAAGACCCTTTCTAGTCTGAAGCTCATATGCTCCTTTTTAGGATTATTGTATGGAGTACTTGGTTTATCCCTCTTATTAAATAAATATTTCTTATTCTGTTTGTCTGGCCTCTTCAAGTTTTAACCTGGAAGAGCTGGTGACCAACCAGCTTCTGCACTCCATCTCCTGCCCAGATGCTGCAGTCTGTGACACGCAGTTCTCTCTGGACACTCTTTATGAATCCCATTTTACTGTCAGATTTTAATATCATTGCATTTGTTTTATAAGGTATACTTTAATAAACAAGATAACCATTATTAGCTCACATTAGCTTACTAGATAAAGTTTTTCAAAAAGTAGAGCAGGGAATCAGAGGGAACTTGCTGGCCCAAGGCAATTTAGAGTCTTGTATATAATTTCAGGACTGTGACCTGCTACAAACAGTGGATTGCCACCATAGAAAGCTGAGTCAAATGTTCAATGTCATATTGTTTAATATGTGTACAATATTTACAATACTTAAGATTTCTTTAGGTACTCTATGTTTATGGAATATTGTTTTCTGTTTTTTCAAGATTTGCACTGCCACTAGTAAACCTAATTAAAAGAAAAAAAAAGAAAAAGCTAAATATTGGCAGAAACCTATGAGATTCAGCTGCCCTTCATTAACTGAGGTTTGGGGAACTAAAATGTGCATGGTGAGTGAGTTTGCTTTATTACCCTTTATGGTCTTGTTTGTCATAATGTCTGTCACCCAACAGTTTCTATTAGCATGAGAGAAAGAGTGGGATAGAGAGAAGGAAGTAAGAAAATGCTCTGTGTATATCTTTTAAAAATTCAGAATTATTAACATTTTAGCAGAATACAGCTGACAAAGTCCAAACTATGTTGATACTGGCAGAGATGCTTTTTAAGAAGGCAAGAAATAAGAATAAATTCAGTAACTATATGTATCAATAACTCCACTAATGAGAAAGCAGAGAAAAATATAATAGATGATATTGTAAACTGTTTAGAAATCATGTGCAAAATCTGTTCAATTAATCGTCAGAAGCACCTAAGACAGACAAGCATGAATGTTTAATATACACTGAAATCATACAATTTACTTGTTTCACAACAAATATTTTATTGTGTGAGTCCATTATGGGTAACATTTTAAAAACACCTATAAATTTTGCCTTCAACAGTGACTAAAACAATTACAATCCCCGTTCCCACTGAAACTTAATTGAACTCAGGCTTTGCTGAAGGATTCAATTTTGATGAGGAAGCTAACGTCCAGCAGCTGTCCTGGAGGAAGGAAGAGGTTTCCTGAGTCTCAGCGTATATGGAGGTCCAGCCTCAAAAGAAGAAAGGACTTAAAGCCCTCCTAGCAGGCAGTGTTAATTGCAAAGTTTTTTAGTGCAAAGGCATTTTAAAAGTTTGCTCTTATTCTGAGGCAGTCCTGGTGAAGAAATGGCTGAAAATAAGCTACACGAATTGTTCTAGCAGTGGCAACAACAGCAACATGGATGGAACTTATATATGCAACCCTGATCTGTATGTGCAGGTATATGTATCTTTTTAAGAGATTCAATAGTATTGAGTAAAGGGGCTAAGGCATATTGCCTTGCATGAAAACAACTGATGTGATGCATTCAGGATCACATGGAAAAGCTGGAGACTGCTGCTTTCAGGTTCCCCAGCTATGTACAGTTGTACTTTTGCTCTTCTACATTTTGCTCAGGGGCAGAAGTTAGTATCTTGGTCGTACCTGAGCTAAATCAAAATGTTGAAACTTAAGCATTCCCCAGAAGAACTTTTGCTACTAGGGTTTTTTGTTTGTTTTGTTTTAGTTTTTTTTTTCCCCCAAAGTCTATTCAATGTACTTGCATGCACCAAACAGAGGTAATGAGTTTTTCTGTCTTTTCTTACAAAAATTTATTATTAAACAGGACTAGGAAATACCTTATTACACATGAAGGGGAGTTGGAAATATATAGCTTGAGAAATGTTGACTGAACTTTAGTATATTTCATCTCTAACTATGAGACATAATCCTTAAATCAGATAAGCCACTTGAAAATGTAAACTAGTAAAAATAATATTGTAATTGAATCTTTGTGATTATGAGTCTTTTAAATAGCATTCCTACTTATCATATAGCTTGCTTCCTTACAGATGGCTTACATTTGTTTTCACCTACATCAATAATAAAGGCCTGGGTTCCTAATGCAGAATGTGCAGCAAAATATCTATCTCACTATCTTCAAGAGCTATCGGGTAATGAGACTTGACTGTTTTGGGAAAGCCTATCTCTAACAGCTTTTGAATGGAATTTAGTATCATGTCTAGTTTGGGGTACTTCTGACATCAGAGGAATATATTTATGTAAGTGGCAATTTAGAGTAACATATTAATCTAATGTAACTAACTGGCTGATTCTTTTTCTTAAAAGCCTCTGAGCAGTAAATACTTTCTCTTGGTATCAATGAATTATTTATTGTTAGTGATATGAAGACAAAGTTAGAAATAATTATTATTTTTAATTCCCAAATAACTATTTCACTATGTTCTTTTTTTTTATTTTTGAATGACATATATTTATTCTATGTATGTATATGAAATCTAGTCAGAATATGTCTGGAAGATTATTTCTTTTCTTTGGTTACTTTGCTATCTGGAAAAATTAAGTCTAAAGTGAACAAAATTCCCTTACACTTTTAGTTTAAATATGCTAATCATTCAGTCCATTTTTTCCCCCTTTCTAAAAGTAAATGCACTAAGGTTGTATCAAGTGAAGTCTTTAGGAAGAAATTATTTTTTCCTAATACTTGGGCTGACATATGGCAGAAGAACCTGTATGTGGGAGAACAGTTCCAAGGGAAAAATAAGAGCTCCTATACCAAAGGTATAAAGGTGAGGATGAAGAATTGTGGGAGGTTTTTTTTCCTTTTTTTTTTTTTTTTTGGTTGGTTCTTCCCTGCCTTCCAGCAGACGGGAGACTCATAAGTTCTGTATATAATGTATTATTTAATACATTTCCTTAATTTCCTACAGTACTTCAAAAATACCAAGTATGTCTGGTCCACGTTGAAATTCTGGGAATGCCATATCACAAAGAAAAGCTGCATCAGGATTTTGTACTAGATATTTTTGTCTAATTGGTCCCTGAGGTGACCATGCATATAAAATTGTTGCTAACATAAGGTAATATGACTAGTATATTTCAAAACACTAAAAATGATCGTAGAATCATAGAATGGTTTGGGTTGGAAAGGGACCTTAAAGATCATCTAGTTCCAACCCCCCTGCCATAGGCAGGGACACCTTCCACTAGACCAGGTTGCTCAAAGCCCCATCCAACCTGGCCTTGAACACTTCCAGGGATGGGGCATCCACAACCTCTCTGGGCAACCTGTTCCTGTGCCTCACCACCCTCACAGTGAAGAGCTTCTTCCTTACATCTAATCTAAATCTATCCTCTTTCAGTTTAAAGCCATTACCCCTTGTCGTATTGCTATGTGCCCTTGTAAGAAGTCCCTCTCTGGCTTTCTTGTAGGCCCCCTTTAGGTACTGGAAGGCTGCTGTAAGGTCTCCCCAGACCCTTCTCTTCTCCAGGCTGAACAACCTCAAATCTCTCAGCCTGCCTTCATAGGAGACATGCTCCAGCCCTCTGATCATCTTCCTGGCCCTCCTCTGGGCTTGCTTGAGCAGGTCCATGTCCTTCTTATGTTGGGGGCCCCAGAGCTGAATGCAGGACTCCAGGTGGGGTGTAATGAGAGCAGAGTAGAGGGGGAGAATCACCTCCCTTGACCTGCTGGCCACGCTTCTTTTGATGCAGCCCAGGATACGGCTGGCTTTCTAGGCTGCAAGTGCCCGTTGGTGGGTCATGTTGAGCTTCTCGTCAACCAACACCCCCAAGTCCTTCTCCTCAGGGCTGCTCTGAATCCATTCTCCACCCAGCCTGTATTTGTGCTTGGGATTGCCCTGACCCATGTGCAGGACCTTGCACTTGGCCTTGTTGAACTTCACGAGATTTGGACGGGCCCACCTCTTGAGTCTGTCAAGGTCCCTCTGGATGGCATCACTTCCCTCCAGCGTGTTGACCGCACCACACAGCTTGGTGTCATCAGCAAATGTGCTGAGGGTGCACTCCATCCCGCTGTCCATATTGCCGACAAAGATGTTGAACAGCACTGGTCCCAGTGCTGACCTCTGAGGAATGCCACTCGTCACTGCCCTCCACTTGGACATCAAGCCATTGACTGCAACTCTTTGCGTGCGACCATCCAGCCAATTCCTTATCCCCCGAGTGGTCCATCCATCAAATCCATGTCTCTCCAATTTAGACACAAGGACATCAAGCCATTGACTGCAACTCTTTGCGTGCGACCATCCAGCCAATTCCTTATCCCCCGAGTGGTCCATCCATCAAATCCATGTCTCTCCAATTTAGACACAAGGATGTTGTATGGGACAGTGTCAAATGCTTTGCAGGTGGATGACATCCATTGCTCTTCCCTTATCCACCAATGCTGTAACCCCATCATAGGCCACCAAATTTGTCAGGAACGATTTGCCCTTAGTGAAGCCATGTTGGCTGTCACCAGTCACCTCCTTATTTTCCATGTGCCTTAGCATAGTTTCCAGGAGGATCCACTCCATGACCTTGCCAGGCACAGAGGTGAGACTGACTGGCCTGTAGTTCCCCTTTTTTCCCTTTTTAAAAATGGGGGTTATGTTTCCCCTTTTCCAGTCAGTGGGAACTTCCCCAGACTGCCCCGACTTCTCAAATATGGTGGATAGTGGCTTAGACACTTCATCTGCCAGTTTCCTCAGGACTCACGGATGCATCTCATCAGGTCCCATGGACTTGTGCACCTTCAGGTTCCTTAGATGGTCTCAAACCTGATCTTCTACAGTGGGCAGTTCTTCATTCTCCCAGTCCCTGCCGTTGCCTTCTGCGTCTTGGGCAGTGTGGCTGGAGCACTCGTTGGCGAAGACTGAGGCAAAAGAGTTGTTGAGTACCTCAGCCTTCCCCATGTCCCAGGTAACCAGGTCTCCCGTTTCCTTCCAGAGAGGGCCCGTATTTTCCCTAGTCTTCCTTTTATCACTGACGTACCTATAGAAGCTTTTCTTGTTGCCCTTGATGTCCCTGGCCAGATTTAATTCTATCAGGGCTTTAGCTTTCCTAACCTGATCCCTGGCTGCTCGGGCAATTTCTCTGCATTCCTCCCAGGCTACCTGTCCCTGCTTGCACCCTTTGCAGGCTTTCTTTTTGTGTTTGAGTTTGTCCAGGAGCCACTTGTTCATCCATGCAGGCTTCCTGGCATTTTTGCCTGACTTCCTCTTTGTTGGGAGGCATTGCCCCTGAGCTTGGAGGTGGTGATCCTTGAATTTTAACTAGCTTTCTTAGGCCCTTCTTCACTCCAGGGCTCTATCCCATGGTACTCTACCAAGCAGATCCCTGAAAAGACCAAAGTCTCCTCTCCCAAAGTCCAAGGTAGCAAGCTTGCTGTGCACCCTCCTCGCTGCCCTGAGGATCTTGAACTCCACCATTTCCTGGTCGCTGTAGCCAAAGCTTCCCTTGAGCTTCACATTCTGCACCAGCCCCTCCTTGTTGGTGACAACAAGGTCCAGCATAGCACCTCTCCTCATTGGCTCCTCTATCACTTGGAGAAGGAATTTATCATCAATGCATTCCAGGAACCTCCTGGACTGCTTATGCCCAGCTGTGTTTTCACTGCAACAGGTATCGGGGAGCTTGAAGTCCCCCATGAAGACCAGGGCTTGTGAACGTGAGGCTGCTCCTATCTGTCTATAGAGGGCCTCATCCACTCAGTCTTCCTGGTCGGGTGGCCTGTAACAGACCCCCACTATAATGTCACCTGTCCCTGCCCTCTCTTTAATCCTCACCCATAAGCTCTCAGTCAGCTCCTCATCCATTCCCAGGCAGAGCTCCATGCACTCCAGCTGGTCATTGACATAGAGAGCGTCACCCCCTCCTCATCTCCCATGCCTGTCCTTCCTAAAAAGCCTGTACCCTTCTGTTCCAACACTCCAGTCATAGGATCCATCCCACCACATCTCCATGATGCCAATAAGATCATAGACCTCTAGGCGTGTGTACATCTGTAACTCCTCTTGTTTATTCCTCATGCTATGTGTCTTTGCATAGAGGCATTTAAGTTGGGTCCCCGATGAAGCTGACTTACTGGCTGGAGTGGCTGGAATTCCTTTGTGCTGCTCTTCCGGTGTTCTCCTGCTGACCTGTGATTCTTCTCCAAGCTCTGGGCATCTATTGCTGGCACTGGTGTCAAACTGGTACGAGCGGGATGTATTGAGGTTCCCCTCCCCTGGCAACTTTAGTTTAGAGCCCTCTTCACGGTCTTGGCAAGCCTATGACCGAAGATGCTCTTCCCCTTCTCTGGCAGATGGACCTCGTCAGTCCCCAGTAGAGCAGGTTTCTCAAAGCGACTTTCATGGTCTAAGTAGCCGAACCCCCGGCTGTGGCACCAGTCCCACAAGAATTTGTTGATTTGCCAGATTCGACTAACCCTTTCAGATCCCTTTGCTTTGACTGGGACGATTGATGAAAAGCTACCTGTGCTCTGGAGTCCCCTACTGCTGCTCCCAGAGCTCTGTAATCCTTCTTAATACTCCTCAGACTGCTCCTGCCTGTATCACTTATGCCCATGTGAAACAACAGCAGCTATGAATAATAGTCTGTGGACTGTACAACGACTGGTAGTCTCTTGGTGACATCCTTGATACGAGCCCCCGGTAAGCAGCACACCTCTCTAGAGAGTGTGTCAGGTCAGCAAATGGGTGCCTCCGTACCTCTCAGAGGAGTCACCTACTACTATCACCTGTTGCCTTTTCTTAGTTGCGCTGGTTGTTATACAGGGAGCAGATCGGGCTGCCTTACTCAGCTCCAGCATCTCTCCTGATGTGATGGGTCTTTCCTCTTCAGTCTGCAGAGCGGTGAAGTGGTTCTGCAAGGGCACCTCAGGCTTCAGGGGAAGTCTCTTCCTCCTGCAGGTCCTTGCCGTTGCAAGCTTCCATTCTTCCATGTTATTGGCCCCCCTCTTTTCCATGTGTGCTGGTGGGGGAGTTTTTGGCTGTTTGGCTGTGGGTCCGCTGCAGACTGCTCTTGGAACCAGCCATCTAACTCCTTCTCAGTGTACCTGATGCTCCTCAGCCTTCTCACTGCCTCCTGCAGCTCAGCCACCTGCTGCGGGAGGTCCCCCACCTTTTGCAGGCAAGTCTGCTGCCTGTCCCTGCCCCAGGAGAAAGGTCTAGGCACTTCCTGCAGTCTGAGGTCTGCACTGCGCCTGTCCCTTCAGCAGCTCCGTCTGGGTGGAGGCATCGGCCGCCGCTGCGGTAGATGGTGCAGACCCCCCAGCTGGAGCTGCAGCCTTTGCTCTCAGAGGAGTGCCCACCATTCTGCCTCGAGGGTCAGGTAGGACGAATGCCCTTGGCCTGCGCAGATGGTTGCAAATGGTGCCCGGTTGCTGGGTTATGTGGACTTTGAGCCTCTGCACTTGGCCAGTGGAACATGCCTCCTTCAAGGAGGCCCCTTCCCTGTGCCAACTGCTGTGCCTACTGCTGCCCTGCGCCGTGCCCTGGCTGTCACGCCAGGCCCTGTTTGCCCACCCTGGTTGCAGCTGTCCCGTGGGCTGCCCTTGGTGGGAGCAGGAGCAGCCACTGTTTCTCCTGGCCCTGCCCACACTTTGTCAGCCGCTCTCCCTTGTGTGAGCTGCTGGCTCCTGGTGGGTCTCTGTGCTCTCCTGGGGTTTCCCTGCCTCAGGAAAACCCCTTGCATGCCACAATCCCCCACTCCACTGTGGAACACTCCTGCACCTGAGCTAATCCCCTTGGTGAGTGATTGTCTCCCCTCTCCTTCCCACCAGTAATGGTGAACTTGCTAAAGAGTCACAGGGCTTCTGAGATGTTGGGGTAAGAGTTCAAGAGTGCCTTCCTCACCCTCTTTCTCCTAGCCCATGTAATTTAATAATTACCTTAATCAAATCCCATTTATGAGTGATTTAACCTCATGGCTCAAAACTGGAACAAAAAGTATCAGGACGTGTCCTGGGTTCAGCTGGGATAGAGTTAATTTTTACAGGAACCTGGGAGGTGGGGGGGCATAGCCGGGGCAGCTGACCTGAACTAGCCAAGGAGCTATTCCATACCATGTGACATCATGCTCAGTATATACATGGGGAGTGGGCTGGGGGGAGGGCTCTCCTGCTCTCGACTTTCGGTGGGGGAAGTGGCGGAGCGTCGGGTCCCGGGTGGTGAGCAGTTGCACTGTGCATCACTCTTTTCTGTATACTCTTTCATTAGTACCGTCGTTGTTGTTGTAACTTTTTTGCGTTGTCCCAGTAAACTGCCCTTATCCCAACCCTCGAGGTTCCAGTTTTTTTTCTTTTCTCTCCTCCGTCTCCCCCCTATCCCACCAGAGGGGGCGGGAGGAGTGAGCGAGCGGCTGCGTGGTCCTTTGTTACCGGCTGGGCTGAAACCACGACAGTCCTTTTTGGCGCCTGAACAGGGGCACGAAGGGTTGAGATAACGACAGATCTGGCCAGAGAGTGTTGAAACAAATTCGTCATACGCATTCCTTATATTAGATAAATAGATGTTAGTCACAATGTTGATTAATTTGTTTACATGGTGGCGTTTTGTAGGTCCTTATATGCTCTATGTATTGCCTGTAGTTACGTTTCTCACCTCTGGGAGAGTGATTGGGATTATCATTTTGCTGTACTGGGCAATGTCGACTTGTGAAATGATTACATCACTGGTCATGAGGTTAAGCTGGTATCTGTATGAGGCAGTGATATCATTTCCATACTTTGGGCACCTTCTATCGGATTTTATTGGTAATTACAGCCAATCCATGGGGGAGTTAGGGGGGGATACTTCCCCCCGTCCGTTCGCCTCCCTTTTCTCCTTCCGACTAATTACAACAGCTTTTGAGAACTTTGAATATCCTTGGGATGCACAAGCCAGTGTGCTGTTAGTGCTATGCCTCCTGAATATGTTTCAGGTCTTGTTTAGGGCTACAAAAAGGCTCTTTAAGAGTACCACCCAGAGATCTGCCCCAAAGCTGGATATTCATGGGTGGCACGGCATGTGGGAGGATATGGGCAGGTATCTAGAGAACTTCTCACCCCCAGTGGCTTGGAAGTTCACTCCTGAACAACTACAGAACCCTCATGAAGTGGTAGAATATTTGAAAGAAAAATGCTGTGGCTATTCCAAAGACGTACAACTCGCTGCACTGTGCTGGGCCCTGGCCAGTATCTACCAAACACTGCTTGATATTAGGCAGCACCCTCAGGGAGAAAAGGGGGAAAAGATGGAAAACAGGGCAGCAGGCACCGTGGCTACCCCTATCCCGGCAACAGGCACCGTGGCTACCCCTACCCCTGCAACAGGCACCGTGGCTACCCCTACCGCAGTGACAGATACTGCAGCTAAACCAGAGAACCAACCTGTGTCAGTATCAGTCGCCCCTGTACAGAAAAAGAAACACACAAAGAAATCAGTTCGCTCAGTGAGAGATGAAGATGAACCAGGGTCATCACGAGAACAGGAGGAAGAGGCAGAACCTGAAATAATCACCCGATCTCTATCCCTGAGTGAGTTGCGTGACATGCGAAAAGATTTTAGCCGCCACCCAGGTGAGCACATTGTTACCTGGCTGCTCCGATGCTGGGATAATGGGGCTAGTAGTGTGGAATTAGAGGGTAAGGAAGCCAAGCAGTTGGGATCTCTGTCTAGGGAAGGGGGCATCGACAAGGCGATTGGGAGAAAAACACAAGTCCTCAGCCTCTGGAGGCGACTTCTGTTAGGTGTAAAGGAAAGATACCCCTTCAAGGATGAAGTTACATGTCACCAAGGCAAGTGGACCACCATGGAGAGAGGTATCCAGTACCTGAGGGAATTAGCCGTGCTGGAGGTGATTTATAATGATCCAGAAAATGCGCAGTCACCCATAGACCCAGATGATGTCCAATGCACACAACCCATGTGGCGGAAGTTTCTACGAAGTGCACCACCAACCTATGCCAACTCATTGGCAGTAATGTCCTGGAAAGAAGGCCATGGACAAACGGTGGATGAATTGGCTGTCCAACTCCGGCAATACGAAGGAAGTCTCTCTTCCTCCCTACGGGCCTGTGTCTCGGCTGTAGAGGAATTGTCCCGAGAGTTCCAGCAATTCAAAGTGGATATGTCTTCCTCCCCACCTGTACAGGCCCGCATCGCAGCTATTGGGAGTAAGCATTCCTCTGCCCAAGAGAGAGGAGAGAGAAAGTACACACGACGGGCTAACCTGTGGTTTTACCTGCGTGACCATGGAGAGGACATGAGGAAGTGGGATGGAAAACCTACCTCAGTCCTGGATGCACGGGTACAGGAGTTGCGAGAAAAAGCAACCAGGAAAGAGGATTCTTCTTGGAAAACTGCTGCTCCAGTTTCCTGTGAGGAGTCCCCCAGATGCAGTAGATGGGCTGATCACATTTCTGATCCTCTTGAAGGGACTTCTGATTCACGGGTGCGAAAAGTGAGTAACAAATATTCTAACCAGGATTAGAGGGGCCCTGCCTCCAGCCAGGTGGAGGAGAGGGACAACCGAGTCTACTGGACAGTGTGGATTCGATGGCCTGGCACATCAGACCCACAGGAATATAAGGCTCTAGTAGACACTGGTGCACAATGCACCCTAATGCCATCAAGTTATAAAGGGGCAGAACCATCTGTATCTCTGGTGTGACAGGGGGATCCCAAGAGCTAACCGTATTGGAAGCTGAAATGAGTCTAACCGGGAATGACTGGCATAAACACCCCATTGCAACTGGCCCAGAGGCCCCGTGCATCCTTGGTATAGATTATCTCAGGAGGGGATATTTCAAGGACCCAAAAGGGTACCGTTGGGCTTTTGGTATAGCTGCATTGGAGACGGAGGAGATTGAACAGCTGTCTACCCTGCCTGGTCTCTCTCAAGACCCTTCGGTTGTGGGGTTGCTGAACGTTGAAGAACAACAGGTGCCAATTGCTACCACGACGGTGCACTGGCGGCAATATCGCACCAACCGAGATTCCCTGATCCCCATCCATAAGCTGATTTGCCAATTGGAGAGTCAAGGAGTGATCAGCAAGACTCACTCACCCTTTAATAGTCCCATATGGCCCGTGCGGAAATCTAATGGGGAATGGAGACTAACAGTAGACTATCGTGGGCTGAATGAAGTCACGCCACCGCTGAGCGCTGCTGTGCCAGATATGTTAGAGCTTCAACATGAACTGGAATCAAAGGCAGCTAAGTGGTATGCCACAACTGACATTGCTAATGCATTTTTTTCCATCCCTTTGGCAGCGGAGTGCAGGCCACAGTTTGCCTTTACTTGGAGGGGTGTCCAGTACACCTGGAATCGACTGCCCCAGGGGTGGAAACACAGCCCCACTATTTGCCATGGACTGATCCAGGCTGCACTGGAAAAAGGTGAAGCTCCAGAGCACCTGCAATACATTGATGACATCATCGTATGGGGCAACACGGCAGAAGAAGTTTTTGAGAAAGGGAAGAGAATAATCCAAATCCTTTTGATGGCTGGTTTTGCCATAAAAGAAAGTAAGGTCAAGGGACCTGCACAGGAGATCCAGTTCTTAGGAGTAAAATGGCAAGACGGGCGTCGTCAGATCCCTATGGATGTGATCAACAAAATAGCAGCTATGTCCCCACCAACTAATAAAAAGGAAACACAAGCTTTCTTAGGTGTTGTGGGCTTTTGGAGAATGCATATTCCAAATTACAGTCAAATTGTAAGTCCTCTCTACCAAGTTACCCGGAAGAAGAATGATTTTAAATGGGGGCCTGAGCAACGACAAGCTTTTGAACAAATTAAGCGGGAGATTGTTCATGCAGTAGCTCTTGGGCCAGTCCGGGCAGGACAAGATGTTATAAATGTGCTCTACACTGCAGCTGGGGAGAATGGCCCTACCTGGAGCCTCTGGCAGAAAGCACCTGGGGAGACCCGAGGTCGACCCCTGGGGTTTTGGAGTCGGCGATACAGAGGATCCGAGGCTCGCTATACTCCAACTGAAAAAGAGATATTGGCAGCATATGAAGGAGTTCGAGCTGCCTCAGAAGTAGTTGGTACTGAAACACAGCTCCTCTTAGCACCCCTACTGCCAGTGCTGGGCTGGATGTTCAAAGGGAAGGTCTCCTCTACACATCATGCAACTGATGCCACGTGGAGTAAGTGGGCCGCACTGATCACACAACGGGCTCGCATAGGAAACCCCAGTCGCCCAGGAATTGTGGAAGTGATCATGGACTGGCCAGAAGGCAAAAATTTTGGAATGTCGCCAGAGGAGGAGGTGACACGGGCCGAAGAGGCCCCGCTGTATAATAAACTGCCAGAAAATGAGAGGCAATATGCTCTGTTCACTGATGGGTCCTGTCGCATTGTGGGAAAACATCGGAGGTGGAAGGCTGCTGTATGGAGTCCTACACGACTAGTCGCAGAAACTGCTGAAGGAGAAGGTGAATCGAGTCAGTTTGCAGAGGTGAAAGCCATCCAGCTAGCGTTAGACATTGCTGAAAGAGAAAAGTGGCCAGTGCTCTATCTCTATACCGACTCATGGATGGTGGCAAATGCCCTATGGGGGTGGCTACAGCAATGGAAGAAGAGCAATTGGCAGCGCAGAGGTAAACTCATCTGGGCTGCCGCACTGTGGCAAGATATTGCTGTTCGGATAGAGAAGCTAGTGGTAAAAGTACGCCACGTAGATGCTCATGTACCCAAGAGTCGGGCCACTGAAGAACATCAAAACAACCAGCAGGCAGATCAGGCCGCCAAGATTGAAGTGTCTCAGGTGGACCTGGACTGGCAACGTAGGGGTGAGCTATTTATGGCTCAGTGGGCCCATGATACCTCGGGCCATCAGGGAAGAGATGCAACATATAGATGGGCTCGCGATCGAGGGGTGGACTTAACCATGGACACTATCGCACAGGTTATCCATGAATGTGAAACATGTGCTGCAATTAAGCAAGCCAAGCGACTGAAACCCCTGTCGTATGGAGGGCGATGGCTGAAATATAAACAGTGGGAGGCCTGGCAGATTGACTATATCACACTCCCACGAACCCGCCAAGGCAAGTGCCATGTGCTTACAATGGTGGAAGCAACCACTGGATGGCTGGAAACATATCCTGTGTCCCACGCCACTGCCCAGAACACTATCCTGGGCCTTGAAGAGAAAGTCTTATGGCAACACGGTACCCCAGAAAGAATCGAGTCAGACAACGGGACTCACTTCCGAAACAACCTCATAGACACCTGGGCCAAAGAACATGGCATTGAGTGGGTATATCACATCCCTTATCACGCACCAGCCTCCGGAAAAATCGAACGATACAATGGACTGCTGAAAACTACATTGAGAGCAATGGGGGGTGGAACTTTCAAACATTGGGATACACATTTAACAAAAGCCACCTGGTTAGTTAATACTAGAGGATCCACCAATCGGGCGGGCCCCGCCCAACCAAGACTTCCACATACTGTAGAAGGGGATAAAGTTCCTGTAGTGCACATGAGGAGTATGTTAGGAAAGACAGTCTGGGTTAGTCCTCCCTCACGCAGAGACAAACCCATCCAAGGGGTGGTTTTTGCTCAGGGACCTGGGTACACCTGGTGGGTGATGCAGAAGGATGGGGAAGTTCGATGTGTACCTCAGGGAGATTTGATTTTGGGAGAGAATAGCCAGTGAACTAGGCTGTATGATATTTAACTGCTAAATAACCTGCCAATGTATGTCATTGTATCTATAGTGTCTATATGCCATATCAAGGGTATTACTGTAAGAATTACCCAAATGACTGAAGAATGGACTTTGAAACTGAGCCAAGAACAACAGTGATAGAACTTGAACTGGCGCCCAGCAATTTCCTCAAGATCAACATCTTTGACCTGCAGACCAAGGGTGTGGGTTGCATCAAATGTACCAGCCAGAAGTTCCAGAGACAGCATACAACAACCCAACACCTCACACCATCTCTCTTATCCTGAAGAAGTGTTACAACAGATGGAGCCTCAAAGTCATGGACTAAATAAAATTGATGGACACATTGGAGGGATAACCCATTGACTAAGGGAATACTATTTGTATGTGTGTGTGTGTGTGGGGGGGGGTGTCCATATACATATATATCTATATATAAGACAAGGAAAGTGGTAGCGGTTGATTGGAAAATGTAGGATCTGGGCATGATGTAAATGGTATAGAATAAGGGGTGGATAATGTCCTGGGTTCAGCTGGGATAGAGTTAATTTTTACAGGAACCTGGGAGGTGGGGGGGGCATAGCCGGGGCAGCTGACCTGAACTAGCCAAGGAGCTATTCCATACCATGTGACATCATGCTCAGTATATACATGGGGAGTGGGCTGGGGGGAGGGCTCTCCTGCTCTCGACTTTCGGTGGGGGAAGTGGCGGAGCGTCGGGTCCCGGGTGGTGAGCAGTTGCACTGTGCATCACTCTTTTCTGTATACTCTTTCATTAGTACCGTCGTTGCTGTTGTAACTTTTTTGCGTTGTCCCAGTAAACTGCCCTTATCCCAACCCTCGAGGTTCCAGTTTTTTTTCTTTTCTCTCCTCCGTCTCCCCCCTATCCCACCGGAGGGGGCGGGAGGAGTGAGCGAGCGGCTGCGTGGTCCTTTGTTACCGGCTGGGCTGAAACCACGACAGTCGGCCATCCATACCCCAGTACAAGTGCTTGTAGAGACCCATCACCTCCTCAGTAGCTCCCAGGAACAGCAGTACTGGCTCAGACTAAGGGTCCATGTAGCAGAGCAACCTGCCTCCTACAGCAGCTACATGCAGGTACTTAAGGAAGAGAGAAAATAGATTAAGTGATACTTTTAAATGATAGTTCCCCCCACAAGTTCTGCTTGTCTCCAACTGCTTTCAGCTTTGGAGGTTTCCTGAACCTGCTGTGCTTTTTCTACTTAAAAACTCTCAATGACTTACCATTGAATGCTTGTCCAGTCTTCCATCAAATCCATGTGAACTGTCAGTATCTACACTACCCCCAGCAGGGGTTTACACAGGTCTCTTGCTGTGTGAAAATCTGTCTTATCTTACTGAGTGCTTTCAGGCTTGTTCCTTCTACTTTCATCCTTTCACTAGTAGGCTCCTAGTGCTTGTGTTGGAAGATGTGACAAATGATCAGGACTTCTCTATGCTGCTGAATTTTGTAGGTCTCTTGTATACCATACCAAACTATCCATTTTCTGATTAGTCATTGTTAAAAAGTTAATCCTTCTTTTTTTCCAATTTTTTAATCCATTCCAAGACAGGGAAGTTGGTGCTTCAAAGAAAAGTGAACCATGGATTTGCATGGTTGTGTAATGTTGCTTCCAGAGGTGTTTTTCTTGTTTCTTAGTAGCTTCTAACAATAGATTTATTTTTGTCAGCTAATGAGTTTTGAGATCAAGTTTTCATAAAACTATCACAGTCTCTAGATGTCACTCATGTTTGATAATGGTCCACAAAGAGCATGATATTCCATATGTAAACTTAAGTTTTGTCTTTCATGAATTACGTAGATTAAGAAGTATTACTTATACCTTTCATTTATGTGTCTGTCTATAACAAGTTGTTAGTTGTTTTACAGTCACTTAGGATCAAAGCTTCCTTTTGGCGTTTATTAGTTTGCGTTGTCCTCATTGCTGACAGTAACTTGATATGATTAGGAAACTTTCCTTCTTACTTATATTTCTACATGTTTTTTATTTTGATAGTTGAGTATATACTACTATCAGTTTCCCAATCTGTTTTTTTTTTTTTTAAGCAATTATTTATCTATATCACAACCTTTTTCTCACCCCATGATTGCTTGGTTTTTTTAAAGCTTTTAATAAAGACTTTGGTGAAAGCCTTCTTGAACGGTAAGACTACTAGTTTTTTTTAACCTCGCAAAGAACTTCAAGAGGCTTGTAAGCAGGGTTTTTTCAATAACCCATTATGTACTGACTTCTTTCAAGGTTGTCAGTCCTTGGAATCCATTATTTGGTATTTTTTCCTTTTTTTATAGACATTTGGTTTATGGGCCTCCACTTACCTGGATAGTACCTGGAGCCTTCCTTCCTATTTCCTTTTTTTGGTGCAATTTTTGTCACAACACAAAAGTGGTGTTAAGTAAGAAGTTAAAGACCACAATTAATAATTCTATTTCAGTACCATCTGGTCCCAGAATTTTCTTGTTATTAGTTTTGTTAACTTAAATCTCTAACTTAATTCATGGTCACTTCAACTTCAGGCAAACCTGTTGAGCCTCCCACAAGGAGTTCCAGCATGGATCTCTGTTTGGATTTTTCTCCTCAGTGAACACTAATTTAAAAAATATCACTACCTTTCTTCAACAGCCTTGCCTTTTTGAAGGTTCATTTTATACACTGCTTATCAGTTGGCTTTACATACAGTATGACATATTTTTGTTCCAGGTAGATTTGGAGACAGTGTTCATCCAGAACTTCTTTCATTTAACCTCCCAGTGTCTGATTCTATTTTCTTCACATAGAGGTAACTTTCTCTTTCTGGAACATTCTGCGTCTTTCTAATACCTTCCCTTACTATTCCACTTAATCATATCAGCAACTTCTTAATCTGTCTTAATAAGTAATGTGCTCTGATGCTTTGCTAAACAGTGTGGTGCTCTTCAGTGCTCTCCTTCCTGCCTAAAAGGATTAAACTGTAGTTATCCCTCTTATTCTCTTTTTAACAAGCTACCTAACTTTTTCATAATTCCATCTTTCAGGTTAAGTGCAGTCACGGGGGTTTTAGATTGATTCTATAGGGATATCAAATTTTAATACACTATATTTGGCATTACCGAATAACTTGTCAAGTGAATGATTTTGGATTAGAACCTGCACACTATTTGGGATGAAGTAAATAGTTTCATTTTCTCTCTTGGGTTATATAACTGCTATCCTTGAAACACGTATAATATAAAAAAAGTACCTTTTCTGGGGAAAAGCTACATTGGAATGTGAAAGCTGTCTGAGCAATTGTAAAACAGATCTGCCAATAATGGCTTAAAGCTGCACCAGGTGAGGTTTAGACCTGACATTAGGAAGCATTTGTTTACTGAGAGGGTCGCCAAACCCTGGAACAGGCTTCCTAGAGAGGTGGATGATGCTCCAAGCCTGTCAGTGTTTAAGAAGCATTTGGACAATGCCCTTAATAACATTCTTGAACTTTTGATCAGCCCTGAAGTGGTCAGGCAGTTCGACTAGGTGATAATTGTAGGTCCCTTCCAACTGAAATATTCTATTCCTTTTCTAATATGCATCAACTTTGCTTGTCATTTTTAATTTTTTTTTTTTCTTTTTTACCCCTGGGGGGAAGGAAAGGCTTTTGACGTTGAATCCAAACCCTTTTCTTCCTTTTTCTGAGCAGTTATGTCATGGTCTAGAGACAAAAAGCAATGTGCAGCTAGTGGTGTAGAGAGGTTAGACTGCACTATGCAGACTAAGGCATAAAACTAATTTTCCAGGTATGGTATTAATATTATAATGGTCAGTTTGGTTACAGCTGTAAGAAATGTTTAAATATCTGTAATTTCTTTGTAAAAAAGCTTTTGTTCATTTATTAAGTCTAATTAGATGCCAGCATTTAAAACAAGGATAACTGGCACTAGCAGTATAGCAGTAAATGGATGTTAGTATTCAGGTAAAAATAGTCTGCAACACTTAATTTTACATTAGCATAATTCTGTAGATTATTTTTTGCATATGTACTGTCTCTTTATTCAATATGTATGAAAAAGGGTATGACTTGGTGTTCTCACTTCTGAAGTAAGTTAATTAAAAAAATCAACATTTTGAATTCGTATCTAAATAGTATTTTTGTATATAGCAATTTGAGGTATCAACAATTAATGTAGAGTTGTAATAATAGATTTCAATATTATAATATTTTGTTATTCATTGTCAATTTAAAATAGGTGGTATCTATCAAGTCTTAATGTTCCAAAACAGATCATTAATTATCAAATTTACTGGTGCTTTATCTGAAAAAGTTTTAATGTTTGTAAGGTAACTCATGGAAGCCTCCTGTTAAAACTATTACTTTTTGTTGCTTAGTTTGCAGAAGTCAACAAATACATTCATGTAAGTAGTAAACTGTCATAGGAGTGCTCTAAAATACTCTCATTTCTATAGTGTTGATGTGTAGCTATCCATAACACTACAATTCATTTTTTTCCTATAATGATGGAAACAATGCTAGTAAAAAGTTTGCCATTATGAAGGCTTTTGTTTGCACTGAGACTCTTACAACATTTGTCATTAGCTGATAGTTGTATTGTTAACAAAATACAGGATTTTGAAATCTATTTTTGCATGAGTATCTCCTGCAATAAACTTTGTGTGTAACTGCTCCCTAATTTCTTAAAAGGCTTGAAAAAGCAGTACTAATTCTGCAGTAAGAATGAATTTGCAGAGTGTGAGGGATGTAGCAAGAACCCAATGCATGCTGGCCATTTTAGTTCAAGCTAGTTCTTGTGTGATCCCATGGACCAAATGCTCTGCAACCCTTTGAGCTCATTACATGTTCTCCTGGACCATGCATCTGGTTTCCTGTCATTGAGAAGTCAGCAAGTTCATGACCTCTCAGACTGCACCACCGTGAGAATCAGAGTGCAATAAATAGGGGGAAGAAAAAGAAATTTGCTTCAGTTTTGTTACAGGTGCACTTTTGGACTACTTGGCCAAATCATCAGGATCTCTTCAGAATGAAAAGAAGGTAATGATTTTATCATAACACAGTCACAGTTCAGATGTTGTATACTCGTATACATCAGGACTTTCATGCTTGTAGTCATGCCTGTTGATAATGGTATGCGTGCTTTCACTTAAGTCAGTGATAGATCTTCCACACTTTCTCTGGTTCTTTTGAAGGGGAAAAAAACCAAAAAAACAAAAAAAAACAAACAAAAAAACCCCCAACAACGAACACACACACAAAAAAAAATAAAAAGCACCAAAACTAATCATGAAGAGGGTACTGAAGTTCAAGTTAACCTGCACATATTAACAGAAAAATAAGATAACCACTTAATAAAAAGATCTTTCTATTGTCTTATTGTGCTTTTTTTTATGGCTACTGATGCTGTTAGTGATTCTGGACTGGATACTTTGTCACTGTAAATCAGCATGGTTCAACACTTTTTATGCATTAATGTGAAACTTGATCTATGATTTTGTTGGTGAGATGTGATTTTCACCCACCAAAGAGCTTTCCATTGGTTTCAATCCTCAAAATATTCCATATATGTTAACTAATATTAATGTAAAGTTTTAAAATGATTATTTTTCTCCAGAAAAGAAAATCAGTTATAAAACATGTGAAGAAAGTCAAAGGTTCAGAAATCTAGAATATGCCTTTTATTTTAGAGCCATAAGAAAGGAAGAGGCAAACATAAGACCCTGATTCTGCAAAGTCTGGTATCACTGGCTGTAGAAATGAAACAGATGTGAAATTACGTGGGGGTGGGGTGTTGTCACTCAGTTCAGACATTCACTTGTTTGGAAGACGAGTAAATTGCCCTCCCCAGAAGTGGTAGTAGTGGGGGTGGGTAGTAGTGGGGTATTCTGAACATTATTTTGGTCTAAATAATTAACCCTAACAAATACAGTTAAATCCAATTTAGATATGAGTAATTTTAATATCTCAAATATTTCTCTAACAGAAAGTGAATGCATCAAACCTCATTCTATGAGATATGTGTATTTGAAATGTGTAATATGTATGTGAAAACACCAAAGGTGTCTACTTCATTCACAGAGGAAACCATGGAAATTTTTACAAGTAATCTTCTTGGAAATGTATGACTTCAAGTATTAAGTATTTTAAAACAAAATATAGTGATAAATATTTCTATATATTGTTTGTCTGGATGTTGACCTTCACCTTTATTTATTCCTTATCAGCTCTTTGACCTGTTCAATTTTAATGTCATTTTCCCTGTCATAGACAATGTGAGCTAAGAGATGACTGGTATTATTTCTAAAGACTATTTAAGAATACTTTCCTGCCAGTGGATCAATGTTCCCATTTGTGTCTGATTAAAAAAGGTGGAAGGTAACCCATAAATACATTGAGAGTAAAAAACATGTTTGAAAGAGGATGAGAGTATTAAAGCACTAATGAAGGGGAACAGGTTTCCATGCAACTTTTTCCATTATCTGCAAAAAACCTCTCTTAATAGAGGTGACTGTCCAAATTCATGAAATGTCATTCAAAGTTTTCCCATCTCCTTGTATATCTTTAAAACCTAAAAGACTGTGTTTAAAAAAAAAAAAAAAAAAAAAAAAAACCAAAAAACCAAAACAAAACAACAACAACAACAACAAAACAACAAAGCAAACAACCCTGATCTTGGTAGCTGATTTGTAGGGGTTTGTAGTCTTATTAACAAATTAGCTCTTGATCCTGGGTATGCTGAAGGAACATTGTGAAGTTTTCTCTCATGGAGAATTTGTCTTATATTTTCTTTTAATATAACACCACACTGAGTGTAAAGCAAGAGGAAACTTCTTTTGATGGAAAAAACTGCAGGGCTCTTGGCAGTTAATAAATTTTTATATAAATATTGATACATATAGATTTATTTTGCTGTATGGTGGCTTTGTTTTTGTGCATTTCAATATTGTGAAGTGTGCTGAACCTCCAACTGTTGTTTAAAAATATAGCTATCTATGTATTGGGGGTGTCTGGGATGGAGTTAACTTTCCCCACAGCAGCCCTCATAGTGCTGTGCTTTGTATTCATAGCTAGAACAGTGTTGATAACATACCAATACTTTGGCTATTGCTGAGCAGTGCTTGCAGAGCATCAAGGCTGTCTGCAACCACCCACCAGCCTCCTTCCTCCCCCAAAGGCCAGTAGGCTGGGGTGGGCAAGGGCAAGAGGGTGGGAGGGGAAATAGGCAGGACAGCTAACCCCAACTGACCAAAGGGATATCCCATTAATATATTCCATACCATATGACATGTTCTGCAATAAAAGCTAAGAGGGGGAGGCATCCTGTATTAAGGCATTGTCTCCTGAAGCAACCACTATGTGTACTGAGGCCCTACTTCCCAGGCAGTGGCTGGACATCACCTGCTGATGGGAAATAGAGAATAAATCTTTTCTGTTTTCCTTTGCTTCTGCATGCAGCCTTTGCTTTTCTGTTTTTTAAACTGACTTTATCTTGACCCATGAGGTTTTTGTGTTCCTTTCTTCCTAATCCTGCTGAAGGAGAGTGAGAGAGCAGCTGGGTGGGCACCAGGCTGCCTGCCAAGGTAAATCCACTGCAAGCTACAAAAATTCTGGAACTACCATCTTGAAAAAAAGAGCATAATTCTTCTGGTTTGTGTGAAAGTGATAGTACTTTTACCCTTTACAGATGATAGTGCTAATAGTTTAATTGATACTTAGCTCCCCCCCCCCCCCCCCCAGTAGCTTTCTTTTTCTGTTTGGGTTTGAGGATTATGTTTGCCAAGCTTTTCTGTGAAGTCTGGGAGGTAGTCCCTTGGTGTCTTAGTGTTCCTTACATATCTCCAAGGTAGATATACTTAGCTCTAAATATAATGATATATATAATTAAATGATTTATTATTGTTAACTTTATTCAGACTACAAATAAGGTTAATATTGCATGGAAGTGCATAGCGGATCAGAAGAGTACTTCTTGGCTGAAAGTGAAAATACTCAACTCTAGCTGGTTTGTTTGGTTTTTTTCCTCCAGTCTGTGTACAAACTGTGCACATGTATGATTCTTAAACCTACTTAATTCTTTTATGAAATAAGACTGTTACTAGAGAAATTAAGACAATTTAAAATAGAGTATTTATACATACTTATGAGTACATTAGCAATAAAAAGAATCTTTGCATAATTTATTAGGTGATATCATATGAAACTTAACTTTTATGCCTTGAAAACAACTAAGCACCTACCATATCTTGCTGGAGATGATAGCACTTGTTGATTGTCAGTGAAAAGTAAGACCTAATATGTCTCTTGGGACATCTGCAATGTAAATCACAAAACTTAGAGCTGTGTTTCATCAGCTGAGCAATATTTCCCTGAGGTAGGGAAAGAAAGGTATTTAAAACTGGCTTCCATTAGTTCTGATGTGAATAAAAACTGATTAAACCATTGTTACACAACTTTGTCAACGTAGTTTATGCCAGCTTTGTATAGTGAACAAAACTTTATTCCTGATTTTCTTTTCACTGGACCAGCATTTATGAGATCACGTGCACTTGTTTTGCATTTTGGCCCTGAGTTATGTAAAGACTTACATGAAAAATAAAGGTGATTGGTAAAAAGAACCACAAATGTAGCACAGATCTGCATTTGAGCAAGCTCACGATGATGTATGGCTGCGGTTCAAGTCAAGGTTAGTCATTGTGGTGGGTTGATGGTTGGCTGCCAGATGTCTGCCCAGCTGCTCTCACTCCTCCACCTCAAAAGGACAGGGGGAAAAAATAAGATGGTAAAGCTCGTGGGCTGAGATAAAGGCAGAGGGATCACTTATCAATTACCATCACTGGCAAAACTGACTCAGTTTAGAGGAAAATTACTTTAACTAAAAAATAGGTTTGGATAGTGAGAAACAAAGAAAAATCAGAACAATGTTTTTCCCCCCTGCGTCTTTCCCAGGCTCAACTTCACTCCTTCATTGCCAACTGCTCTACCTTCCCTGCCCTGGTCTAGCCTCTTCCCCCTGCCCCATGGCACAGGTGGGGATGGAGAATGGAGGGTTGTGTTCAGTCCATAACAGTTGGTTTCTGATCCTCCTTCCTGATGGAGGCCACCCTGCAGCCTCCACTGCCAACGCCTTGATACCTACACCAGTAGGTACAGCCATCTAAAAAGTAGGGGTTTCTTGGCAGTCAGCGCACTGCCCAGTTTCGCAGGCAGTGTGAGCCATCACAGCCTGTCTTGGTTTCCTGGCCTCACTGTCACATGTCTGAGAGAAGATAACTATGGACTTGATGTTTCTTTTATGGGATTTCTTGTCAAATTACTTCTTGTAAGATCACTATTGTATAGTTTTCCCCACAAGTTGTCTACATCCAATCAGCTTAAGTGAAATATATATTTGACTAGTTACAGCTGTACGGCAGCTAAATTGATACAGGCTCAATTTTGAAACGGCAACCAATTTTCAGTTTGATAGAGCAACCAATATTTTTATTTTGATGTAGCAATTTCGATGTAGCAATAACAATTGAAGAAGAGACAGATTTTTCAGAAAGCTTTAAAGACTCCAATCATGCATTTATTTAGCTGTAACAATCAGATTGGTCACTCAGCCCTCCACAGATGGGCATATAATCAGAGCTGGACCATCAGCCTTGAATAATCATCAGCCTCAAAAAAACCCCCACCCTACCCTTGTGAATGACTTTATTCTAGTCACTTGAAAGTGTTCTATCTATTGTATGTATTAAAATTGTATTACTTAAACAGACAATCAGTGGAAAAATGTGAGTACCATTTTCTCTGACAAATTGCTTACACAGACTGATACTCAGTTGCTGTTTTCTTTTACAAATGTTACTTTCCCACTGTTCCCCATCTGGTTTTGCCTAGCTCAAAATAAAGAATATATAAGAACAATATATAATCAGAATTTTTTATTCTGCTTCCACTTGCATGGCACCTTTTTTTACCTCTGAAGGCATTAATATTTTTACATTAAATTTTTGTTGGAATATTTTGAAATGTAGTCATTAACTTGCTATATTTATGACTGGTTGTTCTAGGTCACACGTTGCTTGAGGCAGACTTCTATTAACGTGTAAATTGCAGTTTCACACCAGTGGCCTCTTTAAAGTCAAAGGGGAAATAAAGTTTTTAGATTAGAGTTGGACAGTTAGCATACCAAGAGGGAGTGTGTTTAGATTACTGAGTCTGCATGAAAATTACAAGTGGATTTCTTTCTTTAATCCCCAATAAGATACTATATAGTTAAAGATTTGTTCTTCCAGGTGGTAACGCTTTCTGTAATACTTGTTTTTCTATTTTTCCTTGCCATTGTTTTGCTTTTTCTTGGTCCATAAAAAAATATAGGTTTGGAAGGACTGAGTCACCCGTTTGACGTCTTTGCTGTCAAAGCAGCTGTGTCATGTACTCAATGATTAACATTAAAACACATCTTGATGAATTTGAGTTTGAATCTTGTTCACACAGTGGACATTCTCACTCTAATTTCTGGTCTATTGTATTGAGAGTAATCTTACTGACATTTATTCTTGTGCCAGCAGTGCCTTAACTTTACCTGTTTATTTTCACCTATGTCTTTGGGGTTTTTGTTTTTTATTTAGAGAATGCAATCACACACTCCTCCAGCCTTTGCTTTATTAGCTGAAACATGCCAAGTTCCTCTAATAACATCATGTATGATAGGATGACCTTCCTTTTTGTTTTTTCTAAGAGGGATTTTTTGAACTTTGAAAGAAGTTGAACATGCTGTAATTTAAATATCTCACTGCATATACCATTCTTGAGGATCTTACAAATGATTTTTTTTTTTTTTTTTTTTGTGGCAGTTACTGTTCTCATGGTGTTAATCCATATTCAGCATCGTTTCTTTGATCAAGAAAAAAAAATCCATGGGGAAAAAACCTGGGGACTAACTACTTTAATTACTGGATGCTATGGGTAGGCAACGTTAGCTGAGGAGATTTGTGTAGCTACTCTAGAGAAAATCTGTTCTGAGTCACAGCAGCTGAGCATCTGGCCATCTGCCTCAGTGTGTGCTTAAGGATGCTGGACCATCCCAGGATTGACATCTCTCTGGGAACACAGATGTCATGATTGAGTTTTCTGATGACTTTGTCTACGCTTATAGTGCTACAATGTTTTCCAGAGTTTGTATTTTGCCTCTTTTTTAATTTTTTTTTTTTTTTCTCCCCAGAACACTCAGTATTTTGTGGGTTTCATGTAGGTAATTTTCTTTAAACAAAGAGAAAGAGGAGCAAACCAAAGTGAAAGAAAACTAGATCCGTTTTTGTGGTCTCAGTATAAAAGAATTGTTCTGTCATAGCTCTGCAAACCCCGATGAGGGGTGATAACCTTAAAAAAAAAAAAAAATTTAGTTAGACAAGAGTCTAGTTTCCTCTTTAGTTAGACAAGAGTCTAGTTTCCTCTAAAGCTAATGGATAACATTGTCTAATCATAGCCAATATTATAGTAAGTCTCTCTCAAAATTTAAATGCAGGGAGGCAGGGCAGCGTTAGGGGAAGAAAAAAAACCAACAGCAACAAAAAAACCCCTACAAAACCCAACAAACCACCCCACAGAATATGAACTTTGAATTTGCTTACTGTGTTTTCAACAACTGAAGTCTGACTTTCCTTGTTCCTGACAATAGCAACCTCCACACTGATGAAACTTCACAAGCAGGATTTTTTTTTTTTTTAAAGCATTCCTGTTTACCCTAAGACTATCACTGAAAGTGATTTGTTTAATTTTTTGTAATGAGAGAAAACACATAAAATAAAATAAAACTTTTTAAAAAGATCACAAACTTAAAATTTGTATCTTACTTTCTATGGTACAATTACAAATTGTGCTTTCTACATCTGTAACAGAAGCAGCAAAGACTTAATTTTAAGATATCTGTCCATTAAACCAGCATATGCTACTTTCACTAACTGTACTTTCCATAGCAAAGTATTCATTCAACATGATGTTTCAGGCTGTATTAAACTATATCAGAAGGGATATTAGATGTTGGAAGTTCTTTTGTCGGCAAATGAAGTTATGTGAAGGTATAAAACAGATCAAAATCTCCTTTATTCTAAGCTTGCATTTAGCAGGTGCTTTCCTGTTGCATCTGTGAATTTGTGGGTTTGGGTTATTGGTTTCGGTTTTTGGCTGATCACAGTTCCAGCAGCCTGTGCAGCAATTCAATGTAGGCACAGTCTGTGTTGCACTTACATGTATACAAGCTCTTGATCAGGTGTGAGCCTCCAAAATCCTGGGTTTAATATACAGGTCATCCTACAACTGTATCAGGTGATTTTAGGTACAAATCCTCTGCAAGCACCTTGTAGATAAAAACAAAACTAAAAAAAAAAAAAAAACAACAAAAAACAAACACAAAACAAAAAAAACCCAAAAACAAAACCAGGAATGCAGCTGTCGTGAATGATACTATATATTGAACATTTTCTGGCTCAAAGGTAGCTCAGCACTTGAGAACGTTTAAAAGCAATGAAAATCTAAGGGCTTGGGCACTTATGGTGTGGTGGCAGAAGCTGGCCTTGAGCTGCATAGAATATAGACAGGTATAGTTGCAAAGCATTAATTGGGAGAGCAAGAGGTTTCACAATGGAGTATGGATATGTGAGGAGACGTAACACTGTAATTAAAAAAATTTAAATCAAAGAGTGGTGTTCGTAATGAGCATAGGGTCCATTCAGGCAGGTCTGAAGAACCTGCCAAGATTATAGATGGGGGTGAAGGTAATGTCCCAAGGCCAGCCTGTCATGCTGACGCAATGAAGTAGCATGTACTTGGCAGGATCACTTTCCTTTTTGTAACCGAGGACTGTATAGTGAGCAGTTCCCCAAATGCTTTCTGTGCATATTAGACACACTACAGTCACTGAGATATCATAAGAATATGACAGAAGATTAATTTATAATGTACCCACATTTTCTATTGAAGAAGCAAAAGATCTTAGGAAACTCATTTAGCTGCTGGTGAATGAATTTCATAGCTGTCCTCAAAGATAGTTCAGTTCAAGTTTCTTTGCTTAATAGCAAAATATAGATAGAGAACTCCAGAAAAAGGAAAACTGCAATAAGGACTTAAAAGAAATAATAATAATTAAAAAATCTATTCCCTGTCAAATGAAATTCATCTCAGTAGAAACTGCAGTTGCATGTTTCTGCAGAAAATCTGGGTCTAATATTGTGATATTCTCTAATTATCTTAATATACAAGGATCTCAATGCTTATGTTGTTGTGTTCCCATTACAAAAGAAAAAAAGTTACAGAAAAGAAAGACAGTTAGTTCAGCCATTCAAGAGTTACTAGGTAATGTTTTGATGAAATACACCTGGTTCTGTACAAACTGGGTTTTGAGGTGCACAAATAACAGGTAAGCTAATTAACCTTTCCTACATTGTTTGCCTGTTCAGGATTCCTTAATGTGTATATAGTTATAATGGACTTGTGTTCATAAATAATTTCACCATTTGTTGCTTGCAAATTCAGTTCTTTAGAATAAAGATAGAGAACAAAATTATTCATTTTCTTATTCTGAGTGCAAACTGCATCCAAATGAACTACTGTTTCTTCAGGAAAAAAATGACTGAACTAGCAATGTTTCTAATGCAGATCAATTCTTCCAAAGCCAGGCTAACTGGTAAAAAAATGTGTCTTCTATATTTTTTCAGTCAGTCACTACCCAGAGAATAGACTATTAACCTTGTTAATTTATACTTGTGCTCTTAACAAGTTTATGACTGGATTCTTAAATTGTTACTGTAATCCTACTGACTGACTTTCTGAAACATAAAGGTTCAGAAGAAGAGACATCAATAACAAGTATATCTAAAGAAGTCGCTCTGATTACAGGTATTATGTTGCCTGGAAAAATGATGCAAAATAAGTTCTATTTTTTACAATGTCTATTTTGTGATCTAATACTAATACAGCCTAATTCAAAAGTTTAAAATATAAGGTTATTGTCTCTGAGTGTGTGGACACTAATTTTTGCTCTGCCTTGAAACAAGAAGGGGAGAAGATATTTTTCAAGTATGCTTTAATAATAATTCCTGAATTTTTACTTATAATACCTTGGCAATGAGATGTGAAATAATACTACTTTATCAACCTCTTAAAAAAAATTATGAATTTTATTTTAGTTCAATTTCCGCTGCATAACAATAGATCATAGGTTTTGAATATCGTTACTAGAAGAAGTGAAAATTACAAAATTGCAAATACGCAATTGGACTTGTCAAATACAAGCATATACTTACAGTCTTTTACAAATGCTATGTGATCAGCATGGGTTTTTTTTATTGTTGTTCCTGGTACCTTAGTAGCTGCATTTTGTGTCCATTTTAATATTAGTTGTTTTTAGTATAAAGTGAAAAGCCAGAATTCATTTTATCCACAAGCAGATTCAGTCTCCTTCATTGAAAGGATATTTCTGTGCCTGTGTATTTGTTCCAACAAATGAATTCCACATGCTCCCTGGGTAGTGTCCATGGCTGCTTCTAGCTGAGGTCTTCACACAGACAATAGTGCATCTCTGTGGTTCAGATGGCAAAACCTACAACGCAGGAGAACTCTCATGAACCCCCATCAGATCCGCAGAGTATGCTGGTTGTGGCAACTTTAATTTTCTATCTTACAGTCTTCATTTAGTGCAGTAATGAAGCAGGATACACCTTTTCAAATGAGACATTTTAATATCAAATCCACTGTCTTGGTACTCAAATCACCTTGCTATTATTACTTGCTAATGATGGTTTGAAAATATATTTACAGCTTGAATCTACAATTTTAAAGGAGGCAGGTACATTTCCATGTTTAAGGATCAGTACTGAAGCAGATATATCCTCTGATTTTTTTTTTCTTTTCTTGCAAATAGTGCAAAATTATTATTTACAACAAGATGATCACCACAAACCATATTACTGAGCCATTGACTAAAAGCAAGTTATTTCTATGCATAAAAAAATTACTTCATCCTTGGTATGCTGTATTGAACTCCAGATAGGATCATCACAAAGATCAGTACTGAACTGCTATTAAAAAAATGTTATCTTACCCCAAATTCTTTATTGTAGGATAGGGCGTTCGGAAGATCTCGCGATGTCAAGGAAAGGTAGAAGGCTAGTCGTCGCCTCCGTATGACGTATCAGTAATCCCACCTACCGTTGTTAGTATAAAAGGAATTAACTGCGCAATAAAAGACGAAGTTGGCGCTCACACCATGTGTGTTATCTGTCTCTTCCCTGGTCCGGGCCGACCAGTGATCTAATCACGGCGCCTTGATATGTAGCAACGCTACATAGTGGTGACCCTGAAGTGATCGGTCGCACAGGCGACGATGGAGCTTGTGCAAGCGATTAAGGTATTAAAGGCGTTAGCTGATGAGGTGGGTCCCCTCGATTTAATTAAGAAGGGCCCCACGGGCGAATGCATCCAATGGTTGCCGCGCCGGGGAGACATTGGGTCTCCTAGAGAAGCTCTGAGCCCCCCAAAATGGGGAGATATTCGGGAGTCCTTGCTATGATCCGTGCTTGCGGGTGAGCGCGGAGCTGCTAAACGATTGGAGACTTGGGGGAAGATAGAGAAGGTGATTACAGAGACACAGCAGACTACGGCGTGCTTGTTGGCGATGCGAGCTGCTGTGTCCGTGAGTAAAGAGCTGCCCCCGGAACAGCGGGAGACAGTGCCCTCGGGGACGGTGAGTCAGACTCAAACGGAGTGGGCGACCGTGGAGCGGGGTTCACAGAGTGGTCCATCCTTAATTGCGGACATGGGCACAGAGGGTGCGGCGGAGACGGAGGTTTTTCCTATAGAGGTGGCACCAGCGGGACCTGATGCGCCCCCCCCACAGTATCCGTGGGAGGAGTTGCGGCGGGCGGTTCGGAGAGACTTGGAAGAACGCCTTTTAGACTGGGTCGCAGGCATGCATGTTAAGGGTGATCTATACCACCAATTGAGAGAGTGGGGGGAGCAGCCACCCACGGAGGAGATAATTGCAAGGCTGCGGGGGCTGAAAGATACGGGGGGGGAGGGGGAAGGCGCCTCCCTGTGCGGAAAATCAGACACCCTTGCCGCGAGAGCCGACTGAGCCTCCTGAACCTTTACCCGAGCCTACGCCTGCTGAGCCATCACCTGCGCCCTTGCCGGAGCAGATTAAACCCTCGTCTGGGTCCCTCCGGAGGTGGCGTGAGGTGCCACCTCAGGTCGGTTCCGATAGTTCTGACGAAGGGAAGGCGGATAATGCAGTATGGAGGCCACTGAAACCTGCGCCACCGGTACAGACAGAGGGGGGGCAGGACGCCTTGCAGAGACTACAGGGCTTGTTGTGGAGGCTTGATGGGGCTATACAGAATGCGGAGTGTGCAGTGCCGCTAATGCCACCGACACCGGGGGCGGGGGATGGCCAGGAAGGGAACACCCAGAGGGGCACAGACTGGCAACTAGTGGCCAAAGAATGTTGCCTCTCAGGGGTTCAGTGTCAACCAGTCGTTCTCCCTATTCAGGCAGCACCGAGGGGAGGGTACGAGTGGACAACTTTTGATATAAAAACCGTTCGGGAGCTCGCGAGTACTGTGCAGGTGCATGGAGTGAATTCTTTGCAGGTGCTCACTTTGTTTGAATGTCTGCTCTCAACACCTGTTGTGCCTTTTGATGTAATGCAGCTAATCAGGGGAGTATTGCCCCCGCCATTGCTGTTGCTGTTCAAGGAGGAATGGCGGGCTCAATGAGTTAAGATACGGGCCAACGCTCAGGCTCCTGGTCATCACCTGGCGGGGGTGACCATAGAGCAGCTTATGGGGGAGGGACGGTTTGCAACGCCTCAGGCACAGGCACAGGGCATGCGCGGACGTGACTTTACGGCAGTCGCAACAACTGCCTTGGCCACACTTAGGCGTGTCGCGGCCATGGATAGAGCGGACCCCCCTTGGGTGAAAGTTCCGCAGGGGATTGCCGAGAGGTTTACTACCTTTTTAGATCGGCTTCAGCTTGCTATGCAAGCGGCAAACCTTCCGGAGACGGCTAAAGAAGCGATTGTGGTTGAATGTGCTAGGGCTCAAGCTAACCCACAGACTGCAGCGCTTCTCTCTCATCTGCCAGGGTTCATCGCTAGGTAACATGATACGCCGTGTACTGGAGAGAGAGCAACAACAAGAAGCACATCCGGTAGTGGCGGCCTTGCAACAAGTTTTGCAGGCGGGGGCAGCCGTCTGTTACCGATGTGGGGGTAGAGGCCATATAGCGAGGGATTGCGTAACCAAACCCGGAGGGTTGGCCCAGGAGAAGGGGGCGGGCAAACTCCGTTGCTGGAAATGTGGCAAGCTCGGGCACAGAGCTCGGGAATGCCACACCGAGATCAGCAGGGGGCTCTGGGGTGTGCAACACAACGGGGACCGATGTCGGGAAATGGTACGAGGGGGGGGATGGGGGCCGGGCCCTCCCCTTCGGTTTTTGTACAGGGCCCAGCGACAACAACCCAGGATCAAACAGTGCTCCCATGGAACTGACTGCTGAAGGGGAGGGGCATGAACAGGGCAATGTGAGAACGGTTCCTACAGTTCCTCCTACTGCTCAAATAGCATTGACCATGGGCATGAAAACCCGTCCAGAAAGGGTGATCGTTCTAGAGGTGGGATTACCCCTTTTTCCACCCCGCATTACTCTGCTAGCCCTGTTAGACACCGGAGCAGATGTTACCGTGATTCCAGTTCATGTCTGGCCCCCAGAGTGGCCCACCACAGTACACGGTCAATTGATAGGAGTGGGGGGAGCACAGGAGTCGAGGATGAGTAAGGCCCCAGTGAAAATCACTCTTGCTCAGCCTACAACTGCTGCAGACTCTGATAGAGTGGCGTGGTGCAACCCGATGGTGGCAACGGTCCCAACAGCCATTCTTGGGTGCTGTTGCCTACATCTTTGGGGATGTCACCTTTCCACAGATTTTTAATGCAGGCCACTGCCGTCTGCCATCCCTTGAAGCTCACCTGGCTTACGGACAGGCCGGTGTGGGTGGAGCAGTGGCCGATGACTGAGGAGAAGCGGGTGGCAGTAGTAGAATTGGTGCAAAGGGAAGTGCAAATGGACCATCTTGAACCTTCCACCAGTCCCTGGAACACTCCTGTATTTGTCATAAAAAAGAAATCAGGGGCGTGGCGGCTCCTCCATGACTTGCGAGCAGTCAATGCCTGCTTGCAGCACATGAGGGCTTTACAGCCAGGACTGCCCTTTCCGGCCATCGTGCCGAAAGGACAGGGTGTCATTGTGATCGATATAAAAGATTGTTTTTTCTGTATTCCCTTGTACCCAGGAGATCGCGAAAGGTTTGCCTTTTCAATCCCGGAACGAAACCATCAAGCACCCATGCAGCGGTATCAGTGGAAAGTGCTCCCTCAAGGCATGAAAAATTCTCCAACTCTCTGTCAAATCGTGGTAGGTAAGGCCTTATGGTCTCTGCGAGAAGACCACCCGGAGGCCACCATTATACATTACATGGATGACATTCTGCTGTCCCATCGGGACGAGTCTGTGTTGCAGCGCCTCTATGATCAGATGGTCCGGCAACTAAGTGAATATGGGCTACACATATCCCCCAACAAAACACAAATAGGACCTTCTGTTAGTTATCTAGGCACTCAATTAACCCCCCGCACAATCACCACTCAGAGTTTCACAGTCCCCGACCAAGTGTATACCTTACATGATGCCAAAAAGTTAGTGGGCAAACTATTGTGGCTAAGGAACTTCGTTCCCATTGCTGAAGATGAACTGAATCTCTTATACCAACTACTCTGGGGAGGAGAACCTTTGCAGGCGCCACGTGTGTTGCAACCAGCACAACATGCATTGCTAGAAAACATAGCCCAACGGGCTCAGCAATGGGGCCTGCAAATGTTTCAACCCACACGCCCAGTTGTTGCGCGATTCTTTGTGGCCAAGCAAAGTTGCCATGGTGTGTTGATGCAGACTGCGGAGGGCCCGGAGTGGCCTTTTGCGTGGCTGCATCAGGGCAAAGTGCACACAGCCATCATTAGTTGGCCGCTGTTGGTAGCCGCCATGATCATGCGTTGCCGGAGGGCTTGTCAACACTTTATCGGCAAAGACCCGGACCGCATTGTCTTGCCCTGCTCCCTAACGCAATGGAATTTAGTTTATCCGCAGGTGTCTGTTTTACAGGGTGCGTTGGCAGAGTTTGCCGGGACACTAGCAGGACATGAGGTCCATCCCTGTGGGGAGGTCTTGCATGCGTTACCCATCCTCCCAGCACAGCAATTGGCAAAACACCCTAATGACGGCCGCACAATCTTTACTGACGCGTCCTCCAAGACTAGCAAGGCTGTCTTTGTTTGGAAGGAAGATGGGGGATGGCATCAAATAGTATATACTGAGCCAAGTCGCTCAGTGCAGTTTTTGGAAGCCAAAGCAGTGACCATGGCATTGTTACGTTGGCCAACTGAGCCCTTGAATGTGGTCATGGATTCACTGTATGTGTATAAGCTCTTAGTTGCGGGGGAATGGGCCCTAGCTTCTTCTACGGAGATAGCCAGTATGCTGTTGAACGCCTTACAGTTGCGTAGTGGACCTGTTTTCCCTATTCATGTCACCAGTCATTCTGGTCTCCCTGGACCGCTAGCCGAAGGGAACAGCCGCGCCGACCACGCGGCACGAGCGTTGTTAGCTGCTATCGGTAATGATAACACCACGCCAGCGAGGGCACGCGCGATAATGTTACACCACCTCTTGCATTGGGGTCCCCGAGGTTTGGCGGCACTAACGGTTATTTCCCGTGCCGAAGCTAGAGAGATTGTCGCAGCCTGTCCCCATTATGCCCAAGGACTTCTTTGGGAAGCCGGGGTCAACCCTTGTGGCTTATGACCGAATCAGATCTGGCAAACAGATATTACAGTGTATGCTCCCTTTAAGCCACTACAGTATTTGCATGTTACCGTAGACACCTATAGTAAATATATTCTCGCTACAGCGCACAGGAAGCAGAATAGCTTGGCGGTTGTACAACACTGGCGTGCTTGCATAGCCCAACTGGGGATTCCACAACAGATCAAGACGGATAATGGTGCAGCTTATACTGCGGAAAAGGTGAAACGATTTTGTGCAACCGGGGGTATAGCCCTTGTACATGGCATTCCTTATAACAGCACTGGCCAGGCCATTGTAGAACGAGCACATCGAACCTTAAAGACCCTGCTAGATCGTCTTAGGGAGGGGGACCAGGCGGAGCCCTCCTGCTTACGGGATAATTCACCTGTTCCCCGTACACAGCGTCTCCTGTTAACTGCGTTAACTTCATTAAATCAGACAATTCGGGGGGACCTGGACCAGACGGCGGCGCAACGACATTTTACGACTACGGAAGAGAAAGGCCCCTACCCACTGGTCCGTGTGCGTGATCCCCAGACACGCCAATGAGACGGACCATTTGAGCTGCGTTGCCTCGGGCGGGGGTACGCCTGTGTACAGACGCCTGAAGGGCTACTGAAATGGGTCCCTAGTCGTATGGTTCGTCCTGCCCTAACCTCGTAGCGTTTGAGTGTTTTTCTTTACAGATTGCTGTTATCCTTTCCTGGCTTGTGACGTCTTGGGTATCTGCTACGAATTTCTGACAGTGGAGCAATTAATAAACAAGATAACAGAACTGCAGAGGCAAGAAGGAGCTGCAAGAGCTTTATCGCAATTAACCAAACTGTCATTTCGGCTTAGAGCATTTAGCTGCGGGATGGGGACTTAGGAGTTGGTTTGTATCTTTGTTAAAAATCGGGGTTTCTTTTATTCTTGTGTATTTTATTAGGTATAATGTTGCTTTTACTGTGTTTAATTAATTGTGTTCATAGATCTTGTAGGTCACCTTAGCCGACATAACAGGTCAAGATTCTCTGTGCACTGCAACCACATCACAAAGCCCGTGAACCAATAGACAGGATGGCTATGACTCGTGCGGCACGCCTGGCCAGCGACCACATGCGCCATAGGCTCCCTATGTTTCAACTGAGGCGAATTTTAGCACCCGCTGGCCACGTGTGCTGAAATCCGTTCCTCTGCAAATGTACAAATACAGGGATTTTCCGAAGAGCATCGGGCTGGTGTACGGCAAGGCCATCGTTGCCTCTGTGGGGACGCCCACGTAAAGCTGGCACCTACCGATTGCTGAGCTGAGTTCGCGGATAGTGGTGACTAGATCTGTTAAAGCTCTTTTAATAGAAAAAGGGAGGGGGAATTGTTGTGGGAGCATATTTAGCTAACGGTCACAAGAGCATTCCAGACGCCTTTAGAAGGCCTTGAACAGAATAAACAAGAAGACAAAAATAAGAAAGATACCAATTAGAAAAACACAGGTGCACATTCCACGATAAAGAGAACTTGGCACAAACAACCTCAATTCGGCAGTTTATCTTGACCAATTAGACTGAGATAAGTCTCATATGTTTTAGTTAGTATAACCAATTATATTTTATGTTTATGCTGTGTACAGTGTTGATACAACCAATCATTAAGTGCAACTGGACGCGTGGACAGTGCATGAATAATGTGTGAATAGTGTGTGTAACCAATTGGAGCTAGTTGGACATGAGGAGGGGGAGATGTAGGGTACGGCATTCGGAAGATCTCGCGATGTCACGGAAAGGTAGAAGGCTAGTCGTCGCCTCCCTATGACGTATCAGTAATCCCACCTACCGTTGTTAGTATAAAAGGAATTAACTGCACAATAAAAGACGGAGTTGGCGCTCACACCATGTGTGTTATCTGTCTCTTCCCTGGTCCGGGCCGACCAGTGATCTAATCATGGCACCTTGATATGTAGCAACGCTACACTTTATTTCCAAAATAAACTTACCCCTATTAATAAAGAGCTCAGCTCTAACAAGGACATGGATTGTTTCAAAAAGCAAATAGAAGTTTTCATTTCAAGCATGGATTTTTCTCATCTCTCAGAATAAAAAATTTTGGTTTATAAACTCTAGTAAAAACCATGGAGTACAACTACATTAATTTCACTTTCTTCTTTCCACATCCAAAAGCATCATTTGTGTTAGAATCAGAAAACTCCCAGCTGTACACATAAATTAAATCTATTTGTCTGTTAAACCACTTTAAATAACAAGTGCTATGAAGATACCAGTATGCATTGATCAGTTGTATCTAATAAAATAGTCTTAAACCCTTGAAAGATTATCAGTAATTGAAGAAGTAGGAAAACTGTTTATTATTTTCTGTTCTTTCAAGCACTAGTTTAAAATGCCTTTTTAATACAGGTTAACTGTTCTTCCTTAATGATGTGTAAATTCTTCAGATAGCTCAGTCTGAGAAAATTTGACCTGTAGCAGTTTAATTTTTGATATGAGTTTTTTGACACAATTTTTATCCCTCAGGAAATGTATGGGGATGGTTATCCAGAAAACAGTGGAGTTGTTGCTATTGGAAATATCGATACTTTTTCATGAAAGAGTACTCAAAAATTTGGTGCCTACACAGGAATACATGTGGCCCTATTCTGAACCTGAAACATGCCATATATTCAGTTCAGATCCAAATCTAAATGCTATTTCCTCAGCTACATTTTTTATTATGTTGTCTTAAGACTTTCTTGAATATATGTAATTGAGATTGTCACCTCTGATTTTCTTATGACCTGAAAGGAAAACAAAATTGAAGTCAGTGAATGGAAACCAGAATGATACGTCTGCCCTATTTGCAGCTAGATGTATTCACTCAGCCTTTCACTGTTTCAGAAAACTCTCAAGCACCTTGGTCAAGCGGAAACCCCTTGCATCAGCTATTGCGAGAAGTTATCTTCCTTAGCCAGCCAGTCTGCTCATCCAGACTGCACTGACAGCATTTTTTTTAGTCTTGATATAGTGGCTACTACAAGGACGTTTTTCTGCACTTTAATGTCTCTTCTACAATTTTAATTACCATGTTATCATATAGACAGTTTATAATGAGTCCTTCATGGAAACTTTGACTCCTTTTAAATGCATGCCATGTTGTTATATTTTGAGGATAATTATAAGACCTGGGAGTTAATCTTGGAATTGACAAGATTTAAATGTTCTTATTTCTAAAGTTCTAAAAGAGTTTTGCTGGTAGACCTGCAGAAGTGTAGATAGTGCCAAATACATCATTCATCTCAGTACTTCAGTAAGTAGCTGGCAAAATGTCAAAATGGAACCCTAGTTTTAGAGTTACAGATTAAGTTTTAAAGTCAGTATGTGGAAGGCAAATATTAGTATCGGCACACTTCTGTGTATAAAGTTCTGAAATTTGCTGAGTGCTATAATTTTAGGTTATGTAATATTCAAAGTTGAATGTAGCTACTTTATCTGTTGGTTTGGACCAGACATGAAACTGGAGCTTGAATTAGAGCTGTTTCTGAATGCATACAGCTGGAAAATATAGCTTGTTTATAAATTTGCTGCAAATTAATCTCTGAATAAAATATATGGCAGCTCTACTGCACACAAAGATCATGTTGTCATGCATTTTGGTAAAAATATATATTTTTTTTTAATATTAGACTCCTAAAAATTCTTAATGTATTCTAAAAGAAAAAGCCAAGGACATTGTATAGTTTTTGAAAATAATAATTCCTTCTCTTTTTGAGCTTAAACTTTTAATATTATTTGCTTACAGTATTTATAATAGAGCAAAAATGAAAAACAGCATCAGCCAAGTATGATTGCTCCTTATGCTTCTTAAATGCTTTTCTTTTTCTTTCTTCCAAAGTCTTTGCGTGGAGAGTCATGTTTGCATATTTTCTAGAAATGGAAGACTATTTTAGTCTAAACTGATCCTTTTCTGTCAGATGCTTTAGCTAATCAGTGCCACTCATTACTGCTCTTGTCTTCTGATGCTGAACTACTCAAGGGCTCAGATATCGCAGTTTGACAACTCAGGTGTGTAATAATTAGACTACATGCTCCATTTTTAAAAATTACTTTGAATCTCTAGTCTATGGCATGAATCAGCCTCAGTAATTTAAAATATTTTTGTCTTTTTTTTGTTTCCCACTGAGATTATATGCTTAGGCTTATCAGTATTTGCTTTTATTTTATGGGGCCAAAGTCTTGTTAGGCCAAGCAAGACTAGCAGATATATCTGTATTATAAATTAGAGATTATGCTGGTTTTTGCTGGGATAGAGTTAATTTTCTTCATAGTAGCTAGTATTGGGCTACGTTCTAGATTTTTGATGAAAACAGTGTTGATAACACAGGGATGTTTTCATTACTGCTGAGCAGTCCTTACACAAAGTCAACACCTTTTCTGCTTCTCACCCCACCCCACCAGCGAGTAGGCTGGGGCTGCACAAGAAGTTGGGAGGCGACGCAGCTGGGACAGCTGACCCCAGATGACCCAAGGGATATTCCATACCATGTGACGTCATGCTCAAGCATGGGGGAAGAAGAAAGAAAGGGGTGTGTTCAGAGTGATGGCATTTGTCTTCCCAAGTAACCGTTACGCGTGATGGAGCCCTGCTTTCCTGGAGATGACTGAACACCTGCCTGCCCATGGGGAGCAGTGAATGAATTCCTTGGTTTGCTTTGCTTGTGTGCGTGGCTTTTGCTTTACCTATCAAACTGTCTATCTCAACCCACAAGTTTTTTCACTTTCACTCTTCTGATTCCCTCCTCCATCCCACCACGGGGTAGAGTGAGCGAGCAGCTGGGTGGTGCTTAGCTGCTGGCTGGGGTTAAACCATAATGGAGATAAATTAAATTCCATGGTTTTTGTGAGAATTCAGTGTTTATTTAATAATTCAAGATGCAATTGCCTTTTGTTAAGATATTAAGAGAGTTAGAGAGTGTACTAGCATTTTGGGGGGGAAAATTAAAGTATGTATTAGAAAAATCACCTTTCTTTGAAATTATTAGTCTTTCTGAAGCTGCAAGTTCCGGCCAACCCACAATGTTATTGCCAGCAGTAATGGAGTTCCACAAAGAGTACTGTTGTAAAAGACAAAGCTTTCTACATTGATCTTATAAAGGTAGATTTCTGCTTGTTCTGTATAAAAATGAAATATTATTTCACTTGTAATGAGAAAGATCAGCTGTCTTTTTGTGTATGCTAAACATCCTTCCCTCCATGCTCATTTAAATTCATATTAAATTGTACCCCAGGCTCACTTCATTACAGAAATAGGTATATATAGCTTTGTCCTAAATCCTGTCAGAAGAAAATAGCTGAATTCTAAATAACCAGTAAATTTTATTCAATTAATAATAGGTTTAGGAACAAACATTAACTGATAACATTATATCCTGCTGATTAAATTAGATGTATCCTGTTTAAAATTTGGTACATCTACTGTAAAGATTATCCTCATATGAATACAGTGACGTTGTCTCAGCTGATTTAATTATGAATGACTATGTCTTAGACTTAGGAATGCATACTCTTGTCTTTACTCCCTCTTTCATTATAAATTAATACATACAGGCCTTTTAGAAAATCACCTTTTTTTCCTCGGTAGCATATAAATTTCAACACATCTTAAGAAGATATATTGTTTAACATCTGGAACTGTAGTCTCTTCTATTCAATATAGTGTTTGGGAGCTGAATACATAAACCTATGTGTTCCAAAATGTAGATAAGGTCAACTAAACAAGTATCTTCATAATGATATACCTCATTCTTTAAAAGTATAGAGAGATTAATCTTGGATATGTTATCATCATAGAAATTAATGAGAAATCACTTACACCTGTTCTGAAGCAGCTTGTTCCAATCATTCTTCACTGTATGATTTATGTTTTTCAGATGTTAAAATATATGTATCTGATTTTCTTCTATGTAGTATACATCCTGTCCTTGTGATACTGTGATCATACAGTACAACATTTACTGTACATTATTAAGTTTGTTTCATACTGTGCGTATATTATTAGCTGTGGCTTAGTCACCCTGACTGTTTACTTCAAATGAAAGACAGATAAAATAAAACAGGTCCAGTATTGGTTTTCTATGATAATGATGCTAATGATATTTGAAATTTACCTCAGCAATTAATTTTCACATTATGAAGAATGGATGCTTTCATATACATTTATTTACAATTTATAGTATAATTTATATATTATCAAATTAAAAATACCTTTTGTAGTTTGCACTTGTACTTGATACTTTTATGTTAACTTGGGATTGATCTTCAATTTGGAATGTAACAGTAGTTAAACTTGACTTCAGGAAGCATTTAATGTCTCTACTCTTAAAAAAACCTTATGTAATAAAAATAAAGTTATGTTTAGTGCTGGTATGTATGTTTTTTCCAGTCAAGATAGATAGTACTTTTTTTGAAGTGACACCTTTTTACTGAAATTGGATATAAAAGCTTATTTTCAGAAAAAATGTCAAGTTGTGAAAAAAAAGAAAAATCTTAATGCAGAATTTTGCCAGAGCATTCCATACCACCTGTGGATCAAGTATCTTATGTTCCTGTTCTCATCTATGGAAGAAGCTCTGTAACTGTTTCCTATCAGGATTCACTTTCTCTGCTTTTAGAAATAAAATATGAAGAGAGACCTTGCATTTACTGTCATAATTCAGAGTTTTATGACACTTTCCCATAAGGTATTTTGCCATAAAGCATTACTAAGGATACACAACAATGCTCTTTTAATTTATCACATCTTTACTTTCAATGAAAAGTTCTTATTTTTAGTACATTTATTGTTGCATAAACAACTTATTGTAGAAAACTAAAAGTTCTTTTAATTCAAAAAATCTTTTAATTGAAAATGTATTTTCTTCCACTGGAAACTATTGAGTTAGAGAAGCAATAATTTCAAATACAATATAATTATATTGTGTGTTTTTTAATGTGTGACCTTTATAGAAAATTTCAGTGCACCTCAAATTTTTGCTAGCATTGTATTTCTGATCTTGTAAACAAGCACAATGATCCCTAAGAAGAACTGCACTTCTGCTAATAGTAGCAGCAGAAATTTTAAGAGCTCTTTGGTTTGCAGTCCTACACCAAGAATTATACTTTTAAGAATGCAAAACTACTGTGACTCAAACTGATGGCTTTTTTTGAATGTGAAAGGATAATTTTGACTCTACATATTTTTTTAACACTATAGTATATTATTAATGAGTAGTTTTAATAATGATAGATTTTATTAAATAATTTAAAATATATCAAGATATGTATTAAGATCATTATAACTTAGCGTCATCTGACACTACAAAGTTTCATGCACTGTCATCACCCGTCATATAGCCTACATGTGTCCTTCACAGCTCTAAAGTACTTTATTTTGTTAAATGTCTTTATATTGTACATCATTTGTCTTTGATTCCAAATTCCTGGTGTTTCTTCAAGCAATTTTTCTTTCATAGCAGCCTTCTCTCTAGTTGTTTGAAAGTAAATTCTGGTCTGTGGTTTCATGGCTCCTTATTTTCTGCATGGCTTGCATTTTTTGATAGTCTTTTATTATTATTATTATTATTATTATTATTAACCACATTATTGTTTATACTTTGTCCAACTTCTGGCAAATCTGTCAGACATTGGTTCCATTTCATTCATGCATCATGATTTTATGACTATTATTAGGGGAAAATGTCAGAAACTACATTGTAGGAAAACATCTATACTGCTTTTCATTACAATGAGATAGAAAGACTGGTCCTGCCATGACCTCAGCAAACATAACCTCAGTGAATCACTATTCATCAGAAAAGCTAGTATGCAGAGAGCCAATATTTAATCTTCTCATTATCATATAATACAATATATACCATATTCCACTTAATTAGACTAGCTGCTTTATTGGGATGTCTCCCAGGGATGTCTGCTGACTTAGTCCAGTGAGTGATAGCAAAAAGCAGTAACTGAGGCTTAATTGGAACACTATTATCATAAATCTCTCACTCCCTTTTTATTTTTAGCAGGGACCGCTATGACTAATACCACCTGATTAAACAGTGCTTAATTAAGTGTTAAAAATTGTGATGATTTTATATCTGCTGTGGTAGGTGCCAAATAGTAATGATAAGAAGAGCCCTTATCAAGCAAAGAGCTTGCAACTGGTGGGAACAACCCGTGTTCATGATATTTTAATTACAGCAATCTTCTTCTTGAAATTAAAAGTTCTGAGTAGGTGTTGGATGTGACAGTATTAAAGATTAGCAAGTGAGGCTTCAGGTTCATGTTTTGAGCCAACAGAATCGGTGTACAGAAAGTACCAGTTATTTTTTTCTTTCTCTATGTGTGTGGTACAGAAGACAAGATAACTAAGAACTTTTAGTGTGTTTCAGATTGACCAGACCATATTTATTAGGTACAATGTTGTAAAATCTTTTTTTGTGAAAACTGAAGGTTGTATATCAGAGCTGAGAGTAACGTCTAGTACTGAAAATTGCTATGATTAGACTTAGAAAATAACAGTGGTGAAAGAATTTTGTGTATTAAAAAAAAATTATTTTCCTCATATGTCCTCTGAAGCATTTGTATGAAAAGCTGGCTGTGTTGTTTTGGGTTTTTTTCAAACTGTTAAAAAAATACTTCATATCGTTTTGTCAAAGTGAAAAGTACACTAGAAAATTGAGATTAGGATTGGTACTGAAATGAATGCAAAGACACAAAGTAATAATGCCTGCAGTTCCTGAAATCTTTGTATCATTCCCCGTATTCATAGTTTAGTATAAACAATCATAGCAAATGGTTTACTTGCTCATAATTTACATTTGATAACTTTCTTAAAGTTTTAAGTGTAATACTGAAAAATTACAGGAAAACAATAAAGTTTTACTTCAGATGTTGCTACAGAGCAGGGGAAATTATTTTTGTTTCTTAATAGATGAATGATTGTTAGCAGTAATTTAGGAGGTAAATATTGCAAATGTGACTCCAGGTGTAATTTCTTTGCTTGTTGCAGCAGATTTACAATCCCTGGTTAAGACCACCGGTACTTCTGAAGTGATGCAGCTCACTTTTAATAAGCCCTTAAAAAAATGTCAGGAATTCATTATGGAAGAAGTAATCACAGGTTTGGATCAAGTTTTTCATGCATTGGAAAGTAATATAGTATGAAGTTGTGACTTCTTATAGTAATGGAAGAAAAGAAAGGCTTTACACCCTGAGCTTTCTTAAAGCAACACAGCCATCACAAAGTAAATGAATTACTTAAAAATACATGTATTTTCAGTGTTATTCATTATGATATTATGGAGCTGCAGTTTTAGGATGTCAGGACATGGTTTAACTCAGCTGCTAAATTAGTGTTGAGAATTTACATCCATTATTTTGTAATGAAGCAAAACCTAACGGCAGTGAAACAGACTGAATTCTGCTATATGTGATTACAGCAGCTGTGGGTTATAATGCATGGCATGAACATACTGTCCCACCTCTGGGTACTGAGTTAACCAGTATCCAGTCAACACAAACTTCCATATCTCAGTGTAATCAGAGAAGGGAACTAAAGAAAGGCTGAGACATAAGACACAAGATGCCTCTTACCAGAAAAGTGCTTAGTGGCAATGTGATAAACAGAGGCAGTCTGCTACGGTGGATTTGTGAAGAAAGATTTGAGTGGGGAGACTGATAGTGGACAGATTCAAAGGAGACCAGTTTGGGTGAAATATTTATGTCACTGCTAAGGAAGTAGTTATTAGTTAGTGCATGCTACCAAGACAGTACATACTCTGCTGTCCTACTCTGGTCCTTATGTGGTTCCTGGGGTCTGAAACTGTGGATAACCTTTAGGTTGTAATTCAGCAATTGCATCTCTAGGTTTTCTGACTTAAAAAATAAATAAATTCTAGGATAAATAAGAAAATATATGTTGATTATCAATGCATAAATCCTCTCTTACAAAACAATTTTGGAAGCTGATAGTAGTAAAGGTAAGAAAAATGTTTCAGATGTTTTTGCTATGTTGTTTGTCACAGAAAATCTCAGTATATATGCTGCCAGGAGACTGGTTAGACTGGCATTGTGCTAAGCTAGAGCTGTCTCAATGAAGTGGGGGAATACAACTTTTGGAGTTGCAAGAGCCTCAATAATTTGTGTAGGTATGCGTGCTTATACTAGTCATACATTTGCACACATTCGTTTTAGAGTTAGGGTACACAACAGCTTATGAAGCATTCAAGCAATATCTTGTGGTGAAGTCAAAAAATGTTTGATGCTAGCTTGAACTGACCTCTTTGTCCAGCATTGTCTTTGGAGTACCTAAATATGTTATGGAATGCAATTTTAGCTCTGTGGATCATGTGCTTTTTAGATACATATCATATTTTAGCAGACATTAATAAAGAAAGCATCTCCTGTTAAATTTGTATTCAGTCTTTCTAACTTTCTGTGTTCTAATAAGTAAGAGCTAACCCCTGAACTTTTTTTTAATTCATCTGAAAATATGTTATAAAATAAATTAGGTAATGCCTTTTGGTCTTTCTTCTCCCTTTTTGAAAGTTGCAAAATTAGGTTGCATTGATGAGACAAATCCTGAAGCCTCTTGATAAATTTTGGCAAATGTGTATCTGTATACTCCTAACTTTATTTTTTCATTGACTAGTGAGTAGATGAAGAATTCCTAGACCTGATTGGTTTGGTTTGGTTTGGTTTGGTTTTAACCTACATTTGGGTTTTATTTTAACACAAGTAAAATTATCTGTGTAAAATAACACATTTTGGAGATACACTTTTTCATCCTTCAGCAGAACCTTAAAAAGGAAGCAGTTTAAAATTATTTTGAAGGAGGGGAGAAAATGGTAATCTTTTGAAAACGTTATTTTAAAGTGATGGGGGGAGAAACCCCAAAACATCTCTCTGGTTTGAGGTAGAAAAAAACTTTTTATTTTGGTTGTGGATTTTGCTTTTTATCCATTAAATCTATTTTTCCTTACTTTTCACTATAGAAGATGAAAATAATTTACTTCAAAAATAAAAATCAGAAGGAAAAGAGAATTTTGAAGAAATAGCTTACTATTTTTTAGTGAGGGAAGAAAAGGTGTTTTTTATAATCTCTAGTTATTTCAGAGTTGGCCTAGAAGATCTTGTAAAAGTGAATGAAGTCCTATGTTGTTTTTCTGACTTTGCAAAGAGGTCATAGAGTACCAGTACTAGCTTTTTTTCTAGTTAATAACCTTTACTGGAATCAGAATTCCATAACCAAAGTTTCCTTCCTATGACTGTATTTTTATACTTTGTGCTTTTACAGTGGTGTGATAATGATGCGTTTTAAGCTGTTAAGACTTAACACTTGCAGCACTTTGGTGTAAGGATAGCACTATGTACTCATGTATTTTAAGAAGTCTTTATCGGAATGGAAGAAGAAAGTAAGTGCAGGGATTGCATTGGATTCTCTTTGCATGAAAGTTCCATCCTGTAATCTGAACCAAAAAGTAGTGACTCTAAAATACTGAGCTCTTTATTTTCTTAGAGTTGTTGATGTAACTGTCTATCTGGCCTCCCATCTTTCTGTACCACCACTTCTGTCCCAGCACTTCTGTCCCATCATGAGCTGGAATTGAGAATTTTAGTTGATAATTTAGTAAAGATTATTATCTTTTACAGCTATTTAAAAGGCATATGTGTGTACCTTTTTCTAAGTGAGCTTTAAAATGAGAGGCATTTACTCTGGCAACATAGGTTTGGAAAGTTTCTGGAAAAAAGCTGCAAAATTAAATTAAATTAATAAATGAAGTATAATGCTACAGGCTGTATCAAAGACTAGCCTTAGATTATAAAGTATGGAATTAAGGTTTATTGGGAAAGCAGAATGTTTAGTATTTTAATTTGCTAGGTAAAGGATAAGCAAAACCTCCTTATTGAGGTACAAAGTAAAGTAGAAGTGTGTAGCTAAACTTTGATGCTTTAATTCTATATATTCTTTACTGTTACTCTGAAGGATTTTTGGCAATGGCATGCAAACTTTTTCACGACTGTTAAGAGAGTGTTATCGTGAAATTTTCATCTCTTTCAATTTAAAGGTATTCAACTATCTACACACAAAAAACATAGACTGCACCTTCATGAGAAAAATATATTATTTTCTGAAATCTGGGACCTCTTTGTGATTAAGTAGTTGGGTATTACCATGAACAACACAAACAACTGTAACAAGATCTTTTAAACTGTCCGTTTAGTTTTATTTTCCCTTTGGATCAGCCTGTTGGCATGATCTTGCAGTTACCTCCAGCAGCAGTACTAGCAAATCAGAAAGGCATTAGAGAGTGGGGGAACAGGAACAAGTGGCTGGAGAGGTGATAAAGTGTCAGAAATCCTGGCTGCCAGCATGACAGCCATCCCCCAGTTGTTGGACCTTGCCCTCAGGATTAGTGGCAGTTGCTGTAACACTGAATTCATGGTTTTGTTAGAAGTGTAGGGTTCGTGATGTTTTTGGGTTTGGAAAAAGGGATTAAAATATGGCTCCAGTTGCCTTTAAATTGCTGGTTTTTCAGAGACTGAAGGAAGAAAGCAAATTTTGGAAAGGAGAAGCACAACTCTCCCCCACTTTTCTATAAGAATTGTAATGAAGAGTATAAAGTATTTTTGTTAACTATTATTACATGGTTTTAAAATTTTTATTAAGTTAAGGACATTTCAATTAAAATGGAGTAATCTCAGTGACTTCTATTATTTTAAGGCTGAAAAATTCTTACATTTAAATTCCATTAGTTGTCCCAGTAAAAAACTAATTGGCCAGATCCTCAGAGGTGAGGTTAACAGTAATGTTCTGCTCATGAGGCTCTGTCCCAGTGACTTTGATCTGTTGCGCGAAAGTGTGAATCTTAACGATCACTGATGTGCAAATATAGCAACCTGGTGAGACACCTAATTGCTAGTTTGGCTTGAGCTTTTTATCTTTGTGTTTAGAAATGCAGACATTCATAAACACTTCAGTTGATCCTGGAGATTGCTATTTCATATTTAATAGGTAGAGGGTCTTACTGCATGAGACACAATTGAGGCCACATCATCACTTCCCTTCTGTGCCTTGGGTGACATTTTGAATACTGCACAGTAATAACTAATTTCCATATGATTGGGCACTTTTACTGTTAGCCAGGTATTTGGCTGCTGCCACAGCACAATAAGTTCTCCATTATCTCTGGCAACATGGGTAGCAGCATATGCCCAGCAATGGGAAAACTGATGAGAGGTAGTATGGGATATACTGAGGAATGCAGTGCATTTAGCTGTTCTCAGTTTTGTTCCATTGAGACTTTAATCTTTGTCTCCATGGTAGTCATTTTAGCATCTGTTTGCTACAGTCCCCAGTTTGACACCTTTCCAGGTTACTTATTATCTCAGGCAGGTGGGAAGTAAATCACAATGACTACCGTCTTCTTCAGTAAAAGTGGATCTTGTAATGGGCTATTGGAGATGCAGAAAATTACGTAGGCATGCCAGATATTGCTCTAGGAATGATGTGGTGGAGCTCAAGATAGAGCTTTGCAGAATTTATTGGATCATTTGAAGCATAACAAGAACTCAAATTTATGATTTTGGGGTAGCCCAGGTTCAGAAGTTGTTTATCTGTTTAGTCATTGTGCAGTGCTTCTGCATATTTCCAAGAACCAAGAAGTCTGGGAACAGTAGTCTCAGACATTTGGGACTAGCATGGCTTGCTGGGTTCAACATGGTTGCAGCCACACCAGACCCAGGCTAACTACTGGAAACAACTGAGCATACATCCATAACCCTTTTCTATGCTTGAGTTCCTGGGACAGATTTTTAGGGTAAACTATAGCAATGGATTGTAACTAAGTCTACACATAGACACCTAGATGTAATGTCTTTTCTCATGAAGAAAAAACCCTCATGGAAGTTTTAACATAAGTCTATACTGGTATCATATCCCCAGTTCATTTGATAAATGGTCACTCTCAATTTGTAGCTGTTTGGTCAATAGATATTTCAATAGATACAATGAAATAAGGCACTGTGTCAAGGTTCGAAGAACCTGTAGGGACATCTAATTTCCAGCACCAGAAGTTGGGCACTCCATGAGCAATCTGCTCTGCAATTTGTAAAAGTTTGCTGAACTGGTAATAACCAAAACTCAAAATTTTGGTCTCTGACCTGGCTTCTTTTACCTTGAAACTATGTTTTACTGAAAAATTTCTTACCAGATCTACTTGAAGCTAGTTCAACAGTTTCTTTAGTATGCCTGGTAGCTAAACTTCTGTATGCTTATCCAAATACTCCTCAAACACCTCTGTATCAAGGATATAGACCCACTTAAATAATGATAAATCTCAACTTCACAGAAGTTGCTTTCTTGATATGATTTAATTTCCCTGATATGATCCTAATATAATTGCTGAATATACCAGAACTTAAAAACTACTTACAAATATGTTAACATAAAATTAATAGCTTGTACTGTGCAGAGGTGTTTGCACTAATTTAAATAAACATTTTTTTCATAAGGATTATTTACTTTTCTACTAAGCCTACAGCTTTTTTTTTTTTTTTTTTTTTTTTTTTTTAAATAAAAAAAAAACAGGCAAAGGCAGGACCAAATTTCATCACTGGAAGAAATAATGCAGATTTCAAAAAGTGCGTGTCAGACTAGGGCATAACAAAAAATTAAACCTTATATTATCATTGTAATACATAGCAAATGCCATAACTAATGTGGGTTTTGAAAGGTAATATTGTATTTTTTATGTATCATTGGCTGTTCATTAGCTATTGTTTTGATCCTTCTATCTTCTCTACTTGTTGCTGTTACAAAAATCCTCCCTGCCAACAAAGTACATTCTTTTTTTTTTCTGTTTTTATATCAGTGTTTCTGCACTGATGGATTCTATTTGAAGGAAAGTCATTTTAGCAAGATTTCAATGAAAATAAGGAAAAATATTTTGGATAGGAAAAAATACACAATGTTGAGCTTAAGAAAAGGTTTGTAAAACTAACAATTGGTGAACTAAGGAAAGGAGAAAGCATGCGTCTGGAAAATGACTATACATCTCAGCACCAAGACAAGTGGTGCAGTTGATATGGTAGAGGGACAGGATGCTATACAGATGTACCTTGACAGGCTTGAGAAGTGGGCCCATGCAAACCTCATGAAGTTCAACAAGGTCAAGTGTAAGGTCCTGCACCTGGGTCAGGGCAGTCACCTGTATCAGTACACACTGGGGGATTAATGGATTGAGAGAAGCCCTGAAGAGAAGGACTTAGGGATACTAGTGGACAAAAAATTGAACATGAGCTGGCAATGTGCACTTGCAGCCCAGAAGGACAATCGTATCCTGGGTTGCATAAAAACAAGTGTGGCCAGCATGTCAAGGGAGGTGATTCTCTCCCTCTATTCCACTCTCATAAGACCTCACCTGGGGTACTGCTTCTCGCTCTGGGGTCTCCAGCACAAGAAAGATGCGGACCTCTTAGAGTGGGTCCAGAGGAGGGCCACAAAAATGATCAGAGGGCTGGAACACCTCTCCTATAAAGAAAGGCTGAGAGAGTTGGTGGTGTTCAGCCTAGAGAAAAGAAGGCTCTGTGGAGACCTTATTGCAGCCTTTCAATATATAAAGTGGACTTATAAGGAAGATAGAGACTTTTTATGAGGGTCTGTACTGATAGGACAAGGGGTAATGGTTTTAAACTAAAAGAGGGTGGATTTACATCAGATATAAGGAAGAAATTTTTTTTATGATGAGGGTAGTGAGACACTGGAACAGGTTGCCTGGAGGAATTGTGAATGCCCCATCATTGACAGTCTTCACAGCCAGGTTGGACAGGGCTCTGAGCAACCTCATTTAGTGGAAGATCAGGCATGGCAGGGGGTTGGACTGGGTGATCTTTAAAGGTCCATTCCAAACAAAACTATTCTATGATCTCCAGTGGGATTTGAATCTGAAGTTAAAAAATGTTTCTGAAAATTGTGTCAAAGCCAGTCCCACCACTGTCACTGTAGGTCAGAACTTTTAAAGGGCAGCTTAGCCCTTACCTCAACAGTGCGAGTACAGATCTATGCAAGCAGGCTATTCGTAAGTCAGTCCCACGCACCAGAAGTGCAATGCAGAGGCAAAGTCATGATTTGTTAGTTCCCATATAAAGTTAATGTAGCTGTAATGAACAACAGTAGTGTGAACCTGTAGTTGCAAGCCTGCTTTTAGATCAAATGAAGTTAACGCCCATCAATATCAGCCTGGAGGTTCCCTGTCCTGCATTCAGTTCATAAAATGGAGATGCTCTTGGTGCCTTTTTCAAGAAAAGCATTAGTAGGGGTTCTTCTTGCTGTACGGATGCAGGTGCTTAAGTTTCCACGGGAGCCAAACTGTGTAATCATGCCTGTCTATTTAGGGATTCCTATTTGCTTCCGTAAGTAACTTCTCTACTTACTACACTGACTGTTGTAAACCTGACTTTGATGCACTTAATTGCATCTATATATTGTGCCACAAGTTAATAGTGGGGATTTCAACTCAAAGAGCAAAGTATTTAGAAGTCAAGTTTTGGACTGGATCCTGTCTTCAAGCCCTTTTTCAAAATAGGGCTCTTAGCTCCAGGAGCGTTAAACATTTTTGTGTTGTAAGTGTCCTAGAAAAGCCCAATATCACAATAGTTCTGTATTCAGTGAAGCTATGCAGAATCATGGAAGGTTAACTATAGTAGGATGGGAAGTTTTCAGGATTAAAGTAGGATCTTTCATTTTCAGCTACTTGCTGAACCTTTAAACTTCATGACCGAGTAAGTGTAGGCCAGAATATTCACTGAAGAAACCTTTTAATTTTCAGTGCCTTTCAATTTTCTTTCACTTCTGGAAGATTCAATATCCCCAAGTTCTTATGCAGATGCTTGGCAAAGTTGATATTTCAGTCAAAAACACTGTGAGGTTATATTGCCTGAAGTTAATTCAAATTATATCTATGCAACTGTAATAAAAATAATTGAAACCTTAATGGATAATAAAAAAGACATATTAAAAGTTAAAAACTAGTGTTGGTGTAACCTGAGGATTTACAGCAGAGGAATATGTACTATTGCAATATGAATTTGTGAAATATATATTTGATACAGTTGTATTTTGCATTTGGTAGGATCTAATGAATACATACAGTTGAATAAATAGCACATTATAGATCTATTCTGCTTTTTAATTTCATGAGAATTCAAATTTAAAATGTGATAACCCAAAGGTCAACCACAGAGAATAACTATGTTAGTAGCAATTGCACCAAATTATTAACTTAAATTTACTATGGCTTTTTAAGTTTGTCTTAATGTCAAGCATAGTGCTGGAGAACTAATAATACTAATTGAATTATGGTTCTAAAGTAATTAGAAATTCAGGATAAACAAAATTATTTTGTGTTTGTATGACTGTTGCTGGAAATGGTAAGCTCTACTTCATTAATTAATAAACACCCCATATGTTCTGGTTTTAGTGCTGCTGGAGGCTGAAGTATTTTGTTTATCAAGGGATAAATCTTTTATAATGGTTTACCTCTGAAAGCAGATGAAGGATATGCATCACTTTTGTGACTTCCTTCATCCACAAGACATTTTTTAATTATAATTTCATATCAGCATTTGTATATAATGTCTAATACAAAACATGAATGGAAAGTAGATTAAACCATTTTAGCAAACTGAATCTCTGTTCAGTAATATTTGGGGTTCTTGAATTAGATTAAAATGTTGAGGACAAATCATCAGTCAACAATTTAAATTGATTTTCCATCATTATAAGATTCTATACACTGTCATTCAGATAAACTGTACTTGTAGAGGAACTAGACAAAACTAATGGCTAATAAACTCGCCCCTCTTTGTATTATTTTTGTTGTCACTTAAATCTGTATGTCTGAATTTGGCTGAAAGGTTTGATGAAGATCCTTTCAGATACCTATCAGCTCCTGATAAATAACATCATGAGCCTGTATTATCTCCTGATTAGGGTGTTTTGAGTTTTTTTTATCTTCAAATAAATCATACACTCTAATACACACACACACAGAGGTCTACTTGTCCTTACTACTACAGCGGTTGAGAATGGTACTAACCAGGTTTCCCAGTCCTGGCAGTAGGCAGCTGCAATCCTTTATTCCAGCTGTGTTAGAACATGCAATTCTATCCCTCCCTGTGCAGTAAGAATTGTGAAAAGGAATATCAAAAATTTGGAAAATTATAACTTCAAAACAAAAACCATAATTATGCAGCTACCCTCAGTCTACAGACAGAAGACACCTTCCTTCTGATTGTGCCTTCCTTTGGCTGAGCATCTCTGCCCATCTCCTCAGACATCATGCTTACCAGCTCTTCTTCGGAAGCTTCTGGCAACTCACCTTCTTCTCAGTACCCTCTTTTTCACTTTGTACTATAGTTCCAGATAATCTGTAAACACCTGATACTAGCTAAAGATTTGAAGCATGGTAGATCCATGTAGATCTCTGTATCCAACAGCTTGAGCTGTTGTGTTTTATATAGGAAACATATAGTGTTTATTTGGAAAGTGGTTGTGGAATTTCTGTGTTCTACTTTTATCTGCTATTGAATTCATATATTATGGAATATGGCAATGCTCTGTGACCTCATTATTGGTTGTATTGTCTAATTACACAGAGAAAAAGACTGCATATCACTAATTTGGTATGTTTACCTAATCACTTCTGATCTAATCCTAATCTAATAACAGTTATTAATATATATCACCAAAACTTCTGTCATACTCTTGTTTCCTGAAATCACATCATTTTTGTTAGTGGAAGGATTGTCTAGTAATAAAAGACTTTAAATTGCAATGATATAAAAACTTCCATACTTTTTTAGAGTATTATTAGGTTGGTTTTTTTTTTCTGGATTTACTAATTTTTAGAATCATTGGGCCTAAACAGTGGGCTTTCTTTGCAATGACGATCAAACTTGTATCTCCTCACACTAAACTGACTAGGATATGTTAAAAATAATAACAATCTCCCTTTTCTTTGTATGTGTAGATTCTTATCCATTCATTTCTTATCACTAACTGATCTTTTCTTGTAAGTTTTGAAAGAATGATATGTGTAAATCATTCACCACAGATTGCCATAAAAATATCCTAAGATCCTTACCTGCTTCAAGTCAAATGCTGGTCTGATATCATCAGACTCTTGTGTACGTGTTCCCAAGTACTATAGTCATTCCATTTATGAAGAGCTATGTACTAATACATGTGGTTTGGTTTCATCAATTGCAGATTAAAATGGAGGTCTCAAGAATGGCCTTTGACACAGACTTCAATATACTGGCAGAGGATGAACAGGACTGTAAATAGTATTATGCACTGGGAGTTCTTTAGCAAAAAGTATATCAGTGAAGCATTTGGAAAAATATTGCAATAACCCATATTAAAATTTAGAATTTTAGTAGGCTTTCAGTAATGAGGTAAATATTCCAGCTGCGAGATGCATATAGACTTTTACCATTCCCTTTATTTAGTGAAATTAAATAAACAGAAGGTGGGCACTGCTGTTTTTGTAATTATTAGATTATTTTTAGGCAATGCACTGTTCACTGAGTGTGGAAATTATGCTGAATACTAACATACCTCTCAGCTGAATCATTGCAAGCTCCAGCTATACTGAAAATGACTTTGACCTGTCTATAATGACTATGTATGTTTGGACAGATTATGTTGCTCATATTCTACTATCTGTACACTCTCTTTGTTCATAAGGAATGATTATATTAGTAGCAGTGATATTTATGCATTATTTATTTCTTCACATGAAGAGAAACTTCATGTTCATAAAATGTTACAGATGTACTTTTTCATTTAGAATTAATGAATACCCAAACTGAAAAGTAGGTGACGCTCATTTTTAAACCCAGTTCAGTCTTAGCATGGTTTGAGAGTCCTAAGAAACATCTTTGCACAGCTGTGTTCCTAAATTTAAAAAATGGGTTATCTTTCAGAAGTGCTGTTTGTTGTAGCCTAGGACATATGTGGGAGGCTATTGTCACAACAGTTCAAGCACTTAAAGTCTTGATAAATCAGATATTACCAGTTTTTGCTTCTTTTCTGTTTGGTTCCAAAGTCTGTCTATTCCTTCTAATATGGCAAAATTTCTTTTGCGCAAGATGGTTTTTCGTTTTGTTTTGTTTTGTTTTCCCCTAAATTCCTCAAGTCTTTCTAGGAAAAAAAGTCATACAGCCTTAAATCTCTGTGGTGTTTTCTTCCTAATTTTATAATTTTCTTCTTGTTGTTAACCCTATTTAAGATTGTATTATTCAATGTAATTGCATGCCAGCTATTTCCTGTAACACCTGGTCAATTTTTTATTGCCAGATGGTTGTGATGATGCAGAACAGAACACTGGGATGTTGCAGTAAATGTATTGGGGGGATATTATTAGTGAAGTGTTTTGTATGCTCTTTTTTGACTTGAAGCTACAAAGAACCACCTCTGAGACACATTTGCCAGTTGTGGTCACAGTATATCTTCCTGAAAGATGATAATCTTGGATTATCATTAATACTTTGTCACCTTTTTTCAAGCTTTCTATAGCAGACACTGCAACTAAGAGTCATCTCAAATTTTTCTGAAGTCAGGTTTCACCGTTTATGCCTTAAAAAATAACAACAATAAAATCTCTCCCTCTACCCTTTGCCACTGCTGCATGCAGCCTATTAATGTAGAAGAAACTTATCTCACTCTAAGAGACTTTGGTGAATAATTACCTTTCAGACCAAGCTTGCCCTTTATAATCTTTTTTATTTTACTTTGTTTGGAAAATTATTCTGAAATTACTTTTGAAGCTGATTTTGTTACTTCTGGGCACTTCTGTAAATAGGAGTTGCATGGATCAAAGAGGCTTGACATCAAACTAGTTGAGTTCAGTATCAAATAACTAATCTTGGTGCAGCAAATAACATATTCCCTGATGTGATGGAAAAGGCTTGTGCACACTGCTGTGGTAAAATGTATTTTTATTACAAGTATATATTTAAAGTATAGCAATCTACTGCATTTTATAGAGTTTAAAATTGTCATAATAAAGCAAGGCATCGGGGTTTCTCTGTTGTTTTTCACCTGTTCTTTGAACATTTTTTTCAAATATAGATATGACATGGGAGACTTAGGGTGAGCTAGCCACAAGACCAGAGCCATACCAGTCAAAGACATAATGTTTTTAATGGTGTTATGAAGAGGGATGGATACACCAGGTAGTAGGCAATTTCTATTTTGCAACATGCTTGCATGTCCTGTATTGAGTATACACTCACACTGGTGTGGTCCTCTGTGGTCCAGCTGCAACTTATGCTGTGGACCCAAGGAAAGGGGGCACTCACTGCTGCCCCTTGGAGTGCCAGGCTCTGCCTGGTGGCCCAGCCCCTATGCACTGGCATCCCTCCAAAGGCTCAGGCCCCTGGATGTGGATATTCCCCCCCCCAATGCTATCATCTTCACTATTGCTTTCTAACTTATATGGTTGATATCACTGGTCACATCACCCTAGGCCAATCTCTTTGACTTGCTCCATATCTAAAGCCAATTAGTAGTTATTACCTGGGGTACTATTACCTCCTGCTCCCCCTCCCCCACCTTGCCCCTCAAATGTGTCACAAGGATAAGAAACCTGTTAAAAATTCAGCTGTGCTTCTCTCTTTCTTTCTTGTGTGCATCTAATGTCTTAGAGCAGGGCAGATGTAGGCCAGAGCTTTTGTGTAAACTGTCTCTAAAACAATCATCCATGCTTGGTTTGTTTTCTCAGCACATACCAGCATCCTCTACTAAATCAGAGCTGAGCAGACATAGTCAAAGTCTCACGTATCTGCACAGTACTTCACCACAGGATGAGATGAACCCTGTTTTCTTCATGACGCTGTTCATCTCACAAGGTCAGCCTTAAAGTAATGTGGGTAATTTCAGGTAAAAAGACATGGAGTTTCAGGCTTTGCATTTTATACAGAGTTGATTTATGTTTTGCCTGACACACTTGAATAGGTGTTAGGCTAGAGAAGCACATAGAAAAGAAGAAATTTCCTGTTATATACCACCTGTTCTGAGCTACCTGTCTGCTAGAAAAGTTGTAAACCTGACTGCTTAACACAGGTTTACAGCTTTACATTCCTGCATCATTGTAAAGTGCCTGGGATAGTGTGGTCAATAAAGTCAATGTATTTGTTTTATAGAAATAAACCTCTTAGAATTGGTCTATGTAGCAGGCTATTATTTTCTTGAAAAGACATGTCAAAGGGAATACAAATAAACCATAAACTTTGAATCAAGGCCCTTTCTGCTCTGTCACATTTTAGCTCTCAAGGCTGCAGGTGGGCTGCATGCTTACTTCCAGGCAGCAAAGGCTCCTGTCTGAATCTGGAAGACAACAGACCTTTATCTCAGCACCAATAATCTCTGAGATAATGTTAGTCAGTTCTATTTGTAGTAACATACATTCAGTTCACTAGGGTTTGGGCATAAAAACGAATGCATGTAGTTTCTGTCTTGCCCATTTCTCACTTGCTTGTTGTTTTTGTTACAATATTTTTCTGCCTTTGCAAATCTGTGATCCTTCTTTTTTCTCTCCATCTCCCTACTCCACTCATTCTCTCTTCCATTTGTTGACAGTTTTGATCCTACACTGTTCTCTCTGCTTCATGTCTGCTGTTCTGCTGTTTAAACAAAGCATCTCCTTTCTTGTCATTCAGAGTCTACCTTCTGCCCACCCCAGTAATCTTCAACTATGCTTCCCTTCTTCCCACCTTCTTGTTTCATATACATAATTTTGTTGTTCCACTCACATCATGACTCTGTCTTTGTCACCGTATTCAACTTCTCCCCCACTTCATCCCTCTCCCCTGAATCTCTGTTTCCCCCATTCTTTCTGCTTCTTCCAGAATGCTCAATATCATCTTTCAAAAGATCACTAAATCTTAATCGCATCCTTTTCTTTTCAGCCCCTGCCTTTTACAATGCAGAGAAAGGGAAAAAAATCAGCAGCAGAAGGTGAAGTTTAAGTCTGGAGAACAGAAACATTTGCAAGAGAGGAGGTTTCCAATGGTGTAAACTCAAATGTCACACACACTGAAAATGTCATGTAGATGTCCTTATTTCAGAAAGTGTTCTAGCATCTATTTTCTACTCTGTTCCTTATCCAGACTGTTAAATCCAGATTCATGAATAATTTCATCATTAGAATTAACCCATAGTATACTCCTTCTACTAGTTTTCAGTTCAAGTTTTCTACCACCTCTATATGCAAATATAATCTTCTGTTGCATTTTCTGTCCTTTGTGCTGCAATGAAAAAGGAAGAAAATTATGTTCTGTTTTCTGAGTATAGTACTCTTAAGAGGGTCTCTGTTGACTTTTGCTCTCTTTTCACTCATTTTGACTCAGAAATACAGTTTTCCTTTTAGCATTTAAACAGTAGGACACAAAGATATTCAGTAAGTTTAGGTTTTCAATGTCTTCCTAAATTGCCTCTTTCAAAAGTCTGAGAGAGAAATTACTCATCCACTTTTGTGGATACTTCACTGGTCAAAATGTCTGTATACTAAGATCAAAGAGGAAAGTGTATTCTGACCTGAGGCTATCTTACCAAAAATTACCAGTATTCTGTCAGTTTCCTCCTGTTGAAATAAAGTGCATCTTGGGTTACATATTTCAGTATATCTTTGTTACTACAGAAGAGATGAAGTTTTTCACTCAGCAATAGTCCACAGAAAAAGGTATTTGGGCTATAAAATTAGTATCTTGATCTAGGTACCATCTAGAAAGATGGTAGAAACTAGTAAAGACCCTGGAGACCAGGGATGGTACAGTCACTCTGAAAGGATGGATGAAAGTAGGGGAGAGGCTGTTGAAGTTCTTAACCAGCAGGTATCATACAGTTCTTTAGTGAAGGGTTCGATATAATAAATGGCATTTTAAAACATAGGTCTTAAGCTGAAGGCTGCTTTATAGCTTTTATTCACTGTGTGCTGTGTCAAAGATTTGAAAGATAAATATCTAAACTGTGGCAGTCAAAGGAGATGAAGCAATTGTAAGAACTTCCTTTTTTCAATGAAACACTGAAAAGCTTTGAAACCTTCCTTTTACTTTTTTTCTGTTTTCCATTTTAGTTATATCATGTAATGAAGACAGAAATGGCAGACTTACTTTTGAGTCTGAATTAAGCTAGAATCTTGTCTGGAAAGCCATTAAAATTATAAGGTAAAGCTTAACAATGAAGTGATGCTTTCTATGAATTTAAAGACAGTCTGCACAACATTTCAAACTACTCTACAACCACTGACTGTTTTGTTAGCAGGGTCTTGAATAATGTTTCTGGCACTGCTATTGTCTAATATAGTACATTAAAAATGGCCATTAACATTAAATTTCTTGTAACCAGGTATGGAAAATACTGACAGGAGGAGAAAGAAGATAAAATTATTGAAATGCAAATTGTATTTTTGAGCTATGGGAGGAGTTAATTAGTGTCAGTATTTGAGAGCAATAAACCTGCTCCCTGCACCCCCTATCTCTGCCATCTTTTCTGGCTATTTTGAGCAATGCTTTGCTGGTAAAGGATTCAGCTGGCATCAAAAGTTAGCAAGATTATTTTCCTTCTGTAGTGGCAAGTCCAGCAGTCTTCTTGTGTACCTGTGGCAGTCATCACCATCTTTCTGCAACCCTAAGCCACCACTTCCAGAACCCTTTACTCACAGATGAAGCTGTTTCAGTTGGCACCTACCTCGCGTCTTCCTGGCAGTTTGTCCTCTGCATCAGTCAAAGCAAAATCTTCTATGAGACATTTTAAATACCTCAGAACTACGGGGGATGGGGGGGTGAGAGGTAACATATCTATGTAAATTTCCATGTAGTGCTCTATTATATCTTTGTTATACTTTGGTCTTCTGCATGGACTTTTTAATTAATTTTTTGAAAAGTTGTTTATCTGATATTTTCTTCCTACACAGTGATTACCATTGCTTCTACACTATTAATTATGGTTTAGGCTTAATATTCTGGTAGGGGTTTATTGAGAATAATAATTTTTTTGATCAAACAAGACTAAAGATTTTTTACTCCGGAAAAAATACATGCAATTCCCTGTGAAAAGTCTTGTGCTTTTGAAATGGAAACTTTTTTCATATTCATGTTTTTTTTCTCCTGCAAATGTCTTTTTAGCTATTTAAGGGGGGAAAAAAAAATCAGAGCAATTCACTTTTAAAATGCCAAAATTAAAAGTTTCACCTTTCATTTTCCTTTCTGAAAACACCTTTTTGCCATGTTTGCTCCAAATTTTTGGACAATGACATTTGTATTTTTCTGCAAATAAATTACTATTTAAAAATACCCCGCAGTTATTTCAATATATACAGGGGTTTTTGGCAGATTTTAGAAAGCTCAGGTGGGCTGTGGATTGAGCATGGAAAACACCTGTTTACAGGTCTGTGGCAGTCTGCATTCTTTATTTGATGATTTTTAGACTTTTTTCTTTTGTGAAATATAGTACTTCTTGTGATAGAAGCATCCTTGGCTTGCTCTGTCAATTACATGCAACCTTTTTCAATCTTATTTGTTTGTATAACAGAAACGTTAGGGTTTGTTTTTTCTCTGTAAAAGCTTTCTTGGGAAGAGCAGTCTGCTCTGGCAGACCTTCAAAGACAATTATCTTCCTCATTCCCATCCTATTGAACCCCTGGAATGCTGCCTCCCCTCTGCACATTTCACACTGTGCAAACTTCACACTATGTAGACAACTTATAAAATGCAAAATTAGTTATTGCAAGAAACAGAGAAATGGTAATGATGATTGGTTCAAGCACAGTAAAATGATTCATATTCTTTAAAATACCTGTAAGAACTGACTACTCATTTTCAGGACACAAAAGTATAATTTGTTGTTGTCTTCAAAATTTATTAACATAGCATTATTATCTACACAGTAAACATAAAACACGAATTTAAATAAGAGCCAGAATCAAATCTTAAATTCCAGTGACACATGATATACTTGAATTAAATTCCCTCAGTGTTTTCTAATAGTATTCCAATGAAGGGGTCATTGTTCTTTCTTGCTATTGGTTTAACAGTTTTCTTAATGAAATACTACTAGAAATACAGAGTTTGCCTTGTAAGTGTGCTTATATTCTGAGTGTGCCTGAAATGATTCAGTGAAGGTACAACATTCTTATAAACCACGGTTATGAAACAACAAGCTCTGAAAAATAATTTTCGGAATCCAAGGTATTCCCAAGTGTTTTCTATCCAAAAGAATAACAGCTAATACACCTAATATCTTTTTCATTGTTATAACCCTGAACATTTCTATAATCTTTTTATTAGTTATGTATTTTTAACTTTTGGATTTAATGTGCCCTCTTAGCTTTTTAAACTTTATTGACTATAAATTTTTAATATATTTTTGTTAAATACAGTTTTTATCAGATTCTGCTCACATGTATGGACAATTTTTAAGAAAATTATTTATAGCCCATTTATTCAAAAGACATGTAGTCCACACTGAAATAGCTTTGAAACAACAGTTTTGTTGTAGCCTATGTACCTGCTTAATTTGGAAAATTCACTTTATTTCTGGACTGATTTAATAATTATTATTACCCAAATTATCTAGAAGAAATGTTTCTATTCACATAATGAACTGATGTGGCAGTAATGATATGCCTGCCTGCTTTGGTTATAATGTTTGAATGTTCACTTCTGCCTGAAAAGACAACAGAGCAAAGGTAGGTAAGAAGGTGGAAAGAACTGACTATGTAGTTTCTCTAAGGGAAGGTCACAAAAAGTTGTAACACATTTCATCATCCATGCATTATATACTTAATTCTTTTTAATATTCTGAATACAATTGTTTAGTATTTTTAATAGTAAGGAGCCCCTGTTACTTTCAGATTTTGTTCTGTTCTGTTGTGAGGACTCCTGTATCTTCACATCTGACCAGATAGGTGGGAGCTTGTGACTTGACAGCATGTTACTAGTGGTGGCCTTTTTAAGCAATTATCTGACAGACAGGAAGTAAGCTGAAGCTGACTGAGGCAAAAGGGAATTTTTAGGTCAAGCAAATAATGAAATTTTGTATTGTTATGTATTTCCTATAAACATACAAATGGTCACTGGTGATGCCAGATAATTGACTTTTTTTTTAATGTATTCAATAGTTTGCCAGTAAATTAGGAGAAAACCTACACCTTTCTATTCTATTTGTCAACCATCAGAGAATTTGATCCTCCTTTTTCAGATTTCATATCACCTGCTGTAATGCACAGACAACCACTGCTGTAACAATCTAAAGGCTTTCTCTGTCTACCTACAAGCAGGCTCTTCCTCTTATGAGTTAACAGCTATTTCAGGATTTTCATTATTATCTTCCTTAGACTACCTTTTGCCAATCTCTTTTAATATCTATTCAACTACACACTGAAACGTGGGCAAAAAACCCCTCCAGACAGCTTGATAGCTCTCTGTCAATGTAATCTTAGACTTGGGAGTGGTTACATGAAGTCAAAACCTGGAAAGTGAGCAACTACATAGGCTGTAAGAGATGTTAGTTAAGGGTGTGTGTGTGTGTGTGTGTATACCTTTGTATGTCTCTATCTATGTAATATCTATAAAACACAAAAAAATTTACATTCTCCATACTCTCTTTTGACAGATTGTCACTTTGGTTTATAGCCAAAGTGGCAGATACTTTGCAATTAGTAATGTTTCCTGATATTTCAGAAATCTAGGGCATTAGGATGACCTTCACCTTCCTCAGAAATGCTGGAGATGTGGCTTTTGTTATGAATTTTAAGGTCGGTTTAAACTGTGTTGAAGGGTGTTGGGAAGTAATTTGTGGCATGTGGTGAGTTTAGGTGTGGAGTAGAGTTCCTTGAAAAATACCCACTATCTGTCTGTGAAGTGCTTGCCTTCACAGTTTGCTTTCAGGCTAAAATGAGCCTGTGTCTGTCATCTCCAAGCTTTGATTATTTCAATTCATATTATTTCAGAGTGAATTTCCTGAAAAAGGTGTAGACAGTTGCAGAGCAAAACATTGAGTGCCCAAATTCAGTTCTTCTGTACAGAAACCTCTGGGATGCCTCATTAACTGAACAAAAGAAGGAACAGTTCACCAGGCATATGACTGGAACAAAAATTCCATAAGTAACAAGAGATTTTTTTGTATTTCAAGTATTTAGTATTTATCCTTTCCCTTTCTAAATATTTTTACTTTGCCACTTAGGAAAAAAATGAGGTGTTTAAGAGATGATTCATATAAACTACATCTTTACTGATGTATATTGAAGATTTACTCAGCAAGAAATCAAGCCCTGCAGACTGTCATTCCTTTTTTATCACTTCCACTTGTTTGAAGGTTGCCATTAAATTTTCCTGTTCAAGCTGTGTATTTGTTAGCCAGTGGCCCTCTGTGTGTTATGTGGTTGCACACACCACTAACTTATCTCTGTATTTGAAATTCACCCAGTAAGAACTGCTTTCCAGTGCTTTCTATTTTTAGCCCAATTCTCCATCTGCCCTGTCAAGCTGAGTGGTTGTATAAACAATGATATGTTTTCCCAGTCTGGCTTTGATTCTCAATTAAAACACAAATACAAGGCAAAAAGCATACTTACTCATTTTTATGTATCCTGAATGTTCATGCACTCAAAGTATAATTTTTCTATACAGTTTCCTACAAGTAGACAAATATAAAATACCAGTTCCTGTAGTTTCTGAAGTAGCATAACTTCAGAAATCTGAAATTTGCTTGTAGAGTGAATATGTTAATAATGGTTGGCAGGACTAGTCAATCAATATATATACATATATATGCTTCCCCCTGCCCCCAAATCTTTCTACAGGATGGAGCAACCAGGGGAGTTGTAGATTTGCTAAAATCTGCGATGGATAATGGAATAGTTTGTCCAAATGTACACTTTCAAAGTACATTGTTTGAAGAAACAGTGACTTCTTGCATTTTAATTTTTTGTTTTACCCAGTGTGTTCTATTAAAAGGGACAGATTTTGAAGAGAAGTATAAATATTAACTAACTTTTTGCCACTTTTCATACTGTCCTTGGCTTTTTGAAAATATGAAGCAAAATGAAAATGAAAGAAGAAGAATCCAAGCATGAAAGCGTGACTGTCATTTCTGTTTGGCAAGTTAAGGCTGAACATCGTTACCTCCTTGGTTGCTTTTGAATATTGCACTTATTCTTGATAGCTCATGAGTTATAAACTTTCCAGCTTTTGATCTGCTATTCACGTCAGGAGTCTTAGCTAGAAACCACTTGAGAACACCCAACTTCAGAGTCAGTCAGTAGGAAATGTAGTGCTGTCAGGGCCACGCAGAGCAATTGAAAGGGCTGGTTGAGAGGGGTGCTTTTTGGGCAATAAGCAGTCTACCTGTCTCTCAGCATGACTGTGGCTGCCAGGAGTGCCAGAGAACTCATTACAAATGCACTTGCTGGCAATCAGAGATGTGTCAGAGCTCTTCAAAGCTTGTGCAGAGCCTGTTACAGGTAGCATAACAGCCCGGTTGGAGTAGATGGTAAATATAATTGCTGAAAAAATGACAGGGTACTGAGGCTAGTACAGAGACCAGTGGTGATTAGATACTGCTGGATCCCACAATACAGTAGGAAGCTAATCCTTCAAACCTCTGTGAGTGTATTAGCCCATGCTGGTCGGAGTCAAATCAGTAACATATTCACTGTTTACATTGTTGCTTTAACAGAGATATCACATTTTCTTAAAAATACAGGAAGGGAAAAAAAAAAAAGCTCTTGCCCACTGTGTTGTATTTAGTAAATCATTCCTCTATGAAGAAATGCAACAGCAGTCGCCATCTGAAGTGTTTAAAGACTACATCTTTCAACTAATCCAGTGCAGAAGAATTACAGATGATTGGTTTCTACAAATTTTTCTCTGCAGTTCAATCTCACAAGTAGATTACAGCATGTTCAAAAAGAAGTGAGATCAAACAGGAACTTTTTGTTCAACAGAGATATTAGTAATGATCTTTCTTCTCTTATTCATACAAAGCTAGTAGAATTCATTTGATTTGGTATGGATGAGGCTTGCACTACAGGCATGGCATAAACCAGCTAGTTGCTAAGTGAGCAATTTGTGATGTAAGTAACTAAACAAGCTTCTTGTAAAGATCAGTTTAGTGAATAACAGTTGTGTCTGTTGAATAAAGCACTGAATGATGTTTGACTTTCAGTCATTAAGAGGTTAGATTTTTTTTGCTTTTGGGGGGATCAACTTCCTTATTGCATTTTGTAGCTTTTGTGTTGCAATGGTAGAAACTGTTTATAATTTATTTGGTTCCAATTTCCTGCAAGGTCTTTGTGGCAACATCAGAAAGAGAGGCAATATGGATACTTTTTAGAGGTCCAAAATGGATTTCAGGAAACTTTCCCAAAGGATAAATTTATCAGGGGTTTTGTTGAAGTTAGAAAACAAATCTTTTCCAGCCAAAACTACTACTACACATTATTATGTCTGTAACTTCTTACAGTGTTTTCAGACACTGACTTCTAATTTTCTTCACATTTTCTATCACTGGTATAGCATAAACAATGAGTACAGTGGTGAGAACATGTAGAGGTGAGGAATCAACTTCAAATAGAAGCAAATTACCAAGAAGGAGGACCATTTTTTTTTGTTTAAGGTCTTTTGACAAGGGGGTTACATCATTGCCTTTGTCTTTTCCATGTACTTAGCCAGTAAATTAAGCAATGTCAAGGTTTATTTTATTATGTTTAAAACACCATTATTCTAAAGAGATTTGTAAACATTCTGATAAAGATTTAGACAGATTGTGGAAAGCAAATATTTTATGGAGAAGTTCAGCAAAAAGCACAAGTCCCTCTAACTAAGAACTCACTTCCTTTTAGGAAAAATTAGTTCTGATTTTACATCTAAGTAATAATTCTAAGAAACAATTCTTCTAAAAAATATTTAGTATTTTTATTTTATCTTCTTTCCTTTCTCTAGTTTTTTTTTTTACTAAAATTTTCCTTTCTGAATTCTATCAGATCAACTATCATACATGTGTGTTCAGAGAGAATGTAATGTTTCACATATGCCAATACTATTTGCATCTGAAGTCACTAGAATGCCATCTGTGTAATCCTTTATAATTTTATTGTTTAAAAAACCACAAAATTCCAAAATAGCAAAATCCTCTATGAAGCAGAATTTTCCTTTTTCTGTCCAGCTTCAGGCATTATGCCAGACTCCTACTACTACTAAGAATGGTAGCCATGGTAAAAATTTCAGAGAAAATGAAAACTGGCAAATATTTCCTGCATAATGACTTAGATGTTAGAGGGAAGCAAAGGCAGATGGCAGCAGCTGAACAAATCAATGTTCATTCTGTAGTGATCAGTTTTTCCCCTAAGGAAAAATTCTTAGTTGAAGGTGAGAGGTTAGCACCTCTTTCCCCTTTCCTCTTTAGACGTTTTGCAATGCCACCCACGGATCTCAGAGGAAAATGGGGAATCTGGTCAGGAGCACTTAGTACTCCAAAGTAATTTAGTGAAAATGATACATATATTATAGTCAGGTTTCAGTTCCTATAGGAGGTGTAAGAAGAGAGACAATTTATTGAGTTCCTATCTTTTTTATTAACTGAGGTAATATACTATTCTCACTCAATTTATAATCTCTGAAGATCTGAAAGTTCAAAATACATCCAAATTTTAAAAACATGCATTTAAAATTTGAATGTTGAAAACAGAAAAATAAACTGAGAAGACTAGAGTATGTAGCTGTAGTAGTAAGAGTGGCTGGATTTAGCACACATCAGACAAATTTATTCCATGCTGCAAGATCCAACAGTGAATATTCAGGTGGCCCAACTGATTTCCATGGAGCTGAAGGTACGCTGCCATTCACTAACAAACTCTTTAGACAAAAGCTAACTTCAGATAACTGGACAACTAAAGTCACACCTTTGACTGCTATGTAGTGACACTTTGATTTTCAGATTACTAGAAACGTTATTTTGAGCAAGTAATGAATAGTTTTATTCAGATCACCTTTACAAATTTCTCTTTGGAAAATTAAAGAAATTGCTAGAACATATTCAGGTTATCTTTTCTTCTCTCTTAGAATTTGTATTACTAATTATACGGGAGCAGAGAAAGGGACAAAATAAAAATAATTTTGAATGAGACAGAAATAATTAGCATTTTCATTTGATTTGTTTCATTTCTTTCATTTTTTCTTTTATTATATTTCTATTGTGAATTCCACCCAATCTACTATTATACATATCTGTTCAGAGGGAGTGTAATAAGTTTCACACACATAAATGCTATTTGAATCTGAAGTCACCGGAATGTTGTCTGAGCAATTCATAACATTTTTATTGTTTAAAGAAAACTCTCCCTTGTCTTAGAAGTGTAATATAGATCCTATCAGAATAAATAGAGATGGAGGATTTAAAAGCTAGCATATTTATAAAGTTAATATGTATGCTAACAATTCTAGCATGCTACTGTAGTATGTTTTCATTGTCAGACTATCTAGATCTTGAATATATAAGTCTCTTTAGCTATTGAAAAATCATCATAAAAGGAACAAGCAAATCTCTAGTGATGTACACGTGGTAGATGAGTTTCATTTGATATTAGAATTCTGGTCAACTTTGGAGATGGAGGAACAGGTTATTTATATTACAATATTTCAGGACTGGTGAATTAGAACATCTTATGGGCTTGTTTTTACATTCCTAAAATAGTCATTGTAATTTCAGATACTCTGTATTCTGCTTTTTAATAGCCTGTAATAAAGCATAAGACAAGATTTTTTTGTAGGGTAAAAAAATACAGAATGGGTTATGGAAGTCTGCGTGTGTCCCATTGTTAGAATCTGTCATATGGAACTTCAGTAACAGATTTATTTTGTTAATGCCATGAGGTAAATAGTGGAAGATAAACAGAAAGGATAGCTTTGACATTTCTCCTTTCTGATTCCTCCTTCTTACCTTCTCTGTCATGTAGGAAATATATAATGTGTTTCATTTTTACTAAGAGTCAGTATTTGTGATACTATTAATGTATCAGTAATTCTTTATCCATAAAAATACTGCGGGGATTTAAAACTCTCAGTGGGACTGGTAAACATTCTTGTTGTGTTTACAGCAGCCAAAGTAACCAAAAAATAGTTTGTGCCAGGAAATCATTGCTTTAGGTTACATTATTTGGGTACCAAATAATGTATTATAATATTTCAATAACATGATAATTTGAATGCTTACAGACATTAAAGCAAGCAAAGTATTAAAAATTTTGATTCATTTATCTTGAACAAATGCTGATTGTATGTTTTTATTAAGCCAACCTTAAAAAAAGTTTTGAATGCAAGAGAAATTGCTCTAGAAACCAATTTAGTTACAAATTCTGAAGTAAAATAATGAAAGTTTTCTAATTTCTTCAGCTGAATTAACTAATCTTACAGGAATTGGATGTTATTAAATGATGCCTAACACATTAAAAGTAGAAGAAATTTGTGGTTTTCCCAAACTGTGTCATGTAAAACAATGGCCTACTGCTTTAAAAATAGAGCAAATAAACCTTACAGGTCCATATGTATACAACACTAGTTGATTTGTGTTATAGGGACATAGACTAGAGGACAACAATGTAAATATATGCACATTTACTTATTTCCTATATTTGCTTAATATACCACCAGCAGAAATATCTCTGTAGTTTTTTCATTTCCTTTTTGAAAGCAGCCTTTCAAGTACTGTCTGTACATCCCATGTTCCAATTCACCATTTATTCATCTCTGATACTTTACACGGAATTTATCTCCACTTGTAGTTGAAGAAATTATTTTAAAACTCTGTTAGTTGTATTATACCATTTGCGAAGACTTTTTAGAATATTTTAAAAGATTGTACCTTTAACAGTCTACTTGCTCATCACTTCACTGAAGAGATTTCTGATAAGCAGAGAGTAACAAATGAGCAACTTTTTAAGAGCTGTGGAACAGAAATAGACATAGTTCTTGGCCATGTGGTTTCCTCTTTGATCTTCATGATTGTCCTGGTTTCAGCTGGGGTAGAGTTAATTTTCTTTCTGGTAGCTGGTATAGTGTTATGTCCTGGATTAGTATGATGTTGATCACACACTGATGTTTTCAGTTGTTGCTAAGTAGTGTTTAGACTAAATCAAGGATTTTTCAGCTTCTGATGCCCAGCCAGCAAGAAGGCTGGAGGGGCACAAGAAGTTGGTAGGGGACACAGCCAGGACAGCTGATGCAGACTGGCCAAACAGGTATTCCATAGCATGTGACGTCATGTCCAGAATATAAACTGGGGGGAGCTGGCCTGGGGGGGATTGCTACTCGGGAACTAACTGGACATCAGTCGGCGAGTGTTGAGCAATTGCATTGTGCATCACTTGTTTTGTATATTCCAATCCTTTTATTATTATTACTGTCTATTATTATTGTTGTTATTATCATTATTAGTTTCTTCCTTTCTGTTCTGTTAAACTGTTCTTTTCTCAACCCATGAGTTTTACTTTTTTTCCCAATTCTCTTCCCCATCCCACTGGGTTTGGGGAGTGGGTGAGCAGTTGCGTGGTGCGTAGTTACCAGCTGGGGTTAAACCACAACAATGATCTTTGTCACAAGCAAGTGTAAGTTTTTTCTTTGATTTCAATATCTTACTTGTTTTTTAGAAATTTGTGGGGTCTCCAAGAACAGTAAGGTGAGACAAAGTGAGTTTTTAAAGACAAAATAGGTGGGTATCATTCTGCTGTTGAAAGTCTAGACAGTCTCTTTCATGCTGGCCTGAATAGTCTTGAATGATTACTAACATTATTAATAAAGTCATAGTTCTAATAATGATTAACCTCCTTGCTCTGTTGAGGACCCCAATTTGTTGACGTCTAGTCTGACTTCTTTTGCCTTGTACAGGAATCCAAGATTTATAAATCCTACTTTTCAGAAAACTGCTTAGGCTTAAGTTTGACTTGTGTTAGCTCCCTGGAGGCAAAGGTCTCCTGATGCTGGTCTATCAAAGACTCTCATAGTTGTCTCACATGTGTTACAGAGAGAAGCAAAAAATCATCTCAAAGGAGATAGGAGTTAGGATTTTCTAAGCATTTGTACTATAATGTCATACAGTAGTGTTCAGTTTTACCCAAACTGTTATATCTCTTAATTCTAGTATTTGCAACTTCCACATGTACTGAGTAAAATGAACTTATTTTTGTATAATTATTTTGCTGAATAGGAAGTATTTTTTATAATGGCTAACTTTAATATGCAGCACATGAAAAACAACTGACATCAAACCCTTCAAAGGATACAGAAAAGATGTAAAGGAAACTGAGGCTGGATTGAAGCAGTCTGTTTGAAAAAGTTATTTTCTATTTTCTATCTCTCTGTTTTATTAAACTAAAATACACACAGTAATTCTTGAAATAAATTAAAATAAACAAGATTTCTTGATACCAGTTGTATTTTTTGAAAGTTGACCATTCACTCACTCAATTTTCACATTTAAATCTGAACTAAATCAGGTAAACTATTCTCCAGTTTCTTGTAACTGATGAAAATATTTCTATGTTGGTAAAATGCGGACTAAAATTGATGTATAATTACTAAGTGAATTTAATTAGTAAATAAGATCTAATTGTTAACACATCAGAAAACAATTATTTATATGTTCCTTTCCTTCGGTGTATCAGCTTTCATTCTACTAGAACAAGAAATAAATTTTACTTCATAGAATATCCACAATCTAGAAGATAAATAGGTGTATCCAGGCTGACTAGATGTTCAGAATGAAAATTAATCCATCTGAGGCCTTGAAAGAAATTATTTTAGGCTCCGTATAGACTAGTACCATTGTGGTGTTTCTCAAACTGGTCAGGCAAAACCTAGCACTTTCCACAGTGAACTCTGCCACACTGGAAGAAATCTAGGAAACAAGCGAGCACTAACAATAAAAAGGTGGTTCTAATTGTCCATAGCTGGGCTCCTCCTGTGTGCTCTCATAAAGGAATATACCTCGGTAGAGGGGGAAAGGGAAAGTTTCAGTGGCAGAAGAATGGAATTTTCAGATAATTCTAGGGTTTAATACTGTCCAGGTTTTCTGTTTCCTCACATGCTATCTTACTCACAAGTCCATCTTACTTCTCAAACGTAGATAATAGTATACTGAAAGCAACTTTTAGACTTGTACCTGCTCTATAGGTTTTTTTGCCTTGCTTTTCATTTCAAATTCTTATTTCATTATTATAAAAGCCCATTTCATAATAGATTTAAGTGACTGACTGCAATTTTCTTGTGCCAAAATCTGAAGAAAAGAAAATGGTATCATAAGTTACAACTGTAATGGAAATTCTGTCACCTGCAAATATGGGCATTAGAGCGATGTTAAAAGTCATGAAACTATCCTTGAAATAATAAGATAAAAAGCAAAAACTGGATTATAAAATTGACTTAATATCGGATCATCTGATATTTGGATGATTATCTGATATTCGGATGATCATCAGATCGCCTGATATTCAGATGATCATCAGATCAGCTGCCAGGGGAGGTTTAGGTTGGAAATTAGGAAAAATTTCTTCATGGAAAAGGTTGTCAAGGACTGGAACAGGCTGCCCAGGGAAGTGGTTGAGTCACCATCCCTAGAGGTATTTAAACGACGTGTAGATGTGGTGCTCAGGGACATGGTTTAGTGGTGGACTTGGCAGTGCTAGGTTAAAGGTTGGACTTGATGATCTTAAAGGTCTTTTCCAATCTAAACAATTCTATGATTCTATGATTCATCTGTCACTGGTGTACCTATAGAAGTAGGAGGATTCATTGATTATTTTTAATGCATACAAAGGCACAGTGATCTTGATTTTGAATAAGCTATATTTGATGAAAAAGCTAAAGAAGTTCTCTCCTAGAAAGTGTCATTACTTTGAAAGTACCTTTTTCTCTCATTTAGTATAGATTATTTTTTTAATTTATAAAATTGGTGATCTATAACAAATGATCCAAGAAAGAAATACTCTCATTCTGACTCTGATAGAACCAGCCATGCACTGAATACTATTTCAAGATTCTGAGGTTTCCTATAACTGCTAACTGAGATTTATCACCTTGTTAAACAGCAGAATAGGATCAACAGTGCAATCAGTAATATGTCTCTTATTGGGAAGATACCATAATAATTTTTTTAATATGCTCTACAACTTCAGTATTACACCTTTCTGTAGAGCCGTTACCACTGTCAACCGTCTTGTGGGCCATCAGTTTTTAACATTTCCAGTAGGCTGTGATCCAAACCAGGATGGCTCTGTGGGCTGGGGAATTCACCACTGAAGAACATTATTGGCAATAGCAAAATCACTTCCTATGACATACTCACTAAATTGGCAGTTCTTAAATTCTTGCAGAACTGAAAAATAAGCAACAGTGAACACATATACAAACAAGTTGCTGTGTCCAATGTAAAATGAAAACCTAGATATGATTTTTTTAAAGAAAAAAATGTCACTTCTAATGCAATAATGTATAATTCTGTTGTGGAACAGAACTGAAGAAATATTTTCAAATTTAGATTTTACGTTACTCTGTCTGAGTCCATACAGGTGGCTCTTTGCAGCTTACTGTGGTTACAGTATTAGCTATTTGGTAGAAATTTCCCCTGGCAAAGCGTAGTTCTTCAGGGGCACAGAACTGAAGAAATAGAAAGTGTCTGTGCTTCCTTTCCACTTTCAGTATGAAGAGCATGCTGGTAGCTGCAAAATGGAAAAATAATAAAATGACTCATTTAATGGCAGCAGTGAGGCTCTTGTGCCAGCAACATGATGCAGAGAATCTGTGAGTGGGGCTGGCACAAGCTAGCTCACAAGAGGGAGGTCTGTCACACACCCAGGTAACTTGCAGTTTGACCACAGTTTAATGATATGTTTTGCTTATCTGATTTTAAACAAAAATGTTTTTACAGCAACAAGAAAGAAGCTGTATGCCATGTACTCTACTGTAAAATACTTATTTTAGATAAATGTTTGTCATGAGATTCATGGTTTTTGCTGCTGTTGTTTTTATGTTAGTCTAAAATGTCCCTTGCTTTATCAGACAAATTCATCAGATAATGAGTTATCAGAGCTTGTATAGCACTTTTGAGAATGTGTACCAAAGGAGTAGACTGATAAAAGTATGTTTCTAACTTTTAATTGTGTAGTCATATTATCAATAAAATGTGTATTCCAAGATCTAGGACTTAAACTGGTTACTGCTTTAAAGGACAATAAAAAATTATTCTATAAGTACATTAGCAACAAAAGGAGGGTTAAGGAGAATCTCCATCCTTTATTGGATGGGAGGGAAGCATAGTGACAAAGGCTGAGGAAAAGGCTGAGGTACTTAATGCCGCCTTTGCCTCAGTCTTTAATACTAAGACCAGTTGTTCTCAGGGTACCCAGCTCTCTGAGCTGGAAGATGGGGACAGGGAGCAGAATGAAGCCCCCGTAATGCAAGGGGAAATGGTTAGTGAACTGCTACACCACTTAGACACACACAAGTCTATGGAGCTGGATGGGATCCACCCAAGGGTACTGAGGGAGCTGATGGAAGTGCTCACCAAGACACTTTCCATCATTTATCAGCAGTCCTAGCTAACTGGGAGGTCCCAGTTGGCTGGAGGTTAGCAAATGTGACGCCCATCTACAAGAAGGGCTAGAAGGAGTATCCAGGGAACTACAGACCCATCAGTCTGACCTCGGTGCAGGGAAAGGTTATGGAGCAGATCATCCTGAGCACCATCATGCGGCACGTATAGGACAACCAAGTGATCAGGCCCAGTCAGCATGGGTTTATGAAAGGCAGGTCCTGCTTGACTAACCTGATCTCCTTCTATGACAAGATGACCCACTTAGTGGATGAGGGAAAGGCTGTGGATGTTGTTTACCTGGACTTTAGTAAAGCCTTTGACACCATTTCCCACAGCATTCTCCTGGAGAAACAGGCTGCTCATGGCTTGGATGGGTATACTCTTCACTGGGTAAAAAACTGGCTGGATGGCTGGGCCCAAAGAGTTGTGGTGAATAGAGTTAAATCCAGTTGGTAGCTCGTCACAAGTGGTGTTCCTCAGGGCTCAGTTTTGGGGCCAGTTCTTTTTAATATCTTTATCAATGATCTGGGCAAGGAGATCAAGTGCACCCTCAGTAAGTTTGCAGGCAACGCCAAGTTGGGTGGGAGTGTTGATCTGCTTGAGGGTAGGAAGGCTCTACAGAGGGATCCAGACAGGCTGGATTGATGGGCCAAAGCCAATTGTATGAGATTCATCAAGGCTAAGTGCCATGTCCTTCACTTGGGTCACAATGACCCCAGGCAATGCTACAGGCTTGGGGAAGAGTGGCTGGAAAGCTGCCCAGCGGAAAAAGACCTGGGGGTGTTGGTCAAGAGCTGGCTGAATATGAGCCAACTGTGTGCCCAGGTGGCCGAGGCAGCCAGTAGCATCCTGGCTTGTATCAGAAATCGTGAGGCCAGCAGGATAAGGGAAGTGAACATCCCCCTGTACTTGGCACTGGTGAGGCCGCACCTCGAATACTGTGTTCAGTTTTGGGCCCCTCACTACAAGAAAGACCTTGAGGTGCTGGAGCGTGTTCAGAGGAGGGCAACGAAGCTGGTGAAGGGTCTAGAGCACAAGTCTTAGGAGGAATGGCTGAGGGAACTGGGCTTGTTTAGCCTGGAGAAAAGGGGGCTGAGGGGAGACTTTATCACTCTCTACAACTACCTGAAAGGTTGTTGTAGTGAGGTAGGTGTCAGTCTCTTCTCCCAGGTAGCAATCCCAGGTAACAAGCAATAGGACAAAAGGAAACGGCCTCAAGTTGTGCCAGGGGAGGTTTAGATTGGAAATTAGGAAAAATTTCTTCACTGAAAAGGTTGTCAAGGACTGGAACAGGCTGCCCAGGGAAGTGGTTAAGTCACCATCTCTGGAGGTATTTAAAAGATGTGTAGATGTGACACTTAGGGACATGGTTTAGTGGTGAATTTGGCAGTGCTAGGTTTATGGTTGGACTCAATGATCTTACAGGTCTTTTATAACCTAAATGAATCTGTGATTCTGTGACATACAATAGCTAAGGACCTGAAGACATTTGAGGCCAAGTGTGTATACATAATCCTCAGTAAGCACTTATAGATTCAGTTTTTAAATAGAGCTAGTTCATTTTTTAAAGTTAAATTATTTGCTAAGAAATTTTTCTCTGCTGAGTCATCTGACTTTGGAGAAAAACAGCTGTTGATTTTCCCAAACCAAAATTATTTTACTGCAGCAGCTAAATTGCTGACCCAGTTTTGAGGGTGGACAATTCTGAATAAAAGCATGTCTGTAAATGGAATATGAAACAACATTTTTTTTTCTATGTCTCAGAAATGTATTTCTTCAAGCTAAATAACCTTCCTCACACAAGTATACATATACAAACATGCATCTGATTTATCTCAGTACCTAATCATAGGTAAAAGACATTGCTGGTTCCCATGGCAACTGCAGTTCAGTATATTTGTTGACCTTTTTCTCGTCAGTATTTGCCTTTTTATTCAGCACAAAAAACTTGTCATTTAAATAAGAATTCTAATGTTTGTAGATCTTAATGCTTTCCCTTTGTCCAATCTAAGACATACTACTTTTCAGAAGTCCAGTCTGTCACTAGAAAACTTAATTTAGATGTAAGAAGCACTGGGACTGTTCTTGAGTGTTATTTATGTATGCTCCATCTATTATTTGAACACACAGCAAAAGACTTTTTTTCCATCTATTTTGACATGCTCAGCTCTTCAGAGAATTTATTTTATCTCTAATGTGAGAAGCTGATTCCAGTGGCACTTCTGGCACAAACTTAAAACTCAAAACACAAAAGAGCCAGCATGTCTATTCTTGTCTCAGAGAGATAAAATTTACTGTAGAGAGAGGAAAAAGCTACAAATATTCTGTTTGATTTTTTTTAAACTTTTCTAATGGAAAAGGAGCCAATAACGCAAGCTGCAATCCTTCCCTGTATCACTGTGTAGGGTCTAAGCTTGAACTTCAAAAGGTATTTGCCTTTCATATGTTTTTATTCTGCTATTTGTAGAGCAAAGGTGGGCTTCTGTTTTCCTGGCTTAATCCAGTTTAAGTTTTAAAGCCTTAGGTGTCTATGATTTGATTACCATAGCGTGAGACTATTACACGCTTTGAATGGTTTTTTTTCTTAGTATTTTATATGTGTACATATATTCTTTGCGTGTGTATAGATATAGGGCAGTAATTCTATATAGCTTTTCTGTGCCTATCTAGAAACTACTGATAACTTAACCATAGTAAGTCAGAAGTGATCAGGAGTAAAACAGCAAAATACATCTGCATTTGTATTTTAAAAATGCTGTAAATGGAAGAACACATTTTATGAAACAATTCTAGCATTTGATATGAGACAAGTAGTTCTGTTTAAAATGTAGTCCAGACATACTGAACCACCAGGAACACACAATACAACGTGACGTTATTGTTTAAAATACAGGCTATAAAGGATTTTTCTGGCTTTTTCTGTAACTTTGCACTTTAGTGGTCTCTTTCATAACTCTCACAGACAATTGATCCCAGTTTTGCGTCTCTATCTGCAATATTTACACAAATTATGAATTTATTGAAGAAAATCACAAAATCATGCTCTTAAAAAAATGTAAGGTCAGCCCGGAGGCTTATAGATTGGTGGTTTTGAGGGATTCAAATCATATTAAACTTTCATTCTGTAAGAGCAAAGTGAATATCCTCTTGTTTGAGATTTTAATTACTGTAATTATAATTTTAAAAGAAGGATAACTGATGTTCACTTCATTCAGAAATTTCATGGATATGAATTAGGCAATAGACATGCAGACAACCATAAACACATTGTAAATTATTGTATTTTCTGTTTGTTGAAGTATGAAGCTTTCTAAGAAAAGAAGCATCTAACCATTTCAGGCACTCATCTCAAAAGACCTTCCAACTGCTCTACAAGATCACTACCACGGCGCTGGAAATATCTATTCTACAACTCCCTATAAATTGAATTTACTTATTCTGCCCAATTAATACATTTTCCTTTCAAACTTTTCCCTTTCTCAATACACAGTGTTTTCCTACAAAATGATTAAACCTAAGTCCTTTATGTGTGCATGTTAACCTGCTTGATAAAGGCATATTTGTTGTTATCCTATTTGAAAAGGCAACTTATACTTAATAAATTGCTGGGCAACTTTCCATTCTTTCATAAATTCTTGTAGCTTCTATCCTCCTTTTTTTTTTTTTTTTTTTTTTAATTATTTCCCTGCTATGATAAAAGGAATATTAATAGCTTACTGAGGAAACCTTTCCTTCCAAATATTACTGAAGTTTTATAAAACTAACTCCAATATCGCCTCAGGCATCTTTGGGTCTAAAAAGTTAAAATCAAAATAAACCTGAACATGTTTATGAGTTTAAGCAATCAACAATCTCACAGGAGGAGGAGAAGGAAAATGGATAGGAGGCTAACTTTTACGTTCAGAAAATGTGCTGTATATTTACATAACATTCTGTTTAGTGGTCATCCACTAGAAAAAATAGTAATCACCTAGTAAGGTTACTTGCACTCTTTAGGTAGTTTACAGATTTACTGGTATTCCAGGTAGGCTGAGACAATGTTTACTCTGATCATGTCCTGAGCAGGATAGCATCTCAGCATCTCTGACCCAATAAATCTGTCCTCCTCTGTACTCAGTAGCTGCCTGCCTTTGGCTGTCTGTCCTCTCCCCTCCATCTTGCACCACATTAACTGGCTGCAGTCTTATCAGTCCAAACCTCTGCATCTGCTATTCTGATAGGTTTGATTACCAGCTATCTCCTATCTCAGCCTGCCTGGTAGAAGTTATTATGTCAGTACATGCCTGCTACATTTCCAGATTTTTTTCTAATATTGTATGTGCATCAGTTGTCAGGAGTGCAAAAGGCATGTTAAGTGAATTTTAAATCACACTATTCACTCTTATGCACAGTAATAGATTAAAAAGAAAGATGACACTTTTGCTATGAAAATATAAGGTGTGTAAAAATTTTCTATTTAAATGAAAAGCATTCTTTCTTTACTTATTTTAACCACCCTCCCCCCCCATATTTTTTTCTTGAAGGAAACACTTTTCTATGAATGTTTTTACCTCATGATAGAAAATGTTTATTGCTTATATGTAATCATATTTTCCCATATTCCAGCTCATGTTTGTTACCTCTCATCCTATTACTGTGTACCTCTGAAGAGCATCTGGCTCCATCTTCTCTGTATCCTCTGGTCAGGCAGTTGTAGGCAGTGATAAGGTTTCCCTGAGCTTTGTCCTCTCAAGGCTGAAGAGGCCCACCTCCCTCAGCCTGGAATGATCCAGGTCAAACAAATCATTCAAAAAAACCTTCTGAAACCTTCTGAGCTGTAGACTTGGAGATTTTAGGCTTGGAGGTGCTTCAACCATACACTGTTGTATCACATATCTCTTAGATCATATCCTTTATGTTGTTCTGAATGATTTAATACAGAAAAAATGAATTTGCTCTAAAAGAGGGCCAAATGAGAAACAAAATGTTGACAGTTCTTCAGCTCAGTTTATTGAATACTAGGGATCCTAGAGGAAGCACTGAGTGGAGAATATACATCATGTAGCTCTAGCTTAGCAAAGGTTATTCTTCTAGATGTCAGTGTAGGATCAATGGTTGATACTAAAAATTTACAGCTCTGAACCTATTTCAAGTAAGCTTGAAATTGTTAATTTGGTTTCCAAATGTAGATTGCCATTCAAAAACACAGTCAAATAACTGTTGGACTCCAGATGTCCACACAGTGAAATATGTGCCAGAAAACAAGCTTGTCACCTGAGTTGTTATGCATTAATTTGGGAAAGAAATTGTTAAATTACAGCTTTGTGTCATTTTTACCATTACTGTTCAATAACTATTTCTTCATGATCTTTTTAAAATTTTTTTTTAATAGTTCAAAATCAGTCATTTTTGGAATCAGCCTTACTCTTGGAGGCATTAAAATAAGGAGAATTGTTTGTCTTCTAGGAGGAGCAGAAAGCATGAAAGCCAAAGGTCATTTCAGATCGACAGAAATAGCTTAAAATACATGTTCATAGAGGGTTGCTGAATATTGTATCCTCTGTAGCACAGGTGAAACATACAGAAAGAAAGCCTTTCTTTCTTTCTTTCCTTCCTTCCTTCCTTCCTTCTTTCTTTCCTTCTTACATATGTCATAATTCAGTAACTGGAGCAGCTTTTCTTTGTTTGCCCTTACCTTAAAGATTTGTATATTCAGGAAGAGAAATTTTATGGAAAAAAACTCCTAGCTCTAGTCAGTGGTCATTCTGCTGTTTAATGTCTTATACTTTATGTCTGAATTTCCTTAGATTTCTTTTTGACATATTTTTTTCATGAAGTTTGGTGTTCAACTAAATCAAAGTTTGTTTCATGTAGGAAGTTTGCTTTATAAGTATTATTGTCTTTACCTCTTTTCACATTTCTAGTTTTTCTTTATATATTTTTCTTGCTATATGTAAGATATATGATGAAAGAGGATTTTTTCTTATTATTTCAAATCAAAATAGAACAGAATTTTAAAAAAAAGAAAAATATGACGTATGAGATTTTTATTCATTTTCTTCAACCCTTCTACTTGGTTTATGAAATAAAGTCATTATTCTTCTATCAAACTCCTGATGAGATCAGTGGAAAGTTCACTGCTGACATCTGAAAGTAGAGCTCAATATTTAGAATAGACTAGAACAGAATAGAATAGAACAGAAAAGAATACAATGTTTGCAGTTGGAAGGGACTTACAACAATCACCTAGTCGAACTGCCTGACCACTTCAGGGCTGACCAAAAGTTCAAGCATATTATTAAGGGCATTGTCCAAATGCCTCTTAAACACTGACAGTAATGGGGCATCAACCATCTCTCCAGGAAACCTGTTCCAGGGTTTGACGACCCTCTTGGTAAACACGTTTGCTCATGTCAGGTCTGAATCTCCCCTGAAGCAGCTTTGAACCATTCACATGCGTCCTATTACTGGATACCCAGGGGAAGAGCTCAGCACCTCCCTCTCCACTTCCCCTCCTCAGGAAGCTGTAGAGAGCAAACAGGTCACCCCTCAGCCTCTTTTTCTCTAAACTAGACAAACCCAAAGTCCTCAGCCAGTCTTCATAGGACATTCCTTCCAGCCCTTTCACCAGCTTTGTTGCCTTCCTCTGAATGCATTCAAGTACCTTAACATCCTTCTTAAACTGTGGGGGCTAGAACTGCACACAGTACTCAAGGTGAGGTTGCACTAATCCTAAATACAGCATTTTATTTTGACATAAAATTTGGAGCAGAAAAAAACCCAAAGTCCCAGCCTAAGCAAATCTATAAAAATTGATTTTTAACAAGCAGTTATATTATTTGATTTACCTCCAATTTAATAATATTATAAATCAATATTTTCTAATGTATTGCTTGAAAGAATGTATGAAGAGTGCTCTATTAACTAGGTTTTATTTTTCAAGGGAAACTGTTCATACTGATTTTCAGATGCTCTTTAAAATATATTCTGACTGTAATCTTATTTTAAAGCTTTTTTAAAGAAAATTTTCCTTTTAAGAGAACTTTTCTTTTTTCTTTTTTTTCTTTACAAATGTGCACATTAGTTTTGAATGCAAGACATGCTTTTTATTATTATTATTATTATTCATGTTTAATTATTAATGATGTAAAGGCAAGCTGATAAAAACATAAACTTGATTTTTTTTTTAATATGCAGCTGAAGTCTGAAACTGAAGAATTAGGGTTATATTCTTCCTCACCATGAAGCCTGCTAACTACCTTTACAGTGGATGTTTTCAACAGGGCGCTAAAGGGACTCACAATGTTGCATATAGACTGTGAGAGCACAGAAATCCATTAATAATGTTTTGTTTTCAAAATTTCTTGAGTATGTCTTTCTTTGACTTTTTTTTTTTTTTTCTGTTTAGTAATCCTCTGAGACAAGAAAATAAACTTAAGGAGTGTTATCCTTGATAGGCAAAAGGGAGGAGGGAATAAAAAAAAAAAAGGAATCTTTTCACTTTCCTAATTGTCAGTATAGCACTTTGGAGTGGAAGATGGTTCTGTCCCGAAAACTGGAAGTAATCCATGTGACAAACACTTCTGCTTTTCAAAAAAACAACTTTAAGATAAGGAAAATTTTAAAGAAATAGCAAAGAGTTCTACTGCAGTTATGCTGATTCTGCTGTTAATAGATGAATATTGCAATAGAATAACAAAAATGTGTGTAAAATTATAAAACATAAACCTATCCAAAACTTTCTCCTCTGACAAGATGGTGAAATCCATATAGCAGAAATGCTAAACAGGGAAAAATGTAGGACCACAGCCCTGGACTTCATGAAAGCAGAATTCAACCTTTTCGGAGATCTACTCAGAAGAATCCCAAGGGATATGGCCCTGAAGAGAAGAAGGATCCAGGAAAACTGGTTGATGCTTTAAGATCACTTCCCTCAGGCTCAAGCAAGTTCCATCCCAATGAGCAGAAAATCAAAGGTAGGAGGTGGCCTTCATGGATGAGCAAGGAGCTCCTAACTCAACTCAGACATAAAATGCAGTGTACAAGAGGAGGAAGCAGGGGCAGGTGACCCAGGAGGAAAATAGAAATGTTTTCCAGTCCTTCAGGGATGAGGTTAGCAAAGCCAAGGCAAGCTTGGAGTTGAATTTGGCAAGGGATGTGAAAGGTAAGCGGAAGGGATTCATCAGTTACTTAAACAGCAGAAGATGATCAGGGAAAATGTGGGCCTGCTGCTGAATGGGGCAGGGGACTGCTGACAAATGAAATGGAGGCCAAAGTACTCAGTGCATTCTTTGCCTCAATCTTTACAAGCAAGACCAGTTTTCAGAAATGCCGGGTCTCTGAGACCAAAAGGAAAGTCTGAAGCAAGGAAGACTTACCCTTGATGGAAGAGAAACAGGTCAGGGAGCATTTAAACAAGCTGGATGTACATAAATCCATAGGGACTGATAGGTTGCACCCACAAATGCTAAGGGAGTTGGCTGATGTCACTGCAAGGCCATTCTCAATTATCTTTGAAAGGTCATGGCAACTAGGGGAAGTTCCTGAAGACTGGAAGAGAACAAATGTCACTCATATCTTCAAGATGGGCAAGAAGAATGATTCAGGGAACTACAGATTGGTCAGCCTCGCCTCAATCCCTAGGAAGGTGATGGAGAAAAACCTCCAGAAAAGCATGAAGGACAAGAATGGGATTGGGAGCAGTCAGAAGGGATTTATAAAAGGGAAATCATGCCTGACCAACCTGATAGCCTACAATGAGGTGACTAGCTTGATGGATGAGAGGAGAGCAGTGGATATTGTTCACCTCAACTTTAGTAAGAATTTTGCCACCTTTTCCCATAACAACCTCATAGACAAGTTGACAAACTATGAGTTAGATAAGTGGACAATAATATGGAGCAAAAATTGGCTGAGCGGTCAGGTCCAAAGAGCTGTGATCAGTGGCACAAAGTCCAAATGGAGGGAAGTCCCTAGTGGTGTACCCCGGGGTCAATACTAGGGCCAATACTACCTAATGTCTTCATTAATGACCTGGACCCTGAGACAGAGTGAAGCCTCAGCAAGTTTGCAGATGACACAAAACTGGGAGGTGTGGCTGATACACCAGAGCATTGTGCTGCCTTTCAGAAGGACTTGGACAAACTGGAGAATTGGACAGAGAGGAATCTCATTAAGTTCATCCAGGAGAAATGCTATGTCCTGCACTGGTGGCAAAATAACCTCAGGCCCTAATACATTCTGGGGGCTGATTGGCTGGAAAACAGGTCTGCAGAGAAGGACCTCGGGGTCCAAGTTTACCTTGAGCCAGCAATGTGCCCTTGCATCAAAGAAGGCCAACAGCCTCCTGGTCTGCATTAGTCAGAGTGTTGACAGCAGGTAGAGGGAGGTGATCCTTCCCCCTGCTCAGCACTGGTCAGGCCACATCTGGAGTATTGTGTCCAGGCTCCCCAGTACATGGAGTTACTAGAATCATAGAACCATAGAATCATAGAACGGTTTGGATTGGAAGGGACCTTAAAGATCATCTATTTCCAACCCTCCTGTCATGGGCAGAGATATCTTCCACCAGATCAGGTTGCTCAAAGCCTCATCCCACCTGGCCTTGAACACTTCCAGGGAGGGGGCATCCACAACTTCTCTGGGCAGCTAGAATGGGGTCAGCACAGGGTCACTAGGATTATTAAGGGATTGCAACATCTTTCATATGAGGGGAGACTGAGAGAGATGGGATTCCAGCCTGAAGCAGCAAAGGCTCAGCGTGATCTTGCCAATGTGTATAAATACCTGATGGGAAGGAATGAAGAAGAAGGACCTGTACTCTACTTAGCAATATCCAGTGACAGGACAAGAGGCAACGGCTACAAATTGAAACACATGAAATTCCATGTGAATGCAAGAAAATACTTTTTTACTTGCAAGGGTGATCAAACACTGGAACAGGTTGCTCAGAGCGGCTGTGGAGTTGCCATCTATGGCAATATTCAAAACCTGACTGGACACAATCCTGGGTAACCTGCTTTGGCTGACCCTGCTTGATCTCAAGAGATCCCTTCCAACCTCAATAATTATGTGATTCTGTTTTGCCCTTCTAGCCTATCAGCCCGTGCTTTGGTATCAACCTTGTATATTTTCCTTTGGGTAAAAGTCACAATATCATTAAAAAAAAAAGTTCCTGGGCTTGTAGCTATTTCAAAGTGACTATTGGATGAAATACAGGCAAACCAAGCCTTTCCAAAACAGAGGAAATGATACATGGGCTATAGGATCTCGACCAGTTGTCTTCAAATATTTTCCTTTTATCCTAGCGTGTGACCTAGATGTATCATATTGAGTTTGTTGACATTATATTCCTTGAGGGATTGTGTAGTACTTCCCCAGATAAGATTCTTATTGGTCATGGTCATAGCAGAGGAACTCTGACAGGTTTTTCCTTGGCTAAACACATATACAGCAACTATACAGAATTGTAGCATTTTTTTAAAGACATCTTTACATGCCCACTGTCTCAGCTTCAACTCTTATATATAGCTGTAACCAGAAGGTAGGAGCATGAGACTCTGGTATTTTTAAGGTAATACATTCAAACATAGTGAAGTTTTTCAAATGTTCAGGATCACCTTAAATCTTGTATAACAAAAAACTTGTTAGAAAAGCTAGAATCTCATATTTAAGACATTATGTGCTGTACATGCAATATAGCAAAATGAATGACAACATTTTTCATAATTGAAATATATTTTCTTTTTGAGGTTAGACCACCATTTACTTTAATTTAATCAATTTAATTAAATGGAATTAGTGGCATAATCCCTCAGGGAGTCCATGCTTCACTTATGAAGTATTCCATCAAAAATATTTGAAATCTGAGCAATTTTACCTCAGTAGATGTGAAAAGCATATTTCAATATGAACTCCCAGAGCTAATGCAATTTCTGAGCTGTGTCAAAAATGGCAGCTTTTGTTGTGCAGAGACAGGATAAAAAAGTGAGCACAGTAAATTTATTTGCATATAAAGTTCTCTTATATGTCATAATTTCACATTGATTTATAAGTTACTGAAAGCTATATGATATTAGATAATCACTAAATGACACACTAAGCATTACCTTAGGAAATAGTTTTCTATTTTCTTAAGAACAATTTATTATGGAAGAGAGGATAAAGTTCTCAGAGTAATGTTTGTTCATAATTCAGCAAATTATTATATAATTTGGGTGTTATTTTCTATAATGATACAAACATCTAAAAATAACATTTCATAGTTAAGAGATTGTTGGTAGGGATGTAAAAATTTTAAGCAATGGTGCTTACAGGCTGCTAGTAAACTGTATGCTGAAGTTTTTCATAGAAATTTCTTTTTTGTTTTAATTTCTATACAAGAATTTTAATTAAAAAAATAAACAGCTTAAAGCAATTATACACAAATTTTTTTGAAGACTAAATTTTCAAATTATTTACATTAAACACAAATTTAGAAAAAGTTTTCTAAATTTGCTTTGCAGCACAAGTGAGACAAACGTTGATGTAGAGAATAGAATGAGCAAGGAATTCCAAAGTGAGTTTACAGGAATTGTGATGAGTTTCTGATTTGGTTTGATTAATCTGTATAGGCTCTGAACAAAGAAAGAGGAGGAGGAGGAGGATGGAGGACTACAAGGCCTCATGGGTGGAATCCAAGTAGATGGAACCAATCATCCCTGCCACATGGTCCTGTCCTGTAACCAGATCTGGTCTCTTGAATCATATAATTTTCTTTGCAAAACTCCAAAGTTTTGTGCACAGGCAGGTGACAAGGCTAATAGATGTGGTGGAAACATTTTAGAATCACAGAAACATTTGGGTAGTAGGAACCTTGGGGGGTTGTCTGGTACAACCCTCCAGTTAGAGCAGGGTCAGTTTTGATGTTAGAGCAGGTTCCTCAGGGTCATGTCCAGTCAAGTGCCATGTATCTCCAAGGATGGAGATTCCACAGCTTCTCTGGGAAACCTGTTCCTGGTTTATAACATTCACATGGTGACATTTTTCTTCCTTATATATAATCAGAATTTCCCTTGCTGACATCTGCCAGCTCCTTTAGCAGCCTTTGGATATGCCTGAGCTTGTCCCAGTTATCGGGACATTCAATCAACTTTAACACATTATTTTTAGTGAAGCAGAAACCAATATGCTGAAGATAGATATAGCAACTTAATATTTTAGTAGCACTTTACAGAAAACATATATTAATACAAGTACACCTCAGCACCTTGACAACCTGGAGATGATTACAGCTTTGGTTTGTGTTTGGCAACTTAGTCCACTGTGGGAAGTATCTAGTGTGCCATTTATAGTGTCTCATAAAGAAAATAGGAAGCTGTATAACTAATAAGAGGAGCCTTTTTGGTATCTCTCCTGCAGTCTTAATGAGAAATACACACAGAGCTTTGTCAAAATGCTTGGGATTTATCTTACGTCTTGTTTGTCTTGGTTTTTTGGAAGGTTTTTTTTGTGCGTGCCAACACCCAAACCCCCCCCAAACTTTGTTCCTAATGCATTAAAGCAATAACAATACTGTCATTGTCAGTGTAGAGGCAAAGCAGGAAAAAAAGAAGTGCAACTAAAGAGACTATCACAAAAGATTTTGAGGAGTAAAACTAATAATACACACAAAATTAACTCTGCATTATCACTACATGGATCTCAAACAAGGAAATAGTCTCTGACCAAAGCCTGATGATGCTGTGATGATATTTACCTGATGGATAATGCCTTCTGGTTAGGAATGTTGTTTACTGTGTATTGATTTTAGTCTGTATTTAATCAGTGCTGTGGAAGAGAGAAAGAACAGATGTTCCTTAAGGATACTAATTACATATGGGGCTTAAGACTGAGGTAAAGAGAATTAGGACTATGAATTACGTGTATCACAGTAATTCCTTTTCCCTCATGACTACCTAGGTACTTCATTTGCTGCTTAGCATTAACAAGTTTTTCATACAGAGCTTTAAACTTTTTAAGACATAACATTCAACTAGCAGGTTGGCTGCAGGGTAAGGTCCTTGCCTTTGTGTATTAGTGTAACCTCTGAAGTGAGATTCTAGTAAAGTGTGTTAAGACATCTGTCCATATTTATGAGGGGTGCGGTTATGAATTTGCTGTTTGAACCTGAATGGGCTTATTTGGTTTAAGAGGCATTATAGATTAATCTTCTCTCTACTGTTCATTTTGTGGCCCTGTCTTAGGTTTCTTTAAGAGACCACATTCTTCATGTTGGTGGGTGGTGTTTCTGGAAGACAGGAATACATCAGTGATTGTTTCTCCTCACTTCTTGTTACCTCAGCATAGGTTTGATTTATTCAGCACTCCTTTAGACTGTGTCTTTCATCTGCAGTTAAGTTGTTTGAACCATTTTGTGTTTATAGCTTTCAAAATTTTCTCATGTAGGAATCATTACTAATTTGAGCAATGAATTTCTTTCTTGATTTGTCTACTTAAAATTTTAAAATCTTACCCCTTGGAATTGCAGAGGGATGGGATCACATTTTTATCTGGAAGCTCTTGCACTACATATTAGTGCTAAATCTACAGATGATCATCTCTATGCATGCTTGGGATTGTTAGATATTCAACTGGATTTTTGATTTAAGAGCTATATAGGTTATTGAACTGCATGCACATAGTCAGAGGTTTTAGATAGGATTTTCTGCTTTCATCAACATAGCCAAAACCATTTACTTTCTTTTGCTTAAGTGATACAGTTGGAAAAAATACTTTTTTATTTGTAGAAAAAAATGTTGAAAAGTGAGAGAGGTACTTTGTATTAAATGACTCCTGCTTCCAGCATATTTCACTACATTTTGACTTTTAAAAATTGGTTATTCTTTATATTAACTGAATATTTTGTTCCACTATCAACTTATTTACCTAATGTAACACATTCAGCTTTTGAATGTGCCTCTAAATGTATAACACAAAATAGCTAAAAATAATTACTTCATCCAATAACCCTAATTAAGCATAATCTTTATTATTAGAGTGAAAAAAACCCCCAAACTTAATAAATATACCCTCCCATCTTTGAATTAATTACATGCTCTGTGTGTACTTAGGCTGTCCAATCTATGGAAAGTAACCCCTTTATCAAGGCTTTCTGAATGATGCACTTATTAGTATAATGGGCATCATACTGAGATGCTAATAGCATTCCTGAAGGTTTTCTCTTTGTGGATAAAACATTTTTAGAAATTTTTCAGATTATGCTACTTCCTTGCTTTGAAGGGGGATTTTTCTCATTGGGGAAGACTTTAAATTATATTGTAATTAAATGTAAATGCATTTAGTTGTTATTCATGTTTCATAATTATCAAGTTATAATTACAAAACATATCTCTAATAATATAAGCAACATATCCTCCCACACCATTTTCTTTGCTTTTAACCTGTGAAAAAAATTATAAATACTTACAAGAAATATTCCATGAAGGGTTAGAATACAAACCTGTTAAACACATCAAAGGCTGTTAAATTGCATTACAAGACCAAGAAACATAAGGCGATCATTTGTTGTGGAGAAAATTCTGATGTAGTTCTCAAGAGACATCACCAGCTTCTGCTCTTTCCATCTGTTCAACCTTGCACAGCTTGGCCCTTACTCCTCTAACGTGACTTTTGAAACCACAGACCTGTTCAGCAATCTCTGGTATGTAACCAGCTAAAAAGACTTTGGAAACAGTTACAGGGCCCTGCAGTGACACTGGAGCTCGTGCTGAATGGATTAGCTGTAGGTTTGGAAACAAAATAACTATACAGGCATTGCAGTACCCCAGCAACACATGAACTCCTGAGCGCCTGTCAGCTAATTAGCCTTGTACAGAAGCGGTGCTAATTATTTTCAACTTTCTTTCTAGGGTGGCATGCATTATACAGCATAGACAACCTTACAGATTCACCACCTCACCAAACACAGTTCTTCCCTTCTTCCTTTTTACAGTTTAATTCCTTCTTTTTGTTTCATGTGTATGTCAGTCACATCCAGCCACTCTGCATGCCCTTTTTGGTTTTCACTTGGGTCTGTTATTTAACTCTTCTTACTGCAAAAACTTAATGGTCTCATGGTCCTGGCTGGTTTCTGTGTGTTTCTTCATCAGGTGGACACCATCTAAAGCTCTGAAGACCACTGCCCATTTTTTTCACCAATGAAAGCAGTAAATGATTGGAAAAACTAATGATCAACACCATTACTTTGCAGGGTCTTAAGAAGGATAATACTCCAGGGGCTGCCTGCAGTCTTAAAAGACTAAGCAATCTAAGCTAAGATTAGGAAAAATATTTTTACTGAAAGTTGAGCTCTGATATACATTGGCATGTTCATCTTGCATAGCATGTGGAATCATTTGCTTTAAACAAACTCTTTCTGTGTTTCACTTAAACAAGTACTGTGCAAAGAAAACTTGCAAGTTACCTTCTAGCCTAAGTCAGTAAAATGGAATTCTCTAAACATCTGGAAATGTTTCTGAAATACAGACACCCTTCTTAACTAAATCTAGTGGAGACTATTCTTTAAGGTTAATAGAGGGGTTTATTGTTTTGCTAAGAGCAGTAGATTCAAAAAGCCAGCTAGAACCACAGGAAAAGGTCAAACAATTTCTTGAAAGTCTTTTCTCTGTTCTCAATTTTTCAGTAGCCCTATATGTAGTCCAGTATGGGCCAACAGCACATCAGGAACATACTGAAGTGCAATTGAATTAATCTCTAAAACCAGGCCCATAGGCCTTGAGAAGATAATCTGCAAAAATTCTCATCAAAATCTGTGGAGAAGGAAAAGATCCTTTATGGCATGATTCAGAGTAGCATCCCACATTTACATACATAAATGCATTCTGGACTAGGCCCACCGAGAGAAAGAAAATATAAGGTAATTACTTTCCAAAGCATATTGTCACCATTTGTCAATACTTCCCCATCATTATACATGTTCCTTTATCAAAAATCTAATTTACCATGTTATCAGCTTTGCAGAAAAAGTTTTGGTGGTCCTGGTGGACACAAGCCAGCAACATGTCCTTGTGACAAAGAAGGATAACAGTGTCCTTCCCAGGCTGTTTAAAGAGGAGTATTGCCATCAGGTTGAGGGAGGTGATCCTTCCACTCTATTCAGCACTGGTGAGGCCACGCTTGGAGTACTGTGTCCAGTTCTCGGTTCTTCAGTGCAAGAGAGACACAGACATACTGGAGAGAGTCCTTTGAAGGGCCACTAAAATGGTTAAGGATCTGGACCATCTCACATACGAGGAGTGGCTAAGAGAGTTGGGACTGTTAGCCTGAAGAGAAGGCTCAGAGGGGGATCCCATCAATGTATATAAATACCTGAAGGGAGAGTACAGAAAGAACTCAGCCAGGCTCTTTTCACCAGTGCTCAGTGACAGGACAAGAGGCAATGGGCACAAACTGAAACACAGAAAGCTCAGTCTGAACATAAGGAGAAACTTTCTAACTGTGAGTCTGACTGAGCATTGACACAGGTTGCCTAAAGAGCTTGTGGAGTCTCCCTCCTTGGAGATATTCAAAAGATGTCTGGATGTGGTTCTGGGCAACTGGCTGTAGGTGGCCCTGCTTGAGCAGAGGGGATGAACCAGGTGACCTCCAGAGCTCACTTCCAACCTCAACCATTCTCTCATACTGTGCTATTATGACCTTATGATTATAAACTCACATTTGTATATCTAAAGAGAAAACAGAAATGAAATCTAATTATTATTCTGCTGTCCATTAATCCTTCTGGCTGACAAAAGCTCTTAAAAACTTATGACTGCCACCAGAAGTTCCACTGGCTAAGGAAGAAAAAAACATGTAATGGGGTGGGGCAGGAGGAATACATGAACGCAAAGTTTCATAACTCAGTTGCATTGTTGCTTCATCGTACAGGAGATATGGATGAACACAAACAGTATCGAAAGCCTCCCAGTGGCAGCAGTTTTCTATTTCAGCAACAGTTATGAATGACAGTCTGTGGAGATGTTACTATAAAGAGTGCCTCAATCCCTGTTATGAGTGATCTCATAAAGCGTTCCCTTCCAAGGTGTTTCTTGGAAACCAAACAGTGTGAAAGACAAACATGAATGTCAACATGCCACGTTGTTTTGAAGCTCACATATGAAGAAATCTCTTGTCACCTCAGTTTATTATATTTATTCTGGGTTAAATCAGTATCTGTTTTGTTGACTTCTCAAAATTCAGTGATTTATTCTGTTTTAACTGTGCTTCTACCTTGAATCTCAAGTAACTCCTAGCTTTCTGGGAAATTAGTATCTAAAATCTTAATCTAAGTTTTGTCTATACTGAGTAGTTTTTACCCTCATGGTAACTATGCCATCTATCTGTCAATGTTGCCTCCTGGTTGTCTCAGCTGGATTTTTCTACCAAGGGAAATACTGAAAACATATTCACTGGGGAATACTAAAAGGATGATGAATCAGAAGATGTAAATTCCAGGACAGTTTTATACTGGTCTGGCAGTGGATCTCATGTCACAGTAATTCTTTTCCACTTGTCTTTTCTATCATACCTTGAACAGCTGTAATATCAATACTGCCCCTAAAGTAATACCTGTATATATCACAAAATTGACTGCAAATACCAATTGCTTTTTACTGGATGACAGAGAATTCTGGGCACTTTTTAAAATGAACACAGTGGTATCTTCAGACCTTACTACTTAGAACCTATTGAAATTAATTTTCAGCAAGTGATACAGCCATTGGAAGCACAATTCACCTGATCACTGTGCTTATCTGCAGAGTACCTTTGCCTCTGGGCTAGTTGTTGGGATATTCTTTATTTCATTGGAGGAAATGCTTAAGCAAGTTTAGAGTATAACTCATTGAAACTAAGATTTCCTCCCCAAAAAAGGTCTGAAGACTCATGCCTTTAAAAGAAAAAAGTGACCAGCTTAGACATAAATGTTTACATGGTGGGTGCAATTCAAGGATAGATTAAATGAATCATTCCTTAGGTAAACAAACAGATCCAGTTTGAAACTACACACTGACAAAATGCATGAAACTGAGTGTACAGATATGTTTTGGGATATACTTAAATAGTCTGCAACCCTGGCATGACTGAGATGGCTTTGGAGAGTGAAGAGGGAATGAAAACAATGGAATGTTTTAAAAGCACATGCAAGCTGGTAAAAACTTGGGAATTTTTAAGACGTAAGCTTGGGATGCACGTCAAACAGCTTAGACTGACATTTCCTACAGCTTCCATGTGTTTTCTTAGATTGATATGGTGAATGGACTGAGACATCAGACAAACAATATCACAAGTATCTGTTCCCTGTTGACAGTGAACATACATCTGTACTTAGCACTGATTTTCCCTGATGTCCTTTTCCCTGATGTTAATTTATTCCAGAATTTTCTTTGTCTTCCCAGGCTGTGCTTTCCTCTTAATTATATCATTTACTCTAGAGGGCAGTTCTGATTAAGGCTGTTTCATCTTGATTTACAACATACAAATATCCTCATCTGGAATCTGCTTAAAGCCAAAAATAGTAAATCATAAATCATTATCAATTAACAGTTTATGCTACAGTATGTAATGAGAAAAAATTGATTTCTTACTGGTAATTACTAAATATTGTGACAAATGTGTTATATAAAAGAAGTCCTCCTAGCAGTATAATATTGATATAGGCAATCGAAGCAATATCATGATTTCTCCAAAATCCTCAGAAGCCATTTATGGATCTTCTGCTGATATATAAACTGGGTTAAAGAAAATGTGCTGTATATATTGTTAGGCATATGCAGTAAAAAGAGATTGTTAATCTCTCTTAATAGCTTCCATGGACTCTTTTATTACAGCAAGGCATGTAAGAGTGATCTTAAATCATTTAGCTAAAACTATTGAACATATGCTTAACTTAAAGTATATCTTTTCACGTCTTGATGAATAGACATTTTCCTGAATAAAATCCTATATAGCATGTATATTTTTTCATATATATTAATAAATTACCTTAATTCTTACCGAGCTGAAAAATAATGGCTTAGTTTAAGAAGAATATATAATATGATATTTGTGTAGAGAACAAGGAGTTTAGGTCTTTCAGATTTTGAATTGGAAGTGGTAAATAAATTTACTTCAAATCCTGACAAAAACTGTGGAAAAATAATAATTTCAAAATCATATAACAGTAAGAAGGGTGTGTGTGCTCTCAGAATTCTTCTTTCAGCTCTACTTTTTTTATTAGCTTTCAGGTTAAGAGGGCTGAAGCTGAAGCAATTGTCCAATGAATTGTTTCCCTCTGCTCTCCATTTGGTGTAACAGCCTTAATATATATTAATCAGTAAGTACTTGTTATGGAATTTACATGAATATTAGGTCATTTTTTTTGTAGTCTATCACTTATCCTCATTTTTGAAACCAAGAGATTAGGAGACAAAGATCTATCTGCTCCCTTCTTCTGCCAAAATGTGTAGAGGGAGCAAAGAACTGCAAAGTGGTGCAGATTTCTTATCATCTACATCATACAGTGTTGATAGGAAGAAAATACCACCCAAAAGAGCTCTGTAAAGGTCTGAGTTCCAGACATATTAGTCCTTTCCTTTCACCTTTATACTGGAACAGAAAATCTGATTATCCTAGTGGGAGAGAGCCACTGCAGCCACTTTGCTGCACAAATCCTCCCGGCAGTGAACAGAGAATTATTTGTATCTGCATATCACATTTTAAGTGGCTGGGGTCGGCGGGGGGGGGGGGGGGAGTACTTAGTTTTGGTGGACCTTTTTCCCTCAAAAAGCCTCTGAACTCTCTGTAAGGAACATGGAATGTGTTTTTGAAAAGTGATCACCAGGATGTATTACAGTGACAACATATTTGACATATTAATTTAAAGAATGGGTGAAAAACATGTAGTTTCAATTAAGACATTTGCTAAGCAATTTCCTGTAGTTTTATTAGTAAAATACTTAAAATATCTATTTTTCTGTTATCACCTGGTACCATGCAGGTTTAGAGCACTCAAGATCATCCAGAACTATTCTATTCTGAACCTCCCTGTAGAATCATAAGAAAAAATGAAAATGCCATCGTCTGTGTACTGCTGTCCTCTTTCCTCATTCACTTGGCAGAAATTGTGGTTTTAAAGCTAATGTGCTTGGACATCCAGCAGTAACCACTATTTAAAATACTGCAAGTCTAACTGAACTGCAAGTTCAGTGCTTGCAATTTTTGGATAGTGTTTTCTGAAGTTTTGACTTTGTGTGTATGTGTTCTCTTAGATTTTTATTTTAATACCTCCTTACAAGAACTGAATATCAGCAAACACCCAGTAAAAAAACAGGTGTTAGGTGATATTATACACCATACATATATTCAAATGGATTTACAATAATTTAAAGATGATATTTGAGCCATGGAATTTCATATCTTCGAAATGAAGAAAGAATAATCTGTTGTGGAGATAATCTGTTAACTGGAGATAATCTTTTAGTTCAGATAGGAAAACAGTAATCAGAAATTGATCATGAAGAATTAGATGTTGTTTTCACTTTTGAACAGAGTGAAAAAACACTAATACACATTTGTCTTTTCTCATCTTTCTCCTCTGCCCTTCTTGTGGTGGGATATTTGTTTCTTGTTATGTTTTACTCCTTTAAATTTCTCTCTCTTCGGTGTATGTGTCTTGCTGATAGATTATTATCCACCCACATTATTAAATAGATAAATTGCTAAATCCTGAAATAATAAAAAATATAAGCCTGAGGTGTTCATTTCTAAGTACGTTGCAGTGTAATTTACCCCAGAAATCAGAAATTGGATATATGCAAGTCATGACTTATGGCTTTCAAGACATACTGGGAAGTTGTTTATGGTGTATAGGATGCCTGGATTATTTTCAGACATTTCAGCATTTTTTCTGCCATCCAGCACCATCAGACTGTTGTGCATACAGCAGCACATGTCTACTCTACACAGCTGTGTTTATGTTGGTTCCTCATAACGACAATGAAAGGGACCCTAGAGAAATGTCAATTGCTTAACCAGCAATTAGGATTCCTTGGATTGACAACCATGACATCATGTCTAACAGTCTCCTCATAAAATCAGTACCATTGTGGTCCAAGTTTTGTCACATGTAACTATGTGATATTGTATTATTTAAGCAATCTCATTAAACTGTAAATGATAATGATATTACCATTTAATTATTTTTTGGTGGAGAAAGGGGACAAAGAAGGTTAACAAGCTTTGAGAAGACCTCAAGTCTATTTATATCCCAAGTGTTTTTTCCTAAAAGAAGCATGTTAGAAAAATCAGGCATGCTGTTTTTTAGCATAAAAAAGGATAATTCTTGAATCTTAGATTTTTAAAAGTGGTTGGTCATAACAGTCTTTGCCAGCAAAAGTCCTAAATAGTAAAACTTCTACTGTTATAGAACTATTTTTTTTTCATTTATATTTGACTTTTTAGTGAGCCACCTAGAAGGGACAAAGTGGGTGGACATTGTCTAAAGTTGGGAATACATATTCTCTAGACATACTCCAGACATTCTCTGATATTTTTTTTTAATTTTCTAAATAGGTACTCATCTAAAGAAGAAATGAAGAAAATAACTGTTTGGTTATTTTTTTTTAAATAAAGATTTTGTGAAAGAGATCACTCTAGGTTGAGAATTAAAATTGTGCTTTTTTAGAAAAATATGCAAGTTTTATGCTGCTGTCATGGTTTAACCCCAGCCAGCAACTAGGCACCATGCAGCTGCTCGCTCACTTCCCCCCCACCCAGTGGGATGGGGGAGAGAATCAGAAGCAAAAAGGTAAAACTCATGGGTTGAGATAAGAACAGTTTAATAGAACAGAAAGGAAGAAACTAATAATTATAATAATAACAATAATAACATCACAATAATACTAAAAAGATTGGAATATACAAAACAAGTGATGCGCAATGCAATTGCTCACCACTCGCCGACCAATGCCCAGCTAGTTCCCAAGCAGCAATCCCCCCAGGCCAATTGCCCCCAGCTTATATACTGGGCATGGAATATTCCTTTGGCCAGTTTGGGTCAGCTGCCCTGGCTGCGGCCCCTCCCAACTTCTTGTGCCCCTCCAGCCTTCTTGCTGGCTGGGCATGAGAAGCTGAAAAATCCTTGACTTAGTATAGACACTATGTAGCAACAACTGAAAATATCAGTGTGTTATCAACATTCTTCTCATACTAATCCAGGTCATAACACTACACCAGCTACTAGAAAGAAAATTAACTCTATCCCAGCCGAAACCAGGACAGCTGTACAAGATAAAAATATTTTCACTTCTGCAGCCATTTCTATGCAGAGTTTCTAGAGACGTCATCACAAGCTGCGCATAGAGGGCCCCCAAAAGATTGTTTTGTCCTTATACTGCATCACAGCATGTTCTTGTTTGGAAATATTTTTCATTTCAGCACAAATGCCTAGAGGTGAGGTAAGCATGAACTGGTCTTTCAGGTTTTGTTTACTGCCCTCTTCACTCCAGTAGCACAACAAACAAAGTTCCAATGATGGGAATGGTCCATGTGTGTCAAGGTGATGTGTGCAGTGAGGGGTGTGAGGGTCTGGGAGGAAGAAGGAGAATTATAAATAGGGAAAATGAAAACACTCTCCTATTCCCATCTGCAATCAGTAGAAGATTGTGGAGGGAGGCTTAATGCTTTCACTGGAACTGAGTGGGAGACTAATTGGGTTATAACAATTCACTATGAAATTAATTGGGGTATAACACTGATTTGTATTGTATTTGATGTGGCAGTTTGAGATTGTATTCTCAAATAATGGTGCAACATAATTATTCCAATGGAGTGTGGGCTATCACCTCAGATATTGTCAGGAAAGCACACTCTGATTATAGCAGAGTGGTTTTGCTGTGCCAGTCAGGAAAGTAGTAGCTGTCAAGTTTTGTGACATAAAATATTCAACCTCAGATAATTAACAGAGTTGGCTTAAATTATGCCAAATTATGACTCAACTTTTGACAAATTAGAGCACTATAGAAGGCTAATGAAAATATACACGGTAGCATACAAGAGATATATGTTTGGTTGCATAAGTATGTATGCAGAATGTATATGACTGCACATATTTTCCTATGTGCAGTCAGCCCATGCCCATCTCTGCAAGCTTGGGAATAAAAAGCCATAACCCCAGTGAGGACTAGTTTGCAAGAATTGTATTCCTATGTACTCCTTGTGTACTGCTGTACTACTGTGCTGCCATGGACTACATGTTGCCTTATGCTGTGGTGATGGGCTTATGTACTGTACATATTTAGTACAAGAGGAATATAACACTCAGAGAAACTTTATTGAGGGATATAAAGCTCTGAATGGATCTCACTGGGCCAACATAAAAGCCGCTGCTACTCCCTGATCAAATTAAACACTGCTTGATAATTCACATGTACATATTAAATGTATAAGAAAAATCAAATTAACATTGTAAATGTCTGTACAAATACCATTAAGTTATTTTCTTGTACACTTTTTCACCCAATGAGATTCTACAGAAAGTGAGAACTATAGTTGGGGAGCCACACAAAGTTCATTCTCTTGTCCATTGAAAAAATATTACTTTTATTTTTAAGTAATGCTATGTTTTACAGCATGAAATACTTGAAGAATTAAATTATGGCTTCAGGTCTGACATTACAAAGCACTTGATATTTGTATCCGAACACAAACTTGTATAAAAAGCCTAGATGTACCACATTTTACCAGCACTTTATAAAGCTGAATATATTTTAGCATTACAATCTGTTACAAGGGGATATCTTTTCTCCTATCATAGCTACTGAGCAAGGGTACATGAGAAATTCTGACACTGAGCTGCTGAGCTGAGAAGCAGATCTATATGTTCCTCAACTTCTGTCTCCTATACTGTAATCAGTTAAAATAAGCAGCAGGTCTTCAACTTTATACATTGATTTCTACCTTCCATGTTCTCTTCACTGCCTTGCTATGAGCTGTATCATCCTTCATGCATCTCAAAGGTCCTTTGATAGGCCAGCTACCAAGCCTTCTGTAGTACCTAGCTAAATCAATTTTTTCCCTCTGACTGTAAATCATCTTCAGCTTTATTCTAACTCAGAATATTCTTTAATGGTGTTCTGAAAACACAAAATATTTTTAGAAGTTTGATTCCTTTGAGATCTGATTCAGTACTGTTATGTGTTTGTGTGCTGCGGGTTTTTTGGTAGCAGGGGCGGGGGCCGCAGGGCTGGCTCCTGTGAGAAGCTCCTAGAAGCTTCCAAGCTGGACCCACCTCTGGCCCAGGCCGAGCCCATCAGTGACAGTGGTAGTGCCTCTGGGACAACAGATTTAAGAAGGGGAACCTGCAGTGAGTGGGGGAATGGAATGTGAGAGGAACCCCTCTGCAGGTACCGAGGTCAGTGAGGAAGGAGGGGAGGAGGTGCGCCGGAGGAGGGGATGCCCCTGCAGCCCGTGGTGGGACAGCAGGCTGTCCCCCCCAGCCCATGGAGGGGAGCGGGGGAGCAGATGCCCACCTGCAGCCTGGGGAGGACCCTATGCCAGAGCAGTGGGATGCCCCCCAAGACGGCCATGACTCCATGGGAAAGCCCATGCTGGAGCAGCCTGTGACTGATGATCTGTGGCCTGTGGAAAGGTCCCACGCTGGAGAAGTTCATGAACTGCAGCCCATGGGAAAGACTCATGTTGGAGAAGTTGGTGAAGGACTGTCTCCCGTGGGAGGGACCCCAAAGTGGAGCAGGGGACGGGTGAGGAGTCCTCCTCCCCCTGAAGAGGAAGGAAGGAGCGGCAGAGACAAGGTGTGGGGAGCTGACCCCAACCCCCATCCCCTGTTCCCCTGCGCCGCTGTGGGGAGGAGGCAGAGAGAGCCGAGAGTGGGCTTGAGGCGGGAAGGAGGGAGGGGTGGGGGGAAGGTGTTCTAAGGTTTGGTTTTACTTCTTAATATCCTTGTTTTGTTTTGATTTGTAGTAAATTAAATTGATTTTGTTTCTTCCCCAAGTGGAGCCTGTCTTTTCCCCATGACCATAAGTGGTGAGTGATCCCTCCCTGTCCTTTTCTTGACCCACGAGCCTTTCTTTATATTTTCTCTTCATCCCACCGTGGCTGGGGAGGAGGAGTGAGCAAGCGGCTGTGTGGTGCTTTGTTACCAGTTGGGTTTAAACCACAACAAGTACTCAACTTGACATTTTAGCAACTCGGGCACATCCGTGTCTGAGAAAACACAAAGGCAATAATGACCTTTATCTTCACTGTGTGTTAGAAAAAATAGTTTATTCTCCTTTTGTGCTTACATATACCTATTGTCACTAGAGGTCTAATAAGTGCAAAAATGGCCTTTTTAATATACAAAACCAAGAGCCAAGAAAGCTCATCACTGATTGCTCAGAAGATAGGTAAATTAGTATATAATAGGTAATTCCCTGATCAACAATGTTTTCTTTATAAAAAACATGACTAAGAACATGAGAAGTATTCACTTTAGTTCTGTTAAATCATCCTACTTTGTGAGTGGATATAGTGAGGTTTAGATTATTATAGTAAAGTATAGATATTAACTATGTGTTGCCATGCAGCAGTATTACTGATGGGACCCTGAGTTCTGCTGACCTACTACGATCATCTTTTCAATGGTGTCAGTAGATTCAGGTCAGTGCAATTGGGAAGGAGTCAGGGCAGTTCTAGCAAACAGAATTGCTTATTGTTATCTTGTGCAAAGCACTGTCATAAAATAAAAAACAAAAATAAAACTGAAAGCGGATTTTTAGATTTTATAGCTTAGACTTGTTCCCAGTGGTGACTCAGATTAGCTACTTTGGGGGTAAGATAATGAAGAATGTCACTCTATTTCCCCATGGAACAAATGACCTTAATTAATTTTGGTTGAGAACCACTTCCTTTCTCTGCTCAGGTTTCTTTCTCCCTTTCTTGGATTCAAAAAAAAATCACAGGCTTTCAAAGTCAATTCATATTTAATAAACCAAGAAGAAAAACCTTTGTAAATAAAGTTGTTATGAAGAGAAGGACCTTGATTTCAGCAGGTAGGTACTAGCATTTCCCAAACTGTAAAAGTGATCATAACCAAAAGAATATCTTTATTTGGAACATACTATTTCAAGTAATAGAGACAGGTACACTAGCTGTGCCCAACAATACAGTTAAGTATTTGGCTTTACCTTTTATGCTATTTCTTTAATTTCTATCATTGAATAAAACGACATGTATTATCAGCCAGGCAAAGAACAAGGTTAAGCTTAGAACTTTGCTTGAGGTGTATTTTGTAGCATAGTATTAACTGTAACTTGTTCTGTGGACTGATTCAGAGAGTGCATACCTAATGTAACTGGAAGAAAAAATAAAGATGAAGGACAAATAGTATGTGCCACAGCTACAGAAACAATGTAGTGAGCTGTGACAGTTTCATGTAAGATAAAAACATATAGATAGATATTATCACTTGCTATTGATGAATGCTTAATGACAGAACCAATGCTGAAAGATCTTGCACTTTTTGTCCTCTAATAACAATTCTGTTCCTCCAGTGGGTTCCCAGTGACAGTATGGTTTGTGGGGTTTTTCTGTGTTTTGTTTTGTTTCTTGTTTTAATTATTTAATCTGGATAAGATAGTAAAGAATTGAATATAAAGGCTATATGTTGAATTGACATGACATATAGTAAAACTTAATGGTGATTGGAGAGTTTAAGAGTTTTTTGCAATGTAAAGAAGAATTTAAGTATTGTTAAAATTTGCACTCAGGCATGAAAATTGCAATAGAGGTGTTATGTGTAAACAAACTTGCAGAGTCCGGGCCCACTGCGGGTTGCAGACGCTCAGCACTTATCAGGATCAAGTCTTAGGTTGGCTTTGGTTTTCTACTTCTTTGAACTTTCATCCTCACGCCCTGGCTATTTTCTGGCCTTTTATGTTTTCTCTCTGTTTTGGGTACTTGTTTTCTGTTTAAAAACTTTTCTACTGATCCTTCTTCAGTTTTATTTGAAAGCTCAGTAGGCCTAAGAGTTGCTTCCTTCTACCTTTTGACCCACTAAACTGAATTTTCACCCCCACTTATCTCTAGTAAGCTATTCTCATATATGCTTTCACTCTGGCTCTGGAGACTGACTCCCTCTTTTTCATTCATTTAGTGTTCATGAAGAAGTCTCTTTCTGAGTGCACAAAGCTGTTTTGAAAAGGATAGAGCCAGAAAAATAGTCTCTATTTTTTAAAAATCATACCAGGTGATCCATCCTTTTTTTCTTTTCTTTTTTTTTTTTTTCTTCCCAGGCAGGCAAAAGGTGTATTTTTTTCCAAGGAAGAGGAGAGGAAAACACTGATTTTTTTTTTTTTTTAGAATTTATTTTAAAGTTGGTATGTAATAAAAGCCCTGCTAATCTGTCTTTTGTTGATGTTGAATATATTGTTGTTAAATATAAAACCAGCCATTAGTGCTGCTGTGTTTGTACCCTAAATTCCCTTTGGCAGCAATAGCTGAATGTACCTGTCTAGCTTTTAGAAATCAAATTTAAAATGTTGTCACCCATTTAAAAGACTTAATTTTTCATCAGACTTTTAAAGCAGGAAAACAAAAATATATTGAATGAAAAAGTAGTATAGAATGCTACAGGAGAATATTGGTAGACATCAACATCAGCAGAATGGCACTGCTGTGCAAATAAATAATAACAGTTATAACTTATCAAACTAGGTATGATAAATTTAATTAATTGATACATTATGTCTATTTTGAGCTCTTTCAGCAGTGTAAACCAACACAGGTTATACCAGCTGTGAGTTAACAAACTGGTGTAAAAATCACAGCATAATTCTGACTTTGAATGAATGATTTCAAAGTCATTTTACTATTGTCTGTTTACTGGCTAACAACTGACAAAACACATCTTAGGTTTTAAACTACAAGTTGATTTCTATTTACACATCTGTTCTACCATCACCAGTTCTGTTGAATAAATAACATTATGTTAGATATACTCTATATCAACAGAATTAGGCTCACTGTTTTCCTGTCATTCTATTTATCCACTTGTAGCATATATAGCTGTAATGCTTTTCCTGCTAAAGCTTGTCTTTAATATGCAGAAGACATTTTGGATTAAAATCTCATCATCATTATGTACTAAATTGTCTGTGTTGAATAAAGCAAATGGTTAGAGAATGTAATGCAAGAAAAACAGTAAATGGTGGATTTCTATTGCTTAGCCCTTCAATGTTCAAATAAATGCTCAAAAATATACACTAGTGTCTAGTCTATTCTCTGTTTAAAAATGGTTCCAATATTTAATGAAAAAAAAAAGTAAAATCTTTTTTACTTATTCCTGGGCTTTAACTCTCTTCCTACTCAACACAAAACAACAAGACGTTATTCCACTGATGTAGGTGAGAAAAGCCAGAGTGATCTAGTCTGATCATCTGTATACCACAGACAACATCATCAATTATTTCTTTTATTGTGCCCAATATCTTGTGATTAAATAGAGAGAAATCTTTTAGAAAGAACATAGGTCTTGATTTGAAGGTCTCAGTGAAATATATGAGCTTATTCTTGGCTACATGATATGATATTATTTTTCTCTCCTTGATTACCTAAAACGCACTTGGTAGCTTGATAAGAGTTGCTGTTGTCTTGTGGTTATTTAAATCTTAGTAACAGACCAAATATTCAAATTGTGCAAATATTTTTACAGCAAAATTCATTTCTTCATGCATGTATGTAGTTAGCAGAAGCAAGCTAGAACCAAATAGGTGACATTAGATTCTACTTCAAATGGCTATTACTCTAAGTAACTTTTCTCAGTCTTCACTCATTTTTAACAAGTAAGCTTAGCTAAAGTTGTCACCATTGTCCCACTGTTCACAGGGTGAAAGAATTGAAAGTAAAAGATCACTTCAGGAAGAACTTTGCTCCATTCCTCCACCTCTGTCTGCCTTTTCAGATTAGCAGAACAGACCGACGCTTTTGGTTCCACAAGTGTGGGACAGACTCAGATCCTAATGTTTTCTCACTGCCCTAGCCTCAAGGTTACTGGCTACTCTGAGGTAAGCTCCCTCTTCTCCTGGTAAAGCTATGCTAGCTTTGAAAAAGCTTTTCCAGCTAAGCTTAGTACATTTTCAAGAAAGTTTGTACTTTCTTTTTTACAAATCAGTTCTTTCCACTAAAAAACTCCCAAACAAACCCCCCAAACAAACTCCACCACCAAAAAAAAAAAAAAAAAACCCCCAAAAAAACCCAGACCCTTTTGGGTTTTTTCCGCCCTGCTCTGCTGCACAGCCAGTAGCTGAAGCCCCAGTGGTATCTATCCTGTAGTTTTTGTTCTCATTCAGCGGCAGTTCTCTGCTTTTTACACCTTCTTGGCTCATTCTCTCACCAATTTGGCCAATGCTAAGTTGCTGTTTAGCTCACTGACTCATTACATTTATGGAGCATTTTTCAGTTTATTTCCCTGTCAACACTCTGTGCAGGTGGCATTAGTTCTCCTCGTGCTCCCTTCTCATTCAGACCCATATCCTCTTTTGGACACTTACTCAGTGCCTTCACTAGTTACCGGCTCCATATCCTCTACTCTCCTTCCTTCTTGTGAGCTATGAAAGCTAGGATCTCTTTTCTGTTATTAACTATTATTCTCTCCCAATACATTATCAGGTGTGTATTGCTTTTATATTCATGGGGATACCATTTTGCCTATAGCCACGTTGCCCATGATGGCAGACCAGATTACATCCATGCACTCTTCTCCGCTTACTGGTTTCACAACCAACTTATTTATACCTCATGCTAACTTCAAATTTGCCTCTCTTAGCCCCACTGTTAACATTGCCACAAATACGGAGTAATTTGCTCTATCTTCTTGAGCTGTGCACCAGTTCTTTCTGCAAAACTTACATCTTTTAACATTTCACCTGCAAACACTCCCTTCTCTGGCAGCCTCTTCTCATCTGCTGTTAAATCTCTCTTCTCCATTGTCTGTTGTACTGTCATGCTTCTTTCATATTTTAGCTCTACAAGAAGCATTCTTCTCTCATTCTGTATAAAGAATCATTCAGAGTAGCTTCTTTTAAGATACGTTTAAGCTCTGTGCCTTATAGAAATATGTATATATGTATATTAATTCTTTTGGACTAGTAAGTGTACAGAAGATACAAATTCTACAGATATTAGATCAACTTCATACATCCAGGATATAATCAACACATTTTTTCATTCATTCTAACAAGATGATCACCCTGTATGGAAGCACATAGAAATACCGTTAAATAGTACAAAAATATGTTGCTGCTGTCTAATATAACTAACCTTTCTCCTTTCTGTAAACGAAATGGCCTTTCTGGTGTTGATTAGAATGATCATTAGTGTACTGTGTTCCATTAAGTAAAAGATTGATTTTTTTAATCTCATTTTAATTGAAATATCTTTAAAGTGAGAATTTAGGATGGGTTTTGGTTTGGGTTTTTTTGCACTGATCCAGTACAGCATGACCCATGTAAATATTCAGTGCATTTAAATATAATGGGCAGCTACATTAAAAATAGGCTCATAGTTCATGGAATAGGAAATTAATCATTCACCTCTGTAAAAATATGTATTTTGGTATTATTCTGGATAAGGCCTGGATGGAATCCTTTTTCACGGTTTGAAAGTCCCCTAGCACTATTTTTGGTTATTCATTTATTGTATCTGGGTTTGCATCATAAAGCACTGTTCTTTCATGGACTAAGTTTTCTGTCCTCTGGTGCTAGTACACCAAGCAAATGATTTTAAACCAGAAATGTCTAGTCTGAAAAGTTAGCACCGTGTTGAATACAGCTGATGTTTTTTATAAAATGGGACAGCAATATAAGATATATTACTGTCATCTACTGCTTCCCACTATCTATTCTAGTTCATTCTGGTGTAAAAGCCAATGCCTCAGCTCTTACTACATGTAGTTTAAACTCATCTGTTGGACTTTCAAGCTCCTGAACAGAGAAGCACTTTCTCAAAGGGCCTCATACCAACAGCAGTATAGCTAGGATAATTGACTCTCCTCTGCAACGGATGACTTTTTGTGCAAACATTTCTTGCTTTGCTCCAACCATGGTGTAAAGCAACTTGTTTAACCCTCCTGCTTCTCCCCTATTACACTGAGGAGAGGAAGGGAACAGACACTGTTTCCTGTGGGGACAATATGATGAGAGATGGGCAGATGCATGGGAGTGATAGCACTGAAAGAAATTTGAATGCGAAGACAAGAAACAAGAAAGGTGCAGCTAAACAGGGAAGCTAATAAAATGGAGTGGGTTCACAATGGTATGGATGCAAAGTTAACTTGGAAACTGATGTGAATCAACAGAAGAATGATGTGGTTACAAAATAACTAGGAATTAAATTTGATACAGGAGGTGATAATAACTTGGGAGAGTTAGAGAAAAAAAGTTCTCATAAATGTTAATGGAAAAAAGCAGTATGATTAATACATAATTTAGATGGCAGAAATAGGATAAGACAAAGGACTTGAACAGCAACTCTTGATTCTGGACTAGAAACGTGATGTGGAAAATGGTGCTGACACCAACCATGTGCAGTGAGCAAACGTGTGCTCAAACAGGACAAGTTTTGATAATGTTACACTGACGAATTTCACATGGGAGACTGAGAAGTTATTAAGGTCCTCTTTGCAGACTTGCACGCTCTCAAGTACTTTGCCAGAATAGGCCTTTATGTTAGGTCTTAACAGAAGACTGATTTACAATGGAAACATCCTCGCTGTTGCCTCTTATGTTAGCAAATGTTTCTTGAGCTTTCCAGTAACAGTGTTTAACTAAATTTCCTAAATCTAATTGCTAGCTTGATGTAGTATTTCCTCTGGTGACTTGAAAAATTATTTGCTTCTCATAATGAATGTTATTGGGTTTTTTCTTGTATATAGTAAAGGTTATTTAATTGTATTGTATCTTTCATTTGAAAATAAGTACATTAAAAATTAATAACAAAAATAAAACTCTAAGAATGATGTATAAGAATAGAAGTTATTGATGGTGATGATGATGATGATGATAGTGTTTGTGAGACTATAACACTTGTACCATTTGGGTACAATTTAAAAAACATAATCCCAGAATGAGCATAAGATGATAGATTTTCTCAGTTAAGTGTCTGTCTCCATTTTGTGTCTGAAAAAAATAACCTTTCATTTCATGGATACTATAAAAATAGAATGTGAAGCTAAAATACATTGTTCGTTGAAAGAAACTAGTCTTTATTCTTTGTTTTTGGTTTGGTGGTTGTTTTTTGGTTTGTGGGGTTTTTTTGTGTTTTTTTTTTCCCCCAAGCATTGCAATTTCATATACCTATAAATTTAGTATTGGAAAATCTAAATGAAACACTATAGTTTTCATAATACTGAAAACAAAAGTAGAATAAGCATATCCCAGATCTGAGTTGTCTGGACTAACTTTTGCACCTGTCAAGCCTACAATGAAGCAAGCAAAAGCAAACAAACATAGCCATAAAAATTGCTTGCTTAGGGAAGCTCTGTGGAGTACTGCAGGTAGCGTTTCTGCCACAGAACTAAATATTTTCATGTCACAATGGCTCTGAGTAACTTTGTGTTATGTTTTAGAAAATAATTTGAAGTATATTTCTACCATCTTCAAATGCAAACTTTTGTAAAGTTATTTGGAATTTGTTTTTTCTAAATTCATTATGCTTCTGTTCTTGTGCTACTGATAAAATCCATTTTGCTATGTTTTCATCTGCTGCTGACGTAAAGCCTAAGTTTTACCACCTCCTTTCTTGACCCACAATTACACAAGGCCATCATGTTTCTGTTTAAAGCCATATAACTTTGATGGCATTGATTTCAAAGCATATCCTTGAAACAAAGAATGCACTTAAGCCATGTTCTGATTAGGGCTGGTTGATAAATTCAGCTTTGGAGTAGTTAGTCATTCCCTCTAAGTTAATTGTCTTTTTGTCTTTATTCTTCATTTTTCAGTCACCAAATCTCCAACTTTCTGGATTGTGCCTTGTGATTGAGATACTGAAAGTAAAACTTTCATTATTATTTTTTAAAGTTCACTGCATTTCAGTTTACAGACCACCCAGAGAGAAGCAGGCATAGGAATAATATACTGCAGCAAAATGTTTTTGCCTGCTCTGAAGAAACCACAAACAAGTTTTAGATGTAATTCTTTATTGGTATTTTTAGATGTATGTATAAGGATAACGTATGTTTCATACCTTATGAATGCTGCACATATTGTAAATTTTACAGTGTGAACAATACTAAAAACATGTACAAGATCTTATGGAAAGTTGCATAATTTGCACCTGTTTGTCAAAATATCTGTGTGTTCATGTATGATCTGAGAGGATTAAAGGAATTCTTTTCCATTTGGACAATCTCAAGCAAGTATGTACTGTTCTGCAAAACATCTGAAACAGGCAATTTTGAATATTTAAAGTCACTGCAGTCATGATGCTGTCTTACTTCTTTCTGGCTATGAAATTAATTTTTAAGTATTGCTGAAAAAAAATGAGAAATTAATAGTTTTGAAAGTTTTGACTGAAGTCAGAGCAATGATGTGAGAAGAGATCTTTCAGGCATAGTATTGCCATTGAACCCAAAATCAATCAGCTTAGTGTTAGTCATGCAATTTACCTTAAAATACCATGCCAACACTCATCCTGAGGAAGGAGATACCGGATCCATATAAGACAAATGGTTCTTGTGATACTTCCACTGTGGTCTAAATCAGTGTCTTGAAAGTAAAATCATAGTTAAACAGGCACATATTCACCTGAATCAGCCTATCATTATTTGAATTATTCAATCACTAATTTGATACCAATGGAAAGACTTGCAGATTCAATAAATAACTTAATAGAGTGGTTGCTTGGTAAATTGGACCTACAACTAGTAGAAAATATAATTATAAGTGCTCAAACTGATTGTTATCTGACCAACTTAACTTTTGAAAAAAACATTATTCACAACTTTTTCAGAGTGGTTTGGAAGCTTAGATTCATCTAATACCATAGAGGTAACTAAAATATCTGAATCAAAACCAGGATTTATTTTCCAAATTAGATAAAGAAAGTTATTGATATACTTAGTCATCAAAGTTTTTCATTTACTCTTAGCACCATTTCAAGATCAATTTTTTTTGGTTTAAACTATGACTATCTTACTGCTGGACATCCTTATAGCATTTTTTCCTACAATATTCATACAGATGCTTTCTATAGATATCATTTAAATAATGTACAGGTGCTTTACTTCCTAATGCCTTGGAGCTCAGCACATCAGTTAATAACATGCAGCTTTTAATCAGATATTTTACAAATTTGTGTAGCCAAAGAATTATTCTCTATTGATAATCTGACTTCTAAACAAATTAGTTAATTTATCTATGATCTTAAAAATACAATGGGGACATCTGCAGATGAGAGATACTAGAGGGTCAGCATAGTATTCTTCAGTTAGTGTTAAACTGCAAAGTTTCAGTACCATGGCTCCATGTTAGGAATCACGGGAACTTATTCTAAATAAATATGTGCAATAAGTGTGTTAAAGAATTTGACAAAGCATTCTGTGATTTATAATCTTATGTTGATAAGAGTGATGAGCCAATTTTCAGATTAATTTTTCTCAGGTTATTTCAAAGCCCTGTAGCAATGTAAATCTCTTCAATGCTTCATAATATATTAAGAATATGACATTTTTAATCTTCACTTTAGGGAGTCATCAAAATTTAGGACTTAGTTAATCTGACAGGTTTTGTATTGCCATTATGAAAGTATTCAAGACCAAACGTAATTATGCCTCTTCATGATATTTACCAAAGCACATACACACAGGCAAATTACTCTCAGTTCCTTTAGCAAAACAAATTGTGTTTTTCCACCATTTGGTACTGTTTTCCACCAGAAGTGGTTGTTCATGTAAGAAAGTATAAGTAAACTAAAAATATTCTAAATATTATAATTTTGGTTTTGCAAAATTATTTACCGGTGAGAGGGTTATAATAATATTAAAAGAAGAAATTTATAATAACATACTATAGATGGTTAAAATTAAATTGAAGTTCAATTAGTATAGGAAATTACAGTTCTACCAGTCTACTCTCTGAAATGGGGTAAAACAATAAAACGGTATAACAATAAAAAAAGGTACATTAAGTGCAAGGTATTTTCTTTTCCCAGAACTAAACCTATTATTATAAATCAGACAAAAGAACTAATAAATGAAGAAACAACAACTGACGAAACATACATTTTTAGTGCACAATGCAGATTTTGTTTGGATTTCACAACAATAATTTAAAACACATTTATTTCCTGCACCTTATTCTGCAGGAGCAAATTCTTGATTTCATGTACAGCCAGGTTTAGTTCCCGCACCTAGAGCCTTCCCTCACAGGCTGCTCTGAAGGATCAGAGCTCTCACCAAAGTCTACCAAAGCTTTACAACTTACAGGGCTCCCCTGGGTGCCTTCCACTCCAGCCAAGTTTTGGCAATGCAATTTGCTGCTCTGATAGAAGATGAACAGGAGTAGAATAGGACTGGATCAGAGCATTTGCTTCATGCTAAACCAGTGTGAAATCTAATGTCCAGATTGCCCATTGCTCCAGAAGGCAATAATACATAAGGGCTTCTAATTAATTTCATCTATTGTATCTAGGAAGCAAAATTAACTAACAGCTACAGTGGTAGCAGCTTCTTGGTTGTAAGAGGATACTTAAGGCCTCCTAACTTGTTCCAAAAAAGAGTGAAATGGAAGAGGGGTTTGGAATTTGTTTTTTGAGTTCTTAACTGGGCCACAGATATTACAACTGGTTTCCAAAATCTAACCAAAAGGATCAGATGGAATTAATCAGAGCTTCCTCTAATCAAAATCACAAAAACTGAGGAAGATGAAATGTATCAAGAGAGTGTGCTGGTACTGGGATAGATTACATTTCAACAGCATATTTTAATGTCCCTTGTCGTATGATTAAATGGTGACTGGATTATTCAGGTCATACAAAATAAGACCCAATGAAGTGGCTATGTCATATTTTTACAACCAAACTTTCTTAGGTGGCATGTAGAGAATTTTGAACTATTGGGACTCTGAAGTCTATTCACTGTTGCAACATGCTTTCTTAGTAAAACTACTCAGTCTCTGAAGAGAAAGAATAATCATAACTGATAGATTCTAGAAACATCTTCAAAATAAAGGTATCTCAAATTGAAATAGTACATTGTTCTGGAGCTAAGGTCAAAGCAGCTTTGCCTGACTGTCTTAAGATTGAATCTGCTATCCTAAGAAACTAAACTCTGAAGAACAAATTGTTAAGAACATATAAACCACTTGGAAGCCTCTACTTGTAGACTAAATAACAGCAATAAATGAAATCCTAAGAAAGATTTTTTTCCCAAGAAATACTCTTTCATTAGGAGCTCAGGAAATGTGAATATCCTGTTTAGCTCAAATTATGTTTTCAATTATTTTCAGCATTTTCATCACTACAATGCACTTAGTAAATTACTTCACCTTCCAAGAGTACTAAATTTGTTGTTTCCTCCTACTGGAGTTTCATTTCATTATGAGCTTTTGTCTCTCGTTAGGAAAGTGGCTTTCACAGTATTGACACCTAAACTGATCTATTTTCCCCCTAAAACTTCTTTAGACCTCCTCCTTTGTACCTAGAGCTAGAGTTCTGTGATCTTGTTTGCTCTGTAATCTGAGTCGTTACTGTGTTTCTATTATGGAAAAGTTAACTAACCTCAAAAGATAGTTTAAACACTGAATGCTTCAATCATTATTATTCATATATCTACAATGCTTTGTCCCTATTGTTTGTATTTACATATTCTTATTTACACAGCAGTAAAGTTATTTTTATTTGTTTAATTTATTTGTTTTAATTTATTTGTTACAGAATGTTCCTCCTTGGGATAAATATTTCTGGATTTATTTCCGAATGTGTAGTTATGATGGTTCACTGCAATCTACTTTGATATAATAAAATATTTATTTGGTATCAGATCTGAAGTAATATTTTGGGAGAAAGGGAGTGAAAGGATAATTTGGTCATTCAATGGGATCAAAAAATTGTACTTAAAAAATTTACTGCAAGTGTAAATCTTGAGGTATACTTTTAGTCTCTATTATGATAAAATGGAACTCTGAATTTCCATATCTTAATAGCTAATGTATTATGCATAAATGAGACACATGTTTGTTTATAAAAGGCAGTTTTCATGGGCATTTTATGTTAAAGCAGCCAGATGACTAAAAATAATTTTTTACACTAGCAAAAGAGGCAGGGAAGAAATACAGAATTTTGATGTTGATGACGGATGAATAAGTGACAACTAATGTTTCAGTCAGTAGACTGAATTGTCATTGTAAACATAGTTATTTATCTTTGAAATATTTATTTATTTATTCATGAAAGATTCATTATTAAAAAGATAACTACTTATGAGTTTGTTCTGATTTTAAAAAAAACATTTCAAATGAAATAAAATGAAAAGAAGGAAATGGGATTTTTATTTTTGTATGGATTAGTAAATGGCTGTTCAACTGACTAGCAGTGTGGTTTTGGAGTGTAGTTTGTTCTCCATTGTTTGCAGTGAAACTGGAAGAATTATTTTGTGATTTATTCTGCATACTAGCCTAGCTATGATTACAATTTAATGTATCTATTTTCAATCTGAATATGTATATTTTCAGATAATGGCAGGACAGGATAAGTTGTAAACCCATCAGAGGACAGAATTCAAACCGAAAATTATTCAGGCAAATGGAAAGTCATTATGGAGAAAAATAGGATGTAAAGCATATTTATATTTCCTCATTTTGGTAGAAATAATAAATGACAGGAATGACAGACTAATAGCTAATAAAAATAAGGACATTACAGTGGGCATGTCAGTTATTCCATGCTCTCCCCAAGTAAGCCAAATTCCTTCTGGGACACATAAATAAATTTGTCATACAGGAAAAAGAAAAAAAAAAACCACAAACAAACAAACAAACAAAACACACTCCATTAGCAGTCTTAGTTGCCTGAGATATCCATAAAATAAAGTTTCTGAAAAAATGGTGTAATTTAGTCTAAATACGAGATGACTTAAGGATCATTAATAACAGTGTAATAGTTGCATGAGGTAATATATATAAGAATCCCTAAAGTAAAAATAAACATTATTTTAAGTCTAGAAAAAAAAATCATTTTGACCTAAATGAAACAGTCTTTTATAAGATGAAAAAGAGCAGCATTTCTTTTATTAATCCAGAAGTAATTTATATAAAAAACTAGTTAAAATATATGTTCCTACATCACATAAGTTTAGGTTTGAAAGTGCTAGATTAACTATTTAAACCTCAATTGGTATTTGAGCAACTGTTACTACTCTTTGGGGATCTTTGGGTTTGTTTCTTGAAACTAAACAGAATAAATGCTTGTATATTTCTACATGCCTTTTGTTTGATTGGTCGTCTGTCTTTCTTGAAAACTTGCTATATACTGTGTATGTGTTCCTACTATTCGTATAAGATTCCATATTAGTGACAGGTGGCTCAAATGAATTTACCATTTAATGATTTAATGCTGTTTTCTGTCATGCCCTATCTGTTGCTCTCCCTGAAGTGTTATTAATTTGTTGATTTACTCTTTGATGGTAGTAATGTTCTGGTGTTCTAATCATGAACTGTTGTATCAGATGGGATACAAACCCAGAGCACAAAATATCTCCTGTCCTAAGGACTCACAGTCTATATATAATTGTAAGACTTCCACACATTACCCACTCCTCTTTTTTATTGTTTTTCCTTCTGTCTTTCCTTTATCACTTATGTTTCCCAAATGCTGCATTTATTCTTGGGCGGTGGGGTGGGAGAGGGCAAGAGTATTGGCGGGGGTGAGGTGGTATTCAGTTTGCACATAAAGTTTTTCTCTTGTCTGATTTATGGAAAGGGAATAAAAGAGTCATGAATACTATGACAACAGACCTTGACAGTATTTAAACATTGGCAGTAAGAGGAAATAGAAGAGGTTTATTATTTCAGAAACTAAATTAATAGGAAAACTAAGGTAAACCGCAGTACACTAGTGTTGCAAATATTTTGATAAAGAAATTAAAATCTAATTAAATAAAAGAGTTTGGTTTGATTAAGAAGTAGAAAATTGTGAAGCATAGGTATGGGAGTGTTAAGTTTGAAATGTAGTCATAGGAACTTAGGAACTTTAGAAAAAGTACTATGTGTAACCATAAGAATTCAAGTATTGTAGAAAATCAGTTAACCACAGAAACTTTGACAAAGATTTGTTGATTTGTAGTGTTTTGTTTTAGGAAACTAAGGAAACCATTATGGACACCAGTTTGCTGCTTGGAAACCCCTTACCCTCCCCACCTCGATCTAATTATCGAGGATTCCAATCAGTAGAGTTAAGTGAGATTAACCAATGATTGTTTTAACATAAGAATATTAATAAGATGGTGTGACTGAAGGACCAATTATTAGAAAGGTTAAATTTAAGAATAGACATAGTATGCATTTTTATGTAAACTAACATAGGTGATGGTGAGAATCGTACTGCGCAGAATAACCTAAGAGAGGTCAGGAAGCGGACAAGTGAGGAAGACTATGGAAGACCACCAGAGGGCTTCTGAAGACCACCAGAGACCTTCACTGCGCCTGCATGAAAAGACATTTACATATGCTAATGATTTATCAGAAAATTAATGATTATGTATAACATTTTCCAGAAATCTAGTGAATATGTATAACAGGTGTGTATTTAACCTGCACAGTTAGACTAGACAGGTGCACACGCTAGGTGGAGCGATCCCCCGTGTGCCCAGCGCTGCAATAAAGGAGTGCCTGCTTCTTAACTTCTCATTGCTGTTAAGGAGTTTTATTCCGGATTTCAGCAACACTAGCTAAGCAGTTTTGACTTGTGGTGCGGTAAAGGTTTGGGTTTTCAAACCTGACTTATGCAAGATGTGTTTTTTATAAGCTAATAACTCTATTACTACCCACTAGGACTACTATAATAAGACCACATGAAATGTGGTAAACTCCTCAAATGTCAGGGAACTTATTACAGCTTGCCAGCACTGAATTTCTTGTGAAATGTTTTCATTGAGTGGATTTTTCTTTGGAAGAAACAGAAGTTGGTCACCATCAGGCATCTAAGTGCTCTTAGTATCTGCACAAATGGTTTCACCAGACAGGGTATGTGCTTCTAAGCTCTGTTGCTCTGTCAGAGCAAAAATGACAGAGATGTGCTGAAAAGGTGTGTTTCTTCTTTTTTTCTTGATCAAATCTCATCAGATTTCCTATACTTATTATGGCAAGTTAGCAAAAGAAGATTCAGTCTGTTTTGGTAAAGTGTAACGTATGAAGTCAGGAGAGAGGATTTAGTATCACCATCTATTCAAGCAATGACTGTGTATGATACCAAATATGCAAGTAGATAAACAAACCATTCATCAAGATATAAGGTTTCCAGCACAAAATCTACAGCAGCCTCAAGAAATATAGCTAAGCAATTCCAGCTGATTTGAAAAAAAACATGTACCTCACTATTTTAGCAGAAAGTAAATAAAATACTCCCCTAAAATAGTTGCTATTTTATCTCAGTGCAATAATTTATTTATAATTATTTATATTTATTTTCCTCAAGCATAGGAATTATCCTAAGTTTTTAAAAATTCACTGCAGAATAATCAATGTCTGAAATTAATTCCAGTTAGCTGTTGGTATTTTGGAATTTTTGTACAGTGATCTTAAAAGTACTGTTATGGATGTCATTTGTAAGTAATATATTTTTAGTTTCTTAGTGATGCATTATTCTTCCAAGGACACAAAAATTAGAATTTTTGAATTTTTCAGAAGTGTCCACTCCACATCTCCTGTTATTTGTACCAAAGTGAGACGTAATCTAAAAAATAACATAGAAGATAGAAAACAACATGACATGATGTAATATTCATTTGCCCTAGGCTTCAGGAACATTTTTAAAATTTGATTGCCATGAAAAAGATTGTTGGAAGTCTGTAAGTGATATTGAAGTAATTGACATTAGCAACAGGAAAAGTTTTACTGTATTGTGTCCTAGTTTCTAAAGAAAAAGAAAACAGTTTATTTCTATAAAATAAAAATAAACTTTGGTAAAACCAGTGGATTAATCTGTATTCACTTTGTATAAGAGGCTAACAGGAAACTTTAAATTGAAATGCAATGAAAACAAATTGAGAGGATGAAATTCCCCATGCTCTTCTGTTTGTAAAGTCCAGAAGCAGAGGAAAAACAGTTCATTCACAGTAATATAAACCTTTAAAAAAAAAAAAAAAAAAGTTTTCCAAACTACTGGAAACATAAGATCATCTTGGAAATAACAATATATTAAAATATAGTAAGGGTTTTCTTCATAATGATAAAGCTTAAAGATCATAGGAGAAAACAGCCTCCATATAAAACCTGCCTCTCAGGAAAAAAGTCTTTCTTTAACGTTTTGGTTTTCAACTATAAAGTCTGTGTCAATGTTATTATTAAACTTTAAAGTCAAATTTTTAAACATCTTCCTGCAAAATAGGAATTATCACTCTCTGGATGAATCTCAGTAATTACTATTTATATACTAATTTAATTCCAACTCTTTGAAATGAACTCTTTCACATATTTTAAAGTAGTTTTCTGCTGAGAATTTTTAAGAAGATTAAGATACCATTCCAGACTAAATTATGACATACATCACAAAATCCCCCCCAGGTATGATGATTGATGGGCTTTTAATACCACCTTTCTTAACAAGAATAAGACCCTATTTGATAATGCTGGTGACTGCAAAGAACATGGGAGCCATTCTGATTGTAAAGACTTTCCTGAGGGGAGCTTTAAAGGGATGAAATGAGCCTTTGAAAACTGAGTAAACGGATGAATCTTTGATGCTTGCCTGCAGGGCTCTTGCTAATTTCTGAGACAAATGAGCATCCATTTCTGAAGTCAGCCCAGACTGAATAAGATGGGCCAGAAAGAACAGGTGGATCTTAGAAAAAAGTTCAGTGCTACTGGGGGGTGTTTGAGGAGGCTGGGTCGAGAGGAAAAATAACTAGGATGATCATCAGAAAGATAACACATAGATATGACATAGACACTGGCTGAATTGCCAGTTCTGTGGCAATTTATTTCAATACTTGATAAAACCACCTTCTAGGCTCACCACCCCATTTCTCCTTTTCAGAACAAGGTCAGTAAAGACTTTATTTCTTTCTCACTGCCCTCATCTCCTGACCTGCAGGCATGATCCAGCATGTGGAGAAGATCTGCAGGAAAGAAACCATTAGGGTTTTTAGTTTCTCTTTCATCTGCTATTAGCTTTGCAAATTCACTTCAATTCAATCCCTAGAGCTCACCCTGTCACCATTTCCTTTTACTTTACACACAGACTTGTCTTCATTGTGAAAGCTGGAGGGAATGAGAAAGTTGAGTACAAAAATTAAATAATTGTAATAATGTTTATCTGATCTTGAATATTCTAGTATTCAATGAATATTTTTTTCGTTATATGTGTCTTACTTCTTACAGCCATATCTTAACCATTAATGATGATGTAAAAATCCTTTTTCCTCTTCCTCTTGTGGTGTTTTTTCCTGTTCTTAATACCTCAACCATAACATGGTAGTGTTGTATTGATATATACCATATATAATCTAAATTTTATAGTCTAGCTCATTGATAGCAAAAGTGGGCCTTCTTTGAAGTATAACTATATTCCCTCCGGAGCAAAATCACATTTTAAATTAAAAGCTTTCAGCATTCATTTTCTAATAATAAATCTCACACGAGCTGTTGAATATTTTTTAAAGACGATAGCACAGATTATTTAAAAAATCAGCATCTACTGCTTCCTTTCAAAATTAATTTTTTTTCCCACAAAAGGTAACAGATGCAAAATAAACCTTTAATTCACCCAGCAATAATGTGTACCAGTATAGAGGTGCAGACTTCTAGGTAGAAAGAAGTTTTGTTTTCCACAAAAACAGAACAAGCGTAAATGGATGATTACAAATATGTAATCAATTTCCTCAATTATATCTTCACTTTTAGCCTGCCAGACACTTTCCCTTTTCTCACTCTACTTTTTATGTTCCCCATTATCTTGTTGTATTAACTTACTCATATACATCATAAGATATGTCTACATTAAAGAATTGCATTGAAGGATTAATTCAGCTTAGAATCCAGACTCCTTAATTACTCCCAGTTCATCATCTTGAACACTGTTTCCCAGATCAGTCTCCCTGTCAATTGCAGAGAGGGCCTAGTTAGCTACCTTAGGCTATATAGTGAAAAATCGTGAGAAGCAGACGTGCATTTATACATGCATTACTGACAGTATACTGAAAAGGTCTTCATGAGATTTTGAATCAGCGTCTGGTGTAAGTTGACAGACGGGATAGTGTTGTGGCTGTGTCGCGTCCCAGAGTTGGAGCGACTCAGGTTCATGGATTTCCTTTGTCAGAATTAAGGTGAAACGACACCAGGGGAGTTCAAACAACAATCAACATTTATTCAACCTAGATAACCTTGCCCAAGTACAAGTGAACTTATCAATATGAACCTTGCAACATGTCGTTAAGCCGCTGTTTGAGAAGAGAAGGGAAGTATAGAAAAATGAAATGGAAAAGGGAACATGAAACTGTGTCAGAAGGAGAGCCCTCCCGTTGAGTCACGAGGTTCAGAGCAGACCCCCTTGCTTTCTGGACTCCTTCTCAGAGAGGAGCCCAGGGGCGGCTAGATCCACTCCTAGTCTCAGACTTGGTCAACGGTTTATGTTTAAAAGGATGAGGTGTAGGGACTGTGGAAAAGAGAGAAGGAAAAGAGGGAGGGAGAGAAAGAGAGAAAGAAAGAAAGAAAGAGAGAAGGAAAGGGTTTCACTAGTCCTGGGTCCAGCGTTGGTCCAGCCAGCGTAGAGATCCAGTTCTGGAGGGCGCGCGCTGAGAACTCGTTCTCCCTTCTTTTATAGCGTGTTAGTCGATGGTCTCGACATGCGCAGTCCCATTCCCGGGGTTCTCTGGAATCGGTCAGAGAGCTTTGGTGGGGGGTTCATCGCAGAGTTGCCTCTTTTTTTCTGCTGGCATGACCGCTTAAGATAGAAGCACAGTCCCATCCTCCGTGGGGCCTCCTCCTCCAGGCGCATATGCTGTGCTCCTTCTCCTGGTCACTTAAGATAAGGAATTGCGGCTTTGGAGAAGTGCGGTCCCACCCTCCGGGGGGCCCTCTCCTCCGGCCACATTGTCCTGTTCACAAAACTCCAGCACTTTTACAGAGGCCGTTTTCTCCACCAAAGTTCTTTAACGAATGTTTGAGACATTGACTATAATTTGTCCGACCGTCACAGGCTGTTCTGCAAAGTCCTTTCCTGCTGCTTTCTAGAGCCACTAGGATATTCTGCTTCATATTAATTAATAACAGATGGTAGAGAAAATAGAGGAAGATCAAGGGATATTTGCCATTTGTGCAGGAGTAATGCAAGCTACAAAAGGGTGCATACCAGAAAATGCAAGCCTGGTCTCCAAACCTGCCTCTTTTGCAACATCACTGGCAGGAGAACCTTTCCAGATCTCACAGAAAATGGAGCTCTGCTGTTCCTGAAAGGGGGACTCTGTCTTAAGAGGTAGTTAGCATGTCAGCAAAGGTGACATCACAGCACTAGTTACCCTCTAGCTTCCTCAGTTCATGTCAATAATCCTGAAGGACTGAAATATACTCTTAAATTTATGAACTAAATTCTGCTGGTATTATATAGTCATGTCATCTAATATCTAGAATTAGCCTTTGGTAAATGGTTCTTACCCTTAATCCAAACCTAGCTGCCATTCAATTATGGTTAGCTTGCCAATGGGGGGGTGTGGTGTTCACTGACATGTCCTGCCGCCTCCCTAGCTCCTGCAGCCCTCTTCTGTGCTTCTGCTTGACCTTTTTCACACTCTTGAAGGAAACAGAAGTTGCTGGGCAGAAGGGATTGGGCAGAAAGGTGAAGGTTTCCAAGCTGGCAAGGCTGAGTGTAAGTTCAGGGGATCTTTCAAGTAAGAGACTTTTGTGGGTAAGAGCTTTGAGGGTGAGTTAGAAATTTGTGTGTGTGGAAAAAGTGACGATTTATGAGCAAGTCACACTAATAGATTTTTTTTCACAGTTTGAAATGATTTTGTTGGCAAATAGCATTTTTAATGTTCTCTTATAGGAGGAGAGACTAGAACAGGAAGGAAACCCTTCTATACTGTCCTGTACTATTCTATGCTATGCTATGCTATGCTATACTACACTATACTACTGTGACCTTACTATATTAGTAACAAAATAGTATACGGTTTGCTTTCTGTCCCAAAACTCACTGATACAGCATGGCCTCTATTTACAAGGGTGAATTCCATTGCTCTGTGAAACAGGGTTGTGACATCCGAACTGTCCATCAGGAACGAGCCTGGCCAATGCTGTCTCCCACACCTGCCTTGGCATGGTTTGTGAGACTGGCAGTCTCTGACCCAGGGCTGCACTAGAAATCTAACAGTAATCATGAAGCAGTGCCGAAACCTATGCCTTTATCCACACCCTCTTTTTCTTTTTTCACTTGTATAGCTATAGCCAGAGAGATTACAGTTGCCTACTACTCGGGTTCTGTTTCCCATTAGCAATTTTTTTACTTCCTTATAATTTTTTTCTACTTGTCCACTGTGCTAGCAGATGCCCGTAGACCATTTCTCAGTGACTGCAGCCCTGCTTCAGTGACACACTGCACTTCAACTGTTAAAACTTTAGTGTGATACCACGAGGTAAGACTTCTAAAACTGTTCTGATTATAGCACATGAAAGTGAGAGTGGGATAAAGTTTCTGATCAATTCATATACACATATTAGCTGGCAACGATAAATGCATATCTCTGCTACCGTGCTCAGTTTTGAAGAGTTCCATGAAATGTTACAGAGTAGCTTTTTTCTTAATTTCTCTATTTTTATGTGAAAATAAAGGAAAAAAGTACACCAAGAGTCTGGATGCTACAAGTACATCATCCTCTTATTTATTTGCACCTTTCCCTAAGTCATTGCAGTGCATATGTTGTAAATATATATTGATGATATTCTTTAAACTGCTCATCAAGCTTTGGCTCAAGCACATGAAAAAAGGAATGAACACTTAAAATTCTAAATTTTGTGGTTTTCAGTCAAGTTGAATTCTCACAGACTTGGGTGAGAATGTTCTTAATCGCAGGCTACAAAATTTGGGTTGAGAAGAGGGAGAAAGGGATGTTACACAAATGTTAACACTGAGCAAGGGTTATGAACACTCAGTCTCTCTTGATACTCTTTCCATTAAAGGGTGAGAAGGATCATGAGAGTTCAGATCTTGCCCCACTAAACCTTAAGAGTTTAAGCCACTGTGATTAGAATTCTGTGCTTCTGCTAGTGATGAAAATACCCATTCATACCAAAATTATTTTAAAATATTCACGCTGATGCCCACCAAAGGGGGAGTGCTGTAGCATTAACGTAAAAAATTGTACTATAGGATCAGACTTATTCATGGTAAAACCCAGAGAACAGGTTCTGGGAAAAGAATGCTCCAAAAAGGTCTCTCTCAAGTTCTTTCCTAACCTCCTGGTGGAAATGAGATGTGGTCAAATGGAAGACAACTGTGTAAGCAGTAACAAGCCAGTGTGCATTTTATTTTGAAATACTTCTTAAAGAACATTGTCTCCATATTTTCTGGTTTGCAGCAGAAATACATCCTCTACTGGGGGGAAGCCACATCACTTGTGACCATCTTGGGTATCAAAGAAGCATTGAACTGTGATATCTCTTGTCAACCCCAGTGTAGTTTACAGAGGACAGACATTATGGGTCAGGTGATCTTTGTGGGAAAAGAAGACAAATGCTGTTGCCATTGATACATACATATAAAATATGTTATGTATAAGTAAAATATGGTTATTTAAAAAAAAAAAACCAGAAGTATTATTTTAAGTTTTCCTTATTTGGTTTCTCAATACACTTCAGCCATTTTGTGCTTCTTTTCATAAAGAGTCAACTGTTTTTTAGACTGTGTTTAGTAATTTTCTCAGGAATGAAAATCTATTTAACCTTCCCTCAAGGAAATTGTCCAAACAAAACACAACAGAAGCACACATGTTGCCCAGTGTGACATACATAAAACAAAAAAAGAAGTGAAAACTTAAACTGAATTAAATTGAAACATCCCACATTATAAAATAAGAGTCAGAACTTTGGCATCTTATCCTGGCCTTTCATGCCTTTCTTCTGAAATGATGACAAATGTTGTGTGATTTTTATTTACCACTTACTTTAAAGGCCCTACAGCATTTTCTTCTGTGAAAACAGAAAATAGAATACAGCATCAGTAAAACATAAAACATCAAATTCTTTCTCTGTATCTGTATTAAAAAATCTCAAAAGTATGGTATTTCTTTCATTTGATTTTTTTTTATTTTCTAAGTGCCATATTTACCTCTTTTTTAATGTCTTTAATAGTGAGATCAATTTCAGTCACAGCTTTGAAGCTTAAGATTGTTATCCAAGAAGTTTGTGATCTGCTGTCTTGTTATTTAGTTCTCCATTTTTCCTCTTACCAGGTTCTGTTGTTTTTTCTTTGTGTTGTCCTTTTGTCTCATGAACCAGGATCTGCTCTTCCTCATTCCCAATGGCCTTCTCTCACCAATGATATATTAGCAGTGTCTCTTGCAAGTTGTTCTATTAAATTCTTCCTTGCTCTGGCACTTCCCAGTTCAGAGGTGTCCCAGCATGCACTGCCCTCAAGGCATTATATGATACAGAATTAGAAAAAAAGTAGGCAAGTTCTCTTTTCTCATTTGCTTTCTTTATTTTAATATGGCAGAGATACTTTAAAGCAGCAGAGGCTTACTTTTTATCATATACTAAAATGACTTAAAGGTAGTTCAACTCAGAATCCATTAAGTATAGGTTCTAAAAAAAAATAATCAGCTGTCACATAGTGTTTCTGTTTATAAACTCTCTGAACATTCATTGAATAAATCAAGATTCAAAACTAGACAGCAGGTATTGAAAAATAGTAATTGAACAAGAACAGGCTTAAATAAAGAGAATTCATTTAAATTCCACTAAGTACACATTACATGATCAAAAATATAATTCAAAAGATGAGCTAAAATTTGAGATGCCATCAAGTAGAGAAAATGTTCTGAAAATATGTAAGCTTGAAAATCTTTACCCCCATCTAATAAAAAAAATAAATAGGTAAACTTTGCAGATAAAATAACCTTATCTGCCATCAAATAAATATGAAAAAGTTTATCTTTGAGTGCTGGTGAATGTATACTTATGATAAAATAATCTGAAAAATCTTTGCAATAGTTGTCTGAATCTTATCTTCTGGTGTTCAAGACCACCGAGCAAGGATTCATCTTTCTTACTTTCATCTAATTTCACCATCTCTTTTAATTCTTTTTCAAGATGGAACTCCACAGGCTTTAACAGAGACCTAATAGAAAATAAAATAATTTATGTCAGTCTATGGACTAAACCCAGGTTATACATAAGAAGATGCAGCTATGCTGATTTATTTAATCTGCCAGTTCCATAAAGGAACTGAGTGATGACAGATTGTTGATTCAGTTTAATCCTCCCTTTGATTTCCAGATGGGTAATTTTCCAACTAAACACTCTCTGCTGCACTACTTTAATTTTACAGAATTTTAGATTCCAGATGCCTCATGCCCTAGTATCTTCAGGTTGATCAATCTATTGCTGATCTTTTCATTTTCAAATTTGGCGGTCATTAGAAAATACATTTTCAAGAAAAATATCCTGAAATTGTTGTTACATAGATTTTTCAATGTTATAAAGCTAGTTTCTTTACAAAAGCTCAGGAAAAAAAAAAAAAATCTTGGACATGCTGATAGTCCATCAAATTAAGAAAAAAAGACAAAACCAAAACAAAATTAAACACCTAGTAAAGTTATTTCTTTACAAGGTGTGTCATCTTCTCTAAATGAGAATGGCAATATATCAAGGCATTGTTAGTACAAGTATATCAGGGTAATACTTGTGTTATATTGATGCTGTATCACATTCCATAAGCTCCTATCCACAAATAAATGCAGCTATGTTTTTTCTCCTTACAGCACTGTGTATGTTATAGTAACACCAAAAACAGCTACAGAAGAACATTAGTTTCCTGTCATGTTTTGTCTCAGAAACAAAGCTGGGATTCAAATTTTGTCTTAATAATTCCATGGATAGAGTATGGATTAGTGTATTGAAAACTGTTCTGTCAGGAAAAGACAGAAACTAGAGTGTTGTACCCTGCCTGTTAAATAGTTGTCCAGAACATCTATTGCTCCAAATTTGATACTTTCTACAGTAAAAGAAAAAATAAATAATTGATTTGTCCTCTAGCGAGTATTCCCAGGGAGATTGATTATATGATTGTATAAAGCACTCCAAACACATGTTTTAGTCTTATGTTTGTGTATAGATTTGGGTATATATAAAGCTTGTACCTTTTTTGTTCTGTGTGTATGTGTACATATATATATGTACATACTTTTATATATATGCTTACATACATATGCATCTTAGCAACACCTTTAGCAATATTTTCATTATTTCACATTCATGTATCTGAAGAAATTGAAAGGGATTCTTAATTCCTTATTACCACATCCAGAAGTGCAAGGGTCTTTTAGGCCACAAGTAAAAATTAATTTAGGCAAGCCATGGTAAGAATGTTTTTCAAATTATTTTTCTGCTTTATTTTCTGTCTCACAGAATACCTGATAATCTGAATATAACCCAAGAATTGGGTTTGTATTTACGGAAGCATTCTCTAGGTTCTTCCAAAGCATTGACTTTAAAACAATCTTTGTGTTTGTTTTTATAAAGTGCTCAGTGCTATACAACATACAAAGGAAAATGTGATCTTGTCACAAGTAGTCAAAATAAAAGGCACAAATCAGATATGAGCTGCACCAGATGACCTGTAGACCTCTATAAAGAGCCATATCCTTTTATTCTTTCTCATTTTAATTTAATGGATGGGTGACTATTTTCGATGAGTTTTCTAGGAGATTTTTTGTAGCGAGTGCAGTTGAGTAGATCAATTTATTTTGCATGGGACATCAAATACAGTTGGGGTTTCATAGTTTAAAGTGAGACAGTATGACAGAAGTAGGTAGGTTCAGGAAGGGGAGTAGAAGCCTTATGTAGAAGACTTTCTCATGGGACATTGAGCAATATTATCAAAACCAGATGATCCAGCAAGGATTTTTAAAAACAACACTGAGAAATGAAAGTGTAAACATGAAGTATGTAGTACCCTTGGGGTTTTGTATATGGTTTGTACATATGAATGTTACGTTTCTAAAGCTAATAAATACCCCTTTTAAAGTTGAGGCTCTCTCTTGTATAATACTTAAACCAAAATAAGGTGGTTCAGGACTCGCTAGATAAGAGAAGTTTTTCTGTTTTTTTGATAGCTGGTCCTTGACCAAAGTAGTCACCTTTGATTTTTTTCTAATTATTATTGTTTATAATTGTTTCTAAAGAAATACTGTGATTTTAATTTATTAGGTAGGAGGAACATCCCATGTTTTCAACAGCACATACTTTTCCATAAAATGGCTATCTGGAATGCATTGACTAGCTTACAAAAGTGTCAAATACAAGCAATTTTTCACAGTGAGTTTATACCAAAACAGAACCTATACCCATCCCATCCTTTTTTTCATTACAAGTACAGTAATAATCTGACTGTTTTGGAGTATTCTACTTTCCTCAGCAGTCTTGTTACTGTTATTTATGTACTATGTCATATGAAACCTTAAACTGATAAAAATAATATTTCAGCCTAGCCTATCCAGCTCCTTTTAGGCTATGGCAATGCTGCCCAGCAAATGAACCCCATTGATCACAGCTGATGTGGCCCTTAATTGTTCCAGACCAGGGGATACATTTCTAAACACAGTACAGGTCCTTGCCTACCTACATAGATGAAAATGACATAACAAAGATATGCACATGTGATGGAGAACTACATAGCAGACCACAGAGTATACCTGTTTTACAGTAGAAACAGTATAATGCTCTCATCACTTTGTTTCTCAGTACTCATCACTAATTACACATACAACAGAATAAAAGTCTGTTTCTTATTCCAGAAGTTCAAACACAACCCAAACTAAACTTTTTCAACAAGTTGTTTATTTCGTTGGTATCACCTCATTTTTATTCAGGTCTGTATTTTCTCATTTCCAGCAGTATCCCAAACCAGAACTGACAAGTGAATATAGGAAGTTTCGTATTGTGACATCATATTTGATCAGAAGGAAGATATGACACACATTGTATGTTCTCATTCTGTACAAATCTTGGTGATGGAGAAATAGCTGCCGATTCTGCACGTGGCACTCTGGCCTTTTGCAAAACCTGCAGAAACAGACAGAAACAGGCCTGTAAATCTCACCTAATTATAAAGAGCAACTCCTCTGTGAAGAGGGTAGTTATGGATGGACAGGTAGATACATAGCTTGTAAAAGTGGAGAAAATCTGCTAAGAGTTCTTAACAATTGGGCTATGCTCTTTATCACTTAAGGGCACATTAACTTTCTCTTTAAGAAAAACTTTTCCCTTTGGATACCTTCCATTCTGCAAAACTAGAACAATCATATTTGTATGTATCTGGGGAGGCATACTGTAAAAATCAACTATTTCATGAAGCCAATTTCAACTAACAAAATACATACAAAAGTGTTAAAATAGACCTTTTGCATAGTGTTTATTTGTTTAAAAAAGTCTTTATGATCTGTTTCCTCCCTTTCTGCTGTTACCCATCTTATTAAGCCTAGTCTTACTGTTCTTCAGCAGTTTTATTCTATTATCTTCAATACTATACAATGACCTGGATTGTAATCTCCGTACTCATATGACATTTTAACTAATAAACCTGCTTTTTGGAGACTTCTTCAAGCTTCGAACTTGTGCTAATGCTGAAGGGTCTGTATCTTAAATGATTTCTATAGTGAAGACTGATAATGAGTGTTTAGAAGTCTAACTGAATAGCCTATTGTTCTTATCAGAAAAAATAGTCAGAATTTTAGACGGATAAATGAGTGTAGTTCTACCAAAGTCAATTAAAGTACATGACTTTACAGTAGCTATGACTGAGGGTAAGATTCAAGCATCAGAATATGAAACAAAGCACTGGAGTCAACCAAAAGGGTGGCTGAAAGAAGTACAAACAAACTTTAACACTATCAGACCTCACTTAATCACCCTTCATATTGTTATGCTTAACCTGAAAGAGAAGCAAATATTTTATTCCTATAGCTTTTATCAAAGATGTGGATCTCATGGATTAAAAAAAGAGTTAAAAATTAAATTGTTTCTAGCAGGGAGACACATTCATTTGCATGTGCTGCATTGGAATGTATATAAATATATGTACCAAGGAATTTGAAATTGCTGTGATGGGAATGTTTTGGAGACTGCCCAAACTGGAAAATTTTAAACTGTAAAACTTTATTTAATTCATTTGTTAACAGCACTTTTCTTGCTAGTTGTTAATTCTACATGTTATTAATCATCATCACTATCTGTACAAAATTGTTTGCCTTTAACACTTACATCTTAAATTAGCCATGAGGGGACATACCATGATGCCATATAGTTAGCACTGAAGGCTGGGGTCCTTGGTGGTTCTCAGTTGCCAAGGTCGAGTTTTTTGGGCTCAAGAGCTCCTCAGTGAGAGAAGTCAAAACCTAGGGGGTGCTTGTCTTCTCTGATTTTCCTTGCTGATACCTGATTTTTTTATCCTATCAAAAGAGGGGATGTCATCTGCTCCCTGCACTGTTTATCTTTTATTCTTTTGTGTTGCCAGTTATCCTTTGCTTTCAGCAGCATGCCCTGCCTATTTGCAGTTCCTTGTCCTTATCTTCTTTATCTTGCAACTTTCAGTTACTTGGATGCCTCATATGTGCCACGACACCCATCTTTCTTTGCCCCTTTGGTGGTCACATCACTCACATGCTTACGTAACACAGTTACTCATAAGGGTTGCCATGCTATGTCTTGCTATGCCATCACAGTGGTGCAAAATACTTAAATAAGTTGGTTTGTTATATTTCCTCAGTACATTTATATTTGGGTTCAAAGCAAGCTGTCCAATGAGTATATTTATAATTTATAGGTGTCATAGGCATCTGTTTTGGATACATATATGCTGTAAATATGTATACTACATTCAAACACCATACTGAAGAATCATTCTTGATGCTTTTAGACTTATTTGAAATGACTTTCTGCAACTTTGTCCAATGATTACAGTAATATAAGAGGTAAATATTCTCAAAGTGTGCTTCATTCTTTCTCCCTCTTGCACTCACCAATAAAAAGTTTTCAAATGCTTGTTCATGCTGATGAACTCCCAGTTTCAGAATTCAGACCACATCCAGTTATAAGGTGCTTTATATTCAGCCAGTGCTATTAAAGAAGTGTATTTTAAATCAGTCATATCTTATCAAGGCAATTTATATCACCCTCCTGCAAGTGTAGAAATGATTTACAGTAAGTGTCTTTACCTCATAAAATAGCTAAATGAGTTTTCTGCTTCAAAAGTGCTTAAATCATGCTACTTTCTCCATTTATGAAACAATTTATGTTTTCAGACACACAAGCATAATGGCATCAAAATCTGTTAATTGTGGTATCTCTTTTTACGTGCTCTTTATTTATATCCCTGTTTGGTTTAATCTTTTTTTATTGTCTTTCAAAACTCTTTTTCACATTATCGTTGTATTTATTGTCAGGAGTCTTGTCTACATCACCATTATTGTTAATTACTTGTGAATTACATGGTTTGCTATGCCTTTTAAGAGTTTCCTTTCTAATGACTGACCTTTCAGGCAGAAACATTAGTGCAAATTGTAGCATATTTTTAACTAGTGTTTGTAACAGCAGCTTTAACTTGTTACCTTAAGAAATGGGTGGCTTTATACTTCTTTTCTTGAGTGGTAATTAAATTATTTTAGCATTGGTGGGATACAGCCAAGGACACAATCTTCTTACATTCGTTCCTCTGCAAATATTAATTAAAGACAGTCTCTACCTCAGAATGCAGACAAGAATGGAAGAAATAAAGTCAATTTCTTTTCTTCCTTTATTCTGAAGATGGAAAACTAGAGCAGAAACCTACTAAGTGACTTCCCCAAGGTCAGGTAAAAAGCCTATGACAGTATTGGCTCTCCTGAGTCCCACTTTGTTGATTTATCCAGACCACCCTTTGGTTTTGAAGCTCTACCTGTAATATGTGACTTGTTGACTTTACCATGGAAAAATCTGTGGCCTCATCAAACACATTAAAAGTGTTGTTGGCTCTAGAATACAACTCTCAAGCACAGTGCTGTCTAACTCTCCTGCCCATTTTTCTGTACGCTGATGCTCAGCATGCCTATGTAGAGGCAAGCAGTCTTGTCAAATCAAATGTTTTAAGCCATATGTCTTAATCTATGTCACATGTTGAACAATGGTTAGAAACACATTAACTAATAAGATTTTGCAAGCTTACTGTATATATACATCTGTACTATATATATGTAGGCAACACAAACAACTGCATGAGCTCCATTATCTCAGTGGCAAGGAAAAAGTAAAAATGCTCTCTGCAAGACACCTACATCAAACGATCCTAGGGCCTATAAAATATTACTTGATAATGTTTATATACTGTAATCATAATTCAATTAGGGACGGTCATAAATTTTGTTGTGGTTTATAGAGTATAAGGTAAATTTTTCTACTTCTGAATAGTCATACTTGTCAGTACTCTTTCATGATTTGTAAATGTATGATAAACATCACTCCAACAATTTCAGCTACTCTCGGTGTTATTTTAGAACATTTTGTACCTTCCTTCACAGGGGCAAGGTTTACATATTTATTTAAAGTCACCAACATAACTAAGAACAGATGTATTTTGTGTGGATTTAAAATAATTTCTCAGATTAGTGGTGTTGGGGCAGAGTTAGTCATTTGTGAATTTTCATACTGGTTTTGGGCATACACTAAGGTAAAGAGAAAAAGGACAAGGCAGCTATTACTAACTCATAATGTATGATACTGCATTTTAAGCAAGTGAAATTATATCAGTACCCTTATATTAACACAGTAAATATAAGTTTGATAACAACCAGCAGACAAAATTGACCAGCAATGGATGAAGTCACCTCAACCAAAAACAACTGTGCTACATAGCAGTCAATACTACCTAAGAGAGCAATTTAAACAATGGTTAAAAGCACGTTCTTGTTCCGCACAGTCTAAAAAAATAAACATTATTCACAGGTTACTAAGATGCCATTGTAGCATTCACTTTAATAAGTGAATTCTGGCCTTACAAAACTACTTTATTTGCTCTTTGAGACTGTAACAGGATGGACTCAGAACATCTTTGCCAGAAGTGCAAGGATTTCACAGGTTCAGGACACAGTTCTTCAAAACACTTCGGAGTTGTTCTAGAGAAATGGATACTAGAGGAAACTTTGTTCACATCAGTGATGTAAGGCCAGATTTTGGTCTATATTGCAAGTAAAAGAAGGAACTGTTGGCACATTGTGTCTAATAAAAGGAGATAAGATGTTTTTCCATGGAAACATTAATATTTTCCCTTGCATGTTAATTTACAATACGTACAATTACACATACCTGAAATAGCATGCCATTCTGTTTGGAGGACATCCGTTGCTTAGATAGTCCTAATCTGGGTAAGGACAGTACCTTTTTACTGACTGATATTATCAACTTTGGCAGGCTATGGAAAAACTTTAAGGACACAGCAGTAGATATCAAAATGTTATACACTTGCAAAAATACGTACACTAATGCAGATCATCAGTGATTTAAAATATACCTGGAATCTTCTATCTATGTATGTTGCCTGAAAATATATTTGGTAACCTTTGCAAATGGACACGTGTGAGCTAAGGCATTGCAGTTTACAAGCATCCTGAATGTATAATTCTCCACTGGCTTTGTCACTTGCTTCATACAAACCAGACCTGCCTGAGAGTTTTGACAATTAATATTTTGTACCAGTCCTAGATAAAGAAAAGAGCAAAACGTTCATCATTCCAAGAGTCATACAAGGAGACTTCAGTTCCTGCTATTCCGTCCATTCAGGAAAAAACTCGAGGGGGGGGAAATGTCATTAATTTTATGTATACATTATTTGACCAAATGTACATTCCGCTACCGCAAGGCAGATCAGCTTCTTGTTATACAGTAGGACAGCATATGTTTCTACTATGCCTGGTGGTAACACACATTTTATTATAGTGTCTGCATCTGCATCTGCCACATACCCAACTCACGTTCTCCTTTCATTGTGTGATGAATGCACAGCCAGCTAAATACCTAGATGTACATTTTTGTGCACATGTGTATGAGTGTTCCTGTCCCTTGACCAAATATGTGCTCTTCCCATGGCATGGGAGACTGCACTTGCTTGCCTGGTTGTTTTAGACCTTATGTAGTTAAACAGGAGTGCTTGTGTGGGACTTTTCAGGTAGAGATTGGTTAAGTCAATCACCAGAAAAAGTAATCTGACTTATTACTACTTCCCTAAAAGGTAAGGATGCCTTTTATGAAAAGCACCAGTTAACACAGCACAGACAGGATGGGTTCTACTGAAGGTCGTCTGTGGCCCACAGGGCAGATATTTAGCATAGTCGCTTTGTTGTTACAAAGAGAGGATGTTACAGGGGCTCAGGTGTAGTGGGTCTCTCTTGTCATTACTCCTGACCTATACAATGAGCTCCAACAAGTTTGTAAGAGTACTGGAGAGGCATAACACCCCTTTTAAGGGCTATTCATATCCAAAATGCTGGCAGACTTGTGTGTGATGTTTTCATCACTGCCACTTCTTCCTGTGGAGTGCAAAATATACTGTTGAAAGCAACTTCGCAGTAGACATAGAGAAATTCTACAGGAAGAGATTCAAAAAGCCTTCATCTTGGAATTTCTGAATATAAACAAGCATTCCTTCTTTCAGTCCCACCAATATGATACACATATGTATGGGCATTGCTACAGCAGTGAGACAACTGGGGGCAAGAGGCAGAAGAGAAGGGGGAAGAGACTGTAAGCACACTTAATAAGTCAATTATTAATGAGTCCAATACAGTGAAATCTTGGTATTGTCTCATTACCATGTTGTCACTGTAGATATCTTTCGAGGATGTGAATCACATTAAGGACCCATATTCCTGAAAGCAAGATAGGTGTGTTGCCCTTTGTGACAGATGTGAAATGGTTAAGTTTTGAGAAACATCACAGCTAAACTTTTCAAAAAGATTTGATGTTCTGTCAATATTGATTCAGGTTTCTCAGTGTCAGTGGAGTAAAAAATAATAAAGTTCTGTTGCTGCAGGGACATGAAGAAAAGATGTTTGATTGATTCTTCCATTATCCAATGACAGCTATTATGGAGCAGGAATAAAAGTGGCAATTATATTCTTGCTTTATAGAGGAAAAAGAAGGAACAAGAAACTGTTCTAAGATTTACAGAGTTGACATATGAGAGGTGAAATATGCCAGACACAGGAACTGCAATGATTGGTCTTACAGCCCTGTATCCAGAAGCACAGATATTTATCCATAACATTTGTATTCAGCAATTGAAACTAATATGAAGCGGTGTTTAGCTATATTGTACAAGTAAGTGCTATATTGCGCATTAGGAAATGGTGTAGTTGTATACCCATTAATGTATGAAGTAGACTTAAAGAGATAAAAAACCTGCAGACACTTTTTTAATGTTTCCTTTTTGCTTAGATTAAATTTAATAACAATAAAATGTTTGCCAAACACTCAAACACAGTATAAGGCACTGCTTATTTTTGTACCTGCAGATAATAGTTGTGCAGATAGTGCTGCTTTTTTTTTTTTTTTCAGTACTTTCCCTTATTTTCACATGCTTATATTTCAGAGACAGAAAGCATATTTGTGCAAAACTTATTTTTTCAATCTAGGGGAAAAAATAGCTTTAGATTTTTTAAACTCTGACATTAATTCTAATAAACATATGTTTCATTGCATCAGATTGCATTTTATTTTGAGAAAAAAAAGAAGCAATTGATGATGTTTGTGGCTTTAGACATAAAACCCACAATAATACATACATGTTTAATTTTGAGCACCCCCCCTTTCCAACTCTGCAATAAAAACAATTAAACAATGTGGTATTTTTTTTTTTATTTCTTTTTTTTTTTTTTTTAAGATAGCCTCCAGATATGCAGTGGAAAATGGAAGTAAGAAAGAAATTGTCAAATTGTTCTTTTAATTTTATTAAAACATCACCTACGGCTGCAATTTTGCCAAGAAGGTTTGTCTATTTTGGCATTCCAGTGACAGAATTAATTTTTGATTTGCTTGTCTTTGTTTTAGTTGGTCTAATTTTATTTGTATATAAATGTAATGTTGAAAACAATTCCTTAATATAGACCTGTTGATTACACAATCTATGTCAATAAAAGATAAATTACATAAACTGATCTTTATTTCTCAAGTGATGTAACTGAAGACAATAGCAATGTTAGGTATTGCTCAAACTGAAGGACAAGTTAGAGAAGAAAAACTGCTTGTTATTACTGGCCATTCAATTCACATCTGTTCTCATAAATCTTATGTGCCTTTGTACAACAGTGCAATTTCTACTCCTTTGGACAGCTCTTTGCTACTTTGGTAATCTACAATGTCTGCTGTTATAATTTGCATTAAATATTTTCCCAGGGGCATAACAGAAACTCTCTCATCTGGTAAAACCTCTCCCTTCTACCATGCCTAAAAACTTCTCCCAAACCTCAGAATGATTTTCAGCCACTGGGTCTTAGAATATCTGTCTCTGCTTTATTGTCAGCAAATGCTACCCTTCCAGCTTCTCACCAGGCTCACTATTCACCCCTCCCTTTGGCTCCACTTCCCATTGTGTGCTGGTTAAGTCACAGATGTGTGGTCTATGTCAACGGGACCACAGCCATCAAGTGCTTATGTGCTCTCAGACTGGACATGCATAGTCAAATGTTATCCCAAAGTATCTCTCGTCGATCTTGCACATAATGCTTTCAAAAGCCAAATTAACACCATAGCACTATCTGAGCCTTTACCTTAATTGCAGAAATGAAATTCCTCTTTAAATGGTAGTTGGTTTTGTTTGTTCTCAGGGAAATATACTTCCTCAAAGAGGTCTAAACTTCCTTTTGGTGGTTGAATTGTTTGTTGACCTTTCTCAGACTAGGCTGTGACCAAGCCTTTATGATTGGTGAAGCTGCGGTGGCAGATAGACAGTTAACCTTATTTTCTGGTGAAACATCTAAACAATATGCTGCACAGTTTAACTGGAATATTGTAACTAGACTAGGAAGACTGAGAAAAAAACAGGAAGCATGTTTATTTCTAGCATAAGCAATCAAAAGGTTTTTATTTCCGACAGCAAATGATAGCAGCTGGCATGTGTGCTACACCTTTTATTAGGACCCTATCAACAATCTAACACTACAAATAATTCTGCAGTGTGAACAGTAATTCATTACATTTTGTCAAGTTCAGTATGCCATGTCCTGTATCTTCAGGAAAGGAAAATACAAGTGAAGATAGACATCAGTCAATAACATAACAATAGAAAAGAGAAAATAACTAGTTCTACAAAATATTCTGTCAAGGAAATGCGTAGTAATTGTCATTTTGCAGTAGATAACATAGTCTAATATCTGATGTCTAGCAGTAAACAGCACTAAATACCATGAGAAAAATGTGTATGGATGACACAGCAATTTTCAGAATGGGCATTTTTTTCCTAAATTTTCTCAATGATATGCCCTAGCATATTTCCTTATTTTATCAATATGAAAAAAAATATTTATTTTAGGTCAATTCTTTCCATTACAACTAGAAGCTCGCAACCACCTATAATAAGAAAATTATATTTATTTGAATTCTATATTAGCTAGCAGTTGACTAATTCCCTATCAAACTTTTAATAACATTTTCTTTATGGCATGGGAGAAATTTAATTATCTTTTGAGGTGTTTTTTTGCCAGGATTTTGTGGTGTCTTTCACTATATAGACAATCCTTTTCAGTGTATGTTAGAACTACTAAAAAGCCCTTTACTTTTCCTTTTTCTTCTATTCCCTTCTTTTGACCCCAAATTTGAAACATATTGTCGTGGTTTAACGCCAGCCAGAAACTAAGCACCACACAGCCGCTCACTCACTCCCCCCCCACCCAGTGGAATGGGGGAGAAAATCGGGAAAAAGAAGCAAAACCCACGGGTTGAGATAAGAACAGTTTAATAGAACAGAAAAGAAGAAACAAATAATGATAATGATAACACTAATAAAATGACAACAGCAATAATGAAAGGATTGGAATGTACAAACAGATAGTCAACTGTTAGTCTCCACTCCCCATTAGACTTTCGCACTGGCCATATGGGACTATTAAAGGGTGAGCGAGTTTTGCTGATCACTCCTTGGCTCTCCAGTTGGCAAATCAACTTGTGGATGGGAATCAGAGAGTCTCGGTTGGTGCGATATTGCTGCCGGTGCACCGTCGTGATAGCAATTGGCACTTCTTGTTCTTCAACCCTCAACAACCCCACAATCGAAGGGTCTTGAGAGAGACCAGGCAGGGTAAACAGCTGTTCAGTGCCCTCCGTCTCCAAGGCAGCTATACCAAAAGCCCATCGATACCCCTTTGGGTCCTTAAAATACCCTCTCCTGAGATAGTCTATGCCAAGGATACACGGAGCCTCTGGACCAGTCACAATGGGGTGTTTCTGCCATTCATTCCCAGTTAGGCTTACTTCAGCTTCCAATACAGTTAACTCTTGGGATCCCCCTGTCACACCAGAAATACAAATGGGTTCTGCCCCTTTATAACCTGATGGCATTAGAGTGCACTGTGTGCTGGTGTCTACTAGAGCCTTATACTCCTGTGGGTCTAACGTGCCAGGCCATCGAATCCACACAGTCCAATAGACCCAGTTATCCCTTTCCTCCACCTGGCTGGAGGCAGGGCCCTTCTAATTCTGGCCAGAGTATCCAGTATTCACTTCTTGTAGAATTGGCTCAGAAGTCCCTTCAAGAGTATCAGAAATAAGATCAGCCCTTCTACTCTGTTTGGAAACTGGAGAGGCACTTTTCCTAGTAGAATCCCCTTTTGTGGTGGTTTTTCCTCGCAGCTCCTGTACCCATGCATCCAGGACTGAGGTCGGTTTTCCATCCTATTTCCTCATGTCCTCTCCATGATCACATAGGTAAAACCACAGGGCACCTCACGGTGTGTACCTTCTATATTCTCTCTCTTGGGCAGAGGAGCGCTCACTCCTAATAGCTGAGCCATTGGTCCTTACAGGTGGGCAATAGGACATATCCTCTTTGAATTGCTGGAAATCCTCGGACAGCTTCTCCACAGCCGAAATGCAGCCTTGTCGGGAGGAGGAGAGATTTTCTTCGTATTGACGGAGTTGGCGAGCCACTTCATCCACTGTTGGTGCCTCTTCATCTTTCCAGGTCATTATTGCCAATGAGTTGGCATAGGACGATGGTGTGCTCCGTACAAACTTCCGCCACATGGGTCGTGTGCATTGGACTTCGTCTGGATCTTTGGGTAATTGTGGGTTGTCCGGGTCATGATGAGTCGTCTCTAGCACAGCTAATTCCCTCAGATATTGGATACCTCTTTCCATGGTGGTCCACTTGCTTGATTGACATATAACATCTTCCTTAAAGGGGTACCTTTCCTTCACACTTGACAGGAGTCACCTCCAGAGGCTGATGGCTTGTGTTCCTCTTCCAATTGCCTTGTCAATGCCACCTTCCCTGGCAAGCGATCCCAGCTGCTTGGCTTCCCTACCTTCTAATTCCAAGCTATTAGCCCCATTGTCCCAGCATCAGAGGAGCCAGGTGATAATATGCTCACCTATACGGCGGCCAAAATCTTTTCGCATATCCCGCAGCTCACTCAAGGATAGGGACTGGGTTATTACCTCTGGTTCTGCCTCTTCCTCCTGTTCCCGTGATGACCCTGGTTCACCTTCATCCTTTGCTAAGTGAGCTGATTTTTTTTGTATATTTCTTTTTCTGTACGGGGGCAACTGATGCTGGTGCAGGTTGATCCGCTGGTTCAGTTGCAGTATAGCTCGACGGGTTTTGGATAACCGCAGCGTCTGTCGCCAAGGTTTGGGTAGCTGCTGTGCTCGTCGCTGGGGCTGGAGGGACCGCAGTGCCAGTTGCCAAGGTTTGGGTAGCTGCTGTGCTCGTTGCCGCGGCTGGAGGGGTTGCAGTGCCTGTTGCTGAGGTTTGGGTAGCCACAGTTCTCGTCGCCGGGGCTGGAGGGGCCGCAGCGCCCATCGCTGGGATTTGGGTGACCGCAGTGCTCATCGTTTTGTTGTTAGGTCCAGAGACCTTCTCTTCCCCTTGAGGGTACTGAGTGGTGTCGAACAGGGCTCGATAGGCATGGGCCAGGCCCCAGCATGTTGCAGTGATTTGTATCTCTCTGGAGCTGCCGGGGTGACAGCATACCTTTTCCAAATATTTTACTAGTTCTTCTGGATTCTGCACTTGTCCAGGGGTGAATTTCCAAAACATTGGAGGTGCCCACTTTTCTAGGTACTTGCCCATACTACCCCACACACCCTGCCACTCATAATTATCCAGCCTCGGGGCAGATCTCTGGGTGATCTTCTTAAATAGTTGTTTAACCTTAAACAAGAGCTGAACCACATTCAGGAGCATGCTAATTCCCAGCAGTAGGGCTAGGACCGTGCTGGTATCAACATCCCAAGAGTATTCAAATTTTTCAAAATTCTCAAACACCATTGTATACTGGACTGAAGGAGAAAGGAGAGGGGAAGAAAGGTACCCCACCCATAGACTGGTTTTCCAACGAGGAAAGGTAAATGGTATAATTATTAATAGTTTCCCACAGATGGCTCCCGCAGTATAAAGGTGACAATGCTGAGTGCAAATACCGGATTAATCCCACAACTGATGACTTTATCATACCATAAACCAGTGTTATACAATACATCAAAGCGAAAACCTTAATCCACCTCCCACAGATGATAAGCAGCAGAAGAGGGACTACATACAGCAAGCGAGGTGATACATAACAGAACTTTTAAAACCAGAGCAACAACTCTAAGAACACATAAATCAACACAATGACCAGCGACTATTAGACCAATATAATGAATGCTTATAACAAATTTGTTTTAATGAGCTCTGGTCAGGTTTGTCATTATCTCAACCCTTCGGGCCCCATGTTGGGCACCAAAATGGACTGTCGTGGTTTAACCCCAGCCAGCAACTAAGCACCAAGCAGCCACTCACTCACTCCCCCCCCGACCCAGTGGGATGGGGGAGAAAATCGGGAAAAAGAAGCCAAACCCGTGGGTTGAGATAAGAACAGTTTAATAGAACAGAAAAGAAGAAACAAATAATCATAATGATAACACTAATAAAATGACAACAGCAATAATGAAAGGATTGGAATGTACAAATGATGCGCAGTGCAATTACTCACCACCCGCCGATCGAAGCCCAGCAAGTCCCCGAGCGGCGATTCCCCACCCCCACTTCCCAGTTCCTATACTAGATGGGACGTCCCATGGTATGGAATACCCTGTTGGCCAGTTTGGGTCAGCTGCCCTGGCTGTGTCCTGTGCCAACTTCTTGTGCCCCTCCAGCTTTCTCACTGGCTGGGCATGAGAAGCTGAAAAATCCTTGACATTAGTCTAAACACTACTAGCAACAACTGAAAACATCAGTGTTATCAACATTCTTCACATACTGAACTCAAAACATAGCACCGTACCAGCTACTAGGAAGACAGTTAACTCTATCCCAGCTGAAACTAGGACACATATAAAAGTATCTGTTTTCTTTTTTTATTTTTCCACTTAGGATTACACCCCACTTTTCAGGAACATGAACCTGTAGGGGTTTGGGTTTTGGTGGGGTTTTGTTTGGTTTTTTTTTTTTTTTTTTTTTTTTTCATAAAGTGCCTGGGATGGAATATACTACAAAGATGTGAAATAGTTTGAAATTGCATAAACACTAAGCTGCTAGCAAGAAAAGAAACACAATCAGGGCCTTTTCAGAAGAGAAAAACACTTTTGTTCCTTCTAATATTAAATGGGTATCTAGTATTACTTTAAACTGTTAATGAATTATAACTTTATGATTACCTTCAATTCATCAGTTGAGTAACTAATTATTTCGACCCTTTGTAAATACGACAGTGTAATAAAATAATTACTCTAAAATAAAGTACCAAAAGCCCAGAATGATGGATCATAACCTCAAAAACCCAGGGCAGTGAGTCATCCCAGAATCACTAGTCATCGCATCTGTAATTTACTGACCACAGCCGCCAGAGTCTGTTGGCGAAGGGAGCAAGAACTGTGCTTGAAAGCTGTTTTCAATTTGTTTCCTAACACAGGCTAAAACATGTTTAACTTGTTGGTGCAAGTCATGCTCAGTGCACTACTGTGAAAGCATGCTTCACATCTTAACAATTGTATCTGTTTTCTGGATCAGGTACTGAGCCATTTCAACCTCTTTTATAAGTCAGACTTAGGGATTTCATACTCCATGTAACAAGCGAGGAGACCTGAGAGCAGACATGAACCCTTGCATCTGTCTCCAGCTTTCAGGTATTATCTAATGGGAAGAGTAGGAAAGCTCAGTTCAAGAGGGCATTATAGCACGACTGCTGCAGGACTGCTGAAGATCTGAGCACAGCGCAGCAGTGTGGTCATGTAAGTTTGTTCTGATAGTAAGTATTTGTCAGAGCTCCCAGGAAAGGTGGAGCATGGCTAGTGACAGATAAAAGGATGTGAGGGAAGGAGTTAGGAGTGTTTGCTAGTAAAGGCCCCATTTCAGATGTAAGCAGGTGATTACAGGGTATTAAAGCGTACATGGCATGAATCTTTGTAGCCCTGGTCTTTACTGTAACACAGGACGGCTACTTGCGCAATGTAGGCAGCAAAACCACTACCTGAGTAAACTCTTACAGCACTATGCATGAAAAGGGCTTCATCCCTCTTGCCTCCATGCAGCTGGTGAAAAATGCCCTCTTTTATCAACAGCAAAAACTACCAACAAAGAACAAAAGGGAGTATTACAGCATTTTTTTTTTTTTTTGGTAGCTACGTCTTATCCTTTATATACACCTGCTCAAAATTTTTCCATGCATTCCTTGGCCACTGTTTACATCTAAATTAAATCTACATGCAAATTAATATTTGCAAGCTATTTTTAATTAACTTTAAAGATGAAAATTGGCTTTTTTTAAATCATAAATATATTCAAGGACTTGAATCTTTACTAAAAAAAAAATTTAAATTGAATAATATAATAAACTTTCCCTCATTTTTTTTAATGTCTGAATGCAAATATAATTTCCTGAGCAACTCTGACAGTAGTTCCACTTATTTTTTTTCTAACTAGTTTAGTGGAGAAATTATCTTCTCATGCTCTGTGCAGTAGTGTAATTTTTCTATGAGTTTTGCAAGAAAACGTATGGTCTTCCTTATTCTCATGCCTGGAATAGTGTCTAAAGTGATCATATTCCTGAATGTTGTCTCTCTTCTTCTGTGCATTAATGTACTCAGCCCTCGTGGACTGAGCAGGCCTCTCAGTGTTTTCACCTGTCAGAATGTGACAGAAGGAATCAGCATGAGTGACAGATGACCAAAATGCAGAACAGCTGCTATGGTTGTCAGGTCTTGCTATAGCTGATGGGTTTTAATGCTTTATAACTACAGTATCACTTTTCAAAATAGACTTTCTCACTATGCATGTTCAATGAAATCTAAAAAAAAAAAAAACAAACAAAAAAAAAACCAAACAAACAGAATCATAATTAAAAGAGACTTTTCCAATACTTATCATCAGGGTCTGATCCTGGACCTATGGCATGAATGTACAAACTTTTTTGCCAGTAGAACTACTATAGGTGTTATTTATTTCTGTTTGACTGTTGTTAAATGGGGGGGTGGCATGGGGAGAAGTCCTTCTTGATAGAAGTCCTTCCTCTACTTGATAGAGAGCAATAACAGATTTCAAATAAGAAACCATCAGCTTATCAGAGGACATAGGAAAAGTGTGTCACCCACAGTTACAGGTAAGACAGGCAAACCCACAGTCTTCAATGACCCTTGTGAAATGCAGAGCAACCACAGAAGGAAGAGTTCAGATCACAGACGATGAAGCAGATCAAGAAGATGAAGAATTTTTTGTGGTTTATGATTGCCACCATCATTGACTCCCTACTTAATTTTAAGCACTTCTTTTAAATAAAAATTGTAAAAAAGTCATTGTGCTACTAGTATTACTGAGTGAAAAAATGAGCCTTGGACTCACAGCGTGATGTTTTCACCTAAGAGCATGTCGTGGTTTAACCCCAGCCAGCAACTAAGCACCATGCAGCCGCTCACTCACTCCCCCCCGACCCAGTGGGATGGGGGAGAAAATCGGGAAAAAGAAGCAAAACCCACGGGTTGAGATAAGAACAGTTTAATAGAACAGAAAAGAAGAAACAAATAATCATAATGATAACACTAATAAAATGACAACAGCAATAATGAAAGGATTGGAATGTACAAATGATGCGCAGTGCAATTACTCACCACCCGCCGATCGAAGCCCAGTTAGTGCCCGAGCGGCGATTCCCTGCCCCCACTCCCCAGTTCCTATACTGGATGGGACGTCCCATGGTATGGAATACCCCGCTGGCCAGTTTGGGTCAGCTGCCCTGGCTGTGTCCTGTGCCAACTTCTTGTGCCCCTCCAGCTTTCTCACTGGCTGGGCATGAGAAGCTGAAAAATCCTTGACATTAGTCTAAACACTACTTAGCAACAACTGAAAACATCAGTGTTATCAACATTCTTCACATACTGAACTCAAAACATAGCACCGTACCAGCTACTAGGAAGACAGTTAACTCTATCCCAGCTGAAACCAGGACACTGCAATTAGCAGGAAACATTGCCTGATGAGATGAATATATTCATCTGAGTTATGCCTGTTTTCCTCAGCTGAGGCTCTGACTTCTGAATCTTTAGACTGTTGGGCGATTCATCATAGAGATATCTGTAGCAGCATATGTCATCACACTTTCCTTATTTTTCCGCTTATGTCTTCCTAAACACAGTCATTAAGGATAATAAATAACTGTTTCATATATTCCAGGAAGATATTTTCATTACGATATATGATTTTATTGCCATGTGTCTGCCAGATCAGTGACAGCATATTTCCCATCACCCTAACTGATTAATCAGTGTGGAAGGCTATAACTTAAAAAAATTAAAACAAAAATCTTATGATTCTTTTACTGTTTGCTATATAAAGCCCTTTATGAGGTTTAATGTTATTAATGTGTGATAAGAAAGAAACTTAGGAAAATTCTGTTTTAATGCCTATGGCACTACATACATGGTCTTATCAAATTTAGATATGCAAGCATGCTCATGGCTTTGTGATGGTCCTTTCCTATGTGAAAGTTTCAGAAGCAGAAAAATGTCTGGGGATGTGAAAAAACATGGGGCCATTGTGGGGCTTGTTTTGATATTTTTGTAGGTTGCCTTGTGAGGCAGATGGAACCGGTCCAGTGAATTAATGGAGTCAACAGGACATCTGCAGCGCATAAGGGATGCTCATGTCATTAGAGCAGCAGAGGGTCATGGAACTGACTGAATGCCACATTGTCACCAGGAGATAGTGGCAAGAAGTGCTGAGAGCTGCAGCAATGAATCCAACACAAACATTCATTTCAAGAACATAGCTGTAGGTCACACGAGAAAATCAAGGTGAGCAATTTGCATAGCCTTGTCTATAACTAAAGCTTTGCTGAGTTATTGGTTAAAGAATAAGAAAACACAGATTTAAGAGACACACTTCCTGGCAAAATTTGTCCTTTTTGTTTCAAGTTAGCTAACGATCACTGAGAAAAAACTGACCTTTCCAAGTTATCTAATGTAGAAGCAGACACAGGTGTTATTTGTCATGATTTCTGTGCATTAAATGACAGATACAAATCAGCCATAATAATTGTTGAAGGCACAGGTGTCCTTAAGTTTAGCCTTGGATTAAGCAATGTTCCACCTGCCCCAATGTGAGCTGGAACAGACTCATTGACATTAATCAAGCACTCTTTGGGCTAATGTATGCAGAGCACTGTCCTGCTTGTGCCTTTCTCAAGTGCATCATTGTTACTGATTTTGCTGCCCCAGGAAACTGAGAGTCCTAAAACTTATGCAAGGGCAGCACAATGATCAACAGAGCTTTTCTTGAGCTTTGAGTTTTCGTCAGATCCATTTGAGAAGTTAAAGAGATTCACATTCAACCTACCTGGCCCCGAAAGGGCAGCAGCTGATATCAGCGAGCACTGCTGCCAGGTCTCCAGTGCCAAAAGGGAGGAAAAAAGGGCTTCCAAAGGGCCTCTGCTGCATGAAGATTGCTCACACCAGAGCCAGCAGTGTTCAGACAGCCGAGTGGGAACTGGGAAGTAATCCTGCAGTGTCACTCCTCCATCCTGGTTCAAACAAACTATAGTGGGACAACTGGTATTTCAGTGACTGATGCAACTGACTGGGTGCCTAGATCATCAGCACCAAAGCTCTGCCCTGAGATTTATTAAGTGTTCCTGTGCCCAGTTCTTGCCAAGATTATGAAGGACTGTGAGTCAGTGAAGGACTCTATTTGAGTCCTTTCATACTCACACCAAGTTGACACATAGCCACACTTCCAGCTGGAATCAATCTCAAGACTGACAATAAAAAAGGGGACAGGATGCAAGCTAGAAGGTAAAGAAAAGAATTATGTATGATGTTGTTTCACGTGCACAGCCTACCTCTTCTCATGAATATAGCTTACTTGGTAAGGGACACTTCTGCTCTTTACTTAGCGTAAGTCTCCACAGTGTATATATTTTTTGTTTCTTTTAAAAAAAAATCTCTTGAATTGGCAAATATAAAGGTATTTAAACATTTATGATGCATAAATATACCTTCAGGTGGGAAATTGAAAACTTTGGGAAGTTATAAGTAGTAGATGCAACCTAAGCAGAATAGCCTCCCCGGCTTTCTTTTATAGTTCACCAAAAGAGGTGGACCCTCTAGGGAGAACGCAAAACCATATTCCTATGGTGAAGTGCTGCTTGAGGTGCCTATCTTCCCTCGGGGACCCTAGGGAGGTTATCTATGTGGGCTGGTTTCTTCAAGGCATATCCTTTTCCCTCCTGGCCTGAAAGCATTCATTACAGGTGAAATTTAGTTATGTATGAAAGCCCTGCTGGCAAATACCTGTGCACCATTAAATTTCACAGCTGTGTAGGGGAAGGAGCAGCAGACAGGAAACCCTAAGTGTCTACACATCTCAAGCTGTATAGGTTGTCATGGCTCTCTGAGGTGGGAGTGGGCCAGGATGAGGGCTACATGAATGACTTACATTGGTCTCTGTCTCTACCCTGTTCCTTCTCTTTTTTAAAGCCATAACAGAATATTTTGGAAGGGAGGGGGCAGGAAAAAAAAGAAAAAAAAAAAAAAAGCTTGGTATTAATATTGGATGATTTCTTTATCTTGTCAAAATGATCATTTAAGAGCCCACATAAAAATATTTAATGCCAAAGAAAATGATCTGTTTCATCCTCTATGACATTTTCTTTTTCTATTATTACAGTTTCTTTTACTTCAAATGTCAGTAAAATCTAAAGTAGAATATTTCAACATGAAAGATATGAAACTTTTTTTTAATGTTCTCCTCACCCTTCAATAAAATCAGTCAGCGAATTTGACAAAAAAATTAGAAGTTGCTTCAGCCAGTCTGAAGTTAACCTAATAATGAGGAAAAAAATAGATGAAGAAGAATTCCATGTCTATACAGCATTTTTCAATCCTTATTTAGAGACATTTGTCATACCATTAACATTTGTAAAGCAGCACATCCCCTCTTGCCTGAAGAATCCAATATTGCTGCATTTATCTGTCTAATACACAGATAAACAAGAAGTGTCACTTCGGTTTTGGAAGATACTGCCAAAAGCTATGAAAAATGACAACTTATAAATTGCCTTATTAGCCTCTTGTACTCAGCCAGGATGGGATCTGACCACTTGCCAGCACAAAGCCATTGTGCTCACCCAGTCCCCAATGTCCCCAGTTGCCCTTGTGAGAGGTGTGCTGGAGGGCTGCTGGTGTGCATGCTCTCCTGCGTGCTCACTAAGGGGTACAGACATGCACACCTGCCTGAGCCACTGCCAGCCAGCACGCAGGAGGCATAGCATTTCAGACAGAAGCTGAGAGATTGTTTGCAATAAAAAGCGCTTTCATTTCTGTTTTATTTCTTTGTTGCTGGAATGGGAAAAATACATGGGTCTCAAAGACCAGTTCATGCTGTGTTTACTTCTGTTATAAAGGCAAAAAGCGCTGATAAAACACAAAGCTATTATTTGTTCAGATCTAATATCCTGCAAGAAATGGGATTTTTTTTTTCTACCCATGAGGATGACATCTTTAGCTTTAAACAATTTTTTTGATGTTAGAAGGACTTGAGATTAGACCTCAAGATAATTGTATTATGATTACTATCATCTGGTTTATTATGCTTTCGCTTCTTTTTCAGACATGATTTGGGAATAAGCTGGTTCAAAAACCAACAATAGAAACTAGCTAGACTTAGAAAACCAGCACAGACTGAAGGTGCATTACCTTGTGAAGTGCTAGAGCTAGAAAAGCCCATTTTAATGCTACCAGTAAGCTTGGAATTTCAGGTTTCAGGTAACATAAAATATTAACCTTTCACTCCAGTGTTCATGAGATATTGGCTGTTAAAATGCATGTGGAAAAAGCTTGTAAGGCAGTTTTATTTGTAGGCCAGTACAAATGCTTTCAGGATCAATATGCTTTTTCAAACATTGCTCCCAGACTACTGATCAGATGGGAAAAAACAGTGTCCCTCTATAATTGACCACATAGCCTCAGAAAACCTGTGAGGGTGATTCTTCCTGAGGATCATGCTTTACCTTCCCTCCTTACTTTCTCCAGAAACACACAAACATGCATGTGTGTATTGGGTTTGTGTGGCAAGGTTTTGGTAGTGGGGGGGTTACAGGGGTGGCTTCTGTGAGAAGCTGCTAGAAGCCCCTATGTCCGACAGAGCCAATACCAGCCAGCCCCAAGACAGACCCGCCACTGGCCAAGACTGAGCCCATCAGCGACGGTGGCAGTGCCTCTGGGATAACAGATTAAGAAAGGGAAAAAAGTTGTGGCAGGCACAGAAACTGCAGCTGGAAAGACAAGTGAGAACATGTAAGAGAAACAACCCTGCAGACACCAAGGTCAGTGAAGAAGGAGGGAGAGGAGGTGCTCCAGGTGCCAGAGCAGGGATTCCCCTGCAGCCCGTGGTGAGACCATGGTGAGGCAGGCTGTCCCCCTGCAGCCCAGGGAGGGCCACGGTGGAGCAGATATCCACCTGCAGCCCATGGAGGACCCCACACCAGAGCAGGTGGATGCCTGAAGGAGGCTGTGACCCCATGGGAAGGCCACGCTGGAGCAGGTTCCTGGCAGTGAAACGGGGAGCCAAAGGAACCTTAGTAGATATAGTAGATATATGCATGTAGATAAGAACTGTTTAATAATTATCTAGCTTATAATGAAGTTAAAGAAATTTCAATAGAGGTAGACATGGCCTAAGAGGATGAGAAGTGGTGCTTAACATTTGCATTGTTGGCCCAAGGGGATGAGAAGTGATGCTTATGTTTGCATTGTTGAGGCTGGCTGGGGCAGGAGATAGTCCCTGGTAAGAAGCAGCAGTCAACCCCAAAAACCAACAAAGACCGACCTTGTGACTTTTGGAACTAATTTTAATATGAAGCGGGGATAGATCATGCCTATGTATAGGCGTATTGCAAAACTCCATGTATATGTAACACTTGACTGTATAAATTTGAAGCGAACCGCTGAGTCAGGCGCGCACGACTTTGGTGGGACTACCCCCCGTGCTGCCCAGCGCTGAATAAACATACCTACTTTACAATCTCACTGATTGTGGAGTCTGTTTCCGCACGTCAGCAGGACCTGTGGACCCGTGGAGAGAGAAGCCCAAGCTGGAGCAGGTTTTCTGGCAGGACTTGTGACCCTGCAGGGGACCCATGCTGGAGCAGTGTGCTCCTGAAGGACTGCACCCTGTGGAATAGACGCACGCTGGAGCAGTTTGTGAAGAACTGCAGCCCATGGGAAGCAACCACATTGGAGAAGTTCATGGAAGACTGTCTCCCGTGGGAGGGACCCCACACTGGAGCAGGGGATGAGTGAGGAGTCCTCCCCCTGAGGAGGAAGGAGCGATAGAGACAATGTGTGATGAACTGACCGCAACCCCCATTCCCTGTCCCCCCGTGTCACTGAGGGGGTAGGCAGAGAATCTGGGAGTGAAGCTGTGCCCAGGAAGAGTGGAGGGGTGAGGGGAAGGTGTTTTAAGATTTGATTTTATTTCTCATTACCCTACTCTGGTTGATTGGCAATAAATAGTTAATTTTCCCCAAGTCAAGTCTGTTTTGCCCATGATGGTATTTGGTGAGTGATCTCTCCTGTCCTTATCTCAACCCATAAACCCTTTGTTATATTTTCTCTCCCCTGTCCAGCTGAGGAGGGGAGTGATAGAGTGGCTTTGATGGGCACCTGGCATCCAGCCAGGGTCAATCCACCACAATGTGCATGTACATACACACTTACTCTCTTCCGGGATGGAAACTGTCCGCTCCCACCCTTCTTTTGTTGACTGAAGAGCCAAGAGAAAATGTTCATTGACCATCTACACAATTCAGTTACATGTTGTGTTTTCCTGATTACAACTCTTAACTTACCTTACAGAGAAGGTAGCTACATTCATGTAAGAGACTGAATTGTTATCTTGAACCATTTGCCTCAAATATTGTTAGGTGTGAGGGAATGGGCTGTCATCTCAAGGAACTGTGAACTGCTTATCTCAAGCCCTTTGTCTCTAAGATGGCCGGTTTAAGCAGGACGTTCCTCTGTCCATAAGGACGATTACCAGGCCATTGAGGCATCCAGGGGAGGAAACGGGGCTGGAGCTGATAAGATACTGGTTTCTGGCGTCGATCACGCGAAGGTCCTGTGATAGACGAAACCTGCAGTGCATGACATCATCAAAATATGCCCTATAAAAACCCGGAGAGACAAGCTGTGGCGGCCTTTTTCACCACCAAAGAATTAGAAGGTTGAGGACCAACAGGACACCGCTGGATCCATGGTGGTGACCGTCCTTGCAACTCCCACCACCGACTGCTTGCCTGAGGACCAACGGGATGCTGCTGGATCCATGGTGGTGACTATCCTAGCAATCCTATCCCGACTGCTTGCTTAATTTCTACCTTTTCTTCCATTCTATCCTATTGCCACCATTTTCCTCTTTTGATACTTTTGATAATAAAAGCTCTTTTGACTATATGGCATTTGACATCGTTTGTGTCTTAATCTTGCTCTTGGGATCATATCGAAACCTTCCCTGATATTGGATTGGGACAATTAATTACACATTTTTTTCCCCTGAGACACACAGTAGCTCAGTTATCTCATGATTTTTTTTGCTATGTCTACAACAAACTAGGGTAGCAGAGGAGAGTCAAGCAGATGCTTTCTCAGTCCCTGAAAATCTCTATGCAATGCAAGGATGATTTTTCAGCTAGCATTCTATGGGGTGCATAATACCCATTTGTCTTTGGAAGGAGTGATTTTTTTTTTTTAAACACATTAATTTTAGTATTTTTTTTAAGTTAAGGAGAGTTGATGTATTTCTGACAATAAAATATTTTTTATTCTACAAATTCCTTTATTTTGAATTAGACGCTTCATACATATGCATCATCCATAATGGATTTATATAGATATGTGTTTATGTTTTTTTCAGGTCTACACAGTAAAGTTTTCTTGTGATGTCACTTACCTCTGTAAAAAAATGGGTTGAGATGTTTAAGCTGCTTCATATCTATTTACTAGGTTATAGCTATGGTACCAACTGAGGAGGTAGACCACTTCATAACCTAATGTACTTGTCTCTGTTCATAAAAATTGAAAAATTGTTATGATAAGAAAACAAAACAAAATGGTGTAGACATTTGTGAGATCAATTACCTTTTCCATAAAATTAATTCATAAAACACAACAAAAGAAATTAACCAGAAATTCATAATATATTACCTATCAGCATTGTTTATTATTTCATCTATGGTTGATTTACCTCCTATCTGAGTGCTGACAATGATATAAGTAAAATGAAGAACAGTTTTTAATCTACTTTTCAAAGAATGAAGGATGAAATTCTTTTAGTAGTCTCTTCCTGCAGATCTTAAGTGATGGTGTTTGATTGCACTTGTGGATAGTACAGCAAATGCAGTCTTTGATTTTGAAGTAGCCATGCGCTTTTTTTGACTTGCCTGAAATATATTATTTTTTCAGGGTTTTGGTTTGGTTTGGTTTGGTTTTTTCAGGTCATCTCATTCTGAAGTAGCAGCAAGGCAGAACTTAGAAAGTTTCAGAGGCAAAAGAAGAGAGAATGAAAGGGAAAAAAAATCAAATTAATTTTGTGTTTAGATATAAAACTATCAGAAATAAATTGATCAGTTAGCTTGTGTTAAGGACTGATGATTTTGGACACCATTGAATAAATGATGCAGGATTTCATCAGAAATGTATTTAAAAGCTCTTTAAATATCAAGCAGTTTGTTGTAGGATGCAGTCTTTGTCTGGAACTTTAGGTTCTTTAATAGTTTTGGAAAAATCTCTGCAAAAGGAATCTGTGGTGAATCAGTCTGCCTAAAATGTAAGTGAATATTGGAAGCTTGGGTCCTTCTAAACTTCCTTTGTGGAGAGCAGCCTAATGATGCTAGAGAAGGAAAAAGTGAACTGTACTGTTTCATGTTATGGCTGAATCAAACTACAGCTCAAAGCAAACTAATAACCTACAACTGAGGAAAAGGGGAAAGGCTCATTTCTTTTATCCTCTCTTTCTCTTTTTCTCCAGCCATGCTATCCCTCCGCTTCCCATGTTCCACGTTTGATGATTGTTTATCTAATTCAGTTTCCTAACATGGCAACATTTTTTTTTTTTTTCATTTTCTTCCCAACTCAGTTTTCTTGCCATTTGGTAATTGAAAGAAGCTTGCCATCTGGTTGTTTAAGTACTAGAGTCAGCACAAAAGTAATGACAGAAAACACAGAGAGACGTAAAGGGGAGACCTTTCCTTTTCAATGGCAGCAAGCCACTGTACCAGCTGAGTCCAGCTGTACCAGCATGATGCCAGAGGTGGTGAAGTGGCATCCTCAGACCGTGCTCGCAGCTGGAGGACATCACCATGGGGCAGTACCAGGAGGAGGTCCCTGAGCCATCTCTCGCCATGCAGATGGAAAGATGTTATCGATTATTTTCAGCACAGCACATGAGCCCTGGAGCACAGTCACATGAATGCAGACCAGCCCTGTGGAGGACAGCAGCTTGTAAGAGATCGAGTACAGCGCTCCACTTCAGGTCCCTATTTGGCTACAGCACAGACACCTTTCTTTCTATATCATCTTTAAAGCTGTTCCCTTCTGAGCAGCTAGGTAAGGACAAAAGGACAGACAGTTTCTTTGCTCTTAAGCTCAATATTTCAGGGATTCTCCTCAGCAACAGAAGACTGGAGTACAACTCTGATGCTGGTAAATACAGGCAAATAACTTCAAGACAAGAGACTGGAAGAGACCCATCTCAGAAGAACTACAGGCTGGGCAGTCACCTGACATGAGCACTAGTGAGGGTTCAAGTGCTGAGCTGAACAAGGAAGAGAAATGGGCTTTCACACAGGTGTTCTGCTTTTCAAGTGACTGTTCCAACCACAGTTTTGGAAGTGTCCATCTTTCTTGTCCATCTTCATCCTTCAAAAACTCGAGGTTACGAATATAATTTCCAGCTCAGTTGTACGCAAGATCTCCAAGCTGTTGGGTTTTTGCTGAGATTCTGCAACGTCTCATCTACTGTCAGTTAAATATATACAGGAATTGGTTTCTTTGTACTTTTCTAAACAGATAAAAATTGCTTTGTCTTCACCTTAGAAACAGAATTACTAAGATTTATGTAAAATGATAGTAAAACATAACAAAGGACCTGAAGCTATCTGTCTGAGGGGTAATTTAAACTCCACTAAGTCTTCAGTAAAAACAAAATAGCATACCATAACCATTTACTGCATGTACTTTAACACAATTAGCTGTCTGAGTGCTCTGAAGAGCTTCTGGAATGTGTCAACATGGAGGCTGAATTTCATTTTACAGAGAAACAGTGAAACAGTGATCTTTCCAATATTTTTTTGGGCCACTGCAAGAGGTTTAATGTTACTTTTATGTGCATTTGTAAAAGTATCATTGCTATCAATTAATATGTATAATATGATTGAAATAACCAAGGAGCTGCTAAAGTCCTGTGTACAGCCTCCCCTAGTTAATATTTGAGATAGGGAAACAGTAACTAGACATGATTTCGGGTTTAGGAACTAACTGCTAGACAACGGGGCCTTGTAAATAAATAGGATGTTTATGTCAGAAAAGGTAATGGATTGTGGTCTGGTCAATAAACCTTGAAGAACTGCTTGGAACCTCCAAGATTAGGGAAGAAGTAGGTAAAAGGTAATTGCTATAGGGGGAGATCACGACCACCGACTCATTGACCACCTACTCAAATGATACCACTTATCCAAAAGACGACAATGAAGGAAGAAGACAGAGTCTGTGCACTACTTTACATGAGGGGTGAAGAAGAAAGAACCAACCATTAAGGAAATAGCAATGAATATGTATTAGTTAAGTATATAATTATGAGGATTTTTGAGACAAGGGTGTGCTGTCTTGAGACAGGCACCCGTTCATGCACGTCAATTAAATTAGTTTGAAAATACCTCGACTCTGTGCGTTATTGGCTTGCACGCCAGATAAATGAACCTCGTTTGTAGTACAACATAATTTCTGTTATTAGTAATAAGAGCTAAAATTCTACACCTAGCTGTTACTTCTCTTTTTAAGTTGAATATATTGAACTAAATACAGCAACCTTTTAGCTGAGTTATCTATACATTTAAGTATATAAAAATATATTTATCCAATTAAAATGTGTTTGTGTCCATTATGGAGGACAAATTTGCACTATGTAAAAATCAATTCATGGCAATGGGTTTACACTAAAGCAGAATATATTCAGACTTTATAAACTTACATTTTTGGATGTTCAGTCTAGATGTTTTTAATACCTTTTCCTTCAACAGAAAATAATAAATGGTTCAGCTTTATAGCAGTAGAACAGGTTAGAAAAAAGTAAGGGATTCATTCCTTCTTTCTGAGATTAGATTGTAAACCCCTTGTCCAAGCACATATGAGTAATATCAGAGGAAAAGATAAATACAAAGCTACAATGACAAGGAGGACAAACAGAAGCTAAATACCTTCTTACATCTTGCCTCAGTTCTTTGTAGCCAAACCCTAGGTGATGAATGGTTTTAAATCACTATTATTAAAAAAAGAAAGTAAAGTCCCGCTTATAAAAATACTCCATTTAAAAGACAAAAAAAAAGTGTTAAGCATCTCTAGTAACATCAGCAATAACATAGTTTATGCTGCTGTTACTTTCAAAGAAGAAAGCTAGCTGCTTCTATTCAAGGACAGAAAATGCTTTAATGAGGTATAAACAGGTGTATGTATAAAATTTGATGGACTAATTGCAATAGCTATTTATGTGCTTATATTGGGCCAAACTCCTTGCTCGAGGCAATAGGTACAGCCCTGATGGCTTCAATAGAATTGTGAATGGACTTGGGCACATATCTTTTTCAGGAACAGGAATAATCTTCAAAGGGATAATCAGGTCAAGAGTAGGTGATGGGGGTTGCAAACATACATATTGGTTGCATTCTTTTTCTAGGTAGTTCCAGAAGTGGGGTTCTTTTTGGGGGTGGGGGCTCTTTTCACCTTTACTGAGATAAGAATTATAGTAATCAGCATTTGTTGGCTTAGAGTTTCTTACCTACAGCTCTTTTGCTAATGTATACAGAATAAAGGTACAGTAAAATCATGTATAAGAAAGTTAAAAGCAGTTAACAGCTGTCCTGGTTTCTTTTTCATTCTGACATTTTGGAATTTTGTTTAAAAAATTATTATTCCAAGAAACAATAGCATATCTAAGTACAGATCCAAATTTGTTTTTTCCAAAATCATAAATCCATTTATTTTCTGAATCTAGTACTACAGCCAGCCTTATTGTGTATGAAGAATTAAATCTGTGATGACCAAAAGGCAGATGCTCTGCCAGCCTGGGAGGAGGAGGAGGAGGAAGAGGAGAACTCCTTTCTGCATGAGTTTGGGAGAAACAACCAACTGGCTTCCAGGAGTCACAGAAAAGTCCTGGAGGCTTGTTTAAATGCTGTGTGAGTGAGTGGGACTGAGGGAATATGATTCTTTTAGGTGGTCTGTTGGAAAGAAATAAGTAGCTGTGAAGCTTGCCCTCTCGCTCTCCCTTTTTCTCCATCTCTAGAGGCCCAAGAGCTGAACAACGTCCCTTTTTGATGCAGCTCAGTCCTATTACTTCATACTGGAGTAAATAGCCCTCCCTATTCCCCCTACTCACATATTCCTTATTAATCCTATTTTATCCTTATTTCTGGCTACTGGGAAAGCGAAGGACAATGAGGAACAGGCCAGGTCCTTGTTCTGAACAGGCAAGGAGAGGACTAGGGCAGAGAGAGAAGACCTTCACTGCAGGGAGGAAGCAGCTGCTGAAGAGAAACTCCAGCAGCCTCTTTAGCAGAAACAGAAGGATGTGTAGGAAAGCAGTAGGCATTGGATCAGTCTAGCCCCAACTCCTCTGGCATAGGCAAATTTTTTTCTCTCCTATGCTTTGACCAAACTCTGCCAAATATCTGTTCTCAACAATGAAGAAAAACTAAGGAGCATAAGTTTCTATTTTTGTTGTTTCTTTGAGGGGGAATGGTTCAGTTTTTTAATAAGTTTAGGCTTCTACATTTGAAAAATTAATTTCTTTTGTTTGCACAGCTGGTATTTTCATTGATTGAGCTTTCAAAAAACAAAAGAAAATTACATATACAAAAGAGAAAAAAAAATCATTATGCACTTCCGGTTTATAACTTCTTTCCACTTACAAAATATTCTAGTAGGTTTAATTCATGGAAAAAAATAGATAACAGTTTTCAACACTTCACAGAGTGGAAAAATGAAATGAAAATCTATGATGATTTGCTCAAGGCCACAGAAAGGCCTCTGTCAAATACACGATTAGCAGTGGATAGTCTTGAAAATTATTCATGAAAGCAAAGTGTTCAACACTTGAGAATGTCTGTGGTCTCAATGTGTGCAAATATCTGCACACATTGACTAGTGAAAAAGAAAACTCTTCCCGACATGGTCATAAAATGTGTCACAATTAGAGAACCATTATTGTAAAGCAATAGTACATCAATGTTCTTTTAACAATCACAAAAAGCAGAATTTCAGTTTCCATGTACTAGTAAGACTAGACCCCAAACAGCTGTCCAATCACAAGCTACTCCAGGTTAATTAGAGAAGAAGCTACTGAAATAGCACAGAGGCAATACAAATTTACAGGTAATTTTTTTAATTTTTAGAAGTTGTAACCATGGTTAAAAATTAATTTTCTACTACATAGCAGATACTTGTGTAAACAGTATTCTTTTGTAATAAGTTACATATTTAAAAGAGCTCCATTCCCTGTGGTCTCTGTGAGATAATATATCAAGTTCAGACACATCAATAAAACTGACTAGTACCCAAGAAAAAAAACTGGAATAGCTGCTTGTTTTCAGCTCTTGCCAGTGACTCATAAATAACAATACAGCTACAGATCGGCCATCAGTAAAATGACTGTATTATCTTCTGAATAGTCTTCATATCAGCATATCATTTACCAGTTTAAATTCTCCTTATTTCATCATTTTTCAAAACTCTGGTGGTAAAAACAAATTTAAAAATTGTCATGCAATTGAAATTTTTGTACTTTTAATGCCATGTAGATTATGCCTTTCCAATATTTTTTTTTAATATTACTATTATAAGAATGTGTGAGCATTCCTTTAATGGGGAGGTATTTGCTACAGCTCTGTGACAAAGTAGATGCTAGATTTCTCCTGATGGTCTCTGTCTGTACAGGTAGTGATCAAGCCCTGAGCATGATGTCCTCCATTCTTGAGGTTCTTACCCAGCACAATTTCCTCCTCACTCAGAGTAATAGTCAGGATACCACCTTCAAGAAGGAAAACTAATAAATTAAAAAAAAAGGCAATGAGAAACAGCAAAGCAGTACTATCACATTAATATTTCTTGCACAGCACTGTCTCCTGAGGAACTTTGAAAGAAATCTTCATTAACGTAATGGAGGGGGGAATTAATTTTAATAACTTTGGAGCAATGGCAGACAAATCCTCTCCCCTAGACATTCTAAGGTAGAGTCAAAGTTTGACTTTAAGATGAGAATATCTCTACAGGCAGTACTCCAGGCATTGCTTTGTACTGTGAGAAACAAAACCAGACATGTATCAAGGTCAGACCATGTGAAAAAGGATTTTGAAAAATCCCTGAGCCCTGAGAAGGTAAGGTTACAAAGTAACTGTTAGTAAAGAAATTGCCAGAAGTGCTTTCCACTGTCACATTTTGCTTCTTCTCATGGCTCACCAATTCTTTGCACATGCTTCACAGAGAGAAAGAGCAAATACTGCTCCTGGGAGATGCAGAGTTGCATAAGGTTTGAGAACTACATCAGTTTTAGCATTGACATAGTATGCATTTGAGGACCTAATTCTTCTTGCAGATAACTTGAACCATTGTCTAACATTGCTATAATTGGGCTTCTGAGACTTTTTTGTTGTGAAAGAAAAGCAGAGAATCATGGAAAACCTGCTTTTGTTGAAAAGAAATCAAAGAAGAAATTTCAGTATAGGAAAATGAAGAAAAGAAAACAAGGAGAAGCAACTGAGACAGACTTTAAATTGGGAAGTGGCAGGTAACGGTGAATAGGCAAGGAATCATTTGAATACCGAAAGCATTTAATCATATGATTAGTGGTTGGAAACTAAGCCAAAAAGGAAAAATCAGTGCCAAACTTGCTGAGATGGTATGAGAGTGATGGCAAAGCACACAGGAAAGGAGCTATGACAATAGTAGCAAGATGAGGGTTTCCATTCCCCAATAAACAATAATTCCTCTCATCACTGTCATCTCATTTCTTACAAAGTACGGAGTAGGCATAATTCTCATTCTTACAATAAAAACAAAGTTTGCCTTGAAGGTGAGGAAATACGTGAGGGAAATGTGATGAAATACAAATTCAGGCAATCATATGCCACTTCTTTTTGTCTCAAAAGGCAAATCAGTACACAGCTGACTTGTACTCACCACTGTCTGGTCAAATGGATCTATTGTTGCCGAAATCCAGAATAAAACTCCTTAACAGCAATGAGAAGTTAAGAAGCAGGCACTCCTTTATTGCAGCACTGGGCACACGGGGGATCACTCCACCTAGCGTGTGCACCTGTCTGGTTTAATCATGCAGGTTAAATACACACCTGTTATACATATTCACTAGATTTCCGAGAAATGTTATACATAACTATTAGTTTTCCGAGAAACTATTAACATATGTAAATGTCCTTTACGCAAGCGCGTTGAAGGTCTCTGGTGGTCCTCAGAAGCCCTCTGGTGGTCTTCCATAGTCTTCCTCACTTGTCTGCTTCTTGACCTCTTCTTAGGTGATTCTGCACAGTACGATTCTTGCCATTATATTAGATTACACAAAAGTACATTCTATGTTAATTCTTTTTCTATGATTGGTCTTCTAATCATACTACCTTATTAATATTCTTATGTTAAAACAATCATTGGTCGATCTCACATAATCCATTAACCGGAACTTTGATCAAAGTAGGGTTTCTAAGCAACAGAACTAAGGTCCATAACGATTTCTTAAAACAAACCACTATAATTAACCAATCTGTGTTAGAATTCTATGGTTAGCTGACTGTCAACAATACTTGTATTCTTATGGTTATGCTTAGCACAGTTTGTAATGTTCCTAAGTCTCTATAACTGCGTTGCAAACTTCACACTCCTATCTCACAATTTTGTGTTAATCAAATCTTTATCAAAGTATTTGCAACACTATTAGGCGACTTGATTGCACATGTATTTACTTTGTGATTATTGTAGTATGTATATTTATATACAATAACAATTATTTTAATTGTTATCGCAATAACTCTCAATTGTTCGTGGGAAAAGCTAACTGAAGGTAGAGTTCTGATTACCATTCTATGCCAAAGCTGCAGCTGAGGAGGAGGAAGCCAGGAGTTTCTATTGTTATTCTTGTCACAAATAAAAGATAGTCTGACAAAACACAGCTCTAATGTCTGAGTGACCGTGGTCTTGAATTAAATAAGAGATTTGACTCCAGGTTTGTAAGGGCTATACCTGCTATAGCTGTCTTGGTAAATAGATGTTAGATGCAGTATAGAAGTCTTCTCTTACAAGCTCCTGTAAGAACAAGTGAATTGGACCTCCTCCCACACTTTGCAGAACAATCATCATCTGAAAGGCACAGTCCATTTACTCTGTATGGCCCTTACAAGTCTGTTGTTTCCCGAATAGGTACTGCTTGATAAATTACAACCTTGACCTTTCCATGACAAAGCATCCCCCTATGTTATAAGATTATTAAAAGCAAAGCAAATTCTATGTACAGTTGGTACAGAGGAATACATAACTGGATATTTATGCTGGATCATATTGAACTATTTCATGTGTAAGTTCAAAGCTATTCCTGTTTCTTCACCACCTGTGTAGATTTAGAGAGTGACGTGAGCACCTCTATATGTAAAGGTTTATATGTGCATGTCTATTTATATAAGTCATTGTGTAAATAACTGATCTTTTAAATTATAAATATTTCAGGTCTAGTTTTAAATTTATTGTATTGCATTTTTTACTGCTTTTGTTCTGTGGCTGTTGGCATTACTATATAACATTACTGACTAAGCAGGTTTTTTTCAAAGTATTTGACACTGTTCAGTACTATTCATACACTCATTGAGTTGAATTTGATCCAGGAGCGCTGTATCGCTTACATGTTTTCAGGTTCCTTCAGTTATGCTTGCTGTCTGAAGGAAAAGAAGAAACTCCTCTCAGATAGGTATTTTAAAGGCTGGGATTTTTTGTTTTTTTTTTTTTTTAGTGAGGCCCAAAGAAACTCAATGCAAGAGCATTCAAAGAGCTTTTTTTAGCTCTCAAAAGCAATCGTTCTGCTTCTATCAGTTAACATCTCTGAGATTCTTAGATATTTAAGCTTAGTACATCTGTGTCTTCTGGGATTTTTTTGTATTTTGGGGGGTCTCAACTTTTGTGTTGGTTTGGGTTTGTGTAGGGTTATGGTATTGTGGGGGAGAGGGGAGAAGGAAGGCATCTATACAATCTGATTACAAAACCTAGATGTTTAAAATGTTGTTATTTCCCCAATTAAGTATGAGTAATTCTAGGGAAACATATTTTTTTTTATGGTAAGTCAAGTAAGTCTTTTGAAAACAGAAACAAAACAGAACAATGAACAATATATGATGATATAAATTGTCAATTTCTCATCTTCATTTATCAGCAAATATGTTGACGGCCATATACAGATGAGTTGCCACTGAGTTTATAGTCAACCTCTCTTAGTTCTCTCAGAAGGAAAATCAAGGCATTTTTTCTTTCGCTGAATGACATATTTCAGCAGGATATCTTTTTCAATATTGCATCTGAGAACAAATCAAAATTAAAGACTTCTTGTATGTATAAATCTCCAGGAGCTGTCCACATAAATATCAACTTCTAAGCAGAAAAAAACTGAATAATGACTTTTCGCATATACTGCAGAATTTGCTTTTATATACATCTAAAGTACTTTCTCCTGGTTTTGTACTATTAAGCAAAAGCTATTCTTTCATATGAAATGTCTACCTCTCTTAAAAGTTCCATTACCCTCAATATTATTTATGACTACTTTATAACTGAAAAGTACAAAGCTCATCTGTGATGCAAATGTAACAAATAATGGAGTTATGCGCTAATGCAAATAAATAATTTAAAATATTTACAGGCAGTTTAAAATAACTGAATAAAATGCATATATAACAACACATCTGAGTGCAGAAAAGAATGAGAAAAAATAATGTTAAAAATATAGGGATAGAGAATATAGGTTTGGAAATCTCCTACACAACAGTAAAATTCAATGCAAATCAACTACTGTCTCAACAGGTAGATTGTATGTGAGCATGAAACCCCACCAGAATTTAAATGTGTTCATCTCTATCCTCAGGCTACCTATTTCTACTATCCTTTCTTTCATTTGCTTTCCTTTTGGACTCTTATCTTTCAATTTCAAGTGTTCTTCATTCTTCTCTCACTTTTTTTTTTTCCTCCTTTTATATAAGTAGGCTTATGAATGTTATCAATAATATATTGTTCAGCTTTATTCTACTATGGAAAATTTAACAAGAGTAACTCATTATTTCACAAATAAAGGCTTGCCAGACTGAAAAGATACACATCAGTAGAGAAGAAGATCAAATATATGGTCAGAATAGACATTCCTTTGAGAAAGTAAGTGTTAAAAAATATATATGCAGAAAGTATAAAGGTCATGTTAATTAACAGAAACATAAGATGGTGGTGATTCAACAAAGATACATAGACAAAACCAAACAGAAACCTAAAACCATAACAGCAAAACGCAGGGGTAAATATGAGCAAGACAAATTCATATAATAATCCTCTTGCTTCTGACTAATATAAACTAAGGTTTATTCCTATGAAATAACAGGAGGAAACTCTTTTTCTCTTTTCCAGTTCCTTAAAAATAAGACAAAAATTGAATCATGTTGTTTTGAAACTAAAAATTCAAGAACAAAACCATATTGTATTAGAAAGCACTGACTGACCTCAAATACACAATGTCACCTGTCAGGCAATCATTAAAGTCAGCTGACCAACACCTCAGCTCTAGCAGTTAATACATCAATATTTCTAAACAACTTCAGTCATTTAGGAAACTGTAGTTGATTACAGATTGAAATATATTTGAAAATATATTTAAGTGGGATTCTTATTTTTATTGCAAATTTCTGAGATTATTTAAAGTAGCTCATGTTTGCATTTTCAGTTTATTTTATGATGTTATCTGACTTCATTTGGGTTGACCATGGATTACAGCTAGATAGAATTTCTCTTCACTTATAGCCATTTTTAAAGCTCTATTTTATACATATGTTTCATTATAAGGCAATAGGTAATAAAGGACTTCAGTATCTCTTAAGGCTAGAGAAAGTTACTGACCCATCAGAGATCACTGAAAAATGGAAGTACTAGAGTGCTATTTTCCTGTAAAACCTCAACTACTTATATTTCCTCAGGAAAAAAAATAATCAGTTTGTTAAGCTCTTTGACAACAAGCAAAAGGGCTATTTCTGTGTGTTTTACACCTTGTACAACTGTTAGAGAACAGTTGTACTACCCACTGGTGCCAAAAAAAGAACACAGCCAGGTCACTCCTTTTTTCATGTGCTTGTAATAATGTCGGTATTAAGCACTGTAAAATTTATTTTGGCTATATTGAAATAAAAGGTGTAAATAATTGCATCAAATCCTGTGATTACTGATAATAATAATTTGAGATAATATTAACCAACATACTAAAGCTGCTTATATGGTCTGGTGAAAAATGAGAAATTGCTTTTTTTTTTCTAGGGGAAAGTTTTAAGAAAAACAATAAAAAAGTTTTTCTGGAATAAAGCATCTTAAGAATAAAGTTTACCATTAAGCTTTAGATGTGATTTAATGTTTGGCAAATTTTTAAAATGTACTCTAACCTGTGATACATAGAGAAGATAGGTATAGTTATTGCCAGGTAGGAGATGGAGGGCAGGTAGGCCACGTGGACCCTGACTGAGCTGCTTATTAATTGTCAGGAAAGACCCATCCCACAAAAACATCATACCTGTTATATATCATAAATGGTTTTGCCCTTTTGTCTTTGTACAATATCCTTAGCTTCCTATGCTTATTCTATTAGACTTTGCTAGCTCATTAGAAGAAATCTTAGGTACAAGGTTAACAGTCATGGAAGAAGCAGTCAAATACTTTTAGAAGCAATTGCCTGCTCTCAGCCCCGTGAGATTCCACAAGACAAAAAGGTGCTGTCAGCAGGTGGATATGAATGCTCCAAAGAAAACCCGGTTTAAGGACTTTTGAGTGGAAGACTAACTTCCAAAACTTGTTTTCCTCTTTTTTTCGTAAGTTACAAAATTTCTTGTAGAACTCCAAACTGTGTGAATGTGAAAGTGGTGGGTATTTCTCTAGCACAGGTGAAATGAATTGGGCTGCTGAAAAGAAAATAAATACTCAGAGTCTTCTTCTGATTTAGTTCGGTCTAGTTCAGAAAAATTGTACTACCCATGAATGTTAGTCATGATATCATCAGTTGTGCTATGTGCTCAGAAACCAGGTGAAGGAGGCAATGCCAGAGTTTTATAAAGCAGAATGGAGAAAAGAGCTGATTAACAGGAAGAACAGATGATTGCGAATTATAAAGGTTATGAATGGAAGATCATTAGATGAGCATGGTTACCACTTTTAAAATTTATTTTCAAAATAATTATGTTAATATATTTTGTATTTATCATTGCTTGCAAGTAGAGATGATAAGTGCTGGAGGAACGTAAAGGACCAATATGGATTTTGTCTGTACTGCACAAAAGGTTGAGAGCATATATTTTTAATGGATAGAGACTGCTTATCATCACACAACTTCACATCACGTGTATTACTGTCTCTTAATATTTATTTTTTTATCTTGTGCTTAACTACCTTTTTGATAGAATTATATCAAGCCTTCTGAAAATTTAGATAGGAAGGAAATGTTATGACTGGTCTCAGTAAAATCCTACCCAGATGAGAAATTCATGTCTTGCAGAAAATTCTGCGATGCTAAAAAAGGAACAATCTCATCATGCTTTCTTTTGTTCAGTCATGAAATAAAGAAGGGTTTGTCTGCTATTCCCTAGCCTATTTCCATGAAAATTGTGGGAATGGTATTCTCTGTCAAATCTGTGTGACATAGATTAGTAGTAACTTCAGAAATTAAAAAGGAATGAAAGACAGAGGCAATTGTATGTATCTATATATATACACATACATAAAATTCATGACATGCACCACATCTCCTTAGAGAAATAGACTAAGATGTCTTTCAACTAAAAAATAAGGATGAAGACATACCTTTTTTTCCCTGCAGAAGTTAGGCTGTACTTAAACTAAATTGAAATCTGAATTCCTTGCACTTCCTAGATTTGCTTTTGTTTAAACTAGGAAAGAGAATTAAAGTATCTAGTACTTTACACTGAGAGATCCATAACACTTTGTTTCAGAACTGGTTAAATGATTTGCTTCAGAACTTTCAACCCAAATAACATGAATGTGAAATTGTGAATACAGGCATTTCACTGCAGTTTGTTTGATCTGCCATGGCTGAAATCACCTGTAAATGATATTTCCCTCTGGTGGCATATTAGTCCATGCTGTACTTTAGGCAGCTGATGATTTTTTTTTTTTCCTTCCAATTATATTCTCCAGATGGACTACTCCATCTGTAATTCACTACATGGTTAGATAGGAAAAGAGATTATATGTCATATTTTGGTGTCAGTCAGTGGGTTTATGACATATGCCATTGTAACTGCTGTAAAAAACCTGATTCTTAATTTAGATGAGAAAGAATAACATTAAACATTACAGTTCTCTCAGCTGCAGCTATTATGTGTGGTTGCTTTGTGTATTTTTATTGCTTTTTGTTGACCAGAGAACAATAGAAAAGAATAATCTTGATATAGCTAGTGCAATTTTCTCAAGGAAGAAGAAAAGCAGATTTCATTTAAGGAACAGTACTCTTACTAGCAAAAAAAACCCCAAGCAAACAATTAACATAAAGTATATATCCACATTCAATCCTTTCTCTAAGTATGCATTGTAATATATTGAAACAGGAAGTCCATTTAGTTTTATTTTAATGAACAGAAAAATTTTATACTTTATCAGAGTATTAATTCCCATAGTCCAATATCTTCCTGCAATATTTGGGCAGAAACAGATGATTGAGAAGACAACTATTGAAAAGGTTTACAGGATAATTTAGGGGAACAGATCCCATAATTCCTGTCCATTGATGACTGACTTCAATATATCCTTTATTTTAGTCTAATTCCTCACCTTCTCTTGGTTTCAGGAATCTTTTTGCCACAAGATGTACACTGAATGTACACTGAATTCCACAACCTGACCTGCAGATAGATATATTTTGTGGTATCAGATTTACAACTGTTGTTTTTCTTTCCTAATGTTATTCATTTAAAAAAAAAAAGTATAATAAAGAACAGAAATATTTTAGAAAAAGTATTTTTTTTATTTTTTAAAGAACAATTATTAGTGAACTGTAGGAAAGTATTTTGTCTCTCAGTATGGAAATCAGCATCTATTTTTTTAATGTGGCATTTGACAAATAACTAGGATATGTAATTATATGCATTAAAAGCAGAATGTAGCTGTGAAAAGTGAGATAAGGATTATTATTCAAAAACATAAGGAAGGTTTCATTACAGGTAATATATAATCTTAATTGGTAATTCAAGTATGATGTTGTTTGCCTTGTATTTTGGGGCTTTTTTCCACCTAAATTGGCATACCAGAAATTTTCTTTTCCTAATTAAATATATAATTTAAAAAAAAAAACCACGAACAAAAAAACAAATATTAAAATATTCTGTTTTCTGCGACAGAATTTGGTCAAGAAAAATATTTTTATGAGGGTAGCACAAATATTTTTTTTTTCTGTAGTTCTTACCATAGCACAAAGTGTTCTTGATTTCCTGTAAAATCACTGCTGTAGTCTAGTAGCAATAGGGCTAGTATTGAGTATTTTCCAGATCCAGATGATGTCTGCCTGAGAACTGTAGGTATTTAATAAAGAGTAGGTCAGAAGGCAATCTGCCTTGGTTTCAGATTTCCATTCACTTATCTTAAAATCTTGTCATGATTAGTTTTCCAAATAAATGAAATAAAGGAAAGTTTTGTACTATTGCAATCCTCCATGAAACCCTTTTCTGGAATAACGTAGTATGATGCCTACAATTTTAGACCTGTTTACACATGTAAAATCCTGAGAAAATGAGCTCTGTTCCATTCCAAAAAGCACTTATGAAAATGCTGTAGATAATATCTCAAAACAATGGATAAAAAACAGGTTTTCATAACATATTTTTATTTCATTCCATGCCTCGCACTCCACCAGGGCCAGATTGTGAGGGGATTTGCTGGGTATGATGGGTTGAAAGGCACTATTAAGCAGGTGGTATTAAGCTCTTTATTATCTTATATTGTCTGTTTTTTCTATCCCCTTCCTGATTTGGTTTGTAATCTTAGTAATAGCTTGCTACTACTTACACTACTGCTTCAATAATTGTTTAATGTTCTTTCTTATTGTTGTGAATAAGCTAGGATTAATTCACATGATAATTTAAACCTGACAGGTCTGTGCCTAGTAGTTTTCCTGAAGGGTCCCTAATGGAGTGTTTTGTTTTATTTTTCATGTTTTTGTGAGTCAGTTCAGTCAAAACAAAACTTATTGCCACTAATGAAGATGTACTTGAATTTGCAATCTGATTGGATGATGCATCATGCTCTTAATGATAGCAGAGCGTAAACAGTATAACAGTAGGTCGATTTATCAGGCAAAAGGTTGTGATAAACTGCAATTACCACTCCACAACGGTTTTGAGTCCCAGGTGCTGTCTTTGGCAAAGCCAAAGGGCTGAGACATGCTCCACAGGATCACCCATAGTACAAGGCTTCAGTACATCGAAGAGAGGTTCCTGCTGTTTTTACTTGCCTTGTTCTTCAAGGCAACTTCATTCCTGACTGCACAGGTGAAGTGACTTAACCGCCTGCATCCCCTTCCCACCTGAGTGCCGGAGTTGGTGTGAGGGAAGGGCTGTGGCACAGGAAGGAAGGAAGGAAGGAAGGAAGGAAGGAAGAAGAGAGCAGGATCTCTCCGGTGAGCTAGGACAGGTTAGTTTTTGTATATAACTTCACTAGTTAGGTAAGAAAGCTGTCTTTTGTCTCAGTGATTTGCTCTCCCTTGATCACTCATTACTGCTTTCTCCCCCTGGCAGGGAGAGATCACATGCACTGAGCCTGCATTTGAGACCATACCTTTTTTTCCCTTCGGTGGAGTATATTAGCTTTTATAACTAGTTATCTTTTCAAGACTTTCAGAAAATCAGACAGATTTAATATTTCCCCTGGAAATTTACTGTACTATACTCTTAACCAGAAGACAGTGTGTGGATATTTTTAATTAGAGCAACCTTTTAATTTTTCCTCTTCCTAGATATGCAAATGTTTCTTTACATGATAGGATAACATCACTAGTATTTGCCTGGTTAACTCACAATTCATTGTCCTAGAACTCCGTTTTGCCCATTGGACTGTATGTTTTCTTCTACTCTGCATGTTAACAAATGTACATGACACATCCAAAAGGAACATGTGGATGTAGATTATTATTGGCTCTAGATTTTTAACAGATATGTAAATGTTCATCATTTGTGCTGATTATTACCCAGATCTAGTCTAGATATAGTGTAAAGTATAGTTCAATAACACATTAAAAATGCTCCTGTGATCTATCATTAGCATAATGTGGAATTTCTGAGTCCCCTGAAGGGAGTGTAAAGAATAAGTTGATTTCAAAATTATCCTATTTTAAAATTTTTCCTTTAGAAAAGGGTCTTGAACTCCTCTCAGATCTTGTTAAAATATGTATCTCCATGAGAAACAGTTTTGAATATATTTATCTTTTTATTTCTGGGCATTTTTTGAAAAATGGATATTCATTTTGGTTTGTTCTTTTTTAATTTTCAGGTTTTGAGTTTTCATCCTTCTCTTTTACTTTCTGTCACTTGAGTAAAAACGTGTTTTATTTATCTTTTTCAAGTTCCTAAATATTTTAAATTGGGATTTTTTTTTTTCTTATTTTTTGGCTTTTCCTGGTCTACTGTTTCAAAACTTGTTCATAGCACAGTGGCAGCTAGACAAAATTGAAGGAAAAAAAATGATAAAATTCTACTAAAATACTTGAAATAAAAATTAAAACAAGGAATATTACAACTGCAAAAATATATTTACACTACTGTAGTATAGAGTTGAAGAAGGTATGCAAGTTGTGCTTCTAAGTGTTTCACTAATTTTGTTAATAGATTTTTTTTCTGTAGGCATCTGATTGTAAACTTTGGCACAGATTTGCCAAAAAATTGAAGTAATGATAATGGTTTTCCTTTAAAAGATTAGACTTTCCTGTTAAAATTGCTGCATCATTATCTGACAATAATTTTTATGTATATATTACCTACATTGTTAACTACTACTGTCCTTGGAAAACAGACTTTTCAACTCATCTTTGTTAATTTTACTGAAGAAAAACAGGATAAACTGATTTAAAAATATTTCATAGCAATGAGTATATCTACTATTATTTGTTACATATACTGCTCCAATTCAGTTGTGGGGTTTTGCATGTCTTTCTTTAACCTGTTTTTACTGTTAAGTCCTTTCTCACCCAATGCTATATAAGACTAAAAGTGACAGAAAGTACTTAATATGATAGTTTTGTGGTAGTTTTCCATAAGCAAGCTGTGCCAATGATTAACTCCTGTATAATATTTACTGATGAAGTAGTCAAACAGAATTTTAATGTCAATATGTAACTTACCTGCAGATTATTTTTTTTCTCCTCCTCTTTGAACCACAGTGGTCGTTGCAGGTTGTTGATCACCTTTGCTTGCACATCTATCCGTTCTTGTTTACTTATTATAAATTCATCCCTTCTGATTTGGTTCTTTACAAATTGGTCTCAAAATTGAATGCTACTTTTCAACAACAGCACTGGGATCCATCACAGCCAGATCCACTCATAGTAAACGTAAGGATTTTTAGAGTGGATTCCTACAAATGCTTTGAAATCCTACCTTGTTTATCATGTCACAACTCTAGTTTTTCTGATTGTGCAAATTTATACATTTGTATTTCATCCTCAGCTATTATTGCTGAGCTTTAACTCACCATGTTTATGAGCTGGTGAGGTCGTACTTCCACCATGTTTCTGTCAACACTCCTATATAATTTTTCTGTGTTAGTCACAGCTTCCAATTTCTCCTTGTTTGTCCTTCATGCTTCTTGTGTTAGCATTCAGGTATTTTATGATATTTGATCTATGCTTGAAAGCTCTCTGGGATTAATGTACTGGCATCCTTGTGAACTATTTGAAGGTTCTTCTTACTCATCTACTATTAAAGAGCCTTTCTCCACCTTATACTGAAGAATAATATTTACTTAATATGTGTAATTGATCTAGGCACTAAATTAGTGGTACGAAACAACCAACTGATCTGAACTTATTCAGATCAATTGTCAGCTATTGTCACTGCTTAGAGACTGCAAAACACAAATGTATACTGCACTTAAAAAAAAAAAAAAAAAAAAAGAAAGAGGGAGAGAGGTGTAAGAGAGATTGAGAGGGATTTAAGAAGCAGGCTGCTGCCCTAGGATTGTACAAGATGTACTTGTCTTATTCCCTAAAAAGTTATAACTTGTCTATTGCTCCAATCCAGCCTGAAATTGCATGAAAGAAAGTAGAGGGATCTTAACTTATCTCACTTATCTTTATACCAAGAAAACCCTCCCAAAATAAAGACAGAGAAAGATTTTAAATGCTGGTGTCCTAGGGTATGTGAGGTTACAAATACCACTTACTGAAGAACATCTGGCAGGGCCAGGCTTTCTACAGCCCCTTTCCAGCCAGGCTGAGACACTGGGAGGGGGTTGGCCCCTGCCTTCCTCATGTTCCAGCCACAGGGCCCCACACCTGACATGAGTAAATGGGTATTAGACAGCAGCAGTAAAAATTTTGCAAAGCAGGAAAAGAAATATTCTATTACCAAGTGCCTTCAAAAAGTGGAAGTTGCTTTCAGTTTGGATTGCAATATAAAGGGGAAAAGCTGGGTTATGACCTAATTAGTTTTTCAATAAAAATTACTTGTTAATGAAATAAGTAAAAATCATCAATGGACCATGTGAAAATTAATAATATATAGCAGTCTGAACAAAATGTTGGTGATCTTCATCATCTGAAACCTGTGGACAAAAGTTTCAAAAGTAGAATCCTCCTTCTGTCATCTAATTTTGCACAGACTTTGCAGTTACATGTACAGAACCTTCATTGTAGAAATGACAGCTATCATTCACTAAGACTGTAATCTTGCAAATGCAGCCATGTGGCTAGTCCCCATTGAAGTCAGGCATCTGCTTATCCCAGCCTAGTAGGAAAGTAGATCAGGTACTTCAGATTGTTATTTTTTGTCTTAGGGGAAAAATGGAAAATAATTAAAATTATTGTTCTAGAGAATGCAAATCAGTCTGGCTCATAAAATGAGCACAAGGACATTTGTTAAAATTATCAGGCAAACAGTTTAAAATTAATAAAAGGAAATGTTTTTTAATGTAATGAATAATTAGACTGTGAAATTTACTGTTAAATATTATTGATGCAAATACCTGAGCAAGAATATGAAAAGTTTTATAGACTGCATATGAACGAGAACTGCATAGGCAATAAAAAAAGAATATGCAGAAAAATATTAGGTGTTATTGGCTGCTGTAGTGCACATGAGAATGCAATGATCATCAGCTCTGGTCAAGAAGAAAGGGAAATGAATTTCCCTGTATCTCTCTGATGAACATCAGGCAAGATTTATGTGCCATTGAGCATATATTTTCTCTGCCTTGGTGCATACTTTTAGCTAATAAGTTTTGATTTATAATACCCTTGAAATTCTCATGTTGTAACTCAGCAAAATTTTAAAATCTCTTTTGAAAATTTGAAATGCTACAGCGCTACTCTGAAAACTCTAAATGTTCATATTTAAATATTTCCCTAGACAGGAAAGTAAGTGTGATCAATTGAACAGGAGTAGCCTAGAAACCAGAGAAAAGTAGGGATATGCAAGTACTTTGATGTTCATATCAGATTGCCAAATGCTTAAAAAAAAAAGGAAACAAGAAAAACCGTCAAGCCATATGATCCATAGAAGCCTTCTAAAACAATTTTACTGAGGTTCAAGAACAAAGGTTTGCAGTCCAGTCTATAAATCATTTTGTTGTAATCTAAAAGACCAACAAAGTGATAAAGTTAAAATGAAGTATTTTTATTTCTCAAAGCAAACTTTATCAGAGTGAAATATTAAATTGCTTTGATTTTGTCAAGAATATTCTTTATGAATTTCCTGCTTTTGCATACTAATTATCTGATAAGCCCTACCATTATCCCATGATTTTTTTTCTGTCTAACTCTGTGGCACTTAGACTACCAAGGGATAGAGTCATGTGTTTACACAGAGAAGGAACTGAAGAAAGACGGTTTTAGTTAGTGGTATTTCAGTTGGAAATATACTTCTTCTTTGCCTTACAGGACTTAGATTATTGTCTTTCATTAGGCTTGTTCAGTCTCACACAAATTTTTAAAGGGAGAGGGGGAGCTCGAAAGCATCATGTGAGTGACTAGATTGAGGTAAGAACTAGGAGGATGACGAAGTGACAAAACAATAAAACTAGACCTATTTCTTAATCTGTTGAAAACAAACTTAGCACATCCTAGTGCTATGGAACATTTTAGTAAGTCCTTCCTATCCATTTTATCTCTATTTGCAGATGGGTTTACTCATGAATTCCTGTCTGGAAACTGAATGATATAGTGAAAATGATTATAAGAAGCTGCAGGTTTTTGCCCAGGCTTTACCACAACTATGCAGATGGTTCTCATCCTCAGTTAGGGTCACTTTGTGTTACTGAATAGCATTGCCTCCTTCTGTGATTCTGTTCAAAATGGAGCATTTCACCTCATAGTATACATTGCACAAATGAAACAAGCAGGAAGAGTAGACTTTATTGTTTGATGTTGGGGGAGTTCACATCTGTGAACCACCCCTGGTAAACACTAGCAAACTTGTACCATTGGTCCAGTCTAATGTTTTTTTGCCCCTGTTGATTCATGGATCTTGTTACAGGTAGGAGATGGACCCAGCTGGGAGGTCTGCTGTGATTAATGCTGTCCCTCTATAAAGGGCAGATGGCACAATACTCATTGGCTTGACAGATTTATTCATTCTGCCTCTGGTAGAGGTGGCTTGCCACATTCCTTTCCCATCCTTGAGGATAAAAAGAAATCTGTGTGGTTCAGAGTTGAGGCACTGTGCCAACTGAATCTGAAAATTAAAGAATCAGCTACTTGTTTGGACAGAAGCAAGAATTACTGGCTTGATACCACAGACCTTACTTTAAAAAAAGAAAGAAAAGATGGAAAATATTCTTCCAGCTATGAGACTAATGGATAATCTTTTTAATAGAGAAGTTAAATATTCTGCACCCTCTTCTCCAAAGTGTTGTGATAATTAGGTCTGCATCAATCTTTCCATTTGTTTGTTTGGCTGATGAACTGGAAAAAAACAGTTTGGGATCAAACCAATTAAAAATTGGAATGGTTTCAGGAGATAAACTAAGCAATTGCCTCTTTTTCTTTATAATGATACTATGTTTTGTGTTATAAATATGTATCCTTGCGCATCCCTTTCTTAGGAAGTGGAAAGTGTAGTCAGATTTGCTCAAGCGGGGACCTAAGGAAGGCCATATGTTGTAATATTTAGCTGCTTGATAAAAGAGGTATATTGCAGCATTTTCTCTCTGCATTAGCTTTCCATCTCTTTTCTTTATCAGCTAAACTATTTGACCTTTTTCTAAAATTCCTAATAGATTTGGAATGACCCAAACTTCATTTTCCATCAAATTTACTATTTGTAACACAATAGAATAAATATATCTAGTTTTAGTGCCAAGGACAAAGAAGACAGCAGTGATGCCAGGGCTAACAGAAACACTGAATAGGACCATGGTCAAGGCTTATACTGGGCAAATCAAAATGATTGCTCAGTTCTCCGGATGTTATCTGAAACTGAATTCTCAAAGCTGGCATAGCTTCTCTTCTGCCTGATGTAGTTACTGAGAGAATGTATGATAATCACATATATTTTAGATGGGTTTTGTCTGTCAGAAGTGTGCTCATTCTTGTTAGGGATGATTTTCATTGGGGAAAAATAACCCTGCAAGATGTAAATTTTATTAATATCTCCTGTTGCTTTGTGATTTTTGGCTCTCCTCCCAATGTTTGTCCCCTTTTTACTTAGACTCATGACACAATAACTCCTTAGCATCTGTAAGTAACCACCAGCAAGGTTAGCAGAGATTGAAGTAGTTGCAGTTTTTTGCATCTGGTGAGATTAAGGAAAGTTTTAGGGAACTGAGAAACTTCTGTAATTATTACCTCCACTGTGGTGACAAGAAAGGATGAGAATTTACAGCAAATTGTCTAGTGCAGGTGGTCTTCATCACTAGTGATAATGTTGGAGTCTGTTCTTTTGGCTGGGGTGGAAGCAAAGGTGGGCTTCCCAAAACAGCAGGAGGTATGCATAGACACCTGTGTAGACATCCACATAGACCACAGATATGGCACTGGGAAATCAATGAAAACTAATTAGTGGGATTTCCCTGGCTGGTGTTTGAATGGCTGACTTCCCCCCCCCCCACCCCCGCCACTGTCAATACTGCTCTGAGAGCAGCAGAATCACCCAACCTGTAAAAAGCTGGCTTGACTCACAACCTGTAGGAAAGCAGGTCACAGGTGCTACAATATCCATATTATTTTTTTTAATTAACACAATTTTTCAAGGCATATGTGGGTCTTTTAGCTATTGCATTTGTAAGGGTATAAATGCAAATGCAGACCGTTATCTTCAAGTGACATAAATGATTTCAAGGGGAGTAGGGATGCTCAGCTGAGTACCTACACCTTGTCTTTGTCTCTTATGAAATACATACTGTTGAGGATTTAAGAAAATATTTGTGTCTCTTTATTCTTCTTACCTTAAAATGAAGGCATTGTTGTCTCAAACTCTCCTAGCAATAAATTTTCAAGACTATTGAGGTGGTTGTCTAGAAATAACTCTGAGGTACATTTTACTGAACATATTGCTACCATTTATCAACTATTCTTGTCTAATAATTGCTTCATTTGAATTCTTTCTGCCTTCATGCAAATAATAGATCATCTTGCAAGCCATGGCTGGAATAATCTATAACATGGGAGGGAAGGAAGAGATGTCACTTTTGCTCTGTCTATGCCCATATTATGTAATTTATTCATCTCCATCTCAGTTTGGATTATAAAGAGGGAAAGGATTATGTGTGAAAAAATCCAGGCTTCATTACTGGCACTTCCACTGGCAAAGCCACTTGAGAAAGCACCATAAGCTTATAAGAAGTATAAAATGAGTATTTAATAATTTATTTCATATTTTATTTCCTTTTCCATCCTGTAAATTATTTTTTTATATGAATAACTTCTAACATGTCTTACACATATGCTCAGTATCAGCAGGTGAACCCCTCCCAGATCTTAAAATGTAATGTTTATCTTTATCTAACATGTAACCCATTGTCTATTTCTGCCAAACCAATCTACCTCACTTGTTTTATAAAGCCGAATCCATGTATGCAAGTCTCCGACATGAATATAATGGCAACATTCCAATAATCAGATAATAAAATTAAGAAATATTTTCTCTCTCCTGCTTACACCACAGTTTAAAATGTCACAACTTTTAGAGGCATTACTCTTGTCTGAATCTTTTAAGTGAGGCGGGGTTTTGGACAGCAGCAGCACAAGCTTTCAGCAGAAATACTGAAAAGGTCAGCTGATATCCTATGTTGGTATTGCTTTCCTAGGCTTTATTTTTTCTTAAATGGCTTATTTTCTTTTAAATACAATAAAGTTTTCTTTGTTGATCAAGATGATTGTTCAGTTTAATTACCAAAAATTCATGCTCAGAAGAACCTTTTAGTATTAATTATGATGTTAATGAAATACTAACTCCTTCTTTCTGAAGACATGCTTGGCATGCCCAGCCCAGTTCAGAGGAGGAGATACTGTCTTCTCTTAGTTACTTGCCCAACAGGAGGCTGCAGCATACTGTCATAGTATGTAGTATATGAAGCTAGCCTAGAAAGCAAATCAACAGGAAATAATGGAAGTCCTCTGTATGTCTTTGTACTCTTAGAAGGATGTAGGGATAATAGAAGAGTTTCTTGAAACTAAAACTCTACTTTATGACCTTTATGGTAAAGTCTTCCAATGATTCAATTATATTTTGTTCCTAATGTATGTCTGCATCTTCAAGGATCTCTGCTGGATCTTATAGCAGGTTTTAGTTCTGCCAGCTGCCAGCCTCGCTAAGCACCAGCCACTGCTCTTAAAAATTGCCATGTATAATCAGATCTTTGGGGAATGTTTCATCTGCAAGTGGATTTCCCAGTTCAGTATATTCTAATTAACCAGCACAACCTAATCATACACAACTCGACCTTGTTAAAATTAGTTCCATTTGCCAAATTCCATTAAGTCAACCTTTTTTTAAGTTAAAAGCACACATATGATATATGAATCGATTATATTTTTTTTTTTTCCATGGTGAAAGTAAGTTTATCCTCCTGAGGTATTTGATCTTGAATTTGGACTCTTAACACAAGCCCTGAGTACTTTATATATCAATTGGACTGTCTGGCATGGCATTTTCTTTCTTGACAGATTCTTTTAGCAATAGCATTTGTTCTTAAATTATTTGTTTGGTTTTTTCTTCCCTTCCAGGACTGTTATTTTAACCTTTCTGTTATTTCCCACATGCACAGCTTAAAATGCTGAACTTACAAGTCCTGTTGCTTCCATTTATATTTGAATGTGGCATATGTTCTGCTTATTTCAAGAAATTCATGTCATCTTGTAAATCTTAATTTTTCAAATGCTTCCTACCTAATATGTTTAGTCATGATTATTTTTAGTGACTTATTTTAAGCAGGCAAGTGGATCTATTTAATTTCATGTTGATTCATTTGTCTAGTGGAACAAGATTGTACTAAGTAAAATGTTCATCTTGATTGCCAAGATCTGTTCTATAGCAACTGTATTTATTTCTAATACCATTAAAAGGGTCAAAGCATTTATTCTTAAATTAAATCTTCACAAGACAATGAGAAATGTTTCTTTCTTGCAGTTCTGAGTCCTTTCAGCTTTTATGAAGAATAGGCTTGTCCTTCCATTTTCTAGGCCATACAAAAATGTTTATCTCCTTTCTGTAAAATAAAGACTTAATGGATTAATAAATACTTTGTAGGAAAGATGCATTGTGTTAATCCAGAAAACCCTAATGACAGAAGATATATAGCTACAGATATTTTATTCAGTCACCCTTTACTAATTAGGTTGAAGTCCTTTTTCTCCATAATTTGTCACACAAACATCCTTCTTTTCCAAGGAAATTGGATAACTCTTGAATACTGTAATCAATGGATGCTTGATCAATACATTCTCATTTTGATGCACAGAGTTAGTACAGTCTATCATCAGAATGCTCAACTGACATTTCTGAGGAACTAATAGGTCTAGATTATATCTTTTGAGAACTAAAAGGTGTTTCTTTGTCTAAATGAGATTTTTTTAAAAAGAAGAGAATGCATTTGGAGTTTGCAATGTAAGACAAAGATATTTCACTAAGCTCTCAGTGTACTTCAGCTGAAATCTTTTCTACTAGAAATACGGCATTAAAGTGAAAGAGACTTGCAACTAGTACAAAACGGTTCCTTAATAGTATGATAAATGTACAGGAGTTTTGTAGCTGACTGTATGTGTGTGTTGGAGGGGGCTGGACTGTTAGTTATGCAATATATTAAGTTGAAAGCTGGACTGTTAGTTACGCAGTATATTAAGTTGAAAGCTTTTCAAAATGTTTCCAATTTACAAAATTTATTTTGAAAGGTGTTAGAAACAATACTACAGACCTACTTAAATTTGTCCAGTTTCTATCCAACTGCAACAAGGTGAGGAGTGAGGGGGAAACCAAACAACAAAAAGAAATTATTTTTTTATACAACAGGCAAACAAACAAACAACCTCTCCATTAAAAATGGTGACCAATCCAATATCTACTTCCAGTTCTTACTACAGGGAAGTGTCTGGGAGAAGTTCTGTGGCAAACTTCAGTAACTTCGACTCGTTCTTCATCTGTAGGTTGTAGGGAAAGCAGATATTCTAGGTGCCTGAGTAACACACGAGAGAGGAATTGATACTCAAGCTATCCCAAATTTTCTGTGCAACTTGTATGAAGTTTTGCTCCTAAATCAACCAGAAAATAGAAATATACTAACTTGCAGAGGTAGGAATTATATACTTGAATCTGCATTACACAGAGCAAGCCAATTAAAAAACATTATTATGTACAACACAGCATGCAATTACCCAGCACACAGACCATGACCAAACATGCCTTTGAAGTGGAGCACCAGATGTATCAGCTGTAATTTGCCAACATGAGAGCGCAACACCAGCCCTCACAACACTGCACATTTTGTTATGTTCAGATTTTGTTTGATCTCAGCTTTATTGTAGGGAAGATCTAGAAAGATGAATTGTTTTGTGAAAACAAAAGTGGGATGCTTTTCCAATTATATTCTTGAAAGTAGAAAAGGAAGTAGCAATGCAATAGAGAATATAGGATTTATTTCCTTTTAATTTGTAAAGACGGTTTACAATACATTGGGAAGTACTGAATGCTGACCCTTTCAAAATCAATGCAGCCTTTGGCCAAACATCTGTTACTGCAAGATAAATTTGGGGTCTTTTTTCTGAAAAATTGAAGCTTTTAAAAAATTGTCAAGACTTGATTACTCAGACTGACAAACCAACGTGAGGGTCCTTCCACCTTCTTTCTTATTATGTGTCCAAATCACACAAGTGGAAGTTGCTCACCAGTGTTAAAAATGTAACTTATGCAGGAAGAAATAAACCATAAGAAAAATTACAGAGCTCAGAACGTCTGTTGATTTGAAGAAATATTCTCATTTTACGCATTAGTATTCATACAGCCAAACATTTCCCAAACCAACCACCTTCACAACTCAAGAAAACTGCATATTTTTGTCATTTTCTCTCCTGCATATTTTGCTGCAGTTATGAATCTTTTAAGCATGTTTTTAATGGCTTAGTTGAAGAAATATCCCTTCCATACAACATGCAGGATGGACAATAAAACTATGGTTATTTCGGTCCAAGGAAGCAGCCAGACTTCTTTCTGTGGAGATGGGCACTGGAATCTAACATGATGTTAAGCTAATGAAGGGTAAGATAACCATTCTCATGGTGGGATATGAAAATACTGCTAAGTTCTTAATGTTCGGGAAATGCCTTGAAAACTTGCATCTGCTCTCTTGGGAAGCTGCTACAGCAGTGAATTCTATCCACAGAATATTTAACATTTTTTGTTGTTCTTTGATAGCATATGTTCCCTGAGGTAGCTTACACAAGGTATTGTATTTCTAACTTGAAACCAGGTTAAAATCAGACATGCAGTAATTGCTCTTTGCTGATGTTTTTGGTAAGTCATCATGGATGGCATATTAACTTACTCTGGTTATATCTTTGGGCACCTAAATGAAGAACACTTCTTTGCTGAGAGTCAATACTTTTGTCAAGACTAAGTTTTTTTTAATTCTAAATATTGCAGGTTCCTGACATGAAAAATTTGCATTTTATATAAAAAGACCAAAAAAATGGAGAGAAGGATGCCACATACCAGCTGACTGAACAGATGGGTAGGAGGCAATTTTTACTGTCATCATCTGGCTTTGTAGAAAGTGTAAGGGAAAGTTTGTGGTTTCTCAGAAGAACACTTGACACTAGTTCTGAAGTTTCCTGGGATGAAAAGCTTCAAGCTTTGGATGGTTCATGTCTACTTTGCCTCTTCATTGCTCTTGTTGAAGTCTATGTAATAGAAGAAAACACTGGCAATTTTTATTTGTTTATGTATTTACTGCTGTGCTCAGGAAAAGCAGCTCTTGATGTTGTCAATGACTGCATCTAACCTTCTTAGACTAACACACGATACTAACTTTTTTCTTCCTCTCTTTGTTCATTCTAGATTATGACTTCTATATGAAGAAATATAGGGGGGTTGTATTTGTTCAATACAAATGCAAACCAAATGAAGCAACAAATATGACACTGACACACAGGAGTGCTTGTGTGAGCCAGTGGCTTTGAAATACTTTGGCATCATATTAATTGGAAAATAGTGGGGGAAAGGCTTGCTTTTATTTTTTTTTATTTTTTTTTTTTTTTTCCCTAACCTGCTCTTGACCCACAGGAGTATGTAACATTGTAGTTATAATCAGCAAAATAAATTTGATTTAACAAATGGAGATCTTCCATCTAGCTTACACCACCTGGATGAGTTAAGGAAAAATAAAATGTTTTTCTAAATTATTACTTCAAATTGCCTTATTTCTTTGATTCGTAAATATGCGTTTTTTTCTGAAGAATGTTTGTGAGATACTATCAGCAGCATTGTTGGGTTTTTTTTAGCCAAAGGCAAGACAGAGCACACTTTCCCTGGGGGGATACATATCATGTTATGCAGAGGTCATAGGAATGTATCTCACTGTCGTGGTTTAAGCCCAGCTGGTAACAAAGCACCACGTGGCCGCTCACTCACTCCTCCCCCCCAGCCACAGTGGGATGAAGAGAAAATATAAAGAAAGGCTCGTGGGTTGAGACAAGGACAGGGAGGGATCACTCTCCACTTATGGTCATGGGCAAAAGACAGGCTCCACTTGGGGAAGAAACAAAATCACTTTAATTTACTACAAATCAAAAAAACCCAAGGATATTAAGAAGTAAAACCAAACCTTAGAACACCTTCCCCCCACCCCTCCCTCCTTCCTGCCTCAAGCCCACTCCCGGCTCTCTCTCCCTCCTCCCCACGGTGGCGCAGGGGAACAGGGGATGGGGGTTGGGGTCAGCTCCCCACATCTTGTCTCTGCTGCTCCTTCCTCCTCAGGGGGAGGACTCCTCATCCATCCCCTGCTGAAGCGTGGGGTTCCTCCCATGGGAGACAGTCCTTCATGAACTGCTCCAACATGAACGAACTTCTCCAACGTGAGTCCTTCCCATGAGCTGCAGTTCCTCACAAACTTCCCCTGGTGTGGGCCCTTTCCACAGGCTGATCTTCTGTCACAGGCTGCTCCAGCATGGGCTTTCCCATGGAGTCATGGCCATCTTGGGGGGCATCCCACTGCTCTGGCATAGGGTCCTCCCCAGGCTGCAGGTGGGCATCTGCTCCCCCACTCCCCTCCATGGGCTGGGGGGGGACAGCCTGCTGTCCCACCACGGGCTGCAGGGGCATCCCCTCCTCCGGCGCACCTCCTCCCCCTCCTTCCTCACTGACCTCGGTACCTGCAGAGGGGTTCCTCTCACATTTCAATCCCGCTACTCACTACTGGTTCCCCTTCTTAAATTTGCTGTCCGAGGCACTACCACTGTCACTGATTGGGTTGGCCTGGGCCAGAGGTGGGTCTGACTTGGAGGTGGGGGACCTTCTAGCAGCTTCTCACAGAAGCCCACCCTGCGGCCCCTCCCCCACTACCAAAAAACCCTGCCACACAATCCCATAAAACTCACAAATATCTTGATATGTGTTTTGTTACCCATTTCTACTACTACATTGCAGTCCAAAGTATTTCAGCCAGTTTCCACTAAAGCATAGTAATGGTGTATGCTAACCATAAGAGTTAATGTGGTACTTTGGCAGATGCCATACTGGCTGGCAGATGCCATACTGGCTCTGCTTTACTCTTTGTTCTCTATGGTTATAGTTTGCCTCTGCTTTCTAGGCCAATTCAAAGACTAAATTATATTTGCAAAATGTTAGGTGATTTAATTTGTGTTGTTGTTCGTAGATTTGATTAATTCAGCTTTTGGCACATGAAAGTTTCAAAACCAAAGCTTCATCCAATATTGGAGCCCCGTTCTGGTGGCTTGGTTTATTCACATTTTGTATTTGACACCAGCCTTGTTCACAGAATGGCTTGTACAGCAACATGGTACTCTTCATTCAAATAGATTAGGTCGCCATAACATTATATACCAACCAGGTGGCATCAGCTTGCATCTCCTACATACAAGCATTGCCTGACAGACTTTCAGTCTTGAGAATGGGAGAATCTGAATGTTCCTTCAGCATCTAGCCTGTTCAGAGATAAACTTCCACCATTCCCTGAGGTGGTGGATCAGGTCTATTTTCATTAGGGAATGGCAGAAGCAGATCCCTTTGCTATTCTTATGAACAGAAACATTGGAATCCTTTGTTGCCAACTTCTCAAAATGAAGCTCTGACAAGGGTAACCTAATCTAAGCTGAGGTAAAAGGAAACAACATGCATGGAAAACTTATTTTTATCAAAGCTGGAAAAAAATTGAGTTCTATGAACAATTGTCTAACCTGCTACAGAGAGAAGTGCATAACCTTGTGAAAGAGAAAACATGGTTAAATGATCATTTAAAACCTGGGCAATTAATTTGCCTCATGCTGGATGAAGGAACTGTGTTGACAGAGAAGCATGGAGTTTGGCTTGGTTTTGTTTCTGATTTACTTCCCCGAAAACTGATCAGGCAGAAAGATCAATTTTCCCAAGAGGTGGAAACTCAACAGTGTATTTGTAAATGTATGAAATGTTCCCTTGCATATCTCCTACTCAAAAAAATCCCTTGACCAGATCAAATGTGCTGATATAGAACCATTGCTTTACCCTCTGAGAGTTTTGTCATGGAGATGTAGTCAAATGTTTACCTAACTTTGGCCCTTTTCTTAGAGATAGTTCCTTGCTCCTTAATTTGGAAAATACATTAATCAGTAAAATAATATTTATGGTAATATATGCATAAGGTATATATATACATACTACAGATAGGTATGTATGGGACAGGTTGGTTATGCTTGTAAACTGTAATTTTAACTTGCTTACATAGAAGAAGGTCACTCTTACACATAAATATGTATCTATCTATGGCTAAAGTAGAGAATACAATCCCACTTTTTTTTTTTTCTTTTCTTTTCTTTGCACTTTTTCTATCCATGTTACCTTTTAAGAAAATACACTTATCAATATATAAATGTAATTTAAAATATGTAATGCAATTCTTACATGGCATGATATAATTATTCTGGATAAATATTTGTCTGTACATTTTTACATTAATATTTACACAAAATCTTAGGAAACATTCTAAGAACATTTCTATGGAAGTTTACCTCTTATTTTTCTTTTTTTCTCCTTTTTCATTTTTGGTTATTGTTTGTTGTTCTTTGCTAAATGTCCCAGTCCCAGAATTACCTCATATGATACAGAATTTGTTTATATTTTGTTGTTGCTAATTACATATAATTTGAAAAAATATGCATCATTACTGAAGTTTAGTATTAAATAAGCCTATAAATGAGTTTTAAAAGGATACAGAAGAGTTAAATTTAATGGTTTTATTTTTAATCTACACATTTTATCTGCCTCATTGACTTCCCAGTGTGTCTGCTAATGAACTACATGGCGTTCTAGCAGACCCTGAGGCAGAAGCTGGGAGGAGTAACAATCTTATGAATAAATGCTATTAAAATCATTACATGACATGTTATCCTGCCATGACGTTAATCTGTTTGGGGATACAGTTAAGATGTGGTGGCAAGGGAACTGAGTGTCTCAGCAAATGTTGTAAAACAATGAAATTTGGACTAGAAAGCTGTTGTCAGAAAATTGATTTGTTACCATCCATCCTAAAAATTTGATCTGCCATTTATATGAAAAAAAAAAAAAAAAAAAAAAAAAAGAATATCTGAATGCTTGTATATTTTATTACTTCTTTGTTTCAGTATCTCAATTATTCTTTGGAATATAAAATACATTTTAAAAAACTGAAGTCTGAAAGCATTAAGATGCTAAAAAGCCATTTTCTTATTATTGGTATTATGAATGTGTGTCTGATACCAAAAAGCTCTGTTCAGTGTATGCTGTATTAGCTGGAGTTTTCTGTGATTTCATTGACACTTTAGGTATAAAATACATGCCTAGGGCTAAATCTCATGCCTCATCTGACTCACATTTCAGGGCCCTCAACCCAGGCATAGGCAACATGCCTTAAACCCACTGACCCTGGTGTGTAGGATCTGATGACGCTGGAGCACTGTGCAGTGGCTCTGGCCCTGTGCAGGAGCTGGCAGTGGGTACAAATGCTGACAGTCATGGATGTTGTGTGTTGTATATTCCTGCCTGTCAGAGAGCCCATGCTGGAAAAGTCTGCTCTCCTGCTATGGGACATGACTCTAAAGCACAACTTGGAGTAAGAGACTGTAAGAGACTGTAGGAGACTGTGTTGGACTATATTTGTCTCAACTTTGCTGACCATTTGCTAGCCTCAGCATCCTGTTGCTGTAGGGGAGTACATGCTGAAGGCCCTGAAGAAACCACCATATCCGCCTGAAGTTAACAGTCTCTGTGGGAATGGCTGGACTCTTCGGAAAAACTGCGTACTCCTCCCTTGAAAAAGGAACTGCAAGGGACTGGAAAAAGGAACTGAAAGGAACAGCAAGGGATTGAAAATCAGCGCTTGAAACTGGGACTTGGTCATCATCTGTCTGCTGGAACCTGGAACTTGGACCTCCATCACCTGCACTGACACCGAGTCAACAGGACGTTGCGGGCTTTGTGGTGGTGGTAACTAGTCTTGCTGCATCTCTTCCGTTCTCTTGCTTAGGCCTGCCTCTTTTTCCTTTCTTCTTCCCTCTGTCCTGTCGCTATTATCAGTTGTTATAGGAAATAAAACTTGTAAGGTTGTACGGCATCTGACCTCGTTTGTGTCTTAATCTCGCTCTTGGGATCATTTAAGAACCCTCCCCGATATTGGATCGGGACACTTGGTCAGAACAACCAAACACAGGTAGGTGTCTCAGTATGTTACAAACATACTCAGACTACCACATCCTTCAATGGAATCTCTATTTAGGCAAGTGATTCTGGTTTATTAAAAATGTATGGTAAAAGGGGAGGACAGCTGGAGTATTTGAATCTGTTTGTTCGGCTGTTAGTTTGCTGAGAGAAGCATAGGTAAACATGCAATTTTTCCTGTAAAACTTCAGTCTTGGTGAAAGCCATTGTTGAATAGATGATACAGGGAATCACAGTAATTAGAAAAAAACTTTGCTGGCTCTTTGGGGTGAAATTTGTATTATTACCTGGGATGGGATTTAGCTCTTTAGCTCTGCAAGGAATTTGTTTTCATATCTTTATAGTCTGTGCAGAAAAACAGACATTTCTAAGGTATAGGGTTATTTTGGTATTTACTCTTGTGTAAGATAAATCATGACATATAAATGCTTATTGGTTTTGATTGATTTCAGTCAGAGGTGGCAACAGGGACACCATTCAGTTATTTAAATGTAAGTGCTTAATGCACCTTGAGACGTTATTCCTTTCTTAAGAAACAGAGAGATACAACATGGGATTTGTTTTACAAGGTGCATTTTCTTATAAAAGGAAATACATCCCTATAAAACAGGATGAGGGCTAAATGCCAAAGCAAATTCCCCATAATGTCTGAGATGTTCTTAAACACCTATGATTCTGCAGCTGAAACATGTTTCCTAATTTGTCTGTAGATGATTCTAATGTCATTGCTTACATTGGGTCAGTCCCATTTCTACCACTGAAATGAAAAATGGTGATTGGTACATCCCTTTGTTTTTCCTTGGCCTTTTAAAATCCAGTAAGACACAATTAGTGCTACACGTAGGCAGGCAGAGCATTGCCACTATTTTCTGTGCTGAAGTAGATTATCACCATATGTGAAGAATTCTTGGGGTATTTTACACACGCGTTTATTATTCTTTCATATACAGCCCGGATCTATAGCGATGGATCCATTTCCACTTAGCAACCTCCTTGGAAAGCTCTAAATGATCTACATTTATATGTGTTTACAGTTCTGCTTTAAGAAGGTCTAAACAGTGTTGCTTTTATTAATTTATGTTTTGACTGCAGTTCCTAGTTACCAAGAGCAGTATAAATAGTTGCAACTTTAGTAATTGTAAAAGTGTGCCATCAAACTCATGCATATCTTTCAGCACATACAGAATTTGGCCACTGCACTAGCCTGTTATAACAACTTACATCTGAATCTGGTTTTATTGCTTGTGCATTTTCCCCAAGAGGCAAATCAGAGCTTGACTCTAAATGTTTATCACAGGCTCTAGGCAGGTTTTGTAGCTCTGTCAATAGATAAGTTTCTTACTTAATTCAATTCTGTTGTTTATAATATTCTGTAAAAATCATGTCAGATAATTAAGAAAGTTTTAGTCTCCAAAAGAGAACAAATAACGATAGAGTTACATTTTTGGGGTAGAGTCATAGCTTTATATCAACTTAATTGAATCTTAATTTACAGTGTTTAAGTATTAGGTAATGCATACATTTCAAGATTAATGTGGTAGTTAACATGTAGTAGATTAGCTATGCTTCTAATATTTTAAGGAAATATCTCAGGCATGAGTTATTGAAAATTGCTTCACAGAACTTTGTAAAAAAACCATTAAACTCATCTGTTTTTCAGGGGTTTTGCCAATCCAAATATGTTTCCTGCTGCTGATAATTGTACATGGGTCTCTTACTGAAAAACTATTGTCAGAGCAGGGCAGCTCAGTTTACTGGCATTTAAGAAAGGAAATTATGCAACCATAACCCCAAAGTAAAATATAGAAGAATATGGTCCTGCAGTTACCAAAGTCCTGTCACTGATACCATCACCAGGAAAAGAATGAAGTAAAACTTGTGGCCCGTGGGTGTAGTTGAAAGATATCATTAGCAAATTACCTATCATCTTGTGTTATGAAATATTCCTGTAACCTTTTCTTGGGCAAAATCATTCTTTCAGTGACATCTTCATTATTTGCAGCCTCAGTTGACATTCACAGGCCGCTCAGCCTCTCGCTGCAGAAGTGCTGCCTTGCCCCCTCCACCCACCCCCCCCGCTGTGCTCAGTTGCTGCTAATATACGCTCCCCTAAATGCAGCTATTCATTTTACACACCTTTCTTCTCTAAAGAAACTGGCATCCTGCCTTCATTTACAAAGCCTACTATGCAGAATTTTTAAAAAGCTGAATTTCCTGTGTAATCATTAGCATGTATACTTTAATTACAGAATCAGAGAAATATTAGTATTTCTGCCAAATTTATGTCTTACTTGGTGAACATGTCAGCTGTGCAACAGGCTGAGCTGGAGTTTGTGTAGAGGCTCAAAAGCAGCAGCTGAGGACAAGGAGCCCGGCTCCTCACACATAGTGCTTCTGTCCACAAATGGTTTCCCCCTTGCTGTAAGGAGGAGGGACCCACAGTGGAAATAACCTCTTATCAGGAATGTGCTCGAAACAGCACGTGTCCTTCTTCCCAAGGACTACTGTGAGAGACTGAATTGTTATCTCGAGCTGTTTGTCTCAAAGATTGTTACATGTGAGAGACTGGACTGTCATCTCAAGCCATTCATCTCAAGGATTGTTTGATGTGAGAGACTGAACTGTGAACTATTTATCTTAAGCCATTTGTCTCTGGGATTGCCTGTTTAAGCAGGACACTCCTCTGTTCATAAGGACGATTACTAGGCCACTGAGGCATCCAGGGCAGGAAACAAGCTGGAGCCGACGAAACATGCAGGAATGTGGAGGCTACCATTCTCATGGAAACTGTAGTCTTTGAGATAAGATACTGGTTTCTAGTATTGATCACTTGAAGGTCGTGTGATAGATGAAACCTGCAGGGCGTGAACAGTGCATAACAGTGCATATGTGCATACATCATCGAAATATGCCCTATAAAAAACTGTGGAGACAAGCCATGGTGTGCACCCACCACTGAAGAATTGAAGACTGAGAACCAACGGGACGCCACTGGATCCATGGTGGTGACTATCTTTGCAACTCTATCCTGACTGCTTGCTTGATTTCTGCCTTTTCTTCCATTCTATCCTATCGCTACTATTTTCTACTTTTGATACTTTTGATAATGTTGCAAATACTTTGATAAAGATTTGATTAACACAAAATTGTGAGATAGGAGTGTGAAGTTTGCAACGTAGTTATAGAGACTTAGGAACATTACAAACTGTGCTAAGCATAACCATAAGAATACAAGTATTGTTGACAGTCAGTTAACCATAGAATTCTAACACAGATTGGTTAATTATAGTGGTTTGTTTTAAGAAATCGTTATGGACCTTAGTTCTGTTGCTTAGAAACCCTACTTTGATCAAAGTTCCGGTTAATGGATTATGTGAGATCGACCAATGATTGTTTTAACATAAGAATATTAATAAGGTAGTATGATTAGAAGACCAATCATAGAAAAAGAATTAACATAGAATGTACTTTTGTGTAATCTAATATAATGGCAAGAATCGTACTGTGCAGAATCACCTAAGAAGAGGTCAAGAAGCAGACAAGTGAGGAAGACTATGGAAGACCACCAGAGGGCTTCTGAGGACCACCAGAGACCTTCAACGCGCTTGCGTAAAGGACATTTACATATGTTAATAGTTTCTCGGAAAACTAATGGTTATGTATAACATTTCTCGGAAATCTAGTGAATATGTATAACAGGTGTGTATTTAACCTGCATGATTAAACCAGACAGGTGCACACGCTAGGTGGAGTGATCCCCCGTGTGCCCAGTGCTGCAATAAAGGAGTGCCTGCTTCTTAACTTCTCATTGCTGTTAAGGAGTTTTATTCCGGATTTCGGCAACAATAATAAAAACTCTTTTGGGTATACAGCATTTGACCTCATTTGTGTCTTAATCTCGCTCTTGGGATCATATCGAAACCTTCCCTGACATTGGATTGGGACAACTACCCTGCCTCAAAAAAATATTGCTAGGAGCCAGAGCAGGGCCACGGCATACAGCACTGGGGGTTATCTCATCATGAGAAACCCTCCAACAGGAGTGAGTTATTTGGAACGGGAAGTACTTCTTACGGTTGACAAGGCAAATAAAACATAGTAAAAGAGATGAAAACATTACAGAACCTGTGAGCTGATTTTTTGCTATTTTTTTTCCTTTGCTGTGTACATGAGACTTCATCATCATGAATTTCAGAAAACTGTCATATTTTACTTTGACACACTGTCTTTTTTATGGATTCTGTCCTTTTTTCTCACCCTCCTTTTTTTTTTGGTTTTATCTCTCTTCCTTTTTATTTTACCATGGTACAATAAAATAGAGATATGGATGGGAAACCTACTGTGAGTATTAGTCTGGATATGGACATCTGCATTTAACATGTTAACTTAGTAAATCTAAATATAGCACAAAACTGCTATTTGGGTTTGTTTCGGGTTTTTTGTCTACTGGTGATAAGCTGTTCTTTTCACCCTCTATGATCAGGCTTCTTGAACAACATGATGTAAAAACAGCTTCTCTGATTAATGCAGACTGCAAAAAATGAAAGCATCAGAAAGCATGCTATAGTCTTTGCTTGTGATAATCTGCATTTGCATAAATTATGACATCTCCTGTCATACTTCTTTTAACTTTATGATGCCTTTTAAACAATAATTTAATCTTAATGAAATGTTCCCAAGTTTTAATTTAAAGAACCCATCTCCTGATCTGCTCATGTTTAAAGCTGATGATGAGATAACTGTCTTTATAAATTAATTACTATTGGACCATGACCAACAGTATCTGAACTGAATCCATTATTCATAGTTCATCTTCAAAAGCAAGTCTGTCATTAACCTTTTTGTCCTCCATCCCTTCTCCTAAATAATTTGCTACATTCTTTATCAAACATGAAGTGCAACAACTTATACATTTGTAGTCAAGATGCTGAGGAATTTTCAACTAACAGATGTCATTGTGGAAAGTTCAACAAAACTTGACACTTTCACTGAGAGCTTCAACTAAATTTTGATCAGTAGTGTTACCCTAAATGTGGAAATTTCTGATTTAAATGAGAGACAGAAAGACAGATTTCAGAACAGCACATGACCAAGGAGGGTCAGAGCTTTCCCACTAAAAGCCTGGGTCACAGTCCCTCTGAGCACTCCCAGAAACATAAATTTACTTCCCTTCCCCTACTTACTTCACCAACATAAGAAGGACATAGACCTGCTCAAGCAAGTCCAGAGGAGGGCCACGAAGATGATCAGAGGATCAGAGGTGGCTGGAGCCACTCTCCTGTGAACACAGGCTGAGAGAGTTGGGGTGGTTCAGCCTGGAGAAGAGAAGGCTCCAGGGAGACATTATAGCAGCCTTCCAGTACCTAACAGGGGGCCTACAAGAAAGCCAGAGAGGGACTTTTTACAAGGGCATGTAGTGATAGGATGAGGGGTAATGGCTTTAAACTGAAAGAAGGTAGATTTAGATTAGATGTAAGGAAGAAGTTCTTCATTGTGAGGGTGGTGAGGCACAGGAACATGTTGCCCAGAGAGGTTGTGGATGTTCTGGAAGTGTTCAAGGTTGGATGGGGCTTTGATCTAGTGGAAGGTGTCCTGCCCATGGCAGGGAGGTTGGAACTAGATGGTCTTTAATGTCGCTTCCAACCCAAACCATTCTATGATTCTATGATTTGGGGTCCCTCTTTCTGTTTGCCTGTTCACCACATGCCTTGGTCCCTGCTGCTTCTTTACCCTTCCAACCCATCTCTGTGATCCTTAACTATCTGTCTCACCAATAGATAGTGAATGGGCTGGGAATGGCAGAGAGCAATAAAAGGAAAATTAAATGGTCTTGGATAAAACATATGCTGGGAAAAAAACCAAACAAAACCCCCAAACAGAACAGAGGAGAAAAGAGGAATGGGAAAAGAGGAAAAAATTAGCAAATTTCTGGGGAAAAAATGAGGCAGTAGGAGAGAGGCAGAACAAAAGAGCTCTATGAAATAGCTGGAATAAAGAAATACAAATAAATGTTGTAACTTCCATGTCAGCAAATTTGTAAATCCTATCTGTATTATAATAAATTATTTCAGAGCAGTATTCATACTTGTATATTATCATATCAATAACAGATTATTTTATTTATGTAAGCATTTTATACATATAAGCAGTTATGAGTGTCATTATCACTCAGATCACTTGGCGACAGTTGCATAATCGTTTCTTATAATGAATACTTTGGTATTTGGTGCTCCATACAAGCTTGATTCAAATCCTCTGTATGTATTTATTTGCTGATAGTCAGAGTACCAATGTAAACATTCAATGCAAGGATCTGTGCTTCATTGTCAACCTGGGTGAAATCTCGGTGCCTCTGAAATTGGTAGCCCTGTACATGAATTGGCAAGAGGTTGGCGGAGCTCTAGCAGCAGCCAGGCTAGCTGTGGAACAAAAAGCAGGATAACGGTGTTAAGTATAGTAGTGCTGTGTTTGAAATAAGTCCTGCTGAGAGGTGAACCTATTTGATACATGCATATCACTGTGCTAACATAGCTATTCTGCCCTAGGACACAAGGTAACATTTCTGTATGGCTCCCCACAAATAGAGAGATGTACCAGCTGAGGTGAGGATTAGCACAGGAATTTCCTCTGCTGACCATGACCTTAGTTTTGCTGGTGTTTGCTAAGGCTGTATCATTATCAGCAATGTCCCCCTATTGCAGAGAACGAAGAGCAAATTCTGAGAAAAATGTGTCCCGTGAAAGCAGGAGCTGTAGTCCAGTGGCATATTATTAAGCATGTGTTTGTCTGATGCTTCTTGGAAATTTCCCAGCTTAATTTTTTTCCTCCAGGGAACATTAAGAACATCTTTTCCCTTTTAATGCTGTGTTTGGCTGATGTCTCTAAAGAAAAGGGCTTCACTAATACAGTAGACTCCTGTGCTGTAGGGATACTCCACCTATATTAAAGCAGTCGCCTTTCAGAAAAGAAAGTACCTTACGCAGCAGGTTGCAAACTCTTGGGAGTTGCTGATACAGGAGACTGTGGTGGGAGCTGTAGCAGCAGGGCTTAGGCACATTCATAGGCAGCAGCTTCACACTAACACTCTTGGAAACTAAGTCTTGGTAGGAATAAGCTAGCAAACATCCCTAACTCCATATTGGCCAGGCTCCTGTGATCTCCTGAATTAACCTCTTCTGTCACTGTCAGAGGGAGCATGTGCATGATGATGGGCAACTGGTCTGCCCTAGGGCATTGCTTATGTCCTTATTTCTTTTATCATTGCAGAGCTGCAGAACATAAAAAAACCTAAACAACTGTTTATTAGCTCTGTTGTCATATACAAGTCCTCTCTCTTTTCCAAGTTCATCAATATTTGATTTCTCATTCAAAGTATCAAAATCTGAATCCCAAAATACACTGCACTCTTAGAATGTCTTATCAAAGTAGTAATTTAAATTCGCATTACAGTCCTTAAACATTTCCTCTTATTTTATTTCTTAACTCTCTTTGCAAAATAAATTGTACCACAGGGCCTTTGCTGTGATAATAACTAATTTGACAGCAGCTCCACTATGTGGGTTTTTTTACTTTAGAGAAGCTAAATAACCATAAGGATTATCATTAATAGAGGACATTTTACCACTGAGGACCTCAAGAAATCTTTTATTCTTACTGAGGACGATAATTTAGTGATTTTGTTTCTGTTGTGAATAACTGGTTTGTTTATTTTTTTGGTTGGTTTTTTTTTTTTTTTTTTTTCCCAAATGGAAGAGATGCTGCAGATATTACAGATTTTAAATGTAGTATTGACAATTCTTATTAGGGAAAAATGTAGGAAAGGTATAGTACTTTCAAAGGCTGTGAGATATCAGTCAAACATTTCTATACTCTGGTCCATATGTAATATAAAACATCATTTTACATTTGTCCTTCTTGTATATGTTCACATTAGCCTAAAGAAAAAAACCTTTGATCATTAGCTTTTTTCTGAATGTCAGCAATCATATTTGGATTTAATAGTTTTGCTAACTTATCTCTAGCGTAAATTTCCCAGTTGGTCCACGGTAGATAACTGAACTATCGCAGTTTTTGTCTTCTACTTTTAAAAAATTACCTTTTTGAAGTCACATATTTTCCTAGAAATTTAAGTGTAAATATACGTAAATATATGATTCATCACATTGTTGAACCATTAGAATAGTTTACTCCATAATTATAACTTTAGAAGGTAAAAAAAAAAAAAATATTCACTTTAAAATTTTAATTGTAGGTTATTCATGTTAAGTGTTTTTGTTGTTTCTTCCCATAAAGGTAATTGGAGCATATATTTGTGTTCTTACCTGTGCATTTAGCAAAATAATTTACAAATTTGTTTTCAAGTGTTGCATTTACTGTGAGCAACATTCATGCTGTATGCATTTTTATGAACATTGTTATGAATTAGTTTTTTGACAGGTATGGCATAAGAAAGTACAATGTGAAAGTATTGGTAAATATAAATTCAACATTATTGCCATACATATTCATATTGGTGACCTCATTTAAAGGAATATACTTTTCCAGCTAGAGAACCAAAAGATTCTACCTAATCCATCTTACCAGGTTTCCCTAGGGAATTTATGATCATTTGAAATAATTTTTTTCTATCTATAAGTAAAGACAAGATTAGCAATTCTTAAGGAACTACTCTTCTCAGAATGGGAACATCATTCTACAGCTCAATTTAATGCTGGATTACATTAAATCCATGCATGGAACTTATTTCAGAACAAGTATCAATGTAAGATGTTATTCAGGAATAGCTGCTATGCATTCATAACTATATGGATTCATTAATCTAATTTTTAATAAATAAATAAACCAAAATGAGTATATGTGATGTCAGGAACTACCAAGAAGCTTGGTTTTCTGACAAAATTAGCCCAAGTTTCCAGCAGGACCAAAAAAAAGTCAAAAACTTATTTGCTAAATCTGTTGGCAATGCCAAAGTATTTCTGAAAGTGCCATCTTTAGACTGGTCCAAGTCTTCATGTAGATAAGATCTTTCCCTGAAATATAAAATAGCACAATATTTTCTGTAGTGTAGACAACAACATAAAATAAAGAAATCAATGAGCATAATTATCTTTGACAAAAAACACAAAGGCCTTCCCAAGCCTGTAGTCCTAACATAGAGAAATTGTACTCCACAATGAAAAAAGAACATGTGGTGCAATAGATAAGACACTACTCATACTGATTACTCTATACTGATAAAACCATACAGATCAAATCAGGCTTATCAAGTGCTCTTGACTTGAAAAGAGAAAAAGGCTAGTATCTTTATATTTTAAATATACAAGTTAGGGCAAAAAGGTTTATCAGTAATATGTAAATGTTCAAACAGTAAAAAATTAATAGATGAGAGTGAATAACAATTAATAAAAAGCCAAAGTACTTGTTAATATGGGACAAAGAGAGAGCTATTCCCTTAACAGAAGCAATCAGTTTGGCACAGGACTGCAACATCTCAGGAGTTCTCAGCAAGGACTGCAGTAATTCTTCCATGTGATCCTCAAGTCTTTCTCTTGGAGTTATAGAGTGAGGTATTAGGTATAGTCAAAAGAAGTAAAATCACTCCCATTTTTTTGACAGCTGATCGATCTTCTACAGTGACCAACAGAAATTCCTGAACAACCTAAAAAAAAAAAAATCAGTTACCAGAGTAGAGTTCACGTTGTTCTGTGAAGGCCATATCTTACTTATTAAGAAAGAGACTGGTCTTTGTGAGTTGAAACATCATGATGCTTTCGTCTTCCACTGCAGAAAAGACTAAGGAAACTTTTTTCTATCCTGGCATCATCTTCTTGAATATCTTTTGTTTCACTAGCACCCATGGCCTCCAGTCATATTCCCTTTACATTTAGAGGAATAAATTGTAACAGAGAAATGTGATGTGGAACATACAAATTCAGAGCAGTTCTACCTTCTCTATCACTCAGAAGATTGGACTAGGAGGGTCCTGGTATTGCTTTCTGGTCTTTTTAATCTTGGAATCTCTGGAAATTCTGATCAGTTGCTTGTACAGTATGCCAGAGATTAGTATAGATTCCTAACACAAGGAACATCCACACAAAAAGCCTTAACAAACTAATGTTTTGTTGTTGCTAAACCATTCTAAGAAATCATTCATGGAAGTCATTCTCAAATTCTTTCATATTATGGACAATTTATCATCCACTCATTGCTGCTTGCCTTTTGGGCCTCCTTCTTCCACATCTTATTTTAAGCAAATATGGTGCTTGATTATACTACTAACAGTGGCATTAAGACCTTGAAGTGAGAACAGGTTTAATATAAATTCAGTTTCATACAGATGGCTGAGCTGCTTGATTGTAGACCAGTTACATTCCCTTTTTGAATAAAACAGTAATACAGTTACTGGCACTATCTTTATTTTTATTGACCATGGCCTACACACATCTAATTTTTCCAGGTTGTTTTTCACATCCCCCTTCTTTGCCTGCATTTGTGATCCTTTTCATTTTGCTGTTAATTGTAAGTTTGAACACAGGTGCATCATGATAAAAGACATAATGAAGATGGATAAAAGGCAATCATGGGAGTCCAGATTAATTTTTGTAGTTATTCAGCTAGTTTAATTGCATAAAATCTTCTGGAATGCTTAAATAAGGGACAGAATTTGACTTCATGTCCTGCTTTCAGCTGGGGTAGAGTTAATTTTCTTTCTAGTACCTGGTATAGTGTTAAGTTTTGGATTTAGTATGAGAAGAATGTTGATAACACACTGATGTTTTCAGTTGTTGCTAAGTAGTGTTTAGATTAAGTCAAGGATTTTTCAGCTTCTCATGCCCAGCCAGCAAGAAGGCTGGAGGGGCACAAGAAGTTGGGAGGGGACACAGCCAGGACAGCTGACCCAGGCTGGTCAAAGGGCTGTTCCATACCATGTGATGTCATGCCCAGTATATAAACTGGGGGGAGTTCGCCTGGGGGGCTCACTGCTCGGGAACTAACTGGGCATTGGTCGGCAAGTGTTGAGCAATTACGTTGTGCATCACTTGTTTTGTATACTCATATATTATTATTATTATTATCATCATCATCATCATCATCATCATCATTATTTTCTTCCCTTCTGTCCTATTAAAATGTCTTTATCTAACCCACGAGTTTTACTTTTTTTTTCTGATTCTCTCCCCCATCCCACTAGGTGGGGTGGGAGTGAGTGAGTGGCTGCTTGGTGCTTAGTTGCTGGCTGAGGTTAAACCATGACAGTTCTTTTTGGCGTGCAATGTGGGACTCGACTGGTTGAGATAATGACAAATCTGACGGGAATGCTTTAGAACAAATTTTTTATAAGCATTCATTATATTGGTTCAATAGTAGCTGGTCACAATGTTGATTTATTTGCTCTCAAAGTTGGTGTGCTTGTTCTTAAAGTTGTGTTTTATAATACCTTACTTGCAGTATATGCTCCCTGTTGTGCTGTTTATCACACGTGGGAACTAGGCTAAAGTTATCATGTTGTACTTCCTAACACTGGCTTATGATACAATAGAATAACTGGTTGTGAAACTAACCTGGTATTTGTACTCATCATTGCTGTCAACTCTGTACTTTGGGAGCCATCTATCAGAAACTATTAATAATTACACCTTTCACCTTTTCTCCTCGGAGACCCAGTCCATAGGGGAGACACCTCCCTTCATCTTCCCCTTCTCCTCCAGGCAAATTACAATAGCTCTTGAGAATTTTGAATATCCTTGGGATGTTCAAACCAACATGTTCCTATTGCTATGTCTCCTGAATATGTCCCAGGTCTTGTTTAAGGTTTAACAACTGTTTAAGAATATCACCTAGAGATCTGCCCCAAGGCTGGATAACCATGGGTGGCATGGCATGTAGGAGAATATGAGCACGTATCTAGAGAACTTCTCACCTCCAATGGTTCAGAACTTCACTACTGAACAACTACAGGACCCTGATAAAGTGATAGAATATTTGAAAGGAAAATACTGTGGCTATTCCAAAGTGGCACAACTTATCACACTTTGCTGGGCCAGTATCTACCAAACACTGCTCAACATTATGCAGCACCCTCAGGGGGAAGGGAGGGAAAACAGACCGACAGGCACTGTGGCCACTCCAACCCCAGTGACAGACATTGCGTTTACTCCAACCCTGGTGACAGGCACTGAACCAGAGAACCAGCCTGTGCCAGTATCAGTCGCCCCCATACAGAGGAAGAAATATACAAAAAAATCAGTTCACTTAGCAAGGGATAAAGATGAACCAGTCAACAGGAGAACAGAAGAAAGAGGCAGAACCAGAGGTAATCACCCCATCCCTATCCCTGTGTGAGCTGCGGGATATGCGAAACGATTTCAGCCATCATCCAGGTGAGCACATTATCACCTGGCTCCTCTGATGCTGGGATAGTGGGGCTAGTAGCCTGGAATTAGAGGGTAGGGAACCTGGGATCACTTTCTAGGGAAGGTGGCATTGACAAGGCAATTGGAAAAGAGATACAAACCCTCAGCCTCTGGAGGTGACTCCTGTCAAGCATGAAGGAAATGTACCCCTTCAAGGAAGATGCTACATGTCACCCAGGCAAGTGGACCACCATGGAGAGAGGTATCCAACACCCAAGGGAAATTAGTCATGCTAGAGATGTTTTATTATGACCCGGACAACACACAATTACCCAGAGATCCAGATGAAGTCCAATTCACATGACTCATGTGGTGGAAATTTGCACAGAGTGCACCATCATTGTATGCCAACCCATTGGCAGTACTGACCTGCAAAGATGAAGAGGCACCGACAGTGGATTAAATGGCTCGCGAACTCCACCAATAGTGAAGAAAATCTCTCTTCCTCCCTATGAGCCTGCATCTCGGCTGTGGAAAAACTGTCCAAAAAGTCAAAAAAACTGATCAAACTGATCAAAAAATCATACACCCCACATATACGGACCAGTACCTCAGCTCTTAGGAGTGAGCATTCCTCTGGTGAAGAGAGAGAATATTGAAGGTACACACCATGAGGTACCCTATGGTTTTACCTGCATGAGCACGGAGAGGACATAAGGAAGCAAGATGGAAAATCTACTTCAACCCCAGAGACACAGGTACGTGAGTTGTGAGGAAAAACAACCACAAAAGGGGATTCTTCCAGGAAAAATGCTGCTCCAGGTTCCAGACAGAGTAGAAAGGCTGATCTTACTTCTGATCCTCTTGAAAGGACTTCTAAGTCATTTTTACAAGAAGTGAGTAATGAATCCTATGACTGGGATTAGAGGGTGCCTGCCCCCAGCCAGGTGGAGGAAAGGGACAACAGGGTTTATTGGGCTGTGTGTGGAGTCGATGACCTATTACATCAGACCCACAGGACTATAAAGCTCTAGTGGACAGCGATGCACAGTGTACTCTAATGTCATCAAGTTATAAAGGGGCAGAACTATCTGTATTTCTGGAGTGACAGGGCAATCCCAACAGTTAACTGTATTGGAGGATGAAGTAAACCTAACTGGGAATAAATGGTAGAAAAACCCTATTGTAACTGGCCCAGAGGTCCTGTGCATCCATGGCATAGACTATCTCAGGAGAGGGTATTTTAAGGACCAAAAGAGCTACTGGTGGGCTTTTGGTAGAGCTGCCTTGGAGACAGAGGAAACTGAACTGCTGTTTACCTTGCCTGGTCTCTCTGAGGACCCTTTGGTTGTGGGGTTGCTGCAGGTTGAAGAACAAGTGCCAACTACTTCCACAGCAGTGCACTGGCAGCAGTATCACATGAACTGAGACTCCCTGATTCCCACCCGTAAGTTGATTTGTCAACTGGGGACCCAAGGGGTGATCAGCAAAACTCACTCACCCTTTAACAGTCCCATATGGCCAGTGCAAAAGTCTAATGGAGAGTGAAGACTAACAGTTGACAATCGTGGCCTGAATGAAGTCACACCACCACTGAATGCTGCTGTGCTGGACATGCTAGAACTTCAATACGAACTGGAGTCAAAGGCAGCCAAGTGGTGTGCCACAACTGATATCGCTAATGTTTTTTTCTCAATCCCTCTGGCAGCAGAGTGCAGGCAACAGTTTGCTTTCACTTGGATGGGCGTCCAGCACACCTGGAATCGACTGCCCCAGGGGTGGAAACGCAATCCCACCATTTGCCGTGGACTGATCCAGACTGCACTGGAAAAGGGTGAAGCTCCAGAATGCCTGCAATACGTTGATGATAACATCGTATGGGGCAATACAGCAGAATAAGTTTTTGAGAAAGGGAAGAAAATAGTTCAAATCCTTCTGAAAGCCGGTTTTGCCATAAAAGAAAGTAAGGTCAAGGGACCTGCACAGGAGTTTCAGGTTTTAGGAATAAAATGGAAAGATGGACATCATCAGATCCCAATGGTCATGATCAACAAAATAGCAGCTGTGTCTTCACCAACTAGTAAAAAGGAAACACAAGCTTTCTTAGGCATTGTGGGTTTTTGGAGAATGCGTATTCCAAATTACAGTCTGACTGTAAGCCCTCTCTATCGAGTGACCCAGAAGAAGAATGATTTTAAATGGGGCCCTGAGCAACAGCAAGCCTTTGAACAAATTAAACGGGAGATTGTTCATGCAGTAGCCCTTGGGCCAGTCCGGGCAGGAGAAGATGTTAAAAATGTGCTCTACACCGCAGCTGGGAAGAATCACCCTACCTGGGGTCTCTGGCAAAAAGTACCAGGGGAGACCCGAGGCTGACCCCTGGGGTTTTGGAGTCAGGGATACGGAGGATCTGAGGCTCACTATACTCCAACTGACAAAGAGATACTGGCAGCATATGAAGGAGTTTGAGCTGCCTCAGAAGTGGTTGGTACTGAAACACAGCTCCTCTTAGCACCCCGACTGCAGGTGTTGGGCTGGATGTTCAAAGGGAAGGTCTCCTCTACACATCATGCAACCAATGCCCTGTGGAGTAAGTGGGTCACACTGATCACACAATGGGCTCGCATAGGAAACCCCAGTCGCTCAGGAATTTTGGAATTGATCACGGACTGGCCAGACGGCAAAGATTTCAGAAGAGGAGGACGTGATGCATGCTGAAGAGGCCCCACTGTATGATAAACTGCCAGAAAATGAGAAGCAATATGCCCTTTTCACTGATGGGTCCTGTTGCATTGGGGGAAAGCATCGGAGGTGGAAGGCTGCTGTATGGAGTCCTATATGACAAGTTGCAGAAACTGCTGAAGGAGAAGGTGAATCAAGTCAGTTTGCAGAGGTGAAAGCCATCGGCTGGCTTTAGACATTGCTGACTGAGAAAAGGGACCAGTGCTCTATCCCTATACTGACTCATGGATGGTGGCAAATGCTCCATGGGAGTGGTTGCAGCAATGGAACGAGAGCAACTGGCAGCACAGAGGTAAACCCATCTGGGCTGCCACACTGTGGCAAGATGTTGCTGCCTGGCTAGAGAATCTGGTTGTAAAAGTACATCCCATAGATGCTCATGTACCCAAGAGTTGGGCCACTGAAGAACATCAAAACAACCAGCAGGTGGATCAGGCTGCTAAGTTTAAAGTGGATCTGGATTGGCAACATAAGGGTGAATTATTTATGGCTCGGTGGCCCATGATGCCTCAGGCCATCAGGGAAGAGATGCAACATATAGATGGGCTCGTGATCGAGGGGTGGACTTGACGTGGACACTATTGTGCAGCTTATCCATGAACATGAAACACGTGGTGCAATCAAGCAGGCCAAGTGGTTAAAGCCCCTGTGGGATGGGGGACAATGGGTGAAATATAAATATGGGGAGGTCTGGCAGATTGACTATATCACACTCCCACAAACCTGCCAAGGCAAGCACCCTGTGCTTACAATGATGGAAAAAACTACTGGCTGGCTGGAAACATATCCCGTGTCACATGCCACTGCCCAGAACACTATCCTGGGCCTTGAAAATCAAGTCTTAGGGCGATAGGGCACCACAGAAAGAACCGAGTCAGACAACGGGACTCATTTCCAAAACAACCTCAGACGGGTGGGCCAAAGAGCATGGCATTGAGTGGGTGCATCATATCCCCTATCATGCGCCAGCCTCTGGGAAAATCAAACGATACAATGGACTGTTAAAGACTACATTGAGAGCAATGGGGGGTTGGACCTTCAAACACTGGGCTACACTTTTAGCAAAAGCCACCTGGTTAGTCAACACCAGAGGATCTGCCAGTCAGGGTGGCCCTGCCCAGTCAGAACTTTTATATGCTGTAGAAGGGGATAAAGTCCCTGCAGTGCACATAAAAAAAGTGCTACGGAAGACAGTCTGGGTTACTTCTGCCTCAGGCAAGGGCAAACCCATCCATGGGATTGCTTTGCTCAAGGACCTGGGTGCACTTGGTGGGTGATGTGGAAGGACGGGGAAATCCAATGTGTGCCTCAAGGAGATTTGATTTTAGGTGAGACTAGCCAATGAGTTAAATTGTTTGATGTTAATTGTTATATAACCCTGTCACTGTATGTCATCATTACTGTAATTGTTATATGCTATATCAATGGTATTACAGTAAGAATCACTTAGGTTAATGAAGAAAGAACTTTGATAAAACTGAGCAAAACACAGTAGTGATGGAACAAGAACTGAATTCAGCATGCAACAGTCCAACATTAGACACCATCCTCCTGCTGTGCCCAATGTCAACCGCCCACTGCACTGCACAGAAGCCCAATCCTACTCTGCCAACTGAGTGAACTTCACACCACCCCTCATGCCCAGAAAGACTGTTATGACAGATGGAGCCCAAAGTCATGGACTAGATGAACTCAACAGACATTTTGTAGGGATGGCCCATAGACTAAGGGAATGATATCGCTGTGTGTGTATATATATATATATATATATATATATGTCAAAGGACAAGAAAGGGGATGGTGATTAATTGGGATGTATTGAAAGTATGGCACCTAAGCATGACATAGATGGTATAAAATAAGGGGTGGATACTGTCCTGGTTTCGGCTGGGATAGAGTTAATTTTCTTTCTAGTACCTGGTATAGTGTTAAGTTTTGGATTTAGTATGAGAAGAATGTTGATAACACACGGATGTTTTCAGTTGTTGCTAAGTAGTGTTTAGACTAAGTCAAGGATTTTCCAGCTTCTTATGCCCAGCCCACAAGAAGGCTGGAGGGGCACAAGAAGTTGGGAGGGGACACAGCCAGGACAGCTGACCCAAACTGGCCAAAGGAATATTCCATACCATATGACATCATGCCAAGTATATACACTGGGGAGAGTTGAAGGGGAGAGTGGATTGCTGCTCAGGAACTAATTGGGCGTTGGTCGTTGAGTGTTGAGCAATTGCATTGTGCATCACTTGTTTTGTATATTCCAATTCTTTTATTATTATTACTGTCTATTATTGTTGTTGTTGGTGTTGTTCTTATTGTCCTGGTTTAACCCCAGCCAGCAACTAAGCAGCACGCAGCTGCTCGCTCACTTCCCGCCCCCCCCCCAGTGGGATGGGGGAAAGAATCGGAATAAAAGTAAAACTAGTGGGTTGAGATAAAGACATTGTAATAGGACAGAAGGGAAGAAAATAATAATAATAACAAAAATAAAATTACAATAATAATAAAATAATTTGAATATATAAAACAAGTGATGCACAATAGAGTTGCTTAACACTTGTCAACTGATGCCCAGGTAGCTCCCGAACAACAATCCACTCCCCCCCCAGTTTACATAGTAGGCATGACGTCACATGGTTTGAAATATTCCTTTGGCCAGTTTGGGTCAGCTGTCCTGGCTGTGTCCCCTCCCAACTTCTTGTGCCCCTCCAGCCTTCTTGTGGGCTGGGCATAAGAAGCTGGAAAATCCTTGACTTAGTCTAAACACTACTTAGCAACAACTGAAAACATCCGTGTGTTATCAACATTCTTCTCATACTAAATCCAAAACTTAACACTATACCAGGTACTAGAAAGAAAATTAACTCCATTCAGCCGAAACTAGGACAATCATCATTATCATCGTTATCATTATCATTATCACTATCATTTTTTCCTTTCTGTCTTTATCTCAATCTGTGAGTTTAATTCCCCCCCCCACCCCCTATTATCTCTCCCATCCCACAGGTGTGGTGGGGGAGCAAGCGAGTGGCTGCGTGGTGCTTAATTGCTGGCTGGGGTTAAACCACAACACTGCAGTATTATTCATTAGCAGTGTCATTGATTGGATAGCTGTAGTGTTTGAATTGTCTTTTGATGATGTGACAGTGTAGTACATACTGATGGCTGAAAATCACAGAATTATTAATTATGTGATGTGAGTCAGGCCCTCAGTTTGCAGCAGAAGTCTTCCCTCTTGAGTGCAAAATAAAAGTGAAAGTTTTTGAAAGATCCTAAGAATGTTATTGCCATATATATTGAATTTATTTCAGATACTGAAATGTTATCTCAATATGTGCTATGGGCCTTAGAAAAGAATAAATCCTGTTGAATTTTTAATAACTAAGCTCTGCCAAAACATAGGCTAAATATTTTTGAATCTTTTAGTACCATGATGTGCTATATAAGCAAGATGTACTTATTTTTTATGTTGACAATGAATAAATCCCACCAAAACCAGGAAGAATTTGTGAATCAGCCAATTGGATAACTACCTGAATCCATAAGCAGAAAAGATAGCTTTAGTGAAGGCCTGATGGCTATCAGACTGGATGCTTCTTTCAGCATTTTTTGCTAACATTACATTTCCCCTTCCCCGAAGGCTTTATGTAAGGCTTTTAATTTCAGGTGATATTGTAGGGACAAAATGATTGTACAGTAATAGCTTTGTTTTGTTGGGTGGCTTTCTTCTCCATATTTTTATAAAATACTGCAGATGTGCCAAAGGATTAACTATAATGACCAAAACCACTAAAATGTAGGTAGCTCATTATTCTTTCTGTAAGCTGCAGCACATCACATCTGATGCTGAATCTTTCTATTAAACCCAGAGAAACACAGACCATTCCATCTGATTCTTTCTCTGCATCTAATGCACTATAAGCCTTTTATGCTTTATAGGATAAGCTGTAACTGGGAGTCAGCTGTAACTCGTAGTTTTAAGAAAAATGTTTTTTGGCAGCTGCATGTAAGTTAACTCTTTCCTGCTTTTGCATGGTCTTAGGGGTCACAATCAAAAGCTAGACAGACCCCAAGACTTTCTACAGCTTTCCACCAAACTGACATCTACAGATATATCCTGTGAGATAGCAGGCTTATGGCTGAGAGTGGCTAGTACCGTGCAAATAATATCGGCCTTTATATGCCAACCTACGCATTTCTGATATTGGTGTGATGGTTTCAGCTGGGGTAGAGTTAATTTTCTTCATAGTAGCCAGCATGGGGTTATGTTTGGGATCTGTGCTGAAAAACAGTGCTGTTAACACAGGGATGTTTTCATCACTGCTGAGCAGTGCTTACACAAAGTCAAGGCCTTTTCTGCTTCTCACCCCACCCCACCAGCGAGTAGGCTGGGGGTGCACAAGGAGTTGGGAGGGGACACAGCCGGGGCAGCTGATGCCAACTGACCAAAGGGATATCCCATACCATACGACGTCATGCTCAGCTATATAAAGGTGGGAAGAAGAAGGAAGGGGGGACGTTCAGAGTTATGGTGTTTTGTCTTACCAAGTAACCATTATGTGTGATGGAGCTCTGCTTTCCTGGAGATGGCTGAACACCTGCCTGCCCATGGGAAGCAGTGAATGAATTCCTTGGTTTGCTTTGCTTGCATGCATGGCATTTGCTTTGCCTGTTAAACTGTCTTTTTCTCAACCCACGAGTTTTCTCACTTTTACCCTTCTAATTCTTTCCCCCATTCCAATGCAGGGAGAAGTGAGCAAGTGGCTGGGTGGTGCTTAGTTGCCGGCTGGGGTTAAATCACAAGAAATGGGATCCCTGCCACTAATCTTACTGCAAAACTTATTTTCACTTATGGTTGATTAGACAGACCTCATTCCCTTCAAGCTCAGATCATATGCTAGCACCAAAAGAGGACACAGTTCTGACTTAATCTTCATTATTTAAGTGTCACTGAGCTGAATTCTGCTGAATTAACACTTACCAATATAAGCAAGACCAGAATCAGTGTTCAGCAGAGGAACATGTTTCAATGAAGTTGTTCCTTCTCTGCATGGAAACCTCAGTGATACATATATGTTCTTTTTATCACTACACTTATTCCTGCTTTGTTGTGCTTTTTAAGGTTCTTTTCAAGAAAGTAGCAAATGTATTGATTGGAATTATTTTCCAAATAATTGCTACATTATTGCCTTAATACATTGTTGACACTTTGTTCCTTACAGACAAAATGACAGTCATCTTTAGTGAAGAACCAGTGGTAGCTAAAAACCACTTTTTCTTATTCCTTGCAAATGCTGCAAAGATATCTGTCTTGTTAACTATCATCATTACTATTAAAAGTTAGCTAGATACATAAAGATCTTACACTTTAATCCATCTATGGTAATTAAAATTTTATAAAATTGCTCTCTGTGTCTTTCTCGATTGATTACCTGTGACTTTGAGCCACTCCAGTAATTTCATTAAGTATACCACTTTTGTTATAGAATATTTCATAAATGTTTTCAGCATATTATATTATACAAAAAATTTTGAAACAGTTGCATTTAACAGCTATTATGCCCACATGTTCCTTCAGGCACAGCTTAACTACCCCTTCTGCTCTTACAGAAGCAGATGATAAAAGAATCTGTGTGGGTATTTCACTGTGTGCTCTGCCAGAGGTAGAGCTCCTCAGACCTTTGCAACAACTTGCACTGTGGGTATCAGAAATCATGTCTCTGCATGTTTATGAATGCAGGCTTTTGGAGGCAGCCTGTTATTCACAGAATACTATCTAGGACTGTTAAATGTGTATTTTTATACAGCACAGAAAAAATGCCATCTTAGCTATTATATTCTTTATAGGTTTGAATTTTTTTTTTATTTCTTCTAAATATCAATTTGTACAATTTTTTTTTTTCCTATATCATATAAATTCTATCACATTGTTTTGTTGTTCCTTTTTGCAGAGAAAAGAAAACTGGGTAAAGAGTCTGGCTGGGGAAAATTGGATGAGAAGGACACTTTCTAACTGACAGTGTAGGATATCTCTGTTTTTCACACCTTCAGTATTCTCACATAGAAATTGGCATTCATGAGTCATATCAATGTTCATTATTTATAAAATTCCTGACATGAATTCATTCTTCTGAAAACTGTACCACTTGCTATGCATTTCACATGGCTGAAGTCAAGTAACCACAAATGGTATCCTGTTTTCCCTAGTTTGAGAGGCAGGTATAGCATATGAAACTTGTAGGATTTTAGCTTGAAATCCATTCAAATAGGCTCTAAAGCTGTGAGATTCCTTCCTCTTTTCTCAAAGCCCACCTGATTTTAGTGTTATGTATTTTCAAAAGTTTTTATATTTTTTGCCAGTGGTATAGCAATACCAAATCAGGCTGTCTGGTTATTCCTACCATTTCAGAAGTTAGCTTAAAGAAAGGAAAATACTGGAATTTCCCACGTTTGGAACAGCAGAAATATTTTGGTGCTCATAGCTTCAAAATTATGGAAGGAATTTCTTTGAATGTAGTTTGTTCCTTTGATATCGACACTACCAAGTATGCAAACAGAGATATTACAGAGTTGTGCAATCATACAACTACAAGAGATAGAGTTGAAAACAGTTGTTTAAGGACACATACTTGTTCTAATCACTCCGGTATAGTCATTTGCTTTGTTTCTTCTAAGTGCCTATGTAACATGAGAAAATTTAGTCCCTGAATAACAAAATGAGGAAAATAAGATTTGTTTCATCTTAAGAATGAAGGCCAAATATGTACCTCTACAGCTTCAACATACTTCTGTAGTCAATATATGCATTCAGATTCCTATTTTTAAGCACTAGTATTTGAACATACTGGCTATTAGGAATATTTGGAACACAGAAATTGCTATTCCAGTAAGAGCAGTAAATGCTGCAGAATTTAACTGTTCTGCCCTATACTACTGATAATCTTGTAGTTATTTTCCATGAGAGACCATTGCCTCTACCCTGTTGATGACATGGTTATATAACAAAGCGTGAATATACATGCAGATAAAACTTGCAATGACATCAGGATTATGATGATAGTCTCTTCCTGAAAATCCTTTGACTCTTATTAAGTGTCTATCTAGCTTGGAATGAGGGGGTGTTGTGCAACACTGAACAGGTATTGGAGCAGAGAGTGGGTAAGCAGGCAAAAAGGAAAAAAAAAAAAAAAGGGTCTCACCATTGCCTCTGCTCTAACTGTATTTTAATAGAACAGTGGAGCCTGGCGAGCTGTCAGTATGGCACCTTTCATGAGCACAACTATAAATACACTTAAAAAAAAATGGCCATAAATCATGTTTTGTCATTGGAGAACATAAAGGGAAATTATAGTTTTTCCACTGACAAAAGCAGGGGAAAAAAAAAAAATCATGGCTCTAAAGTCACCTCTACTCTTATTTTCCATTCTAATCTAGTACACTTTTCATTTTGCAGCTGAGCAATTGATCCAGTTAGGCATTAGTTTTCTTGGCTGGCTTGTTATCAAAGACTTTAAGCATTTGCAGCCAAAGAGTGGATTCTTTGTCTGAGCAATCAAGGGTTGTATAGGGGACTGCAATGCCTGCGAGGAGGGAGGGCAGCAAATCCACTCATAACAAGCAAAACTTAGACACAAAAAAATTGCTTCTACATGGCACAAAACCAAGAAGCTGCAATGATCTTGTTAATAGCTCTTTTTCTCCCCTCTTGACCTCAGCTGATTTTGATATGAAGGAAGACTACCCTAATACAGCCTTGCAACCTAACAGCCTTCCTCTGCACAGAGGTGATGTTGTTTGTTCCACTGCAGTAAAACCTTTCTGTTCATGGGGAAAGAGAAGTAGTGATTGTATAACTTGTCCCTTAATACCGATACACCAAGCTCTGCAATTGCTAGCACTTATGTTCAGCACTGAAGCATGAATTTTAAAAATTAATAAAAATCAAGTTTCTCTGACCAGATCCATAAATTATGTCAAATGCTTAGATCCAAAAAATATGTTTCCAAGTCCTTATAGGGGACAGGATCTAGGTAATGCTCAGTTCTGACATTTGTTCCCAAAATCTAGTTTTCAGAGGAGGAAAACAGGTGTGTAGGCTGAATAGGAAGGACAGTAGTTCTAACATGTCCCAAATCTGGCTGATGAGAGATCAAGGATCCCTTTTTTGCTAAGGCACTCCTGAGAAGGTTAATATGAGATACAGGCAGACATTATTTATCTAAGTCCCTTTTTTATTAACATATTCTAAATCACACGAGAGAAAGCCTGGAAGGAATCCACAGCCTAGAGCATGTGACAAACACCAGACGTAAAAACAAAACTCTTGAACATAAACAGATATTCAGAAATGAAATTAAAACTCATGATTTTCATGTGTCACTGAGACATCAAAAATGGCAGAATAGAGAATGGAGAAACAACTGTATGTTTGTAAAGGTCTGGAAAGAATACAGAGGTGAAATGCCAACTCTTAGAGTTTAGAATACACTTAGAGTGAAAAAATACCAGAATAGGTTTGAAAAGAGAAAATGCATTTAGGGAAAAATATATATAACGAAACATTATTGTCATTAAGCAGTGTAGGTCTGGAATTACTCCTTTCTTTCCTGTAAAAAAGCAGCAAATACAGCTGACCTGAGAGACTTACGTGTTTCAACCACCCTACATCCAATGCCCATTAGTTAGTGCAAAGATCCCTTTGACTTCAGTAAGCTTTGGATGAGACCTTTCATGCCTGCTAAACCTTTTCTCTAGCATGCAAAACCTAACATGACTCCTAGAGCGATTTATTCAGAAGTTATATGTGCTCTCTGGTGGCATAATAGCAGTACTAATATGAGGGAAAAAAGGTGTGTCAGTAGCTGACAAAGGGTAGACAGTACAAGGCACATATAACCCTTTCAACTTCATGACCAACATTATCCAGAACATATGAAGACAGTCTTGAAGGTAGCCAACACTGGTATAAAAAAAATAGAGGATTTGGTGAAGACTTAAATGAAAGAAAGGTATTAATTAAAAGATGGTAGCAAGAATTTGAGAGAATGTGGCAAGATTTCACCCCAAAAAATCATGGTAGTATCATATTTTCACGTTTTGTTTATTGCTGTTAGCATTTTTTTTTTCCCAACCTTTGTTTCCTTGTACATATATCTCCAGCAACTATTTTTGCAGCCATGTTATCTTTTCCATATGGATGATTTCAAAATGCAAATGAAAAAAAAATTGTCAAGATCTCACCTCTCCATTGTGTGTGCCTGTAGGTGTACACTTATATGATAGCTGGATTTCTGTCTTAAATAAATAGCAATAGACAGAATTTGGAATTCATAGTATCAATACTAATTAAAATAAAAGTTACTTTTAAACATTGTCATTAAATCTGTTTTCAAAAATATTGATATTCTTATCTTCTTTAAGCAAGGTGTTTAATGTATGTATTTTCTAAATTTAATTTCAGTGTAGTACTTCAATTTGTTTGGGATTCATATAAATGATTCGTTGCTGATCGGTTTGACTGCTAGAATAATTAAAATGGTTCATTTCTTCTGAATGAAACACCTGGATATCTTAGATGAAATGCAACTGTATTATGTATTTATCTCATTCACTTCATTTACGATTACAGAAAGCCAGAATCATTAACAAAATAATTTAAAACTATGTCTCAGAAGGCAGAGTAAGTATGCATATTGTTGCATCCCTTCGTGCAGTGTAGGTTGCTGGCTCCAGTAGATGACAGACAAACCCTACAAACAACTACAGGGGAAAATCAAATGTGTAGAGGCAGGGTATTCTCTTCACTCTCACAGACACAGGTACAAGTCTTCCATTTCTTCTTCCACTGGGTTTCCAGGTAAGGGCTAAGCAGCAGCTGGCCCTATACTGTGCAATGTCGAGCACAAGTACCCCATTTATTTTCCATGTAGTTGATAGGACGACTCATGATTTGCAGTAAAAGGCAATGTGTCATCTGTACACATGGAAGCAAAATTATAACTCCCATAGCTGAGGAAATTGCATCAAGGCTTTCCTATTGATATGGAGAATCAGTGAAGGTGAGAGCTGGTGTTTTCAGCTTACAGTTGAAAAACCTTGTGACTTATAGCCATTGATGCAAGTCCTTGAAGATGTGATCTCCCATAGAAACTTTTTAAAAAACAACAGCCGGACAAAGAAGCATGACTAACTTAGATTTTTATTTGTCTCCTTCCTAATAAATTCATAAATTCAATGTTACAGAAACACATTCCATGACTGATTTAATGACTTTAAGCCATTTTTCTTCCTCTGAATTCTATGTGCCTTCTTTGAAGAGATATATTTCAGAGATGGGAAAACTGTAGGCATGACTGTATAATTCAGAAGCAGCACCAACTGAGCATGAGATTAGGAATGAATCTCTTAAACAAATAGAATTCATTTGATTTGTTCTTATAGCTCTTACACTGCACATACACACAAATATATATATATATATATATATATATATAAAATGCCAAGGGGATGTTTACTATTTGTCTGAGGGAATATACCTGTCCGAGGGCATCAATGCAGAAGGATTTATGACTCCTGATGATATTGACAAAGAAAGTTCACAGGAAATCACAAAAAACCCTTTTATATTTCCAATTAATTTACCTGAACATGAGCATTTGACCTTGCATAGTATACCCAGCAATTTTACACCATTTTCACTTTCACTATGTATCAGTAGCAATCTTACCAAAAGTATTGCCTGGATTCAAGCCCCAGAATTTACAACTAATATATCAGATGTGGTTTCAGCGTGTGTCTGAGTTTTGGGATATGGGGGAACTACAAAACTTCCCCAGAGCAGCAGGTGATCAGACTTCAGTGTTAGCTAGAAGAAAAGCTTGAGAGAATTACCCTGGACTGATCAGTAGTCTCACATCAGCACAACAGCCACATGAAACTTGGACATAAAAGAGGGGGAAAAAGAAAAGGAAACTTGAAAATAAAGGGCAAACTTTGAGGAAAGGAAGACTGTACAATCACAATCATTTTTAAGAATGAATTAGTAAGGAAGAAAATGACATAGAATAATATTGTATATGTATCTGTCAAATTACCTGGGTCTGTGTTTATCAGAAAGGAGATGCAACAAGCTTAGAAGGAAATAATGCTGTGTCCTCCACTTGCACAGGGTCAGCTTGTAGATCACTTGACCTTCATGATGATCTACAGCATGTATGCCTACTCCATTGTGTACATGCCCATTTCATCCTGCTCCAAATGACTAGTCTGACAAAACAATCTGCTTTATAATACTGACTAGCAGGTTGATCAATAGCTGAACAGAATCTCCCATATTTTTAACACCTGTGCTAACATATATACATTTGCAAATCATAGAGGAAGTCCACTGCCTCTGAGTGACTTTGTAAAGCCTCAGAAGACAGTTCAGCTTGCACAGAGCATCCAAAAGCTTATAGACAGTGAGGTGAGAGCAATAGTGCCAGTTACACTGCTTTTGGATGAAAAAAAAGCAGCACATTAATTAGGTCCTTTTTCTTCTGGCATGATATTTTATTACAGAAAATAATGTACATTCCCAGACACTTGCCAGGAGGGACTACAAAACCCACTTCCCCACCTGCACCTACTGCTGAAACTGGCTTTAAAACTCTAATGTACTGTGACACTTCTGAGTACCCTGGGAGAGCATAGCTGGCTTTCTCCAGTAATCCAGCCTGTTAGCAGGTGCTGCAAATCTAGAGGCAGATGTTAATTGATTCACACTGACGGCCTTGGCAGGTTCAGCTCGTTAGCCTACCCTGAATGTAACTGCAGTTGAGAGTATCTCCCTGTGCAGAGGAATTGAGGGTTAAGTGGTCCTGGTGTGCTAATAAGACTCTGCCTTAGGAGACAGATAAGCTTGTGTCTGTTGCCTGTTTGGAACTTTGGCTTATAGTGTGACTAGAGAAAGAACAGAGTATGAAATGTATGCAGGTATGGGGGATATTAACTGTAGGTGACTTTGAGATTATCCTTCTGTGTACAAGCAACTAGATTTTTAGCTTTGCTTGCTAATCTTAGTTTTGGTTTATCTCTTAGAGTGAAAGTGTTTTGAATTAGAGCTATGCTTTACTGCTAGATGTAGTGATTAATACTGAGTCTGTCCTTTAGGAGTAGTGGTGAAGAGAGTTTCAGAATAGGTGTTTACTTCCAGTTTGACAGAATGAAGTCTCTGCCTATTACTTTTCTATAGCCAGTATCATGATAAAGTAAATAGTGGAAAAAGAGGTAAAGATTTTTTTCCTGTGGGATGCCAAACACCTTTGTTGTCACTGGAAAGACTAGGGCTCCCTTTGCGATGGGATCTAAGTTAGGAAACGATACTGTATTCCTTTCCTGATGTGAAAGCAAAGAAGATAGATACATCTTCTGTATGCCTTTATAGGAAAATGCAAATAACAGTAGGTTTCTTTTTCATGTCAGTCCTAAACTGCCAGTGGTATGCAAAGGCTTGTTTTGTCTTAGACCAAATGTGATTTGAAACTCTTTTTCTATTAAAATGACTGAGGAAAAAACATTCCGGTCTTACAGATCTGTATTTTGTTTTATAAACAGTCTCATCATGAAGCTGAGAGGATATTTTTTTCTTTAAAGGTATGTTGTACAATTTCTAAGCTTGTAAACTAATATTTCCCCAAGACACACAAAGGAACTCTCTGTTTAGACCTAAGGAAAAAAGCAGCCTAAAAATAGGTAGGACTCTATTCCTCTGAGTGAAGACACTTACGAGAGTCCTCTTGGGTAGTGAAGATGCAGCTACTGAATGTTATGAAGATGAAATTACTGTGAAAAAGAAATAAGTTGTTCTTAAGAAATAGCTCAAAATCCTTAGTTTCATTTTAAAATCTTGATATAGTGAGAAAGCAGGTTGATTGATTACTGTTGAAGGTAAGTATGGAGGAAACCTGATTTTTTTTCATGTTATACAAATGTTACAGAAAATAGGCATATCTTTGAGATTCTGACTGGAAACTGGATAACAATGGAAGTCTAAAGCAAAATATTCTCTATTCTGTCTCAGTTGTTGGCGCTCATACTGATCTTGCACTGCCTTTTCTCTCCAGCTCTAAAAAAAGTCCAGTGTCAGATACATTATGCACTTGCTTTTTTTTCCATTTACTTCAGACCCCAAGCTTTATGGGTCCTCATGGGTACCTCATTTTCTGGGTTAGTAAATGATGATCAGCTAAATCTCTACCCACTCCCTCTAAATCCATAGCAACAAATGGTTTTCTGTCTTTGTGGCTGGGGGAGGGGAGTGGGAAGAGATGCTGGTCTGTTTAAGTGATATTGTACGATTGTTCAACAGAGATAAGTTTTTAATCCACTACAGAGAGGAAAAGGAACATTTGTGTGATAGAGGAGATACTGGCATGGTGAGAAAGTGAGATAACTGTTGGAAAAGCTGCCTGCAGGGCCTTTTGTGCTTCCAAGTCACCCAGAACTGGAGAAGCATTTGAAGTGTGTCCCTTAATTAATGCAACAACATGTGATAATTTAGCCTCTGAGAAGCCTGGGTTTTAAACTTTTTTTTTTTTTTAATCTGAGAAATGAACCAAGAGGATTTGCTTTTGCTGTTTAGGGGGAAATGAGAGTAATGGATTGGGGAAGCACTGAATACTTAAACAGATTTGAACTATCCAAGGTTGGAATTATAAGTGATGACTTATTTCACCTAACATGTCGTCTCATATAATAAATGCATGTAGGTAGTTTTTATGGCTCAAAACTACTAGCAGTTTATATAATATTGGTGATATCACAGCTTGGACTAAAAATAACATAGAAATGTTGAAAATCAGCCATTTCTTTCTCTCTGAGACATCTAGGCAGTGTGATAACTGCTACCTCAAAACTGATAGCTTCCAGTGTTTCTTAGTAGATACGCGTTTTAGACACACCAAGTGTGTCCACCCAAATAACTTTAAAAAAAAAAAAAAAAATTCTCTCTATAGTAAGACTCCGACTTGTTTAATTGACACTGGTCAAGACATTTAGTTAGAAGTTTCAGTATATCAGGAAACATGTTGCCACAGTCATCAGGTTTCTCTCCCTTAACTTATACTTCCAACGTAATTTCCCTTACGGTAATGATAATTTCTAATACTTGAAACTTCAGGCTGCTGAAAGTCAGCAGCCAAGCAGACTCTTGCAAGTGGATAGTCCTTATTGCTTCCATTTGCAACCTGCCCAGGTACTGTTCTTTGTCTAGAAGCCATTTCATTACACTGCAAGTAAAAAATAGTTTTAGAGGAGGAGAAATTATCCCTGCTGTTTAAAGGTGTGCAGTGACAGCCAGTGTACTTCAAGGAGTATTTGTCTCTTGTCACAGCTTTATTGGAAAAAGTTATAGGAAGTAAAAGGTGGTCTTCATAATGCCCGTGATAAATACTGCCACAATAAACAATGAGGCTGGAAGTAACTTCCTGCACCCTCTACACTCATCCCCTTGTATTTTAAAGGTTTGCTGCTGTCAGGTATGCTGCATTGCCATTGATTTAGTTAATGTTACTGGGCAGCGTTATTTACGGTAGAATTACTGACTTCTTGCTAACATGTCCAACTAGGAAATGACCTGCCACTGAGCTGATGTAAGTAGTTATTGCTCACTATTGTCATTCTAAGCCTCATTGTACTATTTATGTGCATCCTTCTGGTGCATCTGACTATTCTTTGACAAATAAAGACTAAAACTGTGATCTAATACAGTGACAATAGCCTTCATGTGATAGTCGGTAACATTCCTCAGCACCATGCATGAAAGACGACTTTGGTTGCCATAGCGATATCAGCATCATTTGTCTCTAAAAGCTGACTTTTTTTTTTTTTCTCAAGCTCTTTAAATGTTTGATTGAAAGACTCTGACAACTATTTGATATTGATCAGGGAATGACTGAATGACCGTTGCCAGCAGTAGCATTGTATCATTCACTAAAATGTGCTTTAATGCACAGACTTGAGCACTTTCATTTTTCCCAACCTCCTAACACTTATTTATTATTAAAAAAAAAAAAAAAAAAAAAAAGGATGGCTTTAGTAATTCAGCAGAACAACGATGCTACTGCTTTCTTGTTTTGAAAGTACTGATGGAGATTGGCCACTTGGGTCATCCTGTAATGGTTTAAATAATCCTTCAAATAGAAGAAAATATTTATTTGTGGTTTGTCACATAGTGCATTGCTTTCCTGCTCTCCACCTGCTCCTTTGCCCCATGTCTCTTTATCCAGAATTCCAGCAGTTGACTTTCTTGGAAAAGGTATTTAACTTTTGCTGGAGTTCTTTGCCCTACCCTGTTCAAGATAATATTTCATTCACACTTAGATTTCTCTTCTCCCACACATGTATGCCTTTTCCAGTGCCCAGCAGGACTATGATTAATCTGTCAATAAATGCTCAGTTGAGATTCCAGCAAGTGAAAGAGACAGGATCTGTCCTGTCCCTTTCCTCAGGAGTATAAAAGGATTGTTGCTCTAATGGACTGAAATGGGCTACCTTCTCTTAAATACATCCATGTCTTTCCATATGATTCTTCAGCAGCTCTTTCTGAGGATGATGGTATCAGTCAGCCACATGATGTTAGGATTTCCCACTGCGTGAACTTTCTTTCTTCTCAAGCATTTCAAAACAAACCCATCACTTGTCTCCAGGGTTTATTCCAGTGCCTTGGAATTGTTGGTGTCTGCCAACTACTTCTTCACTTGTGATTAATTTAGCGGAGATGTATAGTTCATGTAAAATAGTAGTTAATGTTACAAATTAGTAGAGAAAGGAGATTCCTCTAGCTAAGGAGAAATATCTCAATTCTTTGGGCTGCTACTTAAGAGAAAAACCACACTTTTCTTTGAGGGTGTAATTGTGCTTGACCACAATAATTCCTGTTCTTCTTATGAAAGACTTCCCCCCCTGCCACCTTTTCTTCCCAAGTGGCTGAGGTTGTGGTTAGGAGGTGTTTTGGGGTTTTTTTTGGTTTGTTTTTTTTTGTTTGTTTGTTTTTTTGACCCAGAGCTCATTCCTGGCTTACTGCAAACATACCAAACTTGTGTCTGTGTCTGGCCTTCTGGTATGTGCTACATTGGACTCTGCTGAGAGTTGGTTAGCAGAAGGAGACAGCTGTTTTTCAGTAAGCCTCCTGTTTCTAATTGACTGTGTGTTTGTCTTTCTGGTCTAGAGCATGCTCAGTTGGTGTGAAGTGCAAGTTCAACTGGAAGTCCCAATTGTCTGTCTTCCACTGTGCTCCTTTGCAAATGTTCATGTTCCTCATTAACGAGGCAGAAGCACCACAGCATACTAACATCGGTTGGGGACTTTGATGGGCGGTTCACCTCTGTGTGCCTGTCTGTCTCTGGCTATTTCAGCAGGCTACTGACTTCTATAGTGTTAGTGCTCTGCTACCTATATAAACCCTGGTTCGTCCTAGTTCTGTGTTTTTCATATAAGTAGTCGTTTTATTTCAACAACCTAATAGTATGCTTATAGAAGGTTTCTATATTATAGAAATTATTTATAAGCAAAAGATTTTCCACAGCTGCAGCTATCAACACAATACCTGGTGATGATAAAGTCTATGCATGAGCTCATACTGAGGCACAAGCCTATGTTAGCTAAATAGGCCCGTGGCAAGACTTTGGAAATGTTATAGCTGATTTCATCAGTGTTTATAGCTGCAACATCAGTGGAACTACTCCTCAGTGACTTTTATTCGCTGCTTCTTAAGTATGTACTAGGCTCATCAAGAGCAGTTTTTCAAGGACTGAGTTCCCCATGATAAAACATGAGAAATAATAGAGAAACTAGGTAGCAGTATGTCTGGGGTGACTAGTATTTACTTACATGGAATCTGTAGCATCTTCCACCTGAATTAGTCTGAGCTTTTTCAGCTATTGTCATAGGAAAAGAGGGGAGCCAAATACAGTAAAATCAATGCATTTTAAAATAAGATAATGCTTTTACAGAGAACTGTTACAGAACGGTATTTCAAGTAGTAACAGAAATTCTTAAAGATGCTCTTGAGTCGCTGCTATTTTTTTTTTTTTTTCCTAAGACTTTGCAAATCAAAGGAAATGCACAGGTATTTTCTTGAGTCTTTTCTCTTAGATAGAATTGTTTTCTTTTCAGAAAGTTTTTTTTATTTATAGTATATGATACAAGGGAGTTAATGCTGATTTCTGGCCTTCAAGTGCTACTGCAATAATAACGTTTAGTAAAAGAGGTCTGTCTAGACTCTTTTTCTCTGTCCCTGGCCAAATCTCTCTTTCGAGTTCACTCTTCCTCCTCTGAGTGACTCAGTAAAGTTTTAGAATCTGCATCTTGGGCACTTACATATGAGCAAAATAAGCTCTGTCATCTCACTCAAAATTATAAAAAGCCTGCAGGATTCCATGAACAGACCTTCTACAGTCTGATATTTACTGCTTTAAATAGGCCTGTGGCTACTCTCCTTGTCCTTTTACTGCCCGCTCCCCCCAACTCAAAATAGAAGAAAATAACTGATTTTGAACCTTTTGTTGATCTATGCTTTCTAAATTCGCATGTCTGGAGTCTTACATATTTGCAGTATGATTCACTTAATCATGAAACAGAAGGTTACTAAGACATCTCAAAGTGATTTCACGGTTTGTGCAGTTTAAAAATAATTATTCCCAACTTAATAACCAGTAATATTAAGTGAGCAGCCTTCAAGGTTGTTTGCTTTTTCAAAATTTCATAACACTTGTCACCTCAAAGTACAAAAGCTACATTTATTTGGGATACAGAGAGGGTAGTTTCTATAGAATTAACTTATCTATCTAACCCGACTGCATGGTGGTACCTGCTGTTTTTGAGGTATGTCCTTTATACCACCCTCATGGGGCAGGGAAGCATTATCATTTCTGCTGAAAAGGGGAGGGGGAAATCAGTCTAAAAAGACTACAGGTTTGACTGCACTAAAATTATCAGGTGAACCAGATAAGGACACAGAAATGTTAGCACAGATGACAGTATGATAACCTTAATGTGTGATATTCTTATTCAGAAGTAAACTAGACATAAATGGTTCTGACCTGATTTTTCTTTTTTTTTTTTTTTTTTTTTTAAGGTTAATAGTTAAATGCATTATGTCAGCAGTCATAGCAGACTTGTTCTAATTTTGTCAAATAGCCCAGTATGGTCACAGCTTTAGGCATTTGTGAAGGGTCTAAATAGGAAATCTGACCTGGCAAGCTGGTACTCAGGAGCAGCACTTCTGCAACTCAAACTAGTGCCATCAGCCACAGGTGATTAATGTTCCTATATGATCAGTATATGTTTTTCTTATTAAAAAGCAATATATATTTTTACTGTTAATGTTTTTGCTAATCTGATATTAACAACATCTGGTGATAACTTTTCAACAAAGCCTGAAATAAGAAACAAATGGTTCCTGAAGGATTGCTGAAGAAAAAGATAACTTGGCACCATTCACATGGCATTCCTGTTTCTGATTTATCTTGCATATATGCATCACATTTTCTAAATGTCATACTGGAAAAATCACAGAATACTGTAATTTATTTTGCTTCTGATTTACACTCAGTGATTTCCAGAACTATAAAAACATTATCATGTGTTTTCTATGGTTGTGTTTGAATTTGTATTCAATTCTTCAGTGTTCAACACAGGGATGGGTTTAATATTCTGTTGTTTTAACTCCACTGTAATATAAAATACTTAATTTTTGGAAGGCTAAATGCATGACTGATTCCATAGCTGGGTTGTTTTGGGTTTGTTTTTTCTTATTCCAGTAGAAAAATGTGCTTTGTAACTGATCCCTTATGAGTTTATTTTGGTTTTTTACAGGCTTGTTGTTACATGGCATTATTCTGAAAGTTCACCTCTCTGTGAATAGAGAACTACAAGCAGTAAGGGAAGAACTGCTTAATTCAGTGATGTGTTTAGTTGCTTCATTCAGTTGCCTGCTTGAAGTGTTTCTTTTTTTTTTTTTTTTTTTTAAATAATAATAAAAAACCTAGGAAATAAATTTTAGTGAGATATTTCCTTTCTAATTTTAATCTTATTTGTGCCTTAAGTTTATTCCTTCTTGGCTGACGTTAAAAACAATAACAAAAAGTTTACCAGATATCATAATGGGTAATCACATTGGTAAGTATTTAAAATGAAGAGCAATTACTCAGTCTGAATGACAAAAATGTGGTAAATTCAGTTAACACAACTTACTATATTCCTTGCAGAATGTCATTAACATTTGTATTATTAGCTAATAAAAATGTCATCGTAAATGCTAGATTGTTACGGAAACAATTAAAAACTAATCTAATAACCAGCTCAGTATGTTTCTTTATAATTCCTAAGTAATTTAATTTAGCTGACTATATAATATTATTGCAGCTCAGAATTGTGATTTCTAGGTAATTAAAGTAACATGTAACACTTGTTCATTCCATCAAATAGCTGAAATATTTTCAAACACTTTAGTCTTTGATAAGTAACCTTGTACTTCTAGGTATAAAAGGAAAGATGACTTACCGTGAATGTTCTCAAGAGAAAGACGTGTCTATTGAAGATATCCATCTTCAATAGAAACTTTCAAAAGTAATAAAATACAATACTTCATTTCATGACTAATAATATGAAAGTGATTTTTTTCTCTTACTTATTACCCTTCTAAGTGGAACTTGATTTTATTTTTTGAGTACATGCTATTTTTATTGACCTTTTAAATTATTTGCATTAAGATCTTTCTTCAGCGTGAGGAAATACTATGCAACATAGGTTTGTTTGGGGTTTTTTTTTATTAAATTGTCTTAGAATAGCTGAATCTGTCAGATAATCCATAAATTTTTTTTGCAATATGCTGTTGTTCATTAGCACATCAGTGAATATTTTATGGGTATTCCAGAGGTTCTGATTCCTCTTTGAGTTACCATCATACCATCAATTTTAAAATAAAAGATTACCATAATTAAAATACTCATTTTACATCCTGGATGCACTACCTGTGAATCTTAAGTCAGTGTGTATAGCTGATAGGAAATTATACCTATTGAGTCACGAGTACTCTGTTACTTGGGAATACTGAAGAACTGCAGGCTACACGAGAGGCAGTCTGTCAGTCCTCACAGTTCTGGAGATCACTGGTTTGGCAGTGATTAAAAGCCATAGCTAGAAAGGAACATCTGGGGGAGAACTGGATAACCCACATAAAGTTCAGGTGAAAATGTGTAGCATGGACTGCCCAGATAAGTCTTTGTCGATACAGACATGGTGGGTTGAGTTTGTGTGCAGATCTTGCATCCTACCTAATTCCAGAAGTCCCCAAGCTGTGGTTCCTCTCACTGGTCTGGGCTTCAAAACCATGTTTCTATACAAATATTGTTATACATTCTTAAAGGACTAACATAACATTAGATTGTAAACAATCAGTTCACCAATGAACAAGGTAGCTGAGATGATGAATGCATTTGGAGCATTAGAGCAAAAATGGTTTTGTCAACCAACAGCCTGATAAAGGGCAGACAAATAGGAATATGTTGCACAGCACTTCAACCCTGGCTAATAGGTAATTAACACAGTGAACAAAAATTTGCTTCAGTAAATATAGCTGTTGTGACTGAATTCTCATACTTATTTTCCTAAAATTCTACGTTTAAAATCTGTTAACAGGCCACCCAGAAATAAAGGGTTCAGTCTAGATCATATCAAGTGACTAATTTCCAGTCTGGCATAGTAGTTATGAAAATACATATACATATATATTTTAATTTGTGGGCTGAACTAGGAACAAAATCTGGTTTTCTCAGCAAAGTGAGAAACCAAAATATTCGATCTGTATAAGAAGACATTTCTTATTTGGAGATTGTAGTTCTAACTTTTTTAATGTTGCTTCTTTAGATATATTTTTTTTTAAGGGTAATACTTTGTTTTGAAAATATTGGATTGGAAGTTTTTGATCTCTCATAAATTTGATCTGAAAATACCCAACATTGGATGAAGGAAAGAATAACTGGGGCTCGTACCAAAATTTCACTTTTTCCCCGGTAAGCAGGCCTAAGTCTATTATTTGGAAGAACACTTCTGCATATTCTCTGCATACAATTTACCAGCAACAGTGGGCTACAGCAGCTGATTAAGACTACTGAGCTTAAACCAGAAATGTTTTTCTGTGTTCTCATTACTGTTCTGGTGGGCAGTCCTTCATTTCTTGCATGTGTAAGATTTTAAGCAGCTTGCATGTAGGTGATACAATCCAGGAAACCCTTTTGTTCTGCTTTTTATCAGTGAACCTTTCTTCAAGAAAACTTATAAAGCTTCATATTTTGTTGCTAACAATTTAGTCTTTCTTGATTAAAGTTAACTGCCTGTTCTTCCCAGGAATGATCTATTTTTTGGCAGCTTTTTCTTAATAGAAAATGGAAGATTATTCAGCTGGCAGTATCGCCTTGGCCTTTAAATATCAGTATTATCAATTCTTTGAGGTGCCTGATGGTGCTTGTGGATGATCAGATATACATGGGATGATGTTCTGCTCCTCAGACTTTCTTGCCCTTCTGAACTTTTTCTGACTAGAAAGAAGGCGGCTGTAAACCTAAGGCTTATCAATGGTTTACAAACTTGTTTGCTACATTGAAACTGCATAGCTGAGCATGGGCTGAAGTAACCTGCCTAGATGTTCAAGTCCTAGATTTAAACACCTATTAGTGAGAGGAAAACTATAACTTCATTTTTCTAAGCAATTAAGGCATAGGGGGTCACCAGCTTTAGCTTTATTGGGAAGGGAGGACTCACTACAACAGCAATTCCAAACTGATTTTTGGATGGAATTTCTGTGGGCTGTTTTCCATCTTGTTTTGCAACATTGCAATTGGATTTGATATTTAAGTAGTGTATTAAATTACATTGGTATTGGGAATACATTACTGAACCTTTCAAATGAGATACTTTAATTATCCACAACTTGAATAGCTGTATTCAGACAACCCCAGCGATCCGCTGCTCCCCCTGCCCCACTCCAGTTTAAGTAAATCTGAACTCTTAAAAGATTCACAACCTGGGTGTTCACGTCTGTATGACTGCTGCCAGAAAGCACTCTCTGGCACAGAGAACCTGTGTGCTAACACTTCAGTAAAGACTTGAACTGCCTGAAAGGCTCTTTGCAAAGATGTATTGGTATGTATGAATGCTGCAGAAATGGCTGTTTAAGAAGAATGCTTTTGACTGCATGAACTAAATGAAGTACAAGTCAGGATGAACACATCTGGGGGAAATACAAACAGAAATAATGAGAAATAGGTTTTTAGGAAACTCTTTTAAGGTAAACGGGCAATGTTCTCCTCTCCCCTCCAAACTATGAGTTTTCTTTGTATAGACACCATTCCCATAAGAGTATATAAAAGTCACAATTTACAAACCGTAGTGGTCTTGGGCACTCTGTTCCTTTGGCTTACGTTAGGGGCCTAACCTAAGGAGATAGGCTTCTTTAGGTATTGGGCTGGATCAGTTGCTCAAGTTCTTTCTCTCTGAGACATGGACTACTTATTCTGGGCATTGCTAGAACATCACTTAGGCTTACCAGGTTTTAGATGTGATGGTTTCTTTGTGCAGTGGTTGCTCTACAATGATTAGTGCCTCACTGTTGGAAGCTTTTGTCACCTGCAGAGAAAGGATACCTCAATGTAGGAAGCATAATGGCAGCTCTGGGTATGACTGCCAACACTCAATGCCAAGAACTAGAAAATTCCACTAATGATACCTGATAACCAAGTAAATTCAAGCAATAAGCAGTTGTCTTCTAGAAAATAAGAGAACAAGTGCTTCATAGGTCCTTTGTGCAGGTAGCTTCTTTGTTGCTTCCTTATTTTTTCCTCCCTTCTGCTGTTTCTCTGCTTCCTGCTATCTTTGATTGCTCCATCTTGGTTGATATTTGATAAAGAAGCAAAAGAAGAGTGAGAAACAAGTCTTGCTGGCAGGTGAGGACTTTGATATAAGAATAAACTAATCAGCATTTCTTGTTCAGCATTTGAACAACAGCCAGGCTGCTGCCTGGGGATAGGCTGAGAAGCCTGTAGCTCTCCTGTTGGCAATACCAGAGGCAGCACATGTTCCTACCCAAGCCACAGAGGAGCATTTCTGCAGAACACTGCCTTCTGCTTCCAGGAAGTGAGATGGCACTGGCCTGGCTCCTGAACTCACAATGGGGCTGAGCCAAAAGAGCCATTGAGCTTTCTCATGCCACAGGCCAGCTGAGGAATAACAGTGGCTCTTCTGGCTGATAAAGTATTTCTAAGGGTGTTTATAGGACACTGTGCAGTGGGGCTGTTGTTACCCTGTTCACCTAACTTTCTACAGGGTTTTTATAGTGGTTTTTTTTTCATCAGAAAACAGTGAACATACTGTTTCATGCAGGGGTGTGTGTAAAATATCTGTGTCTGTTCCTTTGTGACCTTCCTGCTGTTTTTACTTATTTTCGTTTTACCCACTTGCGAGAATTGCACCAGCGTGAGGCTGAAGACAAATGTAGTTCCAGTTAAAGGGTTGTGTCGGTGTTCAAATTTGCCTTGTCAAAAAGTTGTGCTAAAGTATAAATATGCATGTGTCAGTAAAAGTGTGCATATACAATTAGGGAATGGTTTACAAATTGCCCAAAAAAGAGAATACTTTGTCTCTGAGTTAATAAGGTCTATTAAGTGTGGAGTGTTGTATTACTTACAGTAAATAGATACTAGTGATAAAATTATCTCAGTTACAGATTTTAGTTCACCCTGAACCTTCAGTATGTGTTGTACAAGACTCTGCACGCAATACTCAACTGTGTGAGCAAGTAAGTTCATTACAGGCAAGCCCCTGGCAACTGCAGGATTTTGTAAAACGAGCATTTTCAGGTTCGCATACTAGCTGTTTTTCATGTGCAGTTGTTTCACAAAGACAATGCTGATGAGAAGCACTTGCTGTTTGCTCCTACTGTGTCACATTTTGTAATGATAAATGTGTTTTGAACAGAACGATATTGGGTCCATAAAAAGAAATTACTCATGTGTAAATGGTAGCGGAAGCCCTGCCAAGGGAATAATGAGACTCTAAGAGTGTACTTATTGGTATTCAAAGAAAGGAAAATGCTGAAGGCAATGGTGTCAGCTTATTTTTTTTCCTCTGGTCTAAACCTCAGATACTGGTGTAGTCTTTATAGCTTGCAGAGAATGTGCACAGATTAATTCCATAGGAGCTCTGTATATTGCTTCAGGGCAATATATTTCTTGAGTAAATTCAATTCCTGTAGCATAAGACTCATCACTTGTTATATTTTAATTTGGTATATTCATCCCAGCAAATGAATTGCTAATATGATCAATAAGAAAACTCTTTATATAGGTAATAATGTTGAAGGTGATCTGTGGACAGACAAACTGCACTCATGAGGCTAGGAGGAAATAATACATGCAGATGAGGGTGAAGGTCTTGTCTTTATACCAGTGCTATTTTCATGGAGTCCAGTTTTTCACGTCCATCTCTGCCTTGCCAACTTTTCAGATCAAGCTGCAAACTGTTAGATATTTTAGCTGTTCTTGTGTGCTTTAAAGAAAAGTCTGTTCTTCAGCTGCTACATGGGAGAGGGGGAAGAAACTTATGGCTGTTCTTATATATGTCCAATGATATATACAGTATTCTGCAGATCAACAGAATGACAAAACCAGCCAGGGATCAAAACCTTTACAGAATTAATTACTTATTTGCTAGGGACCTCATTATTTTAAGCAAATCTTTGTCTCTATGCACAAGGAGAAGTTGACTAGCTGTGGTTGGGTATTGGGGGATGGGGGATTGGTTTGTGCGGGGTTTGTTTGGGGTGGAGGGGGAGTGTTTTGCTTTTCTAGGAGGATTGGCTTAACACAGCAGGAGCTATCTCCTCTCAATATTTTCCAGAGGGGTTATATTTTAGGTGGGTTTTTCCCTTCCCTCCCTCCCTACCTACCTCCTTCCTTCCTTTCTGTCCTGGTTTAATTTTCCTGGTTAATTTTCTTTCTAGTAGCTGGTATAGTGTTATGTCTTGGATTAGTATGACAATAATGTTGATAACACACTGATGTTTTCAGTTGTTGCTACATAGTGTCTATACTAAGTCAAGGATTTTCCAGCTTCTCATGCCCAGCCAGCAAGAAGGCTGGAGGAGCACAAGAAGTTGGGAGGGGACAGAGCCAGGACAGCTGACCCAAACTGGCCAAAGGAATATTCCATGCCATGTGACGTCATGTCTAGTATATAAGCTGGGGGGAGTTGGCTGGGGCAGATTGATGCTTGGGAACTAACTGGTTATCAGTTGGTGAGTGTTGAGCAATTGCATTGTGCATCACTTGTTTTGTATCTTCCAATCCTTTTATTAGTATTATTGTCATTTTATTATTGTTATTGTTATCATTATTAGTTTCTTCCTTTCAGTTCTGTTAAACTGTCCTCATCTCAACCCACGAGTTTTACTTCCCCCTCCCCCCCCCCCCCCCAATTCTCTTCCCCATCCCACAGGGTGGGGGGAAGTGAGTGAGCAGCTGTGTGGTGCCTGGTTGCTGGCTGCGGTTAAACCATGACTCCTAGTCACGTATGAACTTGTAAAGATTGCTAAGCATCTTAAGTTTATCACTTCCAAGACTTGTGATGGAACAATAAACTCTTTCTCAAACACTCAAAGCCCAGAAAAATATAATTTAACCCCAGCCAGCAACTAAGCACCACGCAGCCGCTCACTCACTCCCCCCCCCACCCAGTGCGATAGGGGAGAAAATTGGGAAAAAGAAGCAAAACCCGTGGGTTGAGATAAGAACGGTTTAATAGAACAGAAAAGAAGAAACTAATAATGATAATGATAACACTAATAAAATGACAACAGTAATAATAAAAGGATTGGAATGTACAAATGATGCGCAGTGCAATTGCTCGCCACCCGCTGACCAACACCCCGCTAGTCCCCCAGCGGCGATTCCCCGCCCCCACTTCCCCCAGTTCCTATACTGGATGGGACGTCCCATGGTATGGAATACCCTGTTGGCCAGTTTGGGTCAGCTGCCCTGGCTGTGTCCTGTGCCAACTTCTTGTGCCCCTCCAACTTTCTCACTGGCTGGGCATGAGAAGCTGAAAAATCCTTGACATTAGTCTAAACACTACTTAGCAACAACTGAAAGCATCAGTGTTATCAACATTCTTCACATACTGAACTCAAAACATAGCACCGTACCAGCTACTAGGAAGACAATTAACTCTATCCCAGCTGAAACTAGGACATATACTCATGGTTTTGTTTTTAAATAAGGATTTTTTAGCCATATATAACAAGCAGCTAGTTTGGTGCTTGTTTGGGGGTTTTTGGTTTTGTTTTTTTGGTTGGTTGGTTTGGTTTCTTGGAGTTTTTAAAGTTTTCTCCTTTCGCTTGAGGAGAACAGCTAAAGCACAAAAGCTATTCCAGATGCCCCAAACTGGTTTTGATCTCTTGGTTAGTTTCCTGACAAATGACATTACAGTCTGGATTGAAGCTCTAAAGAAAAAACCCATCAAGTACAATGGGAAGCCTCAGTTGTACCTTATACTGGCTGCCATGGATCCTATAAGATGTCTGATGGCAGAGAAGCAGGATGGAGAGAATAGCTTGACTCCGCCAGAAGCAAAATTCCAGGCTCAGGTGGTGAGTGCTCAGAAGAGCTGAATGCTTGGTTATAAGCTTAAGTGGTTGGTTTCAGATTAGCAAATCAAGTAGTAGGTATGATAACTGAAGACATGAAATCTTATTACTGTCTTGAGTCTGTGGCTGTGGAGTTGTCAGTTTGCGTTTGAGAGCCGTTTCAGGTTTATATGTGGGTTGTATATAACACTGTTCCTTCAATGGGAAGCAAGTCACACTTGTTAATCTAACCATTTCTCAGAATGTGTCTGGTTTTCCTTGAACACAGATTTCCAACAAGTGGTCTGTGGAGAATTGGTATGCTTGTGAACATTTAACTGTGGGTCATGGAGAACAGTATTTTATTCTATAATGATCTTTATCCTTTTTAACCCTCTATTATATAACACTAAAATTATACTATTATGATTTTTAGCTGTTTCTACCATATTAAGGATCATATTATTAAACTTCAGCCAATGTGCATTGAAAAGAGTTTTTTAAAAAAGGGTTAGAGGGCACTTTAGTAGGCTTTGATCTGAACACTTAGATTTCATTTAATCTCTGGTGATATACATGACAACCGCTTCCTTTCAGCTAGTGAAATTATTAATTCAGGAAATAGTTCCTAATGAGAGAGTAGTAATATAGGAGAGGAGAGATCACAGCCCACCAAAGTACATCACAACCGCTACTGAACAGCTGAAAGTCTCATTTTCTGTAGTGCGTTCTGTTGTATTACTTGGGATTTGCTTCAACATGTTTACAATTTTCATCAGTGTTGGTTTTAGTACTTTTACCACAGCAGTACTTAAGATATTTCTGTTTTAATTAATAAAATCTTATACTAGAACAACTTTTCAAATACATTTAAAGATTAATGATACACTAAAATGGATTAGAAGAAAAATAGTGTATTGGTAAGGTGAAGACAAATAAAAATGTGCTTATTTTGTATTATTCTTACAAAATGGAAACAGCTTCTACTTGTATGAGGTTGTCTGCCCCTTCTCTTTAATACAGTTTTTTAATGTCCTCTGCCTTGCAAAAACAAACCTAACAGATTAAAAATTAAACTAATTTACATGAACATGACCTATGTCTTCCTTCCCAATTTACATATCAAAGTAACAAGGGCAGACTTCAAATTGTGTGTTTATATATTTCTGGTTTTTTGATTATTGTTTTTTTAACCTTTCCAAATCACATGTCAAGGTGAACAGAAGGTTTTGATTTGCCAACTTTGTACTATTCATTTCTTAACAGAAAGGTGTTGTATCAAAGCTAGAATAAATTTTCAAAATATTGGAAAATAATCATCCAAACTATAAGACTTCACCAAAAATGACTAAGAAACAACATTTGTTAAACACATAGTTATTCAAAGCACATAAGCAGTTGTAAATGACATGATGAAATCCTCCATGCATTAGGCAAATTACTCATTCCATTCCATGATAAACTAAAAATCTGTAACCCTATAAATGGATCACCAAGCCTCAAGCCATCAACACACCATCTTTACTTGCATCTCATTCTCCTCTGGTGTTATTTTTGCTTTATTTTAATGAAACTGTGGTTGGCTGGCTGTGCAAAATAACAGGTGTACGTCTATCATTATTATAATAATTCTTTCTTATAATTATTTTTTCCTTGCAGTGCTATTGGCAGGTCACTTAGGTTGTAAAACTAGTACTTCTGCCAGAATATTGCAATCAAAGTGCACACTGCTACCAAATGCTTTCCTGTGAAGCATTTGAATATAGTACCTGTATGCTTAAGAGTTTACACTCATAAATGAAAGGGAATTCCCCATGGCTGCATTATCTCCTCTTTAGATGTACTGTTATGTTTCAGAAATGCTAACCTGAACCAATCAAATGCTTTTTTATGGCATAAAGGAAACATTAAAAATGTGGTATAAATCAGAGGTAAACTTAGTTTTGCATGGACCATATTTGCCTTCAAGTATTCTTATTATAATGACTTGGGGGAGAAGGGGGAGAGAAGATATACTTCCACAGTAGGAGCTACTCAGCTCACTAATGCAGTCTGAATTGTGTATCAACACATTAATGGTAAGGTCATGAAGTTAATGATGTTTAAAACTGTATTGTAAAATTTGCCTCAGCAACCTCTTAAAAAGTAGCAACTAATGAAGTACCTTTCATTTGCGGTAACGCTAACCTCATTTCTTCAACTCCAAAGCACTAGGTTCTTAATTGTAGCTAGAACACTGCTTTGATTTTTATTTTATTTTTTTTCCAGCTACAATTTTCACACCTATTTTAATGGGCCAAAGAGAACTTGTACACAGAGAACAGCATCTATCCTTCCAAAAGTTTCAGTGCTGTAGGCAGTCCTCAGAGCTTTCACTGGAGCTCTGCAGATAGAGCTTCATTTCATGTAAGCACCTTGGCATCGTTAAGTCTGATGACACTCTTGCAGTTTGCACTGTGGCAGTTTGCACTGTGCAAGAAAGAAAAACTTAGATTTATAATTATAAAGCACTGAACCTGGACATGCACAACAGAGAACACGGGTAGAGTTTAAGAATTTACTGTTAGTCCAATGAACTTTAACAACTCTAATAGTCCAAACTGAATAATGAGTACAGAAAAGCCTCATGAATTAATGTTTAAAATCACTGTATTAAAAAAAAAAAATATGCCTAGTACCTACCCCTTCATTCTGATGTTATTATCAGGATTTTAATGTTCCCCTGAGCTCTAAAGGTGATACCACAGGATTCCCTGGGTAAAATCAGGGAAAGGGAAGTTAAAATGAGCTCTTTGGCATCCTGAGGTTTTCACTAGGAGGACAAGGAGGATGCTCAAGGTGAGAGTGACAGGAGAAACATGTTGTGGATGCTTTCTTCCTCCTGAAATTTGAGTTTCCTTAGAGCTATTATTCTTCCCATCCCCACTTGCTGCCTTCCCCCTGCTCCCAGGGAAGGGGTAAAAGCTGTCCTGCAGCCCCCTATACCTCCAGGGTCCATTTGTCCGGCAGGGACTGCCTGGGGCTGTCAGCCCCTTCCCCGGCGGCACTCACAGAGCTGGAGCTCAGACAGGCTGGGCAATGGGCACTCGGCCACGGGGCGCCTGGTAAACCCAGCTCAGCCCCGCTCAGGCCAAGGGCAGCCCAGATCAGATCAATTCAAAGCCTGTAACCACTTATTAACAGCAATGAAATCACATTTATTGGATAACTACACTGTTTTGAAGAAGTGGCTAAAGGGTAAGGAGGTCTTGATACCAACACATTGATATATCAAAATATTATTTTTGTGTAACTCTGTACACATATGTATTTTGGGTGGTATGTAAATGACAAGATGGAGACAGTGAGTTTGAATACAGAATGCATATCCCGTCTTGTATAAAGGTAGTTGCAACTATCCAAGGATGAGCTACAGCTCTCCTACCTTTAAGCAAAGGAAGCGTTTCACTTATTAAATCCTTCCTCCTTATATTTCTCCTGCTGGGGTTTAGCCAGTCTTGGTCAAGGCCTCTGAGTTGGTTCTTTCTTGCTTTAATTTCTCCCTTGTGCTATAAATCAGAAATCTCTCAATTAGGAACAACTCAGAAACTGGAAGGATGTATGTAAAGTTTCCCTTTAAAAAAAGCTTCCTAGAAACTAACATAATTTTTAAGGATTTAGGTAAAATCCTGTAATTTTTCTCTATTATAACTTCATTTGAAATCAATGAGTTATTGGATGAATAAGGATTAAACAGTCTGGAAAGCAAAATTAATAGCTATTTATAAACAGATTTTAATTTTCTCTTTTAGATTTATATCAGCTGCATTCCATCACTCTTTACATATGGATCTGCTAATGTAGGATTATTCTTATAAGGAGTTATGTCCATAATAAAAAGTACATTAATATATTGTATGTACTCAGTAAGCTGCCTTAATTTTTTTTCTCCTCTTTTTTCTATTGCTGTACCAATTCCACTTAAATTGTGGCAAAGCTAAGCCCAAGGGTGTAATTAAATTCTTCTTGAAACCTAATTAGTTCAGCTGTGATGTCTTTTTCATTTCTGGTAATAGTTACAAAATATGCTGCATGTATCTGTATAAGGAAAGGACTTAAGACATGCCAAAACAGAGGCATATAGCTATATACAAATACAACCACAGATAGAAAGGGTCCTCTAAGTAACTCATCAAAATACTTTGGATTTCATGGCAGCAATGTCTTCAGATAATTATCATTCTTCCTATGCTACCCTTAAATCCAAATAAAAGCTTCTGTTAGACTGGCTCTCAGCAAGCAGGTCAGGTAGGGTGGTGATAGCTTCAGAGGCAGAAGACAAGATCACCTCCAGCGATCTGTCTGTATCTCCATTTTATTTTAGGCTACAACCAGTAGTTCTTCTGCCTGCAAACAAGAACAGGTCTAGGACTGCCCCGTAATGTTACTGATGGAGTATGTTGCTTACAGGGATTATTTTTTATTATTATTTCTGTTGTTTGGCAAATCAACTACCTATTAATGCTAAGGCAATTGAGAGGCAATAAGTGATACCTACATTTCCTAGTTGCCCTCCAGCTGAGGGCTGAACTCTGAAAACAAAAGAAACGGAAAGGCTTGCTTATGGGAGACAGAGGAAATTTCTCTCCAGAGATGTTATTGACAGGCATCTCTTGGATATGACTGGAGATTCTATGACAGAAACCTAATGTTTCATTTTAAGATCCTCTGTTTTCTCTGCAGTGCTTTGTTCTTATAAACAATAAATAATAATAGTCCAATAAAAGACAGACTACTCTGGTTTTAGAAAGAACCAGAAACATCCAGTTCTGTTTCAAAGTAGAAGTACTGATATTGGTCAGTAAAGTTAATAGAGGAAGAATGAGGAAATTCTTTTGTATGGTTGCACCTGTTCATATAGGCACACAATTTTGTAAAGTTTGCAGCTGGGTATGGATTAATGCTTTAAATTCTCTTAAATTTATCAGCAAGTCACCATGTCAGTGCTGTCTAACAATCTGAACACAAGCTGCATCAATCAGTGCAAGTGGTTTAATCCTTTTTTCCCTGTTTCAAACACTCAAACCCTTATCCAAGGCTGTTTTTTTTTTCTTTTTAAATTCTACCTCCTTTTCTCCCCCACCTTCTCTCATTTAGATCCCTACTACTTCCAATTTGAACTTCTTTAGCCTTCTCTTAAAATCTGAGGCCTATATAACTGTTCTTGCACACTCTGTAGTTGCTGTTCTCTTGTGGTGAGTCTATAAATCCCACATAAAGCCCCCTGCTCTCCAGTCCTTTGGTTTGTCTCTCGTAGAATGCTGAAGGTGCATGATCAGATCACCTTTCAGATTAAACTGGACAGAAAGATGCACAGAATGCACTTCAGCTGCCAAGGGCTATTAAGACCATGGGACCAGACTCTAATTAGTCTGAAGGGTTGCCCCTAGACCCCAGTTGTCTGAGTTTTCGGTCCCCAGCATCAGATGTGTTGCTATATAGATCTGGCCCAATTGGTCTGCGCTTTATGCTTATATTGGTGTATGCATTATTGTGTGGTATTAGTTTAATCTTTATTTAAAAAAAAACAAAAACAAAAAACCAAAACAAAACAAAAAAAAACCACAAAACCAACAACTGCCTATTGACATTTTCTGTGCTGTTGCACTAGCTTCCAACTTCTTATGAAAGACTTAAAAAATCAGCTCAGCTCCCCCAAGTTGTATGGAGATCATTTCTGGTGACTTACTTTATTCATCATTCCTGAATCATTATTTTGCTCAGATAAAGTCAAGCTACCCCCTTTCTTTCTGTTATTACTTTTCTAGCTGTAGATTGACAATTTACAGGGCAATTGAAGGATTGCAAAATTCAAAAGGGAAAAAGTCAGCCTCTTTTCATAGCATCTCTGCAGAAAGAGCTGTTTTGTTCTCAAGTGCCTGAGGTTACAATTTCTTGCCAGTTCTAAAGCTCTCAGGCTAGGACTTGGTTGAGATTCCCAGAAAAGACGATCCACAATCATAATCTTGTTCTGGGGAAAAGTGAAAACATTTGTGCATATGTTTGGAGCTAAAAAGTCATTGTTAGTTCAATGAATGCTTTAGTAATCTAAAGTTGACATTAATTAATACAGAAAAGCTTTGTGAATTACACAAATTTATATGAAATATTTGTGTGTAGATATAAAAATATAAATATATATAATATCTTTTCTCTTATTTGTCCCTGCTGTTCACCATTCCAATGTTTCCCTTAGTCTTAGGGTCCACAGTTCCTTATTTCTCAATCAAAAATGGTATATTCTGTTAACCATTTACCAGAATTACCAGCAAGTTTTCTTCTTTATGGAAGAATTAGCATGAGTAAAGAAAATACGAAATGATCCCATACTCCTGATTTTGATGCTTAGATGTACTTTCCCTTTCATGCACTTGTTGTGGGAGTTTTTTTGTGTGAATTTGAGAGAAGTGGTCAATGCTGTTAATTAAAAGCTTCTTAAGAAGGAGACAAGACAATAAAAGAAACTGTTGTTGAATCAGTGGAATGAAGTATTCAGATAAAACTGTTTTAAAAGTGCTATCGGGAATTACCGCAAAAATGGAAGTAAAAAAGTATGGGTTTGTGACTGACTTTACAATGAGGGTCTACTTTTACTGTGTATGCATGGCTGTAAATGTGTGTGTACTTGTTTCAGTTTCAAGTGATTTTGTCCTTGTAATGGCAATGCAGATACAGCACTAGCTAAGAACTTGTAATCACTTATGTGTCCTTAAGCCCCTTTCCTCCTTGATTCTCCTGTATTTAAAACTTAAATCTAGAAAGACAGGAATCAGCACTTTACACTTGTGGTTAAAATGAGGTAAGTGGTTGGGGTTTTTTTAGTACAGTTATAAGGCACAGCAGCTTAAAAAGGTCATTATAACCTCCACTAGAGAGAAGTTACATTAAAATTATCATACTCTGAGAATTAACTCTATGGAATGAAGAGAACCTGAAAATAAAACTGTTTGGAATCATAGAAAAACTTAAATGTCTAAGCTGCATGGAGTGTATGTATACATCATATTTTTTAAGTGACAGCTTTTTATACTTTTCGGTTTTGATTGATCTAAGTTGCTGAGGGACCTTAAATATGTAAGAGGACATATATTTTTAGTTTCATCTTGATTATTCCGTTTCAAAATAAACTGTAGCACTATTATCTTAGATCATATTCTGCTAGACCAGATTCTACCTCTGTAGAACAGCTAAGTGAAGAGTTTGTAGCTTCTATACCTTTCCAAGTAAAGAAATTTGACAAGAACACCACAGCTTCTTTCATTACACTACACAATGAAGAAGTGTATTGTGTTGTATCATTTAATTGTACTGTTACTAGTATCAACATTGTGCAGTCTGAAGAAGTGATATTATCTGAAAAATCTCAGCTCTTCACTTCAACGCTTGCATCATTTAAGCTGATGCTTGTAATAAGGAAGATGAAAAAAAACTTGCAATATGCCAGCTGTCAGTGAAAAATGGAGAGTAACAAACTATCCTGGTCTAAATGCAGCAATAGATCAGAAAAACTATCTAACCATAACAGCTGCTGAAGAGCTTAAAATGTCTTTTCTATTTAAACATAGCCCAAGGTTTGCTCTAAATGTACCTATGAATACATCTAAAAGAAAATGTCTATAAGAATTGTATTCACTTTGACCTCAACAATCCATAATGCAGAACTTTTTTTTGTTGCATTCAGGAACTCTGCATCATTTCAATAAGAGGCTTGGATGACTGATGAACTCTTTGCCTTAAGATTTCATATGACTTTACTTAGTGCAGTCTCCAAAATAATGGTGCTTCCCCACCCCCCCCAAGTTTTGTATTAAAAGGAGGAAGGGTTGTGTTAAAGGATATAGGAAAGAGACTTAATTTATGTGTTAACATGAGCTCGTATATAAAGATAATTGATAGCTCCAGGAGCTGTGGTTACACAGAACTTACCTGAATAATAGGGATGAGACAGCTTTGTATTTGCTCTAGCTGCAACACATGAAGTACAGGCAGCAGGGTATGTGAGCAGTCAGTTCCTGCAGCAAAATATATGTGCTAGAATATATGTAAAACTGGTGATATAAAATCCAGATCCAGTCTGCGAAATGCATGGGTGAGCCTATGGCTGTGTCCAGGCTGGTAAACCTGGGCAGAATGCAGGCTCTAATGGCATGAATGGATTTGTCTGCCCATCTGTGCTCATAGAGAAAAACAATTCTGAGGAATATTACATTGCATGAGTGCTGAGGTGAAGAAATGGCTTTATGGAGCTGTTTTGAAGCTGGGCAAGCTTATAGCTGCATGAGTCAGAAGGGTTTGCTCTTACTTAGGTTTCTGAGAGGATTTGACTTCAAAGGCAAAATTGCCATGCAGGAACCAAGGTTTGAGATTAACATACCTGAAAACATGCACTTTTGGAGAGTGTGGATAGGTAGAATAAAACTTTCCTGTGTCAGCATCAAATGTAACATTTGATATGTGGAACACAGTGAGATGATTGATTAGATTGCAAGGTTAATTCTTCTTGGTAGAAAGAACTAATCTGCATGAAATTGAAAATAATTATCATCTTGTTCAACTACTAAAGCCATGATGACAACTTTTTTTTTTTAATATTGTAAGTGGTTGAAGTATGCGTCCCTCTGCTATTCAGTGCCATTACTAAAAATGCTTCCACCATTTTGAATGTATACGTATGTTAGAAGTATAATTTGGTCCACTCTTCTTTCTGAATATTTTGTTTGCAGACCAATCTGATAATTTTGTCATCATTTAGGTGTCATTAATAAGTAAAAAAAAATTTTACAGTATCCTCCTTATTTCCATTGAGAACATCTTAAATGAATGGAACAAACTTTTTGGTTTGTTTGGGGGTTTTGTGGTTTTGTTTTTGTTGGTTTTTTTGTTTGGTTGGTTTTTTCTTCACTTTCTAGTATCCAGTATACAAAGAATTGTACCACGGAAAAAGATCAGTTGGTGTAGTCCTTTTGGGAACAAGAAGATCTGAAATGAATCCTGAAGTTGAAATTCCATTCAGAAGAAGTTATGTTTTACACTTCTCATGAAGAAGACTTTAAGTATTTTTTTTCGTAGTTAGATAAAATTTTAGTTTGGATATATGTATTTGGATAAAACTGATACCTACAATGAGAATGCGTTTTTTATAAATTAAGAAGTTTCCTACATGAATATGAATTACCCCTTTTGTCTCCACTTATGTCTTATTAACGAAGAAACTGCACTGAAAATAACTGCACAGATTTTCACTTCCTGTTTTTGAAGTTATACTTAAAGCAGAGTTTGCAGAACTCTGAAAACTTGCTTGGTAAACTTCTGGGTGCACTAGGTTTATTTGAAAGCTGTTATTCACCTTAATGTGATTAAGTTTTTCCATGGCTGAATTACATTGCAAAATTCTCTTTGAGAACATAGGTGAATGGTAGTACAATTTCTCAATATCTTGGACAAAAGCAGGGCTCTGGAAAGGGGGAAAAAGTAGTTTCTTATAGTTCAGGAATGAAAAACTGGAATGTGTATGTGGTACATACAAGAATCATAGCACTTATGGCATATTACAAAAATATAGACACAAGCACAAAAATGTTTGAGTCCACAAAGATTTAAAAAAAAACCAAACAAACAAACAAAAACCACCACCAAAAAAAAAAAGAAAAGATAACTAATAAAAAACCCCAACACTAAATGGAAGAGCATTGCAATTAGTTTAGGGGTTTTAGAAAAATATGTTGTAAGTCATATATTTAGGATTGTCAGTAATGATTGTTTTACCTCACTGACTTTTTTTTTTTTTTTTTTTTTTTTTTTAGAGTTAATTTCCTTTCGAGCATTGCACACAATTATGCCTGAACCTTTGGGGAGCTGTGGTGTTTGGCTTTGTTACTTCCCCATTCATTTGTTTATTTTTTAACTCATACAGCCATTGAATCTTGTATGTAACTATGCTTGTCTGTACAAGAATAATATATAGGTGGGCTACTATAATAAGCCTAACTGGTATTTTCTGATGCTTGTTTTCTAGGACCTTTGTTATTAGATCTCTTAGCCATGTCTGCAGCCAAGTAAGGTATAAGACAGAGTAGTTTTCCAAAACTGTTGAAATACACTTCTTGTTCTGCAAATTACTTTTTTTCCATTTCAAATGATAAATGTTCTTTAACCCCAAAGAATTTTTGTTTCCTTTCATTTTGTGAAAGAGATGATTAAACATTTAGTGTCAGGATACCTTGATATTGACTGTATACTCTTTCTAGTAAAAAGAAATGTATATAAAGATGTGGTGATTAGGTATCATGGATAACCGAACTCTGATTCTACAACCATTAAATTTCTTTGAGCCATACTTCTTTCCCATCTGCAGAAACAGTGTATGCTTTTAAGACTTTGGTACAGTAACTAGACAGACAGATTAGAACGTATTGTTATCACAGCATGGAAGGCTTTATTGTCCTTTCGTTTTAATGGAAAGCCCAAAGACTTCAAGACACAAAATTCACTAGTTAAGCAAATCTATTAAAAGTATTTTGAATAGACTATTGTGATAATGGAATAAAAAAAAATGAATGGAGATAGAGAGTTAAAGAAAACAGGGACAGGAAAGAAGAACAAAAAAGTTGAAATTCCATTGAAAATAATTCCCAAATTATCAGCCTTGTATGTCATATTTCATAATGTTTTTAAGAACTGTTGAATAGCATTCTGCAAATAACATTTAAAATGATGCATTTCTCTATGGAGACAAAAGTCCTTGAAAGTACTTATTCATGGGTATTTGGGGACTGTGACCTGTCAGTATTTGTGAGTGTTACCCAGGTAATAACCTTTCAAAGATATCTCAGCATTTCCAAGTTGGTAATGCTCAGCTTTTTTGCATACTATAACTCTTACAAGCATCTAAACCAGCTGTTAAGCCATCAGTCTTTGCAAAAGAGTCATTGCTTTAGTTCTGCTTCTGTATATGAGCTGTCAAATATTTTCTAGCATGGTTACTTAAGATCAGGCAGCAGTATGCAGCTCCTTAAATATACAATACCTAAAATTTTGTTCATACTTGATGAGAATATATTTAAGACCATTGAAAGAGATGTTTTAAGAGAGAGTTCACCTAAATTGCTAAAATTCTAGATAGCAATATTTTAAATTGAAGAAAGATGAGGAGAGTTTCATGCTTTCTCATCACCTGTACCAGCCCAAAGGCTGGACTGCTGCTGGTATGGAAATCAGTTTTGGATAAAATATCCTCTTTTTCAGCCAATCATCTCAATGTACAACTTCCAAATATAACTTATCATGACCATCAGACTTTATAGATACAAGGGTCTGTGAATATATAACAATGGAGCAGCTAAGAAAATGATTGACAAGAATCAAAGTAAATGGGAAAGGATTTAATTCAATTTCTTGAGACTTGCATTGTCTGTGTCTGCTGTGCTGGGATGCTTTCTAACATCAACAACTGTCTTATCAAACTTTTTTTTTTTAAGTGATGAGATAGAGTCAAGAAAAATTGCTAACACCTGATATATTTGTAAGGGCTGTCTCTAATATTTACTCTCCCTTTCCCATCATTAGTTCATCGAGATATTAACAGCTATGAAAGTACATACACTATGAAAGTCATTTTTATGATATCTTAATATTGATGTAGTTAGACAACAGGATCTCAGCCCTAGCCATGGACACTACATCGGTGCTGCAGAATGTGGAAAACAAAAACATATGTGTGAACTTTAGAAAACTTTTGTTATACAAGCAAAGCACTAGAAACTTCTCCTGCATGAGAGATTCCCTTCTCTAAAGTGGTGTGAATGGGCTTTTGGCCAGGGTTCCCCCATGTCTCACAGGAAGTTATCTGTCTTCCTAAGGCTGCAACTGAACAGCAGCATCCTTGGGCACAGCATGTTCTCAGCCTTGTTTGTCCTCTGAACCCAGAGGAAATTAACTGTAAACTAAGAAATGTGAAAAAGGAATACAAATCCATCCATAAATTATAGTAGTCAGAGCTGCTAGTAGATCTCCATTGATTTTAGTCATGAGAGGTCTGGGGGTTTGACCTGAGGCATGTGGAGCTATGGTATTCCCGCAGACACAGAAAGCACTTCAATTTGTGGGTTTTCTACCAGACTTTGGCTAGAAGCTTTTTCACCCTTGAGAATGCATCTTGCAATAGGAAGACATTGTTGTTGATTCTGGTACCTTTTATATTAAAGCAACCCTTTGATGTGTTTTAATTTTACAGCTGGATTATCCAGTCTAATGCTCATGCCCCCAAATCAAATGTAGAATAATGCTATTCACGTCAGCTCGATATCTTTCAACAAAAATGTGTGTGTGCATGCATGCCTGTAACAGCTGGCTCAAAAACTAAACTCAAGCCCACATCATTTTTCTGAATGCCTTGATCTTTTTTCTCTAATGTAGGAACAGTTAAATGGCTATCAGTATATTTAACCTTAGAAAAACGCATTGTTGTACATTCTGCAAAATTTTCATTAAACATTGGTTTTAAGTTAATTATATAAAAGAAGAATGTTCAGATGCACTGGATCCAAGGACCAGTGATGTTTGATAAAATGCCTGGCTAGAGCGTAACACTACTTTTTTGTAGCTTACAAATTGCAACATGAAAATACAGCATTAACTATATTTGCTACTTTACAATAAATTAATAAAAAGCCTTCTTTTTACTCTAAATCTGGGGTAAAAGTGTGTGAATTCAGTATGAAAATTAAATTTGAATGAGTTTTCCTCAATTTAGTGAAATCTGCAACACACTAATTTTACTCATAAAGGACTGAAGCTTCATTTCCCTTTGCATCTCTAAGAATTGTGTAAAAGTCATTACTTATTAATTATGGAAAGACTGTAATGAATGATTTATTTCTGTATTAAGTAGCACCATTCAAATGTTTGCAAGTGTCTTTTCAGTTGAGTGTATTTCTTGAATGCCATGATTTTGTATATATCTGTTCTTTTTCTTTTTGGTGATATAAAAACTGCATTTGCCCTTTTTGATCTTTTTTTTAGAATATTCTCTATGGCCCAATTGAATTCTTAGCATCCTCTCTCTTTAGAAGAATATGTCAGCTCTCAAGTGTCCAGTAGTTCTTTTTATCTGATGTGGACTCTTTAAAACTCACAAGCATGTCTAGGTTATCAGATTTGCTTTAAAATGTTGCCATTCATCTGTTCAGTTTAATGCATTCTCAGTTGGGAGTTGCTATATTGGCTAAAGGCTATGCCACACTGCAGCTTAGAAAATGAGAAAAAAAAGGCAGCCAGGCTCAGGCTAACTATACCATTAACTTTCCTTCAGCCTGCAATACATCAACAGAGCATCAGACCTAATCATGTTGTTTTTATAGCTGCTCTACCACAGCAAATAATGATCAGAGATATTTATTCAGAAAGGAACACTGTTTAGTCCTTTGGAAATCCGCTGTTCTCTTAAACATGATATGCAGTGATTGCCCATTAATCTTATCATGCATTTTTCTCTCTACTTTTAAAAAACTATTCAAGCTTTGAATGCTAGAAGAAAGGGTAGAGGTGAAGTATTTACCTGTAAATGGCAAGATAATGTACTTGACTAACCCCACAGAACATCTAACATAAATGGTGTTACGTTGCTTTTCCTGCCAGTGAATGTTGTAGCGCCATGTATATTGATTAACTAGTGATGCAAACCAGCTCTTTTCTGTGTCCTATTGACTAGATCTATTTTGTAGTTATTAATACCTAATTGGGGTCTCAGGGCAGTAATGCTTTTAGTTTATAGGCAGTTTACTTTCATTCCATGTTGACAAGATTGGGTTTGAAATATCATGGGAGCACAAGATCCAAAGCTAATCACCTGTAAACCTTAAGGAAAATCAGTTTTAGGCAGGATCTCTGTAGAACCTTTAACTACTGGAAGGAAGGAGGATGCGTCAGTAATAGCAGAAATACCAGTCCACCATGGGATTTGTCTCTGTGTGACTTGTGAAAGACATTGGGTCAATTCAGTAAAAATTATAACAGTGGGCTGCAAATGAGTTTCAGCTGGAACATGAATTTTCATGGATTTCTGCTTAACAGAACTATACACTTAGATACTATCTGCAAAATAGATATTAGCTATCAAAGGCTGAAATTTGTATTTCAGTATAGATTTCTACTTTTCATTTTACTTCAGAAAGTAGAAAGTCAACTGACTTATTTAGAGTAAAAGGTAAGGACTTTCTATTTCATTTTGTTAGAATAAATGGGTGAATAACTATCACTTAGCATCACTTGTATAAAATAGATCAACAAGCAATATTGTAATTCCTTGCTTTTCAAATGCATACCTACAAATCGTCTGTCTCTGTCATGAATTACTTGAAAGTTTGCATAAAACTTGGTAGGTGGCCCGATGTCTTATGTTTCAGTTGATTGCAGGTGTAAGTAGCATCACTTGAGGCATACTCCCTTATCTCCTGAAACAAAAATAGAAACAAAGAAACAAAACGAAACACCCTGTGGCCAGAAGCCTACAGGGTAGTTATTCCCCAGGCAGTTCCCACGCTACTCTGTGTGTAACAGTAGTGGGGGACACCGGAATTCCTAGGGACATGGGGGAAGGCTGCTGAGCAACAGCATGGGACCATTAAGGATCACTCAACCTCCAGCTGCAGCTTCATGGTACGAAAGCTGCAGGCAGCTCCTGAGGCAGTGTCCTGGTGCTGCTGACCAGCCTGGCCATAGCTACCAAAAGCACTACAGGGATAGCCTTCATTCCTCTGTTTCCACCTGGGTAACAAAGTCACATCATGGTATCTCACAGGGCTCTCATGAGGATCAGTACTTAATGGTGCTAACAGGGAACATGTAGAACAAATTACAGAGATGCCAAAATTATGCATAAACATCCCATGCTTGTTCTGTAACTCATTTACTTTTTCTGCATTTGTGGTGTAAGAAGAAAAAGCAAGGAATGAATCTGACCAAACTTCAGTCTCGATATCTGTGTAAGAAACAAGCAAGCTAATACAGATAATTATCTGTATAAGAGCCTTGAGACAGAAAAACATATTGAGGTGAAAATGGATGTATGTCTCTCTTGAGGTAGTAGAGTTGTCTTTTTATTAACATTCTAATAACTATACCTCAGTCTTCTGTTTCTTAATATGCTCAGAAAAATTCTTATATTTTTTTGAGGGTTTCATGTTCCCACTCCCCCACCCAACCCTGTGAATCATTGCTGTTATCAGTATGACAAGCATATACATACCTGTGGCTCATTTTTCCTCCTAGCAAAGGTACTGTCTCTAGCATGGCTAGAGAATACCAACACACTGCTGACAGAAAAACACTTCACCACCACCACAGTTCTCCTTGATTTTTAGTGCACACTTTGACACTGCAGAACTTACCCTCTTGGATCAGTTCTGCTGCTATGATGACATCTGACTTCTTCTGGTTATGGTTCCCATGAGGCACAGTCTTCGAGCATGCCTGGTCTCTACTACATAGCCTGTCTACAACTATTAATTTTGTGCTAATAACTCCTGACCATGTACATGTTTTGACCCCTTTTGACTCTTCGCTTTACACTTTTTTTCTGTTTGTACTGATAAAATAAGTTCAAGACCACCTCATATCTTCCTACAGCTGAACAGCTAGAAAAAGTGCTTCTCTTGACTGAAGCATTTTGTTTGCATTTAGCAGCTGTAAACTTGGTAGCATTTCTCATCCTTCCATTTTGGTGCTGCCAGTGTGTGTTGTGAGGAAACTGGAGAGGAGCTGGGAAGGGCCAGCTGTTGAATGTTTAAAAAATAATGGTGTGAGGAAGCTGCAGGACAATGCCAGCTTTTAAAAACCGAGTAGAGAGATGTCAGAGTGATAGTGAATGTCTAGACTCTTGGCATAGAATTGATAGCTGCTGCTCAGGAGCCATATCTTAGTACCTTTTATGGTCTTCCTCACAATGAGAGACAAGGCATGATTCAGGCAGGAGACCCTCAAGGAGCTGTACAGCCAAATTCCTCCATTTTTTCCTTGATACCTCTCCAGAACTGGGTGCCATGTAATCAAGGGTGCAAAAAAGTTTCCACCTTAACAACAGCTTCAAAAATCCTACTGTTCTCTGTTTGAACTGTTTCCCCCAACCCTGACCATTTCCTAGGAACACACGGATCTAAGACTCTATTTATTTACCAAAGGATATCTAATAACACTTCCAAGCTGTTCCCCAAGATGGATAGGAAATGAGACTGGGATGGGGGAAAATGGATATCAATATAGCTCATGCCATGCTGAAGTGAAGGTATCTTCTGTTTCCATGCTTTTCTTGTGATAGCCACTGTCCTGAAGATCTTTATTACCTCTCCCCTCAGTACCTGCTCATCTTGTTCTTAGCTGGGGGCTCTCAGTGCTACTGGAATCAAAATAATAAATACCTGCTTTATTGTGTATTCCCACCAAGCTTTTTCTGTGAGATTACTTGCAATAGCCAGTGCCACGGCTATATGTCTGGAGACTTGATCTTTAATCACTTGCCTGAATCTACCCACCATGCAGCTGGAACACATGGCAATTTGAAAGGGCTTTTGCTGGAGACTCAAGAAAAGTAATGTAAGCAAAAAATGCTTACAAAACCATGTCTGTATTTGTCACATGTGTTATGTAAAGTCCATTTCTCATACCTCCACGGAACTTCTTGTTTTGAAAGAAACTCTGATTCCAAACTGAACTCTCTTCTAACTTCAATGTGTTCACTTTTAAAGCTATTAAAACTTCTAAATGGAAGTAAAAACCTATATATGAAGTTAGATCTCTATAGGTTTTTAAACAGCTGGCTCTTTTTATTTATTGTACTAACCTATGCTTAAAGAAAAAATGTTTTATTCATGCAGATTGTTTATGTATTACGATATGTTTCAAATAAATGTTGAATATTTCATATTTCCTCAGTATAGTATGTAATTCATGCTGGAAACCTTTTCCTGAAAGCAATTAGATAGTTGTTAGAAAGCTTAAAGAAGAAAACAAAGCATCTACTTGATAGTTTATTTTTAATGGCTTGCTCAAAGTAGTATTTTGCTGAGCTTAATAAGAAACACTGCTGTGTCTTTATTTCCTCTATACAGCCTTTAGTAAAAATGTGTTTTAAAAATGTCAGCTGAGAAGATCTTGAGAAAAGAACTTTTCTGTACTTTACATATATGCAAATGTATCCTTTTGTATATGGGAATGGATAGCTAGGAAGAAATCTCACTTCATTACAGTAAAAATATCACACAAAACAGTATGTACACATTTTCTGTATGATTCTTTGACTTGTCAAAATAACCTTGTGGCTCATTCACATTGAGAGTTTTCATTATACAAGGGATACCTAAAGGATTTCAATGACATGCACTATTATCATCTAATAGAATTGGAGTCAATACTGCATATGCAGACTGTATCTTATCAGACAGGCTAGCAGAGAGTAAAAGATATTGATTAAAGAAATGCTTAAGGGAGTGACATTTGCAATAGAATGGGGTAAGTTTAATGAGAAGGCTTATGACTTGCCAATAAAAAGCTTAACCATATCCCTATGTTACTTAGGCATTATTGTTCAAAATAAGTTAGATTAAATAATTTATTGACTACCTTTAAATATCTTTAAAGAAAATAAATTTTTCTCTAATCCTCATGTACAGTTATAGTCAATATGCTTAATAGGTGTTTCTTATTGCTAAAGATGTTTTTTCTTTAGTGGCTTAATGAAGTTTTTAAAGAAAAGATTCCACAGTAGTCTTGCCATAGTCAAACAGTGACAAAAAACTACAATTTCAAAGGGAGAAAATGTACCTCTAAATCCACTCTACATGACACATTAGTTTAGCGATACTGAGAACGATAGGCTTGCTAACTGACCAGTTCTTAAACATGATCAGTACTCCTACAATAGTGGGTAAATTTAAGAAAGTGCTAAGAAATTGAATCGTAAGAGATATAATCTCTGCTCCATAGCCATGTCAGTTTGGGAGCCCTGCCTTTTTGCATAAAGCCTAATCACTGCTGGAAATGAAGCGAGCATTAGTCTTCTTGGAATCAACATAACTGAAAGCCAACTCCTCTTACCCTGGCATATGTGCTACTCATGGAAAACACGTTCAAACCCTATCCATAATTGAATTTCCATGTGTCCAAATGTTCTTTAAAGATGGTTACATTTCCTCTTGGAGAAAATTGTGAAAATTTGTTGTAGCATTGGAGTTGCTGTATGAGATGTGGTTCTGTCATCAGTATGTTTCCTGTGTTCTATAAGGGCAGGAATAGCAGAATGTGGAAGTGAGGAACTGTATCTATTGGGAGCTTCATTCCCTTCCTCTGGGAAGTCATGTGTTTTTCAGGCTCTGCTTTCAGAATATGAATCCCCAGAAATTAATGAGATGGATTCTTCTGACTAATGCTGAATAGAGCAAGAGTTCTGTTATTGCTGCTAACTTTGCTGAGAACAAATAATAAGTGTGCTAAAACCACAAAATTGAAAAAAATAAACTGTGTTTTATTGCAGTAAGTCTATTGTTTTAGACAAACACTTTCTTAACTATTGTTGAAGGCTCCTAATGCTATCAACCTAACCATTAACCATGGGGCTACAATACATTTTTCATTTAGTAAATGTTTTCCCAAGCCAACAGAACTATAAATTATGAATAAGCCTTTAATGAAAATACATGAATAGGTAATACCAGCTACAATCTCGTATTATTAGCAACACGAGATATTGCCTAATGTTATATTTAAATTATGCAGTTCAGAATAATTTGGTATATCTCAAGTGATGAATTATATTGTTCTACGCCACCTTAATTATATCTTTTGACATGAAAGAAGCTGTCTGAATGCTTTGCTAATTAATCTTGTCACTTCTGACCCAGAAACATACTGTGTGTGGGTTGTTTTAAATTGCTGTGGTTAAAAATACTAAATATATAATTTAATTAATACTGATATTGAAAGTAGTGTAAATCCATCCTGCTGACAAGGCAAATTTGAAAGCTGATTGTTTCTACACCATCGTGCAAATGATAGGGGTGCAGAATTTATTTACTTCATACATAAAGTTGTTTACTTTAGTATTCCCTACACTTTCTATTGCACTGACCGGTCATTCTTTTTCTCCAGTCAGTGTCTAAGATGATCAGGTATTTTTGCATGTTGCAGGCATTTGTTCATGCCAGTATATCACATCTCTTCTAACAATCAGCAGCTCTACAGTAACTCTACCTTCCTGTATCACTTTATTTTAAAAAATATAGTTTAGGTAGGATTTCCTTAAAGAGGTAGAACTTTTCCAAATGAAGAAGATAAAATACATGCATTTGAGACATAAAACAAAAGCTGTATCTTTTCTCAAGCTCAGTAGAGAATGTAAATGGGAAAGCAGCTTCAACTTTAAGCACTCATTATACTGTCAATAGATCTAACCATTTTTAACACCTTAGTTGCATAAAACAAAAAGATTGGTACTTAATGGATTCAGGTTCCCTTAGCTATGAATTATCCCTCCAGAACCTCTGGATATGAAGTGGACCCTTGTTGCTTTTCTCTCCTTAATGCAGAGAATATGTTTATTCTTTCACTGAGGTCAGTATCTCTTCCAGTGTCATAAGGATTTATTTATGCATTCTTGCAATATATATAAATGCACTTTTAAATGTAAATGAACTGTTAGAAATGGCTTCCTTGCCAGAATAGGGGAGTTTAAGATTCCTCAGAGAAGTTCTAGGGAAGACGGTGATTCAGGCCATTTAGATGTGTCTTTCTTTCCTCATTACACAGTGGTGTTTGTGCCACGCTGCAATGCAGGCAGCCCCAGAAACATTTAGTATATGACAGCACAATACATTGATGATCTTTCTGGTGAATTTGAACCTTTGTTGTCCTCTACTGTCAAAGTTCAAAACTGGTTTGTTTGTTTGTTTGTTTTTTCACTTGGCAGGTGTTGCAGAGTCTGTCTAACTTAAAATTAGCTTGCTTTGGAAATAAGTGGAGGAGGAATTTTAATTTGTCTGTTGAAATATTCAAAACTTTTTATGGTAGTCTAAGAACTTGCAGTAGAAAATCAAAAGAATCAGTAGATTGTGTGGAATTATACTCAACCCTTTTACACCTGATTACAAAACCTAGTTAACAGCTTAGTGTATTCTGGATTGGTCTCACTACTTTTGCTTTCTCTTCTTACCAGAAGTACTAACACCTCTAAGTGTTTGAGTGAGAAACATTTTCAAATGCACAGACAGCAAAATTGTTCCAGGTGTCCATGAGACACCTGTTGTGGTGGCATCTATTTGGTCATTAGCAGACTAGGTCAACTAAAAGTAATGATACAGAGGTCTTGTAATGTTCTTCTTTATGTGTCAGTATGGTCTTTTTTTGTGATAAACTCCTTCAGGAATATGACAGAAGGAAAGCAGCCTGCTAAACACAGGGATGTTGTAGAAAACACCTAGGACTAGGTGGTCTCCTTGACAGCTTGGAAGGAATTTGAAGCAGTATAATTGCAGTATGCACTGTTTGGTGACATTTTCCCAGTTCACCAGTTCTGTTCAGTTGGAATTAATAGATCACATAAATGCCAAGATCTGAAAGATTAGTGTATCACAACATTAAACTCTCAAAACAGGATCCAGAGTTTTCAATATGAAGGTCTTAACTGCTTTAATCTTAGGGCCAGTAATATTCAACTCTTCTCAGTTCCTCAGTAAATTTACAAGGTGCTCTCTCTCTGTGAGATGCCTGTGCCTAGGCCATACAGAGCACACAGGCACATTTATGTAAAGAACAGTAACAATCCTCCAAGCAAGAGAGGAGAAAAAAAGGAATATAATTTGGATTATATCAGTTGTAACTATACCTGCTGGAGTTTGATCTTGCCTTCCTATAGACAAATGTGTTGAAAATCTCTACCTTGATTTGAAAAAAGCATGAACAAATGATATGGAAAATCTGGATTCTAGCATGGGCTCTGATGCTTTCCATCAGTTTCTTTGCCAAAGACAACCAAAACAAACAGTTCAGTAAAGTCAGGAAATGGCTGGTAAACTTGTGGTATCAGTTCTCTAAAGCATTGCCTTTACACTATTTTTCTCCCTTAGTTAGCAGTAGTTTTCTAAAAGACTTCAGTATTGATTAGCTATGCTAGGTTCATATTAAACCAGAGGAAAAAGATTGCAAAGAGAAGATAGTCTTGAAAAATAAGATATATGAAGAGCCTTAAATGGAAGTTACAACTATTTTGAGAGATGTCCAGAGTTTTTGATTTAAAACCTGTAGCACTCCTAGCACCTAGGGGCATCTCTTGCTGTCTTTCATCCCTGTTAGGGTATCTCTCGAGGTCAGGATGATGATGAAGGTCAAGAGTCTTGCAGTGGATCCCAAGGCTCTACTAGTAGTAATGCAGATGTGATAGGAAAGCCTACATTTTAGACCACCTACTTTTATCAGTCTCAAATTAAGTGCTGAAAACAAGCAAACCTTCTCATTCCCCCTTTTGCCTGCCTATTAGACCTGCTTCTGTGTATGCCAATTTTATGATCAGTGAACACAAAAGAGCAGTAGACATTTGTATTTTGAACTGTTGGGGGTGTTTTTCCATTCCACTTTTAAAGTTTGACTTCAGAGAAGAAAAGGAAGGAATTACTGCAAAGCTTAGCAGAACCTGTGTTATCTTGGACAAGGAGGCTTCTCCACAAGCTCTACACCACATCCTGGAGCCATACAGGCTGTACAATAGATATGGGCATGTTTTTTCCAGCACTTAACTACATGGGCTAGGTGGTGCAGGGGAACCACGGCTGCAGAGTTCAGTGTGTACCTTTTTCTCTTTCAAAAAGTAATGTATGAACAGACAGAAAAGGTAATGAGGAAGCTGTGACTTTTCTCAGAGTAGCTGGTCTCTACACAAAAAATTAAGGGGGAGGCTGTCCCCTCCTTCAGGAGTTCTGTGTTGGAAATGGCCTTTATATGTATGGTAGTAATCAAAATTAAACCAACAACAAGTTCTGTCTGTGTGTAGAGTGAATAATTTCCTAATTCACCTTGTCCTTTTGCATCTCTTGCTTTTCTCTTATGTACTTGGTAAGAGCTGTTCCTAGGTGTGTTCACTGTTGATTAAGACAATGAGTTTATAAAAGATTATTGTATTAGTATTGCAATAGTTAGATCTTAAATGTTTCTTTTGGAGTAAACTTAAGGTTAACAGACAACTGTAGGTATTTTACTAAGAAGTGCAAGGGATGGACAGGAAGTCCTGTATTTTTTGTGCTTTAATTTTCTAGAACCAGTTTAAATTCCATACAGAAGCTGTTGGAAGCGTACACCATAGGCTCTTAATTAAGGATTGATTTCTGCAAATTCATGTATCTTCCTCAATTCTAACAAGGAAATTACTCTATAGTTGCTCAGAAATCATCTTTTGCACAAAAGCCACCAGGTAGATTCAAATGTGTCATGATACAAACTGACCCAAGATATCATTATGTCCAAATGCACCAAATTTCACTTTTTTTTTCCTTGGTATTTCATATAAGCACATCTCTTAAAGGGGGCAAAAAAACCCTGTCTAGTAGGAAAGGGTTTTTTAAAAAATATTTGAAAATGCCTTTAAAATAGATTCTTATTTCCTGACATTAAAAAATTTACTTCTTACTTGAAGCATTAATAGTTAGGTACCCAAACTAGTCAAATATTTTTAGTCAAATAAAGCGAAATAAAAAATGAAATAGTGAAATAATAATAATAAAGTTAATAAAATTAATAAATGAAAGTTCAACATCCAAAATACCCACATGTATTGCTAATATACACTATTTTAAAATACTGAAATCACAGAGTATATTTAGGGCCTGCTGGACTTTTGCATAAGTAAGTAGTGTGCTCATACTCTCTCTTTTTGTTTGTCTCTGCTTTTCCATCTTTAGATCAGGTGCTGGTTTCAGAATTTTATGTGTTGATAATTGGAATATTAGTTCCTTCACAGGTTTAAGGAAAAATGATCTAGCTGGAAAAATTAAAAAAAAAAAAAAAAAAACAAACCACCAAAAAACCCACCAATAACTGTTCTAAATATTTCACTAATTGCTTGATGTTTATGTTAAAACTGCATAATATTTTATAAATTCCAGTAAAACAAATCCCAGCACTGCATTCAAAAACATTTTAGCCAAACCAGGTTCTCACTGCAGCTAAAAACCTATGAAGCCCAGCTATGTAAATTTTATGGACCATATTGTACTTAGCATATAACTCAATAATAATATTGGTCACACTTTTACATTTCATTATATTTCATTACATGGTAAAATTGGCTTATAAAGAAGTCTTTAAAAACATTACCATCAAGATGTAATTATTATGCAAAACTAAGTTTCTCTTAATAAATGAATAATGATACTCTAATTTTTAATGGTCACAAAAAATCGTGTTAGCTATAGTCAGAGTTTATTTCAGTTCAATAATACAGTAGCCATTCTTAGCACATATCAGATTACAATGAAATCTAGTTTTTACAGGGAAGTATCATAAAATAGATCCATTAGTACTGAAAAGGCACTGGTAAAATTAAAATGCTCTATATAATGGAATTAAATGAAGTTCAATCAGGAGATTTTGATAATCAAAATGCTGAATGGGTTGTGGCCAGCGGCTTCACAAATGCTGGTTTGTAAATGAGCAATAATTATTCAGTTTATTATTTCTGGGAGGAGTATTCAATTTCACTTAAAGGTGACATATAGATTTATTTTTCATTAGTCAACAATTTTGAAGACTTAACTGGTGATTATAAGGTTTTCCCAGTCTGCTGAGTGGGAGTGTTGATTCTTTCCTGTTCCTCCAAATGTAATACACGTTCTTACTGGAGTTTGTTGGACATACTTCAACACAAAACATGATATGCATTGCTTTATTGCTTAGATACCACAGCTGATCCATTTCAGCATTCCATGATATGTACATATAGTGCAAATGAGAAAAAAACACTCATCTAATGAAAGGCACCCCTCTATGCACCTTTATTTATTTATCTAGAAAGCAAGAACAATTGCCCTGCAGTAATCATGTCTGTTTAATTACCTCATTAGAAAAAGCATGCAAAAGGACACTGCAAACACTTTTTTCATTAGTGCCAAGTAGATGAAATTGGAGAGATTCTTTGAATGTCCAAATGTAATCTCCTTGTCAGAGAAATTGTTAGCCAGGAGCCATAGTATACCTCTTCCTAGAACAGGATAAAAAAAGTACTTCAAATCAAGGAAAAAAAAAAAAATAGTCAATGTTTCTTAGAGTGACATTTTAGTCGAGGGATGCCAAGGATTTTAAGGCACCCAGAATATAGGTCAGAACTGGGTCAGTCTTTGCCTTTCTTTATCCTACCAACACTGAGTATATGTGGAAGAAGGGAAAATCTAATGCTCCAAGTAAAAGTAAGTGATAAAATATTGCTCTGAAGACTTTCTTCAGGATACCAGAACTGTCGACTATGTTAAGGGCACATTGATAGACTGTCCTGGAAGCCTGGTCATCTACATTTCTTACAGGCCAAAATCTCTTAATTATTCTGCCTTGGCACAAGTTTATCAGGAACTGTGGGCATCCTCATAATTAAGTGCTTTGTTGTTTGTGCTGTCTTTAAGTGTGCAATGGCATCTTGTTAGTATAGTACCCTATAGCAATTTACATTTTATTAGCTAAAAGAAATTACAACAATCAAATTACCAGTTGGAATAGAGCAGTCAGATAGAATGCAGCTCCATGTAAGTTATGTCTAAACTAATTTACTGGCATTAGAAGGTTCAAACATTCTTTGTCAATTGGTTTGAGGTCATCAATGTTTTTACCTCTTAAATAAAAAAAATATTCCTTTCTTAATGTTCAATTAAAAAAAAAAAAAAAGCAAAAGAATTAATAAATATATACATGCAACCAAGGAAAAACCTGATTGTGTTTTAAGGATATGATCCAGTCGTTTTTCCTTCTTTCCTTATAAAAATGTTCTCTTAACAGAAATTGATTTTTCTGTAGCCTCATTTGTTTAATGATGGTTTGTATGGTATTGAATGGTATAATACATTTTAATTGGAATCATTGTTTGTAGCATGACGTAGCGTTTTAGTGCCAAGAGTGTCACTTTTTTCTACCAAAAGTCATGGTCAGAATCTTCCTTACAGTAGAAGCTCAATAGGTAAAAAGTACATCCTATAGAAGGTATTATTATCTTAGATGTTCATTACCTTTTATCTGTCACTCCCAGCTTCTCCATCTCTGTTTTCTCCCCTCAATCACACAAATACTCTGTATTCTTCGTATAATTTTGTTTTCATCTTGTTTTTCACAGTTTCTCCAAAATAGGTAGCAGTAAAACTTTCAAAGTCAGGGCATCAGATCCAGTCCTGTCATAACTTTGGTTATGACATAAATCAGACATAAATCTTGATCCATGGTATTTGATCTGACAATAGGTGAGACAATATCATCCATTCCTGGTTTGTAGCCATATTATTTTAAAACATGTATGTCAAAACTTCTTAAAAGTTATGAAGTATCAGCTAGCTCATCCTTTGTTATAAAACAGATGCTCACAAATCAGAATGGGTATAGAAAGGACTTTCTCCAAAACATAAGATAAAGGCTGAAATAGAATTCAGAGTTTTAGAAGGTCTGGGTTTTGGGTTTTTTTTTAACTAAAGCAGGAGGTAACCTGGTGTGCTTGGTGATAATAAGCAAAGATTATGTGGCTTCAGGCTCTTCTCGTGCTGTATTGTTAAAAATAAATCAGAGTGGTACAAGCAGGACTTATTAAACAAAATTTCCATCTCATGGCATATTTAAACACTTTAAAATTTGCTGTAAATGAAGATAGTTGAATTTTCAGAACTTTCAGAAGGAAAACAACTTATGTATAATATCAATGCAAACATGAAAGTAATAAAATTTCATTTCCCTATGACACATAGATTACTGTGAAATGACCCAACCGAAATTGTTGTCAAAATGTCCTGTTTCAACATGTGTTCCATGGATTATGTACTAGATATGCTGATATTATTAGTTGATTTCATTGGAAAATGTGGTTTCCAAGGGAAAACTTCTTGCTCAAGTATTTCCAGCAGTTCACATTTTACTGGCATGTTTTAAATTAAAACATCCTGGTTCTAGGTATATCTGGAAGAAAATAGCCTAATTCTTCCCAGATATTTTTAAAAAGAAACATAGTTATCTGAACATCATTTTATTGGGGGAGAGGGGAGAGGGATGGCAACACACACAGCACAGGACTGAAACTGTAAAGACAGTGTTCTGCATACTACATTCTGCTTTTTCATTTCTGTAATCTTTTGTCATTGACATAGTCAATATTGATTCAGATGAAGTGGTATAAGTGCCCTCTACCTGGACGTTTACACTAACTTTAAAATATTTACATAGTCCTGAAAACATTACAAATTATAATATAATATAGTATAATATTATAATATAATTATTATAATATAATAAAATATAATGCAATGAACTCTCAGTAACCCAGAATTCTATAATTATCTGAAAACATCTAGAAGATTTATGGAGTTGAGGACCACAGTTCATAAACATGACAATTATTTTTATTACAATAAGAATTTTAATTATAGAGTTAGCTTTCTAAGTTGTCTGTGGCTTGGTCAGGGTTTCAATAAATACATACCCTAATGAAAAATTACATTAAATACCTTTTTCTCCTTTTAGGCATCCCTAAAGTTTCCATTACAAACATGTATAACATTTTAATCTACATTCATCCCAATAGACTTTAAGTACAAGTTCCACTATTTAATCTGAAGAAGCTAACTCACATTAATAGCATGTTAATCTACATGGTTAACGCTTGTCTTTGGTAATAATTGCTGTTAAGTTTTATAAAGCATTCATTAAATGTCTTGCTAAATTACATAAAGATCATAATAGGCATTTAATGGATGCTTTTTAAAGTGAAGTAGAAATTACTTTAGATTATAAATAATTGTAGGTTTATAAAGCCATCACTATATGTCTATTAAGACCATTTAACTTAAGTGTTCCATAATTAGAGAAGAGCCAGAATTTTAATTGCACATTTGCAGAATGCTAGCTAGGACTTCTGAAAAAAAATCTCCTTTTATCCTAGCAGCTGTTGAAAAGAGTTTACACTTTCTGCAGGTTTTATTTCTGAAAGTTTTGGGGTTTTTTAATTTGGAAGTAATATCCTACTATAGTATAATCAATGATATCGGACAGAAATAAGAAGGCATCTAATATACTAACAGTTCCTTAAAAATTATTTCTAATAACTGAGAAAAGAATTATAAGATTAATTTTTGTTTGTTAACGTTTAAAATTTAACCTGAATGGGAACTGTTTGGCCCAAAGTATTGACAAGGGGATGCAGAGTGCTTTTACCTCTGGATGATTAGCTGAAAATGGGCAAGAATAATAATTTTACCCAAATCTAGTTCTTTTGGCCTAAATCTACCTCTTATGTAGCTGCCCAAATCATAAAAATATACTTGTCATTGGTTCTATTGTATTCAGTATCACTGGAGATGCTAAATAGCTTTTTCTTTTAATCATGGAGAATGTAAAGTGTGTTCATCTTCCGGATATACTCCAGTGTGGAAACAGTGTTCTTGAGGACACCAACGCTGCCCAAATCCATTCTGTTTCATTCTTAATTCAGTTGTCAGACCTCAGTTTCCTAACAGCTGAAATTCAGAATTTAAAATGTTCTTCCATCTTTGAATAAAAAGAGATTTTTCACCTAAAATCTTTATTGTCTTGGACTTTTTCTTTACTTCCATGTAAACACAAAACAGGCCTTCCACAGCCAAGGAAATATGTACAAAGCCCATTGGTGTCTCATTCTTTTCAGAAACATAACTTTGACCTTAGTGATACATCAAATTATAACTTCCCAGGAGGGGCATGTGGATTCAGAAAGCGAGAAGACCTTGGTGTGAGATGCTCTCCCATGTGAAATACTACATGACCTGCTTCTGTTCATTTTGTTTTCAATTTCCTAACTGTTTATTGATGTTCATATTTTCTCTTCAATGTGGGCTCAAAGCAGAAGCAAAGTATTTGCATTTGAGTGGTAGAATGTTAGAAAGGGGAAAATGGCACAAATGGTTAACCTTCGTCTTGCACCCATCACTGATTCCTGTTCCATTGCATGTGTTTCCTTTCCATTACCCTCAGTTTGAGGCTGGCAAAATTACGTTTTCTCTGTTCAGTTCTGTTATGCTTTGTTTTTAAGTCTTGCATCAAATACACTATGTTAGTGTCTATGGGCCCCCAAGAGTGAATTAAATGATGTGACTAACATTCCTGAAGACCATTTTCTATTAAAATCCAGTTCTTGTTTTCTTTCATAATTATGATCGGTTGATTTTAATAGGTCTTTCCCACAAATACATTTAGCTTGCTAGCAATTTTATAGAGTATACAAGCATTATTAATTGTATGCTTTTCTAGTCTGAAGTTCATCTAATATTGCATAGGTGGGGGAAGCCACAGGGAGAGCCGCCTTTTTTAAAAAAACTTAGTCTTTGAGACTAACAAATAAATTTCTCAAGAAATTCAACTACTCTGCAAACTGACTGTACTTCCTTCACCTGTAAGCTGAGGTTCTTTAAATGTGAGCTCTGGCCAAGTAGTTCTCCAGTTTTTGCTGTCAAGAGTCAGTTTCCTCTTTTAGCTCCGTCACAGACACAGAGACCTATTGCAGGAAGTAAGTCCCAAATAATATTCTCCTGATGTAGTCTTAAGTACCTACCTTGCCAAAAGTTTTGCTGTTTATTCATTATTTATCCTGGTAAGGGAGAGAGACATTAAACAGTACAAGGAACTAGAAAAAGAGAGTGATATAAGATGGCAAGATGGCAAACTGGTTAACGACTAAAGATGAAAGTGGAAAAGAAATAATAGTAGAGAAATAAACATATGCAAAATGACCTGATACTAAGAGAAGAGGAAGATAAAAGCAGAAGATGGACCAACAAGGAGAAAATAGAAAAGAAAAAAAGGAGTAATACATGAAGTCCATATAAAAAAAAAAACCTCAAAAAAACAACCAACCAAACAAACAAACAAAAAAAAAAAACCCAAACAAACAAGAGTTGGAGAAACCAGTTAGAGATTTAGTCAGGTGGTTGCACTGCAACACATTTAACAGCAAGCCTGGCAAAGACAGTGGTCAGACTAGTTTAAATCCTCCAAATTGAAATAACATCATCAGTTAACAGTTGCACTTTGGGCAGGGCATACTTTGCCCTGAGAAGCAGTACAAGGGAATCACTGTGTTCTAGTAGAGATACTGGTACTATACTCTCATATGGGGTCATGTATTGCTGTAAAAAAGCAGCTATAAAGACCTTAATTTTTCTACTTAAAACATTTTACAAGGTCTGTGCCTGCTGAAGTTGGCATTCAAAAGGAAAATGCTTACAGGCACTGCCTGGGATCTGTCTCATTAAGAGAAAGCTTTGAGTCTAAGTTGCTTTTTTCTTTTGTGCTCAGAACTATTTAGATTTTTTTTATTATTTTATATATCTCACTTCTGTATTTCAAGTCTGTTCCTCCAATAGCTGAGTTAGGCTTAGTTTGAGTAAAAACCCTAGAAGAAAACCTTTTGTTTTCTGAATTCCATATTTAGTTCCTGGTTGCTTGATATTTTAAGCACATAAATATTTATTCTACTATAATATCTTGATGGCACAGGAGTGTTCCAACCTTATTAACCAGTGAAATATTAAAGCAGGATCCTCCTTCTCATAGAACTATACCAAAACTTTAAGGTACATTAGTGACTATGCTTTTTGTCTTCTAAAATCACCAATAATTGTCTGTGCAAATGTACAAGTACAAGAAAAGTGTTTAGTGCCAGCTAAAATAACAGTATTATACGGGCAACCACAAGGGAATGGCTACAGAAATCAAGAGGTGCAGACAGCCTCATAATCACGGCACCACAAATTGTTGTTATGGAAACTGAGTTTCCCAGGACACATCTGCAGATCTTAAAATATTTTATCTTAGCTTGTAGTTAGAAGTTTGTAGCTGCTCTCTACTTACAGTGTAAGAACTTACTAACAGCTTTTCAGCCATCTGTAGTACAGCAAAATACACTGCAAACTATTCAGAAATTGCTTTCCTCTGAGAGTCCAGCAGTATTTTCCCCAAAATGTTCAGTTTTACTACCTTCTTCAAGACATTGTTGCTGAATAGAAACATAGTTTTTTGACAAGTATTCTTAAATGCAGCAAGGAAGTACTGACTTGTTACTACCATAATAAACCATGAAGTCTATGAAGCTTTCTTTTAAAACTCCAATTCATCAATTGTGACATGTTTCTAAAGCTCCATAATTTTTACTTGTATGAGATAGATACCATACTGCATTAAACTATTTGTATTAATTTAACTCTTAATTTGTCAACTAGATGCATATTTATTCTCTCTTAAAAGGCAGTACAATGGAAAACTTAAGACACGACAATTGGCAGCTGACCACATACAGTGATTTCCTTTCCTGGAAAGGATTTGACAGTCAATATTTGTTCTCCTTAATTTCAATGCCAGAATACAGCTGCTTTTTTTTTTTTTTTCTCTCTTCAAAATTTCATAATTTCTCTAGAAATAAAAACTGCATTATATATATAAGCCTACAATGGATAGTAATGTCTGGTCTTGGAATACATGATTATTCATTAGGTTTTAAGTATTAGCTGATACTTATGTGATGTGTTACAGTAAAGGGATGATAAATAGGACATGAGAAAATGCCCTGAGGTGAAATCTTGGCTTCATTGAAAATCAATGGCAAAACTCCTTTTGCCCATCAGTGAGACAAAGACTTTGCTGTCCATGTGAGAATTGAAATAGAATTTAATTTCTCCACTTGTGAGAACTTGTGTTATGTGATTATTTTATTTGGGTTTAATTTGCTGTTATTTCTTCAGGCAAAACTCCAATTGAAATCTCTTGTCTCTTGCAATCAGTGGGAATTTTTCCTAAGGAGAACATTTTGCCAGCACTGCACAATTTGTTCTTTTTTGTTGTTTGTCTTTTGTCCATTTTATTGTTTATCTTATGGGAGAATAAGGGAATTTTTGGAGCTGAGTAAAATGAAAAGGAAAAACAGACCATGAAAAAGAAGTAACGATTAAATAGGGTTAATCAAGGTTAAATTTATATTGTGGAATTAGGGTTGCCTTACTTACATAAATGTTCTGTCACTCCTTTATTGTTCTCTGTAGCATTCACCTTTTACTTTTACATTACATGAAGCTTAAGGACAGAGCTGGGCTGTCCTGTGTGGCACAGATGTGACCTGCTCATGCTGAACTTCTGCTCTCCTTCAGGAACCTGTGCTATGGAGCCTCCTAGAAGTCACCTAATCTTGCTTTCAACACTTAACAGGGAAAGGGTCTATTCCTTGATAGTTGATGGAGTAGTTGAATTGTCCTTGTTATCAGTGTATCTAGTTTCTAGTATTAGCTTGCCTTTACCTACTGGTAAAAATCCACCTATTAATTTTTTTTCACGTGTAAATACTTGTAGGCTAGGAACAACTCATACTACCTTTTTTGTTTATTTTAAATATAGATTAATCTCAGCTTTGTAACCATAGGCAGGTTTTAAAACTTCAAGTCATTCTTATACAATTACTTTTAAAGTCTGAGGACACTATTGATGTGTTTTGTATTGTGTCAGTCATAAAAAGATGCTGTATTTCAGTAATAGCCTCACTATGATATAGGTAATAAAAGCTATCTATTCAGGATTGATCCAATCGAAGTCCTATGTTAACTTTATTTACATCACTGAAAAGACAGGTACGGCTGTGTTAGTCATCAAATAATTTCTTACAAACTCAAAAAAAAATGCTGGCTAATTTTGTGTTGCATGTTGGCTATAACTGAAAGCCATAAAGAAAAATTGGAATAGCATTTACCCCCAAATTACCATAAGACATTGAAATTTGTTAGCTTTTTTCCTTCATCTCAGAAACTAGTTCATATTTGTGCTATTGATTTAATAAATATCAACAAAAATGCATATCTAACATGCCATGTAATAATGTAGATACTCTAAAAATGAAATTTTTTCATGTCTTTTGTATTTTTCTCTTATGGTTCATCTTTTGGTCAACTTTGCAGCATGTTAGAAATACAGATCATTATAGACTTTTAACTGCTGCTGCCAAAATAGGGGTAATGTTGTAGTTTAACCCCAGCCAGCAACTAAGCACCACACAGCTGCTCACTCATGCCCCCCCACCCAGTGGGATGGGGGAGAAAATCGGGAAAAAGAAGCAAAACCTGTGGGTTGAGATAAGAATGGTTTAATAGAATAGAAAAGAGGAAACTAATAATGATAATGATAACACTAATAAAATGACAACAGTAATAATAAAAGGATTGGAATGTACAAATGATGCGCAGTGCAATTGCTCACCACCCGCAGATCAACACCCAGTTAGTCCCCAAGGGGCAATCCCCCGCCCCCACTTCCCCCAGTTTCTATGCTAGATGTGACGTCACATGGTATGGAATACCCTGTTGGCTACTTTGGGTCAGCTGCCCTGACTGTGTCCTGTGCCAACTTCTTGTGCCCCTCCAGCTTTCTCACTGGCTGGGCATGAGAAGCTGAAAAATCCTTGACATTAGTCTAAACACTACTTAGCAACAACTGAAAACATCAGCGTTATCAACATTGTTCTCATACTGAACTCAAAACAGCACTGTAGTAGCTACTAGGAAGACAATGAACTCTATCCCAGCTAAAACCAGGACAGGTAAGAAGTTTTATCTTTGCATTTCCTAAATGTTTCAGCCATTTAAAGGTTTCAGTATTGTAGTTTTTTAAGATTAATTTAAATGTAAAGTCTAATTGGTGTCAATTCTCCTCTCATGGAAAAATGAAAAATGGTGATATTCATTTCAAAAAACAGTTCTATGTTGCATAATTGTTCAGCAAATCTTCCATTACTTGTTTGATTCTGGTGTGAAGAACTGATCTGGGATGGTGCCATGTGTCCTGAGGGCTTGCTGCAGGTACTAAAAGAAACGGTAAAAGCTATTTCACTCTTTGTACACTGTTGGAAGCAACCGGGGGAAAAAAACAGCCTCAAAAAATGAAGGGAAAAAAACAAAAGTTCCCTGTAGTCTCCATATATTTTTCAGCACAAAATCATATAACTCTTCAATTTTTTAGCTTTTGTTTTCATGAAAGAAATTTGAGAAGGCTCTTGAAAACAATAACTTTGCCTGAAAAAAACCCAAATATCCTAGTATCTACTATAAAGAGAAAGCAGTTTAAAACAGAATTTATAACTAAATCCAGACAAGATTTCCAAATTGTATATTAGTAGGAAGATATACATAAATACTACAAATAAAATTAAAATGCGATACACATATAGCTGAATAATACATCACATATGGCTAACATCAGCCATTCTCATATGATAAGAACAGATCATTCATTTTCAGGTTCTCAGTGCTGATCCATTTCATATGTGTGATCTTGGATTATATGATGATTTTCTGCTAAGCCTTTCCGTTGTTGATGGTAAGACTCCAATACGTAATCTGTCAGGCACAGTCATTATTAACTGCCCTTTGAATGAAAATATGAAATAGGACAATAAAATATCATCTGGAGAGAGCTGTAGAACATAAACTAAATATGGATGCTGAGTTTCCATGTATAATATATACATTGTTTGTGTGAATAAAAGATATATAGTAGCTTTTTATTGGGTGTGTTGGACAAATGCCCAAATAATTATGTGTGAAAATAAATACAGGACAATTCCACTGCATTTTATATAACATCAATTATTTTTCTGTTAATAAGATCAGTACTATTCCCAAATAGTTGTAAAATTAGGAAATTTTCCTCTTATCACAAGTACTTTAAAGCTAGTTTTAATGCTAGAGGCATCGAACAGGTTGACAGCTTTGGTTTTTGGCTAGTATACGCTATCACATCAATGGAAAATATTTACAAAACTTTTCTTCAGTAGAATAGCTGAACTCCATGCCAAAAACAGCTGATGAAGGGAATAGGGAATAGGCCAAGCTAAATAAATTATATTGCTATTGTTTGATTAAAAAAAAAGTGTATTTAATGATTCAGACTCAACTCTAAATTCAGCATTGCTTATAATTTTAACATTATGCAAATTACACCAAATATTTTAAGAAATTACTATTATTTACCTGTTTGAAAAATTTGTTGTATTATTGAATTACTGCTGTTTTTTACAGGGTTTTCTTATTATTTTGTCAATGTCATTGTAAAAACCTACATTAGGTATTAATGAAACCAAGTGTTTCCAATTCCCATGAGTTTTCTTTTTTCTTTCTTTACTTGGTATCAGATGGCCTTAAGACATCATTCATTTTTTTTCTTTTTTTTCTTTTTTCTTCTTCTTCTCTGCTAAAACACTAAAAAGAAAAAGGACATGTTCCCCATCTGATGCACTGTGAAAACAGGGGGGGGAACTGTAACATGACAACAAAGAAGTAGTGAATCCAGGTGGCAGCCAGACTGTTCCCAGAGTGCCTTGCTGTTGTATACAAAAGAAAGACAGCAGAGAAGAAATATTTCCAGATATGACTTGTAAGACTTTTAAGGCGGGTGAAAAAAATGTGTCTCAGGTTAAATTAGCTTTGAAAATATATCCGTGTTTCAGTTCAGAAGTTTCATCTAATGTCAGCATACACACTCAGTACAACACTGTTACGGATGCACGACTAACCAAATCCAACAGTTGTTAAAACTCAGATTTATTCTTCAGCAAAAGTTAGTTAGAAGTCCAGTAACATTTTATGAAACCACAGGCTCAATGATGTAAAGAGAATTAATACTACACTGCCGACTTAAGAATCCCCAAGATTTAAAGTGACAGCTCAAAATGCGCGTATCACTCACCTAAAAGCTGAGGGCTCTCTCCCTGGAGGAGTTACCTCGGGCGGTGCCCCGGCCCGAGGGGGAGTCCCCGACTGCAGACCCACTGCTCCGAGGAGGACTGCCAGCGTGTCCTCCGGCGGGACCCCGTTTATACCCCTGTTGAATCTGACCTGTGGTCGTTTAATTCTATTGGCTAGGAGGGTCACCTTGGTGTACTTGGTGCATCTCGATTGGCCAGTTCAAATTTCAACCTGCAGCCTCCAGGGTTTCCTTCCCCTTCTCCCTTCCTGGAGAAGTTTCGTTTCCTGCTGGCAGGATGTGGGGGGCGGGATGTACTGCTACAAACACTTCAGTAGTTTTAGCAAGCCAGGCTGTAACCTAAGGCATGATATCTAAGAACTAAGCTTAGTCAGGTTGAAGAGACAGGCTATATACAAACCCCAGAGTACCATTTTTTTCCATGACATTTTACACACATTTTAATTCATTAACTTGTTCACAGATGTCTGTTTCAGTATGGTACAAAAATTTGCTAAAAATACATTTTACAAAGCTGAATGTAATAAGGATTGAACTGTATTTTGTAGACAAAGTGCTTGTGTAGTACCTTTGCTGAATTTAGAGGTGTGTTAACTAAATTATTAAGCACTAGTTTATAATAAAAAAACACAATATCTAAAAGGATTTTCTTCCTTTTGGCCAGGTTGAAGAAGCTAGCTGATTCTTATTCTACTGGGAACACTCAGCACTTGATAGGAATTTTTATATCTCAGAGTCAGTCCAGTGGGAATATTTTTGACATCTCCTAAGAAAAACTCTAAACCTGTTCCTCGCCCTCACTCACTCACAGGTCACCAGTGAAAAGCATAAACCATTTCTGGTGCCTCGAAATATTGTTTGTGGGATCAAAAGGCCACTTCCGGTTGTGAAATTCTGGAGACTGAAATGTTGCTGTATATTTCAGGACAGGACATTATGCTTCACTAAAACTTTGTTGCAGAAGTAACTATTCAGAACTTGAAAGAAAAACAGGTGACTACTAAGATAAGTGACCTAGATTATTCTAAATTATTATTAATATTTTTAATGCCCACAAAAATAAGTCCTCATATGTTCCTGATTTAACTTCCCTGATTTAGCATGACCATACCCTTTTAATAAGCAGGTTGCACTGTAAAAATAAAGTGCAAGCATAGAAACCTCCTGTTATCTCTTTTTGCTCTCACTTTTAAAATACATCTCTCAATATTTTCAATGTGTTTCCTCATTCAGCAGGAGAGAGGCCTCATTGGTGAAACTGAGAGCAGAGCTTGACCTTAGGTATTGATTTCACACAGGTATCTTAGCTGCTTTTAGCATTTGCATTTGGGATCAAAATGATACAATATCCTTTTATTGGAACATTTTTCATAGTTGCTTTTCTTCCTGTCAGTCAGTTCTCAACCCCTAATCATCACAGTTCAAGCAAGGAGTGTCATTAGTAATGTTGTGAAAAATTACAATAAGACCTTTTAGAAATAAGCTTCAAATAAAATATTTTTTTATTGTCAGAAAAGCCCTTCTAACCACAGATATAATTATCCTGCATAATGACCTTGCAAATATCTTGTGTCAAGCCACAGAATCTGAAAAATTCACAGAGTAGCCCAATATCCTGAGACTTTGTATTAGAATTTGAGTTTCATAATCCCCATCTGTTCTTCTCTTGCACACGTGCTCTCACACTCACCTGCTCGCAGACTCACGCACAATCACATATACAATGTACTACTTTATAATCAAAGAGCAAATGTTCTTTGAAAAGGTTCTTTACCTGGAATACAGGTGGAATAGTCAAACTGTTCACATTTTGCAATGACTGAAGAATGTTAATAAACCCCTTAATGCTCCTCATTTTCTGGCCTCAGGAGTTGAGAAGAGGTGTTTTGTTAATGTGGTTGCTTTTGATCTTATTTTTTTTTTTAATTTCTGAAGTTTGAGTTGTTCTTTGAGGTTGTTATAGGTTTGTGTGGTGGGGTTTTTGGTAGCGGGGGAGTGGTCGCAGGGGTGGCTCCTGTAAGAAGCTCCTAGAAGCTTCCCCAGCTCCAAGTCAGACCCACTTCTGGCCCAGGCTGAGCCCATCAGTGACAGTGGTAGCGCTTCTGGAAGAATGTATTTAAGAAGGGGAACCCAGTAGTGAGTAGTGGGAATGAAATGTGAGAGGAACCGCTCTGCAGATACCGAGGTCAGTGAGGAAGGAGGGGGAGGAGGTGCACCGGAGGAGGGGATGCCCCTGCAGCCCGTGGTGGGACGGCAGGCTGTCCCCCCCCAGCCCATGGAGGGGAGCGGGGGAGCAGATGCCCCTGAAGATGGCCACGACTCCATGGGAAAGCCCGCGCTGGAGCAATTTGTGACTGAAGATCAGCCCATGGAAAGGACCCACGCCAGGCAAGTTCGGGAAGAACTGAAGCCCGCGGAAAGGACTCACATTGGAGAAGTTGGTGAAGGACTGTCTCCCGTGGGAGGGACATGACGGTGGAGCAGGGGACGGGTGAGGAGTCCTCCTCCCCCTGAGGAGGAAGGAAGGAGCGGCAGAGACAAGGTGTGGGGAGCTGACCCCAACCCCCATCCCCTGTTCCCCTGCGCCACCGTGGGGAGGAGGGAGAGAGAGCCGGGAGTGGGCTTGAGGCAGGAAGGAGGGAGGGGTGGGGGGAATGTGTTCTAAGGTTTGGTTTTACTTCTTAATATCCTTGGGTTTTTTTGATTTGTAGTAAATTAAAGTGATTTTGTTTCTTCCCCAAGTGGAGCCTGTCTTTTCCCCATGACCATAAGTGGTGAGTGATCCCTCCCTGTCCTTGTCTCGACCCATGAGCCTTTCTTTATATTTTCTCCTCATCCCACCATGGCCAGGGGGAAGGAGTGAGCAAGAGGCTGTGTGGTGCTTTGTTACTGGCTGGGTTTAAACCATGACAGATGTGTAAAGGCAGAGACTTAACTCAAAACAGAATTCAGCTTCCATCCCTTAATCAGGCTATGGCCCCCACTGTCATTAGTACCAGGTCTGTGTGCCATAGGAACTCCCATTACCAAACATCTGATTGTAAACAGGCATAGACATGCAAGTCCATTTTTATCAGTTAACCCTAATAATTCAGAGTGCACTTCAGAGTTTATGCTAGATTTCTGTTTTGTTTTTTTTTTTTCCTAGTTCTACACCTCTTGCAGAAGACCAGGTGAATGGTTTTGTTTTGGTGGTGTTGGATTTTTTTTGTTTTATGGTGTTTGATATTAAAAGGATGGCATCAAACTACCACTGACATTTTTGAGCTGCAAGATGATTGTATAGGAAGGAAGTGCTTTGCTAGGTTTTTAAAGAAGGAGCCTTGGAGCCAGACCTGTTGTCAAACTGCAGTCTAACATTTCTGTGTCTATGAAACAAGAGACACAAGCAAGGTAGTTCCTGGTTTCATGTCCTGTATTTTTGATTTGTTAACCCCTGTGTCACTGAATCCTATCAGAGGACATCATTGTGTCAGGTACTGTGCAAACAAAGAAAAAAAGATGGTTTTGCCTCTTAAGGTAACTCAGTATGTGACTTTCTTCATTCTGTAGAAATCACCTACCAATGATTTTTTTCATGCTTCATGAAGTGACTAGAGCTTTTAAAAACTCTCTACTTTCACTTGGCTGTCTGTCTCTTTTCCAAATCCTACCCAAGCCTCCAAATCAGTAGGATCCTGACCATCCTTCATTATCTTTTTCTATAGATGCTGCCCTCATTTTTCCTTTTCTTTGTCCTTGTGTCTTCCCCCTTGGATTACAGTTTCAGAAAGCTCCAGTCCAGTTGAATTTTTGAAGCAATTAATGTACCAGATAATTGAAATACTTTAACACTTAAATAGTTGAAATATCAAATTAATTAAAATACTAAAGTGATTACTTCTTTTCTGTTATTATTTTACCATATGTACCTACCCACCAAGTTTTGATAAATATATTTCATGAAGTTAGTGTCAGATTGATGTGGAAACATCAGCATTGTTAATGGCAAAACTTTAATTTCTCTGAATTGCAAATAATAGGTTCTTTCACTAAACTACAGCAAATAATGCAAAATACATGCATATTCTTTGTGCACTAGCAGAGATATCACATCATTTGCCCCACTGATGGGACGGTGAACACAACCTGGTTATATATGCCATAGTGTAACACCAAGTCTCTGGGAAAAGTAGAGGTAAGGGCAGGAGGATTAGACTGCAATGGCCACAAATATTAGGGATTTAAATTTACTGTCTAGTAAATACAGTCATTTCTGACACTTGAATTTTCCTAGTTTCACACTCACACAGGATTGCTCTTTTTTTTCTTTCTTTTTTTTTCTTGATCAGGTCTCTCCTATAACTCAAACACTTGTAAGAACTCACTTATCCAGCCTCTGACTGGATAGATTTTTGAGAGAAACATACAAATTGTTTTTTTCCAGTAAGTTGTAGAACAGTGTAGAAAGGTGCTGCTTCAGACTATTCTAACTGTTCCCACAGAAAACTAAAAATATTATCAGGTAGACTAGAGGTCACAAAGTAAAGGAGAAAGGATAACTTACCTTTTTTAGATGCAAAATTGTTATTAAATCTTGCTGTGCATATAAAGAAAAGAAAATACAGGGAAAGGAAGAGGAAAAATTAGAAAAGAACTGTACAAAACGAGGGTTTCTAACATGCATCCAAAGACTTTTCTTTCTCCCAAGACAGACACACAGGCTGTGTGAATCTTCACAACTGCAGTAGAATTAATGGAGTGATGCATGTTTACCACAAACAAAAACTCTGGTCCAAGAAGCCAAGTGAATATAGTTATTCTTTGAAGAATTAAGTGTTTAACAAAGCCATGCAAATCTCTAACTTAATGATATAGGGTAGAGGAGTACAGGCTTGGTATGACAGTTCTCAAAAGTGGAGGCACAGTATGCACTGTAAAGAGTATAGGCATGAGATGGTAAGAGATGGGGCAGAGACTGGCACTGGAGGACATGTGACTGTAAATGGCCCTCCAATGACCAGTTAAAGAAGCACAGACCTGGAGGTGAGAAAAACTTGGTTTAGGGAACAAAGAAAACAAAAATAAACTGTTTAATGTAAGTAAAAACACTCCATATGTAGTAAGTTTGGATGTTGCATGGAGTTGCAGATTGCAGAAGAAAGATCACAGTAAAAAGCATGTTACCAAGCATAAAAATAACCCAAAGCTTCTTCCTCACTCTGGGATATGAAAGCATTAACTTCAACCTTATATTCCTCCCAGGGGAAGACTCAAGATGCTTGACATCTCACCACACCCATCCAAAGACTGAAGCCATTGACTTTGGGACCCAGGAGGGCAGTGGAAGAGTAAGTGTAAAATCTGAGGAAGGGGCAGATGCCAGGAAGTCTTTGTACAGATATTTTAACTACATTATTGTGATGTTTTGTTTCTTACCTCTTCTGTGTAATATTAATGACACAGAAAACCTGAACTAATTCTGTGATCCAATTGTTAAGATTGTGATTACACTAACAACAAATCCTTGGCTTTATGTTTAAGATGTCTCATTTTTGCCTAAAACAAGACTTTCAGCATAAGAGACAATGTTATCAGTTTCCTAGACACAAATTGATGGAAATAGTTACCTTGGAAACAAATTTCCAAGACAAATAGTAGGTTTTCCACCTCTGCAGTGTTTTCAGATCACAACAGTGATCTGAGCGCACTCTCAGCAAGTTTGCCAATGACACCAAGCCGCGTGGTGCAGTTGACAGGCTGGAGGGAAGGGTTGCCATCCAGAGGGACCTGGACAGGCTTGAGAGGTGAGCCCATGCGAACCTCATGAAGTTCAACAAGGCCAAGTGCAAGGTCCTGCCCATGGGTCAGGGCAATCCCAAGCATAAATACAGGCTGGGCAGAGCATGAATTGAGAGCAGCCCTGTGGAGAAGGACTTGGGGGTGTTGGTTGATGGGAAGCTCAACATGACTCAGCAATGTGCACTTGCAGCCCAGAAAGCCAACCATATCCTGGGCTGCATCAAAAGAAGTGTAACCAGCAGGTTGAGGGAGGTGGTTGTTCCCCTCTACTCTGCTCTCATCACACCCCAGCTGGAGTCCTGCATTCAGCTCTGGGGCCCCCAACATAAGAAGGACATGGACCTGCTCAAGCAAGCCCAGAGGAGGGCCACGAAGATGATCAGAGGGCTGGAGCCCCTCTCCTGTGAAGACAGGCTGAGAGAGTTGGGGTGGTTCAGCCTGGAGAAGAGAAGGCTCCAGGGAGACATTATAGCAGCCTTCCAGTACCTAACAGGGGGCCTACAAGAAAGCCAGAGAGGGACTTTTTATAAGGGCATGTAGTGATAGAACAAGGGCTAATGGCTTTAAACTGAAAGAAAGTAGATTTAGATTAGATGTAAGGAAGAAGCTCTTCACTGTGAGGGTGGTAAGGCACAGGAACATGTTGCCCAGAGAGGTTGCGGATGCCCCATCCCTGGAAGTGTTCAAGGCCAGGTTGGATGGAGCTTTGAGCAACCTGGTCTAGTGGAAGGTGTCCCTGCGCATGGCAGGGGGGTTGGAACTAGATGATCTTTAAGGTCCCTTCCAACCCAAGCCATTCTATGTTCCAACAGTGTGCCTTTCCAGAACACATAGTTTCATCAAATGCAGTGTATAAATAAATTAAACATAAGTTATTGGGTTCAGTACAGAGGTGATTCCATAAAATGTAGCAATAATAAATGGGATATCAGACTGTGTGATCTACTGGTCTCATCTGACCTTAAATTCTATGAATTTTACATGGAAATGGTATGTGTTTCTGTAATGGGAATGTCTCCATCTCCTTCTTCCATGAACTGCTGTACTCTCCTGGGCTCCTCTAATGCAATCAGTTCAGCTGGAGTTCTGCTGACTATTCTGGAACTTGATGGCACCGTAAGGCTTTGGGCTTTGGTCCATAGATTGTAGTCTTGTAAGAAGAATTTTATAATACCATTAATAGATTTATTAAAAAAAAAAAGGAAATGAGACTGAAAAAAAACATTTTAAATTGTATTTTTCTCTAGATTTCCCTGGTCTACTTAGAGGTAAATGTAGGTAAAGGGGAAGTATGTGTAAGCTCAGGTGTTTCTGAAAAAGATTATTATTAGCTGACTTCTCATCCTTTAGAACATTCATTTATTATCTTATTGGTCAACTTTTTTGCTTTGTTACACGGTTAAAAATCCCATATGCAAAGCAATGATAAACAAGCTGGCACAAGGTTTTGTTGATTTTTTGTGGGTTTTTTTTTTTTCCTTTAGAGAGATCTTTTCAGTCTTCATGTTTAGAAAACAGATGGTATTTAATAAGTTAAACTGTAATTGCAATCAAGAGTGAATGATGATCAAATTTTAAATTAAATAATGTTTGCAGAAGCATCCTGCTATCTTGTTTTGCAAAAGATTATATTTCTTCCTTGTTAAAATCCTAGCATTAATCAATGATGGTTGAATGTGTATGCTATTAAGTTTTACATTATTTTTTAATTCTCCTCAGCTGAAAACGGTATATTTTTGAATAAGAATTGAGAAAGAGGGTTAATCAAAAAATTGTGCATCTACTGTAAGTGTAGTTTTCATGCGGCTATAAAATTGCATATGGAATGTAGAGGCATTGTTCTGAGATTAGTATCATGATGGTACCAGTTGACACAGGCTCATCTGTTCCCAGTCCAACAGAAGAGGAGTGAATCTGAGTTAACACATTCAGTCTAAAAGGGAGTTGCTGACAAAGCTATTACGGATAACATCCAAGCTAGTTGTGACACAGAATGAAATTTAGTGTTTGTAGGAAAACTTTGTAGGTTATACTTTCTGTCAGCTACAAGCGGTTGCTTATTTTCCAGAGAATGTCACAAAAATTACTATCAAACTAGAGAATCCTTTGCTTTGTTACCCAGGCTATCTTCTGTCCATAGCTGTTTCAGTTGATTATTTCTAAATCACCTGTGATGAATGTTTGTATCCAGTCTGCGTAGCCTCTGAATATTTCTAGCAGTGGCAATTCTGTGATTTTCTGCTAGAACCTACTTATTTGACTGTCTGTTTTGAAAGTTTATTGGCTATTTCATTCTGTTAAATTGATTCTGGTTTTTTAGCTGCATTTTTTTTTCTTCTTCTTAACTCCCTTCTGACATTCAGAGCAGCATAGGAAAATGCTACGTAACTGTGAAGATCATCAAAAGGGAGAGAGAAAATTGAGGACATGCTTCTTTTTTTCTCATGATATATAAAGGAGGTTTAGAGAGCAGAACATACATGTCAATTTAATAGAAAGAAGTGAGATCAGGCAATGGAGGCAAAACATGCCTGAAAACTTGACGAACAGATAGACAATAGGTAGGATTACACATTAGAAATACTGATCAAATGAAATCTGAGTAAATGTGAATGGAGAGGTTCAAACTGTTAAAATCCATATTTTGGTGTCCCTTTTTGATGAAACATCTTAATTTATAAATCTTAAAAAACACTGCAAGAAAAGAACCTCTTACCCAACTGAAGAATGTATTTGGCTGATATCTCCGAGTAATTATTCCTGTTTTAAGGAGCGGGCTGCATAGCTATGTGGGAACATACATTAGTTAAGCTGCCTTGCATCGAAATTCTGTGTGCTTATTAGAAATAGAGCTTTGTAAGGATGTCATTCAAGGATGACTTCCTGTCAACATTCCCAATAAAGGCACATGGACGTGTCAACGGACACCTGTGAGTCACACTGCTTCTGAATCTGGAAAAAACAAATACGTTAGGGGATGGAAATGGAGAGGAGACTAGTAACACACAGAGGTGTGGTGGGTTAGCCTTGGCCAGCAGCCAGAAGCCCACCTAGCTGCTCACTCACTCCCCCTCCAATAACAAGGACAGGGGGAGAAAATAGGAAGGAAAATCTCATGCGTTGAGATAAAGACAGGGAGGTCACTTACCAGTTACTGTTATGGGCAAAACAGGCTCACCTTGGGGAAAGTTAAATTTATTGCCAATTAAATAGATTTGGGTAGTGAGAAACAAAGAAAAAAAATTAAACAATTCCCCCAAACACTTTTTTCCAGGCTCAACTTCTCTCCTTCATTCCCAACTCCTCTACTTCCTCCCTGCCAAGGGCAAATGGGGAATCGATGGTTGCGGTCTCACAGCTCCTCTCTGCCACTCCTTTGTCCTCACGCTTCTCCCCTTCTCCTGTGTGGGGTCCTCTCCAGGGGCTTCAGCCTTTCAGGATAAACCTGCCCCAGCGTGGTCTCTCCAGGGGCTGCAGGGGATCCCTGCTGGGGCACCTGGAGCACCTCCTCCTCTCCTCCCCCTCTCCCCTCTGTGCCCGCAGGGCCGTTTCTCACACTTTTCCCCTCACAGCCGGGCAGCGTTTTGCCCTTTCTCACGCAGGCTTTCCCCGCGGCTCCGCCGTGGTGGCTGCGGGGCTGAGCCGTGCCCGGCGGTGGGTCGGTCGGAGCCGGCTGGAACCGGCTGTGTCCGGCTCGGGGCAGCCCCGGCCTCTCCTCACAGAGGCCGCCCTGCAGCCCCCCCCGCCAGAGCATGGGCATCTGCACCCAGTGCAAGGAGTCTGAGTTTAACTTTAGGTTAAACCTTTTTTTACTCTATCCATTGGAAGAGGCAGTACTATCAAGGCTTCTGGTGAGCTGACCAGAGAAGCAACACAAAGCAGCAAACCTCCTGGTAACAGCTTCGCTTCTAGCTCTCAAATGGTAAGTTTAGGTGTTTAATTAAATAATCATAAAGGGTAGGGTGGAATTAAAACATACGAGCAGGTTAACTAAATACAGACAGAAATGAGGAATACCTCTGAGAGAAATGGTGTCTTGCTGGGTGTTCTGACTCCAGAGACAATGAAGGAAGCTGCTTTGCAACTATTGGAGTCATGAGAAATACATTATAGTAACAAAGTGGAAATAATAATGAAATAGGGCTGTTCTATGACTGTTCATTAATTTTTACTGTTGTTATGGACACAGAATAATTACTTTTTAAGATCTTCATATCTTAAACCACCTTTAATTTCAAAGTTGTTGATATTTGGTTTTACAGTGAAATTTTCATCTATGTTCTCAAAATCCACACCTTAAAAGAAAAATCTCACTTAAAAACATTTAAAAACCCTAGCTACTGTAAAGGAAGCATCTAGGGACTTAACCACCTGTTTTGATAGTCAGAGGCTCTGTTCTTGTGCGGCTGCAGATGCAAGAGTGACTTTGAAGGTAGCTGGGGCTGGAATGAAGACAGAGAAATAAGTTTTTCCCATGGTACCCATTGCTATTACCTCTCTTCCATTTGACGGCAGGTAAGGACTTTTCTGCTTAGTCAAAGTATGCCAAGAAGATCTACACTTTACATAGTGCGACAGAAGGGCTGGCCGGTATACTGATGTAAATCTAGTGTACAGTACCTTTCTAGTGGCTGTGAAATAGAAACCTTCCTTTGTTTCAGTCGTGACATTTTCCAAATGTTTTGCGACTCTTTTGGGAAGGACAGATTATGAGCTCTACTAACTTCCAGAACTGCTATGAAAACATGTATTCTAGAGGCAGGAAAAGGCTACTTCTGTTAAAAGACCAGGACTACTTAAAGGTGATGTTGCATTGCCATCTGCTCCACAGTTCTGGTTCCTCTGTGAAATCAGAGCCAAAGTAAACTTGTGCTTTAAATTCTTCTTCACCAGAAGTCTTTTTAGTGACAAGACTTGGAGCTTAAATTGCAAATAGCTCTTTTCCCATTTCTGAAGCTCTAACCCAGTGAATAAGGAACTTGTTTATTCTCCACCTTGTCCATAGTGAAGAGTTGGTTGTTCAAACTGAAGCTGAGACCCACTTGTAAGACATAAAAATAGTTACTACTGTGCTCATGCAAACAGAGGAAGTAAGCACCTGTATTTTTGTGAACATTTATCTTAAATTGTATGCCTTACTGTCTACTCATTTACGTTTGTGTAATTGTGGTATTATTTCAAGAAATCATAGTCTTGAGTCATAGGGCTTGGTATTTTCCAGTAGAAAAGCAGAGATGGCTGAAAAATTCAGGTAGGACTCTGTCCAGTTTAAAAACACAAAGTATTCAAAATAAAAACATTTTTACAGGAAAGTGTGGAAATTTTACAACCAGGAGAATGTTATTGAGGTAGAGAATATTAAGGGAAGAAAAAATTGCTTAATTTTTCATATCCATTCCTGGAAATACCTTAGTTACTTTTCAATATTCAGAATGCAAACCTTAAAATCTTTAATTTAAATTGTTAATAGTACACTTCAATCTAGATTGAGAACTTTGTGAATAGAACTACAGAAAATAGATACTAGTGATGCGCTAGGACAAAGTAATGGGAAAAATCTCTGTAGCGGAAGAGAATTATGCTTGATATAAGAATGTTCAGAAAATGATTAGTTACTCAGGAGAACGCTGCTCCAAGACATCTATCATGATTATAGAGGGTTTTTCTAGTTTTGTTGGTTGGTTTGGGTTTTTTTCAGAAGTAGATTATAATATTCTCAATTACATAGCTTCTCTATAATAAACAGTTAATGCTTGTTATACTAATCAATGAAATTGTCAAAGATGCATTGCACCTGCTCCTTGTATCATTCTCTTTCCTTAGGGAATATATAGTTATCCAAAACGCTAAGAACAGTCTCTGGGTCATGTTTTCTGCAACAGCTAGGCTTAAAAAGTTGATCAAATTATTTTCATTAAAGATGGACCTGTACAGCAAACAATTTCTAATTACTGAGAAAGTTTCAAACATAATCTAGCACTATGGCTGTAATCTTGTGTAATATACATGGTTAAACTTTTTTTTCCTTACTTGGTCACCTGTTAAACTTCTTTTATGCATGCTTTTTAATATTGGTTGAGTCATTATCTTCCATAGTTTTGTTTTACTTTTTTTAGCTGATATAGTACAATTGCACTGGTCAGCCATGGAGATACTTCAATTGAAAAAAAAAAAAAAAAGTTCACAATGATGCAATCAGTACTGGGGTATTGTAAAACTAAGAATTACAAGCTTCAGATTAAAGCTTTTATTTAGATATTTCTGGGGTAAACCTGTTCATTTCAGAGAAGCACAGGTAAATGGAAAGTAATCACTTAACAGATCTATTTAAAAAAAAAGAAAAAAAGTACCAAAATGTTTCATGGATTAAAAAACAGCCTGGGTGTCATGGTTTAACCCCAGCCAGCAACTAAGCACCAAGCAGCCGCTCACTCACTCCCCCCCGACCCAGTGGGATGGGGAAGAAAATCAGGAAAAAGAAGCAAAACCCATGGGTTGAGATAAGAACGGTTTAATAGAACAGAAAAGAAGAAACTAATAATGATAATGATAACACTTATAAAATGACAACAGCAATAATGAAAGGATTGGAATGTACAAATGATGCGCAGTGCAATTGTTCACCATCCGCCCACCGACACCCAGCTAGTCCCCGAGCAGCAATTCCCCGCCCCCCCTTCCCAGTTCCTATACTAGATGTGACGTCACATGGTATGGAATACCCTGTTGGCCAGTTTGGGTCAGGTGCCCTGGCTGTGTCCTGTGCCAACTTCTTGTGCCCCTCCAGCTTTCTCACTGGCTGGGCTTGAGAAGCTGAAAAATCCTTGACATTAGTCTAAACACTACTTAGCAACAACTGAAAACATCAGTGTTATCAACATTCTTCACATAGTGAACTCAAAACATAGCACCGTACCAGCTACTAGGAAGACAGTTAACTCTATCCCAGCTGAAACCAAGACACTGGGGAAAGAAACGTAAGAGAGAAGAAAGACACTGTACATGCAAAGATCTTCTCTGTACATGCAAATATGTTCCTCTGAATCATTCTGAACTTCTCTGTTAATCAAAAAATATAAGTCTGAGTAAACTGAATGAAAATACGTATCATGGCTTGTTTCAATATTTCAGTCCCTCTGAAGCTGTTTCTGCTGTCTAAAGAGGACTAGAGACTGTATCACAATTTAATTTTCATGACTGCTGGACAGAGTACCTGATGATTCCCATCTCTTTTCCAGCCATTTGAATCTGTGTGGTATGTTATAAGAATTATATAACCATGGCATATCCCAGTGTCACATAAAATAAGATTACACTGGAACTCAAATACTTTATCTCATCTACAGTCTTCCCTGTTTTGGGCTCATCAGTCTCATAAGCAGGCCTCGATGGACATCCCTCAGAGATAGCTGAGCTCAGGTAAATCACCACAGGCTGCAATGTTGCTGCCTGAGGTATATCGACTCCCACTCGTGTGGGAGATTGTTGCAGTTCAGATGAACAAAGATTGACATGAAGCTAGTACTTTAATAAATGAATGCAGAAACACTTGCTTTTGATAAGAAATATTGTGGGTTTTCATTATGTGAAACTCTTGCTGCTTCAGTTTCTGCCTTGATTCATGGCTGAAGCAAACCTGAGAACAGGAGGCATTCCCAGAGAAAGTGATTCCCAATCCAAGCTGTAAAGGCTCGGCAGTTCCTCAAAATATTACAGCCAGGATTTTCCTAACTGATCACTTCTCTGTTAGGATTCTCAATATGAACTAAGTAAACTTGGTCTTTAGCAGGAAATAAATATGCATACCTGAAGAACTCTCCCTCTTTGAGCCAGCTGTTGATCAGAATCAGCTTTGGAAAAGCCTGTTCTAAAACTCCTTTAAACAAAATTCCAAAGATGAAAACCGAAATCCTGTAGCTGTGATTTTTCTCCTATTTATTGGGTAGAAACTCAGCCTCAGAATACTAATAAACTTTACAAAAGGAATTTTTCAATAAACTACGTACTATAGTAACAAGCGTGCATCTTGCTGATAAAATCTTGTAACAATTTGCATTACATGGATCTATTTATTGCTTTGGAAGCCATTCTTCTAGAGAAGGTCACTAACAGCTGGCTGTATTAATGTGTGCATATTAGTTGCTGTTAATGGTGTCAATGATGTATAGCCTCATCTTTTTTGATTTTTCTGACAAACTATATAATTATGGCCTCAGTTTCCATTACAATCTTAACAGAGTAATGATCAGAACACAAGTCACTAGCAGTACAAGTAATAGTAAAACCAGCAGTTTCTCACAGTTGAGCTGCTGATAAACTAACTTAGTCTAATGTTTGATTCTGCAGCCACCAGATTGTGGCTCCAAGTCTATTCAAATGCAATCTTAAACTGAAGTTCCTACATATCACCAGCAATGGGACTGCAGTGGAAGGTTTTCTGGGTAATCTCAATTATCAGTTTTTGAACAAAGAATTGCATCTGTACTACTGAAGGTGACTTTGCTAGGTTGTCTTGAGACCAAGCTCAGCCCCATCTTGCTGTGCCTGGATGCTGGAGCCTTTGTTGTTTACTGGCCTAGAGTTCCCACTTGGGGAACTCCTTCCTCATCTGGGAGTTTGGAGCCTTCTTTTTGTGACTTTTTCTAGACATTCCAATGTTTTGTTTGGTTTTATATGAAGCTCAGGGATAAGGGACTCTGGCTAGTCAGGTATTGTTCAGAAAGGTTGTATAAGAAACCCAGTATGACTGATAGTGCAAAGCATGCATGTTTTGCAGGTCTAAAATTTTTCACAGTGCAAACATACTGTCAAACAAGGACAAAACTCTCAGTCTTTATATTTCATAAATCTTTTATAGCTTCAGCATTATAAAATAACAACCCTATGCAAATTAAAAAAAAACCAAACATGCAAACTTAGTTGTTTTAGCCGTTCACCAAAGTCTAATTTATTTATGAGCAGATGCAGGGTGTGATTAGGCTGCAGGCAGAAGTTCCTAGACACATCTAGCATTTTCTGTTTCAGAATTATATCTTAAAAGTAGATATTTTGAATATATGCTTATATGCAATTCTAAGTTCCATTCAGCACATAGTCTTTCTGTCTGTGTCCTTATCATATGAATTCCAACTGGCCAGGGATTACTCATGTTAAATAGTCTATAAAAAAGTCTATGATGTAAGTCAAACTCCTGGAACATTTATAAGGCAGCAGGTAAGTTTTATGTACAGGGTGATAAAATAAATCTGTTTGCTGGAATATCTCTTATTATTTTATTCAGATGTAATTCTAGTCTACTTCTGCAGAATATTCCCAATAGCATAGAGCTGATATTAGAGCCAGTTCTTGAAATCTTATTTCTCCCACCTGAACTAACAGCAAACTAGCTATAACTAAGTCATAGTTAGTAGAGCGAAATTGCATGGGAAAACAAGATAACTTTATAATATTTTCTCTTATATTATAAATTAAAGCTAAGATAACTGGAGTATATTTTCTTTTTTATTCAACTGCTCAGTAACAGCAACTAATGGTATATGTCTATGTACGTGTGCATATGTTCTCCCTCAAAACTCACAAGCACATTTTCTAAAAATGTTCACTTGTACATAATTCAGGAATGATTTCCTCTACTGCTAAAGTTACTGACTGAAACTTCAGCTTCAGCGCTACAAAGGAGACTAAGCCTATGATCATGACAATCCATTTCAGTCTAAGACTCTCTAGCTTGTCTGACACTGATATGCCATCACTGTTGTATTGTGCGTGCATCAGCATCTTTAAGTTGACTGATACTATAACACCAGCTCAGAAACTAGCACTGTACACATTTACTGTATTATGCTTTAAAGACTTTAGCCATTGGTGGATTTCTGTAAAATGCTGATAGAGTCAACACTGATACTGTCTTACATTGGTAGAAATGGCTCAGACAGCACATTTAAATCCAACGATACAACTCTGTTGTAGCTGTCCTGGTTTTGGCTGGTATAGAGTTAATTATCTTTCTAGTAGCTGGTATAGTGTTATGTCTTGGATTCAGTATGACAATAATGTTGATAACACACTGATGTTTTCAGTTGTTGCTACGTAATGTCTATACTAAGTCAAGGATTTTTCAGCTTCTCATGCCCAGCCAGCAAGAAGGCTGGAGGGGTACAAGAAGTTGGGAGGGGACAGAGCCAGGACAGCTGACCCAAACGGGCCAACGGGGTATTCCATACCATGTGATGTCATGTCTAGTATATAAACTGGGGGGAGTTGGCTGGGGCAGATCGATGCTCGGGAACTAACTGGGCATTAGTCAGCGGGTGGTGAGCAATTGCATTGTGCATCACTTGTTTTGTATCTTCCAATCCTTTTATTAGTATTGTCATTTTATTATTATCATTATTAGTTTCTTCCCTTCTATTCTATTAAATTGTTCTTATCTCAACCCATAAGTTTTACCTTTTTCCTTCTGATTCTCTTCCCCATCCCACTAGGTGGGGGGGGGGGGGGGGGGAGTGAGCGAGCGGCTGCATGGTGCTTAGTTGCTGGCTGGGGTTAAACCAGGACAGTAGCCTAGGAGCATTCTTTTTATTGAATCACAGTTTTATGTTTCTTTCCATTCTTTCCTATTCTTTTTCAAGTCTATGTGACTTGGTTTGTTTTATCCTCAGAACCCACCTCTCCCCTCTTGGTATTCTCGACTACATTAAATTTGGAGTTACTGTTACAACTTCCCTATAATAAAGTACCATTGGAAATCTCATACCTGGGGATCTAATTAGAAAAATTTGAGAAGCATTAAAACCAGCCAAGTATTTCAGCTCTTCCGAGTCACAGCAAGATTCATTTTCCAAGATCTATTACTAAACAGCTATTAAATGGTTCCTCGTGCTGCTGAAGCTTGGTCACGTGACAAGCTTAATAGTCTGCTGGAAGCAGTTGGGTGTTATTCCAAGTCCCTGCCCATCAGATAAATATATTTGTCCGTGTATGTCCTTTTCCAAAGACTGAATAACAATAAAGAAATGCGAAGAAGGACTGTTGGATGCTGGGTCACCTAATACTTTTCTGTAAAGGGATATTTCATTCAAGTCTGGAAGGCAATTTATCTTCAGAAATTATGTTTGGGTGTTATTTGGTATGTGTTCAAGATGATTTAGGCTTACCCTTTTCATAACTGTTCACTAGTGGAGTCTGAAGCTCTATATTCTTGGCAACAGCAGTTGCAGTTTGCCTTGGCTTGCAGATTTCTTTACTTATTTTCCTTTCTGCTTGCTATCATCTCACATCACTTTATTCAGTCTTCTCAGATAAGCTATCAGTAGGTACCAGGGCCATGTAGGAAACATGACCTGCCTACAAATTACATCTCATCCTGTGTAGATGTATTCTTTTGACACCACGGGGTACATAGAATAAGACTTTTCTATTTACCTTGGGGACCAGAGACGCCTGCTGAGAAAACAAGTGTAAAGAAATGAAAGGATTCAAATACTTTGTAGAAATGCCTTATGCCCGGTTTGAAGCCAGGGAATCTTTAATGCTGTAGGCATGACAAATCTCTTCCACCATCACAGTGCTCTAGCAGTGTACATCTAATCTTGGGTGATGGGGCTTAGGCTAAATTAATTCTCTCCCTTCAAAATTACTAACCCAGATTCAGGGGAAAAGCCTAGCTGTTCCTTAGCAGACAGGGGTGAGGGCATAGGGTCTCTCTTGCAGGGTGAAGGCTGTAAAGTAGAGAGGATCCCATTCAGAATTTCCCCCTGGTATCTACTGAGGGCTGTGGGAACAAGGCCTAGGGCCACCAGGGCGGTGTGGGATGGGATGGGGTCAGGGTCTGGGTGGTGCCCAGCTCAGGGGGGCCCAGGGCTGGGCAAGGGCAGGGCTGTGGTGGGGCCAGGCCCAAGGCCTGGGCTGGCAGCAGCCGCGAGAAGGCCTCTCCCTGCCTGCCCATCCCCTCTCAGCCTCGCTTTCAAGACCTCCTGAAGCCTGGGGCCTTTTTGCTGCAGGAAACCCCCATCGTGCCCTGGGCAGCACCTCCTTCTGCTGAGGTGCTGCCCTGCCCAGCAGCCCATGAGCAGGCCTGTACTCATCGAGAGATGGCTTTCTCCTAAGTGTGTCCCCATCCACCCCAGAGCTGGCATGTGGTGCCGGGCTGCGAAACTCCCATGGTTCTCCAGACCACAGAACTCCCATGGTTCTCCAGACCGCAGAACTTCCATGGTTCTCCAGACCTAAGCTGCTACCGGAAAGGAGAGAGGGGGGCTGGAGTGCAATCAAAACAGAACAGGAATGACCAACCTCTGGCATTCCTAGCTGCAAAGCTTTCTGCCAGGACAGGTGACTGAACCTGAAACCTTCAAATTTTCCAAATAATGAGCTCATAGCTGAGCTATTTTATGCGTATTGTGGGGCTGCTTGTTCTCATATTGGCTGAATTTGTGGTATCAGTCCCTTCATTATTTTGCATGCATTTTCTTGAATAGTGTTTCAGTTTGCTAGCAACCCTTTCCTAAGCATATGGTTTCCTTGATGAGTTGCTTATGTGTGTTCTGATAGAGACTCCTGCCTCTTTTTTACCTTCATGGAATCAACAATGAATTGGAAATATTAATGAGACTGCATTCCCTTGACAAGCTTTTATTCTCTTCAGATGAGTGGCTCACTGTCCTGTATCCAAAAGAAGTCTCATTTCTCTGAGAAAAAGAAAGCCTTTGAAGTCCAGAGTAGTGTATCTGGAATTTATACTGGAATCTATAGTACCTGTCTTTTTTTGCAGTTGTGTGCAAGAGTTATTTAAGGAAAGGTTTTTTTCCCATGAGGCATTATGATGCCTGTGACATTGCTCTTTGCAAGCAGCAATGTTAAATGAAAGAGTATTCTGTCCAAACCCATTTATTTACTCAATGGAGATGACCTATAATGGGAGAGTATCTTTTATTAGACTTTTTAAAAAACAAGTAAATTTGAAAGTGATGTATCTTTTGTATCAGTAACTACAGATTTGGAGAAAATGTCGTGTATAATCTGGGTCAAATAAATAATCTTTTTTCCTTCTCCAAACCTGCTGTGTTCACACACAGATAAAACCTCTGTAAATTATTCCATATTCTCTAGGCAGTGAAAGCATTATTGTTTCTTCAGATTTCTCTAAAACTAGTGTAACATCTTTGACTTCAGTGGATTTACCATTGATTTACATAGGTTAATTTAAATTGGAAACAGTTTTGTAAGTAATGTGTAAGTTTTTTAATTACAGGGCTTTTTCTTTTTTCTTCAGAAAAAGTTCCCTCTTATAGTGTCACTTTAAGAATCAGTGGAATTTGATGGGGTATACAAAATTGATTTGCCATGGTGTGTACATTACAACAATTTATTATAATTTTACAATGCTACTGACTCCAGTATATTGTAATGCATATTGTCTTTTTTCTCTTTTTTTACAGCCATTAAAATAGGTTGGGTTTGGTTTTGTTTTTCCAGCAAGTGCATCACTTTATCACAGCTATAATAAAATTTAGGACAGAATGTGATATTTCACAGTTATACAAATTTGGAACAATCCTACTGAGATGATGAAATTGCCTGAGATTAACAGAAATTTAAATCTTGATTTGTTCTAGATTTACAATAGTGAAGCTGAGATTACCCTTTAATTTAAAAAAATAGGGAATTTACTTTAGTCAGGTGTGTGATACATTTTGATGACTGATCTAGTTATGCATACAATTCCTATTAAAAAAATCCGCATGTACCTAGGATGATTTTAAATTCCCTTCTGGGCTAAGACTACCATTGATTAAAATTTTTTAGAAAATATTTGCATAAACTTCCCCTAGCAGTACACAAGACTACTTTTTTCATGAGCCAAGCTGATGAAAAGGCATGGCACGAAGTTGAACTAAATATACCTAGCATTTATATGGGTTTATTAGCATATTAACTCAAACATAGTGAACACTAACCACATCCACGTAACAATCAGTCATGTCAAAGACTAGGCAGAATGGATAATTCACCTGTTTGAAGCAAGGCAGGTGGAGAGTGGATCCAGGAAACTTAAATCCTTTCACTATATACATTGAGTATTTAAAAAGAACTGCATAGAGCCCTATGGCAACTTTGCTTTTCAGTTTTCAACATCACATATTTCAGAATGTGACACTGAACTCTAGTTAAACTGAAGGCATCTATTTAGCTTTTATTTCTGTATATCACTCTATCAATTTCAGTTGACTCAAACCTCATTCATGTTGGAAAATAGTTTGCCCCAAGAGTGTCTATGGTTTAAGAACCCAAACCATTTTCAGAATATCTCCTACAACTGAAAGCTGATCAGACAAATCAATCATCACTGAAAATTTTTTGCTCTCTCTAAACTAATTGTGAACTTGTTTTATCAGTCTGACTTCTTTGCAGAAACAAGCAAGCCACTCTGAGCTACTTTGTGCAAAAAAAAAGTTACATTTTCTAGGGTCCCTACTATCATTTTCTTTATTTTCTCTAACAAAATTAATATGAACTAGAAATACACTACAACTTAAAATAAAATCATAGCGAATAAAAAAAAAAGTTGTTTTTTTTTTTTTTCATTTAGCAGGCTACTACTGGAAGCCTGAGTTGCTTGATAAAGATTTTTACTGCATATTTCTGCACTCAATATTGTCTATATACTGTTTAGCAGCTGTCCAAAGCAGACATGTATATGATTTTGATAGACCTGATTAAGATCTCAGCACGGTATAAATCTAGGGACAATTTGATTAAACTTGATGGCATGTCATTTGTGTAGAGCTGGCAAAATGGTAATTACTAGATGTTATAATGTACCAAGTTAATTTTAGGTATTGTTACTATTACTATTGTTTTGTTTGGGTTTTGTCCTCAGAAACAGTGTATTCAAATCAAATTATCTTGGTTCTAAAGCGTAAGTTACTGCAATACTACTATTGTAAATGATGCTCAATCTGTAATTGAATGGCTAATATCGTTCTTCTGGATTTCTCCATCTTTTTCTCCCAAGTGACTGTTCAGCAATAGAATGATAAGTACCAGATGCCTTAACAGCAGGCCTTGAATGAGATGTGTCAGCTAAGCCCAGCTAAAACCAATGCTTTAGTATCAGTGCATCTTGACATTGTAGTCAGGAATCTTTGTGTTGCACGTAGTAATGTATTTTCTTTTCTTTTTGTATGAAAACATAACATGTCTAAAACCTGAAATTTGCATTTTCTTTTAAAATATAAGACTGAGGAAGTCAGTTGCAACAAAAAGCCAGTTGATTCTTTGCCTGAATTATGTGAATTATGTAAGCTAAGTAAACTCTTAGGTTTTTGTATTTTACCCTTAAGTCTGTAGGTGAGCATACCTATTTAAATCTTTTTGGAAAGGCCTGTAATGAAAGTAGAAGCATTTTTTAAATCCATCTAGTTTGAGTTTTACTTTGTTGTTAATGATATAACTTGTTAGACACTTGTTTTTACACACATACAGTACCTCACTAATCTGTTATTTACATTATGCCACTTAATTATACTTAATTTTGGAAAACATTTTTTCTTAAGATTTCTTTTTTGTTGTTGTTGTAACCCAAAAGTCACTTGCAATCTGCAGTGACCAATGAATGTATCGGAAAAATCTTTTTTCCTTTCATGGTTACATAATATCAGAATTACAGAAGTCTGGAACTGATGAAGCAAGGAAAAAAAAAAAGCTTTCAATTTTGCTCAACATTTGGAAACTGAGGATAGGACCTAGTGATACGGTGTGGTCTACTGCTCAAGAAGGCTGGGCAAGTGCAAAGTATACTAGGTTAGCAACTACTTCTCAGGTCTTCCATTTATCATTCAAATCTATCCTTCTTCAACTTGAAATCTATCAAACAAATATGCTTAGGATATTTCCTGCTTGGTATGTTCTATATGTGGCAAAGACAGACTTCTGCACCCAGAGTGCACTATCCCCTCCAGTAAGATAAGCTGGGAACGTGACTGGCTGGGCAGCTGCTCTAGCTGAAAGCTGAAACCTGGAGGTCCTGGTGGATGGTCAGCTGAGCAGTAATCAGTAGTGCACTCTGACAGCATCCTGGGCTGCATCAACAGGAGCACGGCTGCTAGATTGAGGGAAGTGATTATTTCCCTTACTCAGTTCTTTTTAAACCACATCAGTATTACTGAGTCCAGTTTTGCCCCTCACCCCTCTAAGTACAAGACAGACATCAACAAACTGGAGTAAGGTCAGGGGAGGGCAACCAAGCTGGTCAGGGCTGGAGCACTTGCCCTGTGAAGAGAGGCTGAGGAGCCAGAACTTACTTGGATATGTATATGTGTGTGTGTGTGTGTGAGTGTAACATAAGAGCTGCCTGCCCATATCATGGTCATGAAGAGGATGGAGCCAAGCTCCTCACAGCAGTGCATGGTGGGAGAATAAAGGGCATAAACTGAAACAGGGAAGATTCAGAGTGGATATAAGGAGAAAACTTTTCCCCATGAGGACAAACACTGGAGCAGGCTGCAGCAGAGAGGTGCAGTCTCCCTCAATGGAGACTTTCAAGATTCAGCTTGACAAGGCCCTGGGCAACCTGGTCTGAATTCAAAGGTGGCCCTGCCTTGAACAGAAGGATGGAATCGAGGTGTAACAGAGATCCCTTCCAATCTAAATGGTTCTGTTTGTACGTTGTTTAAAAACAACAGTCAGGTACAAACTCCTACAACAGTTACCTGTAGCAAGCTGATTGTTGTCTGACTTTGTTGTGATTTAGAACCACAAAAATCAAGGGAGTTATCTTATGCTCTTTTTCAGTGACCCTTGAGATGTATGGAACCATGGTGATGAATTGCAGAGATACCTACAGAGAAAACTCAACAAACAAGGTATTTTTGGAGATCTCTACCTTTTTACAGGGTAAAAATTTTCTGAACTCCTAAAGGGATACCAAAAGCCCTGGAAAATTCATGTTATGCTTTTGAAATTTGTTTTTCCTGACCTTTCTACTTTAGACATGGCTGATTGCTTGAATTGAATATGGAATATCTTACCTTGATACTTCACCTTTTATCTTTAAAGTATTACAGAGCTCTTCATAAAGCTGTAAATTAAATACCGATAGTCCACTAGACATGTAAGTAAATGTATCAGCAGATGTGCACTCAACCATGGCTTATGCTCAGCTATGCAGTTTAGAATTTCTTTTATTAAGAAGAATGCTGGCAGGGATTCCTAAGTCATGCCCTAACCTTTGAGGGGAGTGCTTCTTACTACTACCTGAACAGATCAGATTTTAGAGACAGGCGGAGGCTGTCTTATTCCAAATCTACCCCTGAAGTGTAAAGTATGACTCCACAACTCTGTCTTGGTGACTGAGATGCACATCCAACTGTCCATCAGACTGGATGGCAATGTAAAAATACATTCCTACTGTTGACACAAGCAGGAAAAAATTAAGAACCTTGCACTTCCATTGTTTTCAGACTATGCTGAAGTTGCAAGCACATGTCCCCCCCCCAGTCTGTTTTGAAAATAATATAGTGTTTTAACCACCTGAAGAGACTAGGTCTAGAAATTAAAGCTCTGACCCAGACTTAACTTGTATAACTTGTATCATTCCGCCCTCAAAGTAAAAAAAAAAACCAAAAACAACAATAAAAACAAAAAACAAACTCATTTTTTTCTGATCAGCTGAATCTCTCTCTGGAGATGTGTTTTTTTCTCCATAGAGTAGAGGGTGAAACCAGAACAACTAGCTTCTAACTTAACGGTTTAACTTAATTGAGATAAATTTGGACCAGAGATATTGATTGACTAGGTTGCTGCTTTAACCTGACCTATTTCCATTATCTTCTAATCTCGAGAGAAACTTTTCCTTTATCAATTAATCCTTTATCAATTAATTAATAAAGGGATAGCAGTGGGCATCTAGTTTTGATCTATGACACAGTTAAGAGCAGCCTCTGGAATCTCTAAAGATTACTGATGAAAATTTTTGTTTATAGGCAGTGTGACCTAGTCACATCCTTTCTTGCATCTCATATGGTTGTGATGCTGTAAGAGCCATTACAGTCTAGAGATGTCTGTAGTGAATGGCCTGTGTGGTTTTTTTGATCATTCTTATCATCCCTTTCATTGTGACTGTGAAAAACACCCTATCAGATAAGCTTGGGAACCTAGCAGATCCCTCCTCCTTTGTCTCCTGGACCTCTTATAGTAGGCTCTAGGGACCAGGTTCCTCCTGGTCTGGCTCAGTCCCTGGTCTCTCCAATAGCAAGGCTGAGCACACATTCCTGACAGGGAGTTTATGCTATATACAATATACATATATACACGGACGGCCACATAAATAAGACACACAGAGCACTCACAGGAGCAGTGACAGCACCAATTGTCTCCTCATGATCCCCTTTTTGACTGGTCAGGATGGATTTCTACTAGTAAAAGTAAATGTGTATGTGCATATATGTAGAAGGGGGATCTCACCAGCAGCAGGGCTCAGATACTCAGTCTGCCCTATCACTGGCCCCTGGATCCCAGTCTCTCCAGTTGCTGGCACCTGGACATACAAAACCCTGTAGCCACAGCCCCAGTGCAGTTGCTGGTAGAGACACGCCAACCCACGCCCCTCTCTCACACACACACGCACATAAGGACTCCCCTCATCCCGATATCTGACTGCCTGTGCTCTTTTCTGTAGAGATACACAGGTGCTCTCACAACTCAGAGCTGTCATTTAGAGACCTATATATCCCCTTGGCTCCCAGACCACTAGACCTGCTTGCCAGCTCATCTGGCTTGATCTTTACTAGTCATCACACACTTACACACCCACCTTCACTCCAGTTACTGGCACCACAGACCCCCATACGCACAGATACACATGAAGCAGAGATCCCCTCGCTGGAAAATAGGTGAAGGTGGAGTTTAATAAGGAAATAGGACGGACTGCAGTGATCAGGTGTTGGGCATGGCCAGAAAGGCATACTAACTAGCAAGCAGTTTACACGACCACCCTTTTTATCCCCTTACTCTGTTTTCCTGCACTTGTACCTCCTCAAAAAAACTAAGTCCATCCCTTTCCCAACTTTGGTTCCTTCCTGAAACATCCCATAAATCATGTGCGATCCCAAAATGCTCTTCCCCTGCATCCCATGGAGGTGATGGGTTTTTGCTGGGACAGCGCTGAGAGGGGTCCAGACAAGGTGTTGGTTCCTCCAGAATCTGCAATTTGAGTTCCCACCTGCCATTGTGTCTCTCTGCTTTTCTGGGTTTGTGGCAATGGACCTTTGATAAACTGGTGTCACTCCTGTGATGGGCCTCAGAGCAGCTGAGGCAGATTATTAATCAAGTTACTCCTGGCATTGTTCCTCTGCGCTTGCTTTGTGTGCAGATGAGTTTCCTATCACTGAAGCTAAACTAACCTTACAGTTCAGTAAGGAACTGAAAAGATAGGAACTATTTGCCAGATAGGAACTCCAAATATCATATTCCATTGGCAAATATATGCCACCAAGCAGTTAGACACCTAATTGTATTCATTTTGATGATTTGGAAAATTAGAAATGTTCATAAATTGATAAACTAGTGTTGTGGGAAATAGAAAATTTTGATGATGAAAGAAGTGAGATTTCGCACATTTCCCTTGAGAGTGTTCATGATTTCCATCAGTACATATTTGCACTACAATAGCATGAACACTATCAGTATTTGTTACTAAAATTATTAATGAGAGCAACATTTTTGAGCAAAATATACTTGTATTTAAAGATATGTTCTCAGTATCACTGAAAGCATGCAAGGAAAAGATGTTGTCTAGAGGACAATAAAAGAAAACTAGAAGAGATGTATAGACAAAGTAAAAACAAAAATATAACTTGGTTTAAACTGGGGAATGAACTTCTAGTCATACTATGTAACATTTGAAGATAAAGCCTCTACAAAGCAGGAGCATGCACACCACACATTTTTCAAAGTGACCAATTTTTTCTGAATCTAGATTACTTATTTGTTCATATTCCTTATCACATATATACTTTTGAGCCTATCATTGTGTTTTCATTTAAAAAAATAAAATGGTAAAGCAAACAAAAAAATCCAAAACTTGCCTGAAGGTCTCATAGTAATAAAGGCACCTGTTATTTATATATATAAACAACAGAGCAAAATTGTTAAGAAAAAATTATGAAAATGATAGCATACTGTGTGATGCTAATTCTTCATACCTTGCAAAACTGAATTTTTCACTCTGTTGTTATGCATAGGCTCATAAAGATACCTGAATGACTTCAGATGTCAGACGATGTCACGTCACCCACAGAAAAATAACTAGGAGACTGTACTTCAGGTTACACAATCACCTCTTCATGTAAACTTTTATTTTATCTCTGTATTATTGATTAATGACAGTTTTACATTTACCTTTACATAAAAAAGTGTTCCTTAAGCATTTTTTTGAACGTGCAAGACAGTTGAACAATGGGGTTTACATATGTATTTGATTTAAAAGAATTATTTCTCTCAAATAATGATGCAGTTGTCATCTTCTGACTTGCTTTAGGCTTCCCAGCTTTATTCAGTGTCCTAGTTTCAGCTGGAATAGAGTTAACTGTCTTCCTAGTAGCTGGTACAGTGCTATGTTTTGAGTTCAGTATGTGAAGAATGTTGATAACACTGATGTTTTCAGTTGTTGCTAAGTAGTGTTTAGACTAATGTCAAGGATTTTTCAGCTTCTCATGCCCAGCCAGTGAGAAAGCTGGAGGGGCACAAGAAGTTGGCACAGGACACAGCCAGGGCACCTGACCCAAACTGGCCAACAGGGTATTCCATACCATGTGACATCCCATCTAGTATAGGAACTGGGAAGTGGGGGCGGGGAATCGCTGCTCGGGGACTAGCTGGGTGTCGTCGGCCGGCGGATGGTGAACAATTGCACTGCGCATCGTTTGTACATTCCAATCCTTTCATTATTGGTGTTGTCATTTTATTAGTGTTATCATTATCATTATTAGTTTCTTCTTTTCTGTTCTATTAAACCGTTCTTATCTCAACCCACGGGTTTTGCTTCTTTTTCCCGATTTTCTCCCCCATCCCACTGGGTGGGGGGGGAGTGAGTGAGCGGCTGCTTGGTGCTTAGTTGCTGGCTGGGGTTAAACCACGACAGTCCATTTTGGCGCCCAACATGGGGCCCGAAGGGTTGAGATAATGACAAACCTGACCAGAGCTCATTAAAACAAATTTGTTATAAGCATTCATTATATTGGTCTAATAGTCGCTGGTCATTGTGTTGATTTATGTGTTCTTAGAGTTGTTGCTCTGGTTTTTAAAGTTCTGTTATGTATCACCTTGCTTGCTGTATGTAGTCCCTCTTCTGCTGCTTATCATCCGTGGGAGGTGGATTAAGGTTTTTGCTTTGATGTATTGTATAACACTGGTTTATGGTATGATAAAGTCATCAGTTGTGGGATTAATCCGGTATTTGCACTCAGCATTGTCACCTTTATACTGCGGGAGCCATCTGTGGGAAACTATTAATAATTATACCATTTACCTTTCCTCCTTGGAAAACCAGTCTATGAGTGGGATACCTTTCTTCCCCTCTCCTTTCTCCTTCAGTCCAGTTACAATGGTGTTTGGGAATTTTGAAAAATTTGAATACTCTTGGGATGTTGATACCAGCACGGTCCTAGCCCTACTGCTGGGAATTAGCATGCTCCTGAATGTGGTTCAGCTCTTGTTTAAGGTTAAACAACTATTTAAGAAGATCACCCAGAGATCTGCCCCGAGGCTGGATAATTATGAGTGGCAGGGTGTGTGGGGTAGTATGGGCAAGTACCTAGAGAAGTGGGCACCTCCAATGTTTTGGAAATTCACCCCTGGACAAGTGCAGAATCCAGAAGAACTAGTAAAATATTTGGAAAAGGTATGCTGTCACCCCGGCAGCTCCAGAGAGATACAAATCACTGCAACGTGCTGGGGCCTGGCCCATGCCTATCGAGCCCTGTTCGACACCACTCAGTACCCTCAAGGGGAAGAGAAGGTCTCTGGACCTAACAACAAAACAATGAGCACTGCAGTCACCCAAACCCCGGCAATGGGCGCTGTGGCCCCTCCAGTCCCGGCGACGAGCATTGTGGCCACCCAGACCTTGGCGACAGGCACCGCGACCCCCCAGCCCCGGCGACGAGAACTGTGGCTACCCAAACCTCAGCAACAGGCACTGCAGCCCCTCCAGCCGCAGCAACGAGCACAGCAGCTACCCAAACCTTGGCGACAGATGCTGCGGTTATCCAAAACCTGGTGAGCTATACTGCAACTGAACCAGCAGACCAACCTGCACCAGTATCAGTTGCCCCCATACAGAAAAAGAAATATACAAAAAAATCAGTTCGCTTAGCGAAGAATGAAGGTGAGCCAGGGTCATCACGGGAACAGGAGGAAGAGGCAGAACCAGAGGTAATAACCCAGTCCCTATCCCTGAGTGAGCTGCGGGATATGCGAAAAGATTTTGGCCGCCGTATAGGTGAGCATATTATCACCTGGCTCCTCTGATGCTGGGACAATGGGGCTAATAGCTTGGAATTAGAAGGTAGGGAAGCCAAGCAGCTGGGATCGCTTGCCAGGGAAGGTGACATTGACAAGGCAATTGGAAAAAGAACACAAGCCATCAGCCTCTGGAGGCGACTCCTGTCAAGTGTGAAGGAAAGGTACCCCTTTAAGGAAGATGTTATATGTCAATCAAGCAAGTGGACCACCATGGAAAGAGGTATCCAATATCTCAGGGAATTAGCTGTGCTAGAGACAATTCATCATGACCCGGACAACCCACAATTACCCAAAGATCCAGACGAAGTCCAATGCACACGACCCATGTGGCGGAAGTTTGTACGGAGCACACCATCGTCCTATGCCAACTCACTGGCAATAATGACCTGGAAAGACGAAGAGGCACCGACAGTGGATGAAGTGGCTCGCCAACTCCATCAATATGAAGAAATTCTCTCCTCCTCCCTACAAGCCTGCATTTCGGCTGTGGAGAAGCTGTCCGAGGATTTCCAGCAATTCAAAGAGGATATGTCCTATTCCCCACCTGTAAGGACCAATGTCTCAGCTATTAGGAGTGAGCGCTCCTCTGCCCAAGAGAGAGAATATAGAATCATAGAATCATTTAGGTTGGAAAAGACCTTCAAGATCATCAAGTCCAACCATTAACCAAGCCCACTAAACCATGTCCTGAAGTACCCTGTCCACTCGCTTTTTAAATATCTCCAGGGATGGTGACTCAACCACTTCCCTGGGCAGCCCATTCCAATGTTTGACAACCCTCTCAGTAAAAAAATTCTTCCTAATATCTAACCTAAATCTCCCTTGCCTCAACTTGAGGCCATTTCCTCTTGTCCTATCTCCAGCCACCTGACAGAAGAGACCAACACCCACCTCACTACAACCCCCTTTCGGGTAATTGTAGAGAGCTATAAGGTCTCCCCTCAGACTCCTCTTCTCCAGACTAAACAGACCCAGTTCCCTCAGCTGCTTCTCATAAGACTTGTGCTCCAGGCCCCTCACCAACTTGGTTGCCCTCCTCTGAACACACTCCAGCACCTCAATGTCTTTCCTGTAGTGAGGGGCCCAAAACTGAACACAATACTCGAGGTGCAGCCTCACTAGTGCCGAGTACAGGGGAACAATCACCTCCCTGCTCCTGCTGGCCATACTATTTCTGATACAGGCCAGGATGCCGTTGGCCTTCTTGGCCACCTGGGCACACTGCTGGCTCATATTCAGCCGGCTGTCAACCAGCACCCCCAGGTCTTTCTCTGTCATGCAGCTTTCCAGCCACTCTTCCCCAAGCCTGTAGCGCTGCATGGGGTTGCTGTGACTGAAGTGCAAGACCTGGCACTTGGCCTTGTTGAACTAGAAGGTACACACCGCAAGGTGCCTTGTGGTTTTACCTATGTGATCATGGAGAGGACATGAGGAAATGGGATGGAAAACCGACCTCGGTCCTGGATGCATGGGTACGAGAGCTGCGAGGAAAAACCATCACAAAAGGGGATTCTACCAGGAAAAATGCTGCTCCAGTTTCCAAACAGAGTAGAAGGGCTGATCTCATTTCTGATACTCTTGAAGGGACTTCTGAGCCAATTTTACGAGAAGTGAGTACTGGATACTCTGGCCAGAATTAGAGGGGCCCTGCCTCCAGCCAGGTGGAGGAAAGGGATAACTGGGTCTATTGGACTGTGTGGATTCGATGGCCTGGCACGTTAGACCCACAGGAGTATAAGGCTCTAGTAGACACCGGCGCACAGTGCACTCTAATGCCATCAAGTTATAAAGGGGCAGAACCATCTGTATTTCTGGTGTGACAGGGGGATCCCAAGAGTCAACTGCATTGGAAGCTGAAGTAAGCCTAACTGGGAATGAATGGCAGAAACACCCTATTGTGACTGGTCCGGAGGCTCCGTGTATCCTTGGCATAGACTATCTCAGGAGAGGGTATTTTAAGGACCCAAAGGGGTATCGATGGGCTTTTGGTATAGCTGCATTGGAGACGGAGGGCACTGAACAGCTGTCTACCCTGCCTGGTCTCTCTCAAGACCCTTCGGTTGTGGGGTTGTTGAGGGTTGAAGAACAACAAGTGCCAATTGCTACCATGACTGTGCACCGGCGGCAATATCGCACCAACCAAGACTCTCTGATTCCCATCCACAAGTTGATTCGCCAACTGGAGAGCCAAGGAGTGATCAGCAAAACTTGCTCACCCTTTAATAGTCCCATATGGCCAGTGCGAAAGTCTAATGGGGAGTGGAGACTAACAGTTGACTATCGTGGCCTGAATGAAGTTACGCCACCGCTGAGTGCTGCCGTTCCAGATATGCTACAACTTCAATACAAACCAGAGTCAAAGGCAGCCAAGTGGTATGCTACAATTGACATTGCTAATGCGTTTTTCTCAATCCCTCTGGCAGCAGAGTGTCGTCCACAGTTTGCCTTTACTTGGAGGGGTGTCCAGTACACTTGGAATCGATTGCCCCAGGGGTGGAAACACAGGCCCACCATTTGCCATGGACTAATCCAGACTGCACTGGAAAAAGGTGAAGCTCCGGAACACCTGCAATACATTGATGACATCATTGTATAGGGCAACACGGCAGAAGAAGTCTTTGAGAAAGGGAAGAAAATAATCCAAATCCTTCTGAAAGCCAGTTTTGCCATAAAAGAAAGTAAGGTCAAGGGACCTGCACAGGAGATCCAGTTTTTAGGAATAAAATGGCAAGATGGACGTCGTCAGATCCCAATGGACGTGATCAACAAAATAGCAGCTATGTCTCCACCGACTAATAAAAAGGAAATACAGGCTTTCTTAGGTGTTGTGGGTTTTTGGAAAATGCATATTCCAAATTACAGTCTGATTGTAAGCCCTCTCTATCAAGTGACCTGGAAGAAGAATGATTTTAAATGGGGGCCTGAGCAGCAGCAAGCCTTTGAATAAATTAAACGGGAGATTGTTCATGCAGTAGCCCTTGGACCAGTCCGGGCAGGACAAGATGTTAAAAATGTGCTCTATACTGCAGCCAGGGAGAATGGCCCTACCTGGAGCCTCTGGCAGAAAGCACCCGGGGAGACCCGAGGTCGACCCCTGGGGTTTTGGAGTCGAGGATATCAAGGATATGAGGCTCACTATACTCCAACTGACAAAGAGATACTGGCAGCATATGAAGGAGTTCGAGCTGCCTCAGAAGTGGTTGGTACTGAAACACAGCTCCTCTTAGCACCCCAACTGCCAGTGCTGGGCTGGATGTTCAAAGGGAGGGTCTCCTCTACACATCATGCAACTGATGCCACGTGGAGTAAGTGGATTGCACTGATCACACAACGGGCTCGCATAGGAAACCCCAGTCACCCAGGAATTTTAGAAGTGATCACGGACTGGCCAGAAGGCAAAGACTTTGGAGTGTCGCCAGAGGAGGAGGTGACACGTGCTGAAGAAACCCCACTGTATAATAAACTGCCAGAAAATGAGAGGCAATATGCCCCATTCACTGACGGATCCTGTTGCATTGTGGGAAAGCATCGGAGGTGGAAAGCTGCTGTATGGAATCCTACATGACAAGTCGCAGAAACTGCTGAAGGAGAAGGTGAATCGAGTCAGTTTGCAGAGGTGAAAGCCATCCAGCTAGTGTTAGACATTGCTAAAAGAGAAAAGTGGCCAGTGCTCTATCTCTATACTGATTCATGGATGGTGGCAAATGCCCTGTGGGGGTGGTTACAGCAATGGAAGCAGAGCAACTGGCAGCGCAGAGGTAAACCCATTTGGGCTGCCACACTGTGGCAAGATATTGCATCCCAGCTAGAGAATCTGGTTGTAAAAGTACGTCATGTAGATAGATGCTCACATACCCAAGAGTCAGGTCACTGAAGAACATCAAAACAACCAGCAGGTGGATAAGGCCGCCAAGATTGAAGTGGCTTAGGTGGACCTGGACTGGCAACATAAGGGTGAGCTATTTATGGCTCGGTGGGCCCATGATGCTTCAGGCCATCAGGGAAGAGATGCAACATATAGATGGGCTCGTGACCGAGGGGTGGACTTGACCATGGACACTATTGCACAGGTTATCCATGAATGTGAAACGTGCTGCAATTAAGCAAGCCAAGCGGTTAAAGCCCCTGTGGTATGGAGGGCGATGGCTGAAATATAAATATGGGGAAGCCTGGCAGATTGACTATATCACACTCCCACAAACTCGCCAAGGCAAGTGCCATGTGCTTACAATGGTGGAAGCAACCACCGGATGGCTGGAAACATATTCTGTACCCCATGCCACTGCCCGGAACACTATCCTGGGCCTTGAAAAGCAGGTCTTGTGGCGACATGGCACCCCAGAAAGAATTGAGTGAGACAACGGGACTCATTTCCGAAACAACCTCATAGACACCTGGGCCAAAGAGCATGGCATTGAGTGGGTGCCTCATAACCCCTATCATGCACCAGCCTCTGGGAAAATTGAGCAATACAATGGACTGTTAAAGACTACATTGAGAGCAAAGGGGGGTGGAACTTTCAAACATTGGGATACACATTTATCAAGTGCCACCTGGTTAGTCAACACCAGAGGATCTGCCAGTCGGGGTGGTCCTGCCCAGTCAGAATTTTTACGTACTATAGAACGGGATAAAGTCCCTGTAGTGCACATAAAAAATATGTTAGGGAAGACAGTCTTACAGGTTACTCCTGCCTCAGGTAAGGTAAACCCATTTGTGGGATTGCTTTTGCTCAAGGGCCTGGATGCACTTGGTGGGTGATGCGAAAAGATGGGGAAGTCCGATGTGTGCCCCAAGGGGATTTGATTTTAGGTGAGAATAGCCAGAATTAAACTGTATGATATTAGTTGCTATATAACCCTGCTGCTGTATGTTATCATTACTATAATTGTTATATGCTATATCCATAGTACTATAGTAAGAATCACTTAGATCAAGCAAGAAAAAACTGTGATAAAACTGAGCGAAGCGCAGTAGTGATGGAACCAGAACTGACCCCAGCATGCAACAATCCAACGGTGCACACCATCCTCCTGCTGCGTCAAATGTCACCTGCTCGTCACACTGCACTGAAGCCCAATTCTGCTCTACCTGAGAGGTAGACTGAGAGGACTTTGCACCATCCCTCCTGCCCAGAAAGAGTGGTATGACAGATGGAGCCCAGAGTCGGGAACTAAATGAACTCAACGAACATTTAATGAACATAACCCATAAACTAAAGGAATGATATCTCTGTATGTGTATACATATATATACATAAATCATTGTTCATATGTCTCAAAGGGATGGAAAAGGTGATGATGATTGACCAGGATGTAACTAAAGGTATGGCAACTGAGCATGACGTCAATGGTATAGAATAAGGGGTGGATACTGTCCTCGTTTCAGCTGGGATAGAGTTAATTGTCTTCCTAGTAGCTGGTACAGTGCTATGTTTTGAGTTCAGTATGTGAAGAATGTTGATAACACTGATGTTTTCAGTTGTTGCTAAGTAGTGTTTAGACTAATGTCAAGGATTTTTCAGCTTCTCATGCCCAGCCAGTGAGAAAGCTGGAGGGGCACAAGAAGTTGGCACAGGACACAGCCAGGGCACCTGACCCAAACTGGCCAACAGGGTATTCCATACCATGTGACGTCACATCTAGTATAGGAACTGGGGGGAGTGGGGGCGGGGAATCGCCGCTCGGGGACTAGCTGGGTGTCGGTCGGCGGGTGGTGAACAATTGCACTGCGCATCGTTTGTACATTCCAATCCTTTCATTATTGCTGTTGTCATTTTATAAGTGTTATCATTATCATTATTAGTTTCTTCTTTTCTGTTCTATTAAACCATTCTTATCTCAACCCACAGGTTTTGCTTCTTTTTCCCGATTTTCTCCCCCATCCCACTGGGTGGGGGGGGGAGTGAGTGAGCGGCTGCTTGGTGCTTAGTTGCTGGCTGGGGTTAAACCACGACATTCAGAAACCATACTACATCAAAATCCTTCCTACCTCTTTTCTACCTAGCTCTCACTAGCAAAAAGTGGTAAGTTTTCTCAAGATGCAGACCGCAGTTGAATCTCCAAATGATGCTGTGGCAGTGGAAATAATTGGGAGCCTTTGTTCCATTCCTTTTTGTCTGGAGAACCAAGATGTGATAATTTATGCTGACTCTGATGTGACACTTATTTTGTGGTGCACATATAAGCATCTGAGGGAGCAAAAAGTTAAAAAAAAAAAAAAATTAAAAATATCTTCCTTCTTCTTACAGAAATAGGATATCAGTTCAGTCTTGTCTGACTGATTAAACTCAAACACATATGTATGTTAGGCAGATTCACTCTCTGTACCTCCAATGTGTGTGGTTTAGCTCATAACTGTATAAATTTTAGCTACCATATGGTTCTGATTTGAGCTGAATTTATTAAACATGGTCTAGTTAGGAGATTGATTTTTCAATCTAGTACTTACCACAGTAATTATTAACAGCACATAAAGTAATTGGAAAACATCTCATGAGAAAGTTTATGAAGACTCAAGGATGCTTTCTGCCCTATTTATTTTTATCCTTACAAGATTTTACGTTCTTTAAGTTATATTTTCTATACACGGTTATGTTTTTTAGGTTTATGAGATACACAACGGTATCTTACCTATAGATGTTCGCATGAAAGTTTAAACAACCTATAAAAATTAGATAATTTTACAGTAAATACAAGAGTAGCTAATGAACATCTGATTTCATCTATTTTCCCTGCAATCCTCCTTTGTTAATCTTTCTTTTAGCTACACAAGCAAATTATTAAATTCCCCAGTAACTTTGCTATCCAGGTAACTATCAAAACTGTCAGCCCCCATCTGACAATTTAGGTAGGAAGATTAAGTTCAGCTTTGGAGCCACTATTTTGCCATTGTCATAGGATGGACTCAAGAGAGAACTGAGCCACTGAATCCACACAGAAAAAGAATGAGAGAAAAAACATTCCAAGGGATACCAAAAGCATATTGCAGGTGGTGAAACCTTCCACATTCCTCCATGTGGCTTAGGTCCACAGGGTTACAGTGATGGCAGCTCCCCAGCCAGGAAAAAATGCTAAATAAAATACTTTAAAGTGAAAGTATACTTTGCAGAGTAAAATGGTATTTAATAAAAATTTAAAAAGTGGTCAGGCCTTTTCTTAAAGCAAAATGTTTGAATAGCGATATAGGTGAAGGATTCATGGACTTTGTGCTGTAGAGAGGATAGCTCTGCAGGACATCCTTTGGCTGCAGTTTGTACAGACAGCTGGGAACAGATCACTCCCACTGGGTCCCATTCATCCTTCTTTTCCTGCCAGGAAGAGAGCTACAGCTGTGGTTTGACCTCTGGTTTGGGCTGTACAAGACCTGTCACCTGAAGGGGTAGAATACACTAGTCTTCATGTCGCAGGCTTAATTTTTGAAGCCAAGACTTTAACAAGGTTCTAAAAGAAACTGGAAATTTATATGGGTATGCAGGCTATTGTTTCACTTCAAGATTTAAGATGGAAGATTAATCCATATTTCCCATGGGGGTCGTGTACAGACTTCTGAAGCACTTGAGCTACTGTCAGCATCATATACAGGATACAGGGTTCAGTGAACCCTGACTTCGATGCAGTACAGCAATTACATATTCCTAACTCTTCCCTAAGGAATCAAGGTGGATCACTGTGACCCTTACAGTGAGTCAGAGTCACTGGTAGATTATATCCTGGTCTGAAAGCATCATATATAATTATGAGTGTACTGCAGGGTAACAATTAAGCATCTTTTTTACATGTTTGGATTGCAGAACCATGACAGAATGGCTTGAGGGACCTGCTCTAAGGAAAAGTAACTCCAGTCTTTAGGCTGGTCAGAGGCTGTTCCACAACCACAGAAGTGACTGGGAGAAGAAGAAACAGAAAATTTACTCTTTAACTGTAATAAATGACTATTTCCAGATCTGACAATTGTATTAAAAAAAATAAAAAGGGGGAGGGGGGTAGTATATGATCAAACACTTTTATTAAAATCACAGTTAGTCCTGCATGTAGAGCTGCACATTCGAAAGTTGGCAGTACTCTGTCCTTAAAAAGGAAGAATTTAGAACAGGTGCAGCATTACGGTCTTTAGAATGTTATTATGGAACCATGAATAATGTCATTCAGAAGGTTAGCCATCTGCTTTCTGAATATCTGTCACTGATGCAACAGCAGCAATGTAAAAGTGATACACGGGGGTGTTTCTGCAATGGATTTAACAGAAAGCTTGTGCTTTTTGTGGAGAAAAATATGTTCCATTTTCATTTTGTTTTTAATAAGCATGTGTAGAGTATGTGTTTTGTAAATATTACAAAGATGATTATAGTGTGATGCATTTTACTTGTGTAATTTGCATCCTATTTTACTGAGTTTTAGCACAACCTTTTGTGCAAGATTAAAAATAAAAATCAGCATTTTTATGATTTAGGATAATTTTACTGAAATGTGAGTATCTACCAAATATAAAATGTAGAAAGAGAGTAGTGTAAATCTCAAATACTAACTACAGATAACATGCTTCTAGAGCATCATCTGTGACATGAGTACTAAGTTAACATCTGAGATTTGGGGCAAGTGTCATCTGACAAAGAAAGGAAACGTGAAAGGGCAAGCCAACTGCAAACAGCAGCAGAGTCTATCAGTTGGAGTCAGCATTTACAGGAGCACTGTTATACCAGATTTATTAACAAGCTTTTTGAAAATGACAGAAATACCACCTCTTAATGTTGTGAATAACAAGTAAATCTGTCTTTACAGGGACAAAATGTTTTCATTATGGCACAGAGAATGAAACCTTCCTAGAAACTGACAGGGAACAAGGAAAACTAAATAACTGCTTAGAGTCATGCAGCAGAAAAATAAATTTTAACAAGGTCAGGACAAAATTCATACCATGCTGTAAAAGCCACAACAAAAAACTGCAGACGCACTGCCTGCTTCCAGGGATACAGCAGTCACACCTGCCCTAAACATGTATTTACAACACAGAAACTTCTAGAAGTATTTAGTGAGTGATAATGAGGGTCCATTTTTATCAAAGGGATTCAAAAATTATATTAAACACAATGTCGTTAAACACCAGAGCAATGGTAAAGGAAACAAGCCAGCTGTGAGTACAGAAGATAGAAATCAGACCACACAAAGCAATTTGGCTTGCTCAGCTGGAGTAGAAACACTTCAGGGGGGAAAACGGTGAAATTCTTTTTAGGTGGCTGATGAAGTGCTCTGCACGCAGTCTGACCACAGACATCCGCTCCCCAAAAGGAGGGCCTACCTGTTGCCATGCTGTACAGACAAGGCAATCAGGAGAGTGAGTTTATCACTTGCACAATCAGGGTCCCAATTACTATAAGAAATACCAAACATACCTTCTGCAGGGAGCTCCCGCTGTGAGCTGTGGTGGAAAAAATACGGACCTGGGTGCCCAGAAGCCTGATTTGTTGCTCTGCTGTGGCCTCCTTGGGTATACAGGAAGAAGCCACTCGCTATACATGCACATGTTTATCCATTGCCACAAGGATCAAAACAAGATCTGACTAGGGCACTACACACGCGTCCTGGGGCTTCAGACAGAATGACAGGAAAAACAATAAATTCCAGCTACAGGCCCAAAATGGATGATTTTCACTATATGAAGCAAAGGCGGGGCAGTGCAGGGACTGTGTAGTTAATCAAAACATCACATTGCCTATGCATGAGGGAGTTCAATTAAGGTTGATAAGAATACAACAATCTGGCTTTTTCTTGTTATGGAGTGTTTGACTGTTGAACTTTAATACTCCTTTAATCCAGGGTTTTGTTTGCATAATTTCTTTTGGTTGCATTTCTTTATTTCTACTGCAGATACAAATACCACCAGTCTCTAACTCACCTCAGTAGCGAAGAATGAGGAGGTCAGTCATGATGAAAATTAGACTAGTAAATAATTAGCCGACAGATAGGAAAACCACTGCTCAGCAATCTGAAAAAGTTAGGCAAGGAAGGGAATCCACTGTGATATGCCTTTGAATTTCCCTTCACTTGGATGAGAAAAGACTCCAACCAAAAGTGCCTTATAAATTTCACCATTGTTGTGGTTTAACCTCAGCCAGCAACCAAGCACCATGCAGCCGCTCACTCACTCCCCCCCCCCACCCAGTGGGATGGGGGAGAAAATCGGGAAAAGAAGTAAAACCCGTGGGTTGAGATAAGAACGGTTTAATAGAACAGAAAAGAAGAAACTAATAATGATAACACTAATAAAGTGACAACAGTCATGATAAAAGGATTGGAATATACAAATGATGCACAGTGCAATTGCCACCACCCGCTGATCGATGCCCAGTTAGTGCCCAAGCGGCGATCCCCCTGCCCCCACTCTCCCCAGTTTATATACTAGATGTGACGTCACGTGGTATGGAATACCCTGTTGGCCAGTTTGGGTCAGGTGCCCTGGCTGTGTCCTGTGCCAACTTCTTGTGCCCCTCCAGCTTTCTTGCTGGCTGGGCATGAGAAGCTGAAAAATCCTGGACTTTAGTCTAAACACTACTTAGCAACAACTGAAAACATCAGTGTTATCGACATTCTTCGCATACTGAACTCAAAGCATAACACTATACCAGCTACTGGGAAGACAATTAACTGTATCCCAGCTGAAACCAGGACAACCATACACATCTGCATTCCTCTTCTGTACAAAATATTGGATTAAAATTAAGGATTAGTAACATATTTGATTAGGAATTAGAAAATTGCAGATCCTTTACTAAGATTCACAAAAATCCTATCCTTACCAATATTTTCTTTCTGTAGTTCCATGGTAGTGAGGCAATATTTTTTTGAGGCTTAGAGTTAAAAAGTGAGAACAATGTATGCATGAGGCTTCTAAACTGCAGAGGAGTAAACATCTACAGTAGAACTATCACACAGGAGGAAAACCAACCCCATCCACAGTAACTCGGGGAACATTTGGGCCAACCTGGGCAGCAGTACAAGTCCCATGTGCAAGTAGTGACTGATGCCTGCTTCTGCCTGGGCTTCACAAGAATTCAGGACTCATACCATATATAGAAAAACTGATCAACAAGGGTCCTCCTTACTGAGATGTGTGAAATGGAATGAAAGAGGCCAAGTAAGTGCAATATTTTTTGCAAAGCATGGCTATACATTTCCTTTTTTTTTCCCCTCCATTTACAAAAAAGGAAATGCCTTTGATTCAGGCATGCAAATAATATTTTTTTTTTTTTGCATGCCTACAGATACTAGTTTCCTAATTTCTGTGTCCTAGGCCATTCAGTCAGTTTAAAGTTTAGCTCATTTCTCAATTCATTTGCATGACACAAATTGATCATGATTACATTGCACAATAGTTATTCACAGATTTACTAGAAACATGCCCATAATTGTCATGCTGTCTATAGAAATGAAATGGCTGAAGACAGAAGAACTAATAGAGCACTTAAATACAATCCTAAATAAATCAAACCTAGAGTAAACGGGTTCATGAGATGAAACCTAGGATGGTATATAACCTAATATATAACCTCCTAATATAACCTAGCTATCTGTATGGGCTCCCTCTACAGTCACTCTTCAATGTAGTTCGTTCTAAGGTAAATATTTAGAAAAGGTCATTGTGAACAGTATTTTAAAAGTGCATTTCTACTGACTATTATATTATTATTATTATTATTATTATTATTATTACTACTGCTACTGCTACTACTGCTGCTTCTGCTACTACTACTATTAACTAGCAGTATATCAGCTGCCTAGTTTCTTGAAAGAAAGGAATTAGTGAAACTGGAAAAAATGTTTAAACTGAGAGGTAACTATGGCCTCTAACTGTCTTTGGTCAGGGAACCCATTTGTATGCAAACACAATAGTGATGATCAGATAAGGAGCATTCTGACTTATCCTGTAGAATAGAGAACTTGATAAGAAATTGAAGACTGACCATGGCACCCAATTCCCTATCCCCCTGCACCACTCAGGAGTTAGAAGTGAAGTTGGGGCTGGGAAGAGGGGAAGGGTGGGGGAAGGTGTTTTTAGTTTTGTTCTTATTTTTTACTATCCTACTCTGTTACAATTAATTGGCAATACATTAAATTAATTTCCCCAAGTCGAGTTTGTTTTGCCCATGACAGTAATTCATAAGTAATCTCTTGTCCTTATCTCAACCCAAGAGCTTTTCATTGCATTTTGTCCCCCTGTCCAGTCGAGGAGGAGGAGTACTAGAATGTCTTGGTGGGCACCTGGTGGCCAGCCAAGGTCAACCCCACCACAGCATCTTTAAAGTATTATTCTGCACAGTAATACTGAAATACTTATTTTTATCTTGGGTGATCCAGAATAGTTGACTATCAGTTTAGGGTGGTTATCTGAATTTCTGTCAGAAATAGGATTTCAATCCCAAAAGAATGGGGAGTCTCTTTTTTTCCTTCTTGGAGAGGAATTCAAACACAGTGAATTAGGTTATTCTTAAATAAAAAATAAAAGAAATCATAGCCCAGTTTTCTTCATTCCATAAAAAGTAGCACTATCAACAGTTTCTTGCACAGTGAAACATTTTGTCTGTTTGTTTGTGAGTATTTCAGTGAGTCTTATTTTTATTTCTCTTAAAAGATGCTGAAAAGTAAAGAAAGACCCAGTCCTACATTTCTAAAATACATTAAATTATGGGCTGGGTCCATCTAGTTGTTGATTATGCTTGAAGATACTGTTCTAAGGTATGCTTTCACCACTAGCAAGACTAGTTTAAGAGGCTTTTCACCATCTAGCTTTCTCCTTCCTGCTGAAATATATATCCCCTTCAGCTGAATCAATGCAGCTCTCTCTGTGGCACCTTCTGCACAGGAACTTGTCACTTATTCATTTTACAGAGTACTATCTAGTGTGTGATAAACTCACTGGGAAAAGGCAAGGTCTGGAAAAAAGTGGTCAGAAATCTTTTAAACAAGATTTGCCACCAGAGAAACTGTGACATGAAATTCCACCCTGGGATCTCCTGCTCACCCTCAGTTACCATCCACCATGAGGGCAGTTGGTGCTTAGCTTTATTGATGAGTAGAGTGTGGTGTCAAAATGAATGGACAGGAATCTTCTGTGCAATTTTTTATTAAGTGACCCCAAAGGACACACATTCCAAAGCTGCTGTCAAATTTGTGTCAAATGCAGCTACATATTTACTTATATTTAGTTATATTTATGTGTGATGATTGACTGTTTATGAATCCCTTCTATATAGAGAACTAGATAGTTAAAAGGTAGCATAGGAAAACAACAGTGTATATGTTAGAAAAGAAAAACATATACATTGTTGCATATCCATGCTTGTTTTAAAATTAGTCAATTTTATCTGCTTCATTACACATATTTTGCTTATCAGATAATTGTTCAGCTGTCTGAATGCAGTCACTCTTGTTACTAACACAATTTAAATTGGAATTAACCTTGTTCCAGCCCATAGTCTTTTATAAAGAATGATCTTCATGTCTGTAGACTAATTGCACTGAGAAAGTTCACTGCAAAGACATAATTAATAGTCCATAATGTTTGGGAAGGTGACATTTCCTAATTTCTTTGAACTCTCAGTTTGGTATTTGAAAGCCAGTATAAGGTACTGAATCTAAGATATTTAGTCTGGAGTGGTGTCTAGCTGGTAGTTAACTGAAACTGCTTCCTTTCCCCTAACAGCAATAAACCAGAAAGGACTAATTACCCCTTTTTATAGGTGCAATTTGAACTTAAAACTCTAGAGAGAGCATGAGTAGTAAACCACTCTTATAGTCAATTTCACCATCTGCACCTTAAAATTGGGACGATGGAACTAGCAAAAGAAATCACATGGCATTTAGCACCAAAATCCCCTAAACAAATTTTAGTTTTGTTGTAGGGAAAATTTTCAGGAGGCAGTGATAATTCAGCAGTATTTTCTGATTCCTTTGAAAATCACTTTCTTTAAATAAATGCATATTCCATTTAATCCATCATTAGTACTTAATTGAAACTCATTTATCTGAAGATGATGATGAATTGATATTTTTGTGAGTTTAATGAACCCTGCTGCATTAAGATATTTTTTGCTTCAGCCTTTCTGAAGAAAGAAGCCTTAGGAGATTCCTCTAGCAAGAATGGCAACCATCACCTTTCTAAATCTAGCAGAACTTACTATTATATTTTTGTTTTCTTTTGGTGTTTTTTTTTTCTATGAATAAGCAGGATTTATTAACTTCAATATAATTCCTTAGGCTTAGTATTTTTTATTACTTTTATTTTACTGCTAAGTTGCAAAGTTCTGTATGTTTCTGTATCTTTGTAGTTGTTTACATAAATGAGAAGCTATTAAATTTGTGGTTTCTTAAACATGCTTTATTGTTAGGCTGGAGTTGTCAGAAAAAGAGCAAGTTTTGTGAATGCCAGCTGAAGAGTTCTTCACTTTCACCATATTGCCATTCCTTCTCTCCCTCTGCTGCAGATTTTGGAGTCTTGAATGGGATTAAGTCTGCATTCATTATTTTCAAAATTTCTAGCTCTCACTCATAGATTTTGTTGTCCTTTTGGGATGTTAATGTTACCAAGCCACCTCATACTCATTTCCTGAAATGGTGCATGCTTCTACAGCACACAGTATGATTGTGGCCCCTTGATTGTATGTGGGTGGCACTATCTTGTTCTATCTAATGACTTAATACAAAGTCTGAGAAATGCTTCCGACTGTGTGTTTTTCTCAAGTATGCCTGGAAATGAAATTAAGTTTTTAGCTTCAGTCAATAGTATCCTGAAAATTGAAAGACGGGCTTTTGATTTTTGAGGTATAAGCAAAAGGTTCAAAGCAATTTTGCCAGAGAGGCAAAAAATAATGTAATTTTATTGCAAGTGCAGCATAAACTTTGGAACAGAAAAAATGGAACTTGATTTTGAGCTGTTTCTGCAAAGCATGGCTTGTTTGATTTGGGCGGAAAGAGGACTTATTAGTATTTCATGAAGATATATATTTGCACATGTAGCTGTTGCTGTCCATAAAGTTGGCTAAGTAATGAATGACCTTAATTCACATTGAAAATTTTTATATATAGTGTTATATATATATATATTTATATAAAAGCCATATAGAGGTAGCCTTAGATGGTTTAGAAACAATACTTGACAAATGTCAATTTGACTAGAATTCCTCTAATCTATATATGCAAGGATTCATTTCTCCTTTTTTTTGAAAACAGGTCTCACTGCTCTGCCTCAGATGATCTCCCAAACCTGAGTATACATATAGAGCTTGAAATGTATTTTGCATATGTGTGTAAATCACTAGACCAGTCAGCTTAAATACATGGTGCCTTACCACTCCATGTAGTAACCATAATGTACAAATACACGAACGATCTCTGAAAAATAAAATAATAAAAAAAAACTGTGATAAATTTGCAAAGGGCTTGAAAAACTTTCTATAAATAATATGTTGTTAGAACAATACCTTTAGATTTCTTTCACTGACTATAATTGTTTAGTTAAACATAAAATACACAAAAGTAGAAAATATGTCATTTTGCTTACAAAATTTTTTTATTGATCCATCAATCCATTGTTTGTGACTTTGCAGTAATCAATAAGTTCTGACGATGTCTGATTGGGGATGACTGTCATCTCTAAATTTGTTAGAGAACAAGTTGTCTAAGAATAAGATAGGTTTGTGAACATTGAAACAAGATGGTAGCAGGAAATCTTGACAAAATTGTATCAATTAATTGATATTTGAGTGTGGATAAATCTTTTTAGTTAATAAGAGAAGAAGCATTATTTTTAAATTCATTTGAAAGAAATTGAAATGTGAAATCTGGAATCAACACCATTTTTTAGCTGGAAAGTCTTTGAAAAATTGTCAGAAATCTTTTTTCTAGTGGACTTTTAAAAAAACACCACAGAGGTTCCTGAACCAGAAGACAAAATCTTATTAAAACCAGAAAGAAAAAAAACAACCAAGAACATGTAACTCCTTAAATCAGTATTTTTCATCAGATTTTGTCAGAGCTGGGGGCATTAAGCAGAAAAAGTGGCATTGGAGCTAACATATTGGAGATGATAAATTTTTTCAGGCCCACCAATGTTCTTTTCTCTTTTCTGTGGCATCTCCAGATCTTCTAGTTTATTCCTAACATCTGCCCTAGGACAAAGTTATGTTTCTGTTGATTTACATTGCCTTAGAGCACTCTGCTTGCCGATACTGTTGGCTGACACTTCCTGCCATGAGCTGTAGTTCTAACGTAAGGATATATCAGGAGATAGGAAAAGAAAATTGAGAAGTTAGACAAAGAAAGGGCAGATTGATCAGAATTTTAGCCTGAACTGTGTTTTCCTCCTCACACACACACACAATCTGTGTATGGAGAGATTCTCTTATGTGTAAGTTTCATGACAGCACAGAAGGAGATTTAGAAGCCTGTTTGGTATAATTCTCCACTTTTCTGAATATTTATCTTGATATTTTGGGTCTCCAAGAGCAAGAGTGAATTGAAATTGCAGCCATCTCAGCTGGAGATTGGATTTGTTATGTGTGAGAGAACATAAGAGTTCCCTATAGTCAAACATACAGATGCAATAGCATAGCCCCAACTCGCGTAATCTTCTCTGCAGTGCCTCTCATTTGGCTAACCACCATTGAGCTGGCTCAGCAGGAAGGCTTTGCCTCTACAAACTCATCTTCAGTGGCCAGAGACAATGCCAATGCAATGATCCTTTGTAGCAGCTATTTTTGAGAACTGTCTGGTTTGTTCCATCAGAGGTCAAGGAGATACCTGGAGGAGTATCTAAGATGTCTGTGGTGGAGGAGGGGTATCCTGGGACTTTCTGTCCTAGGAACTCTCTTACAGTTCCTCCAGTGACACAGGAATGGACTGATTTATCTGGAGATGAAGAGATCAGCTGATAGAGCAGAAAATAAAAAATGTATTTTGAATTTTCCAGTGCCTAATAAGGTAGGAGCTGTGATGAGGCTTTTCCCACAGCTGAGGCATTTGCAACATGTCCTCAGCAGGGGGTCTCTGATTTGTAATAAGAGGCAAGCCCATGTTGCAGGCTTTCTTGTGCTGGAAACAAGACAGACCCACCTCAGGGCACAGCTGAGCTCCTCAGCCAAGATGGTGGCACCTCTGGGAAAGCCTGTGTAAGAAAGAGCAAAACGCTGCCTGGCCATGAGAGGTGAGGGTAAAGTGTGAGAAACAGCCCTGTGAGTCCTGAAGGGAGAGGGGGAGGAGGGGGAGGAGGTGCTCCAGGCACCCAAGCAGGGATCCCCTGCAACCCCTGGAGAAGACCATGATGGAGCAGAAAAAATGAGTGAGAAGAAAGGAGCAGCAGAGAGAAACCACTGTGTACTTACCACAATCCCCTTCCTGCACTGGAGAGACTGACTGAAGCCTGTGGTGATAACAAGGTGGGGAGGAGAGGTACTTGGGGTGAAGCTCACCCAGGAGCTTTTCATCTTATTTCAACCCCATCCTGTTGAGGTGGGGGAGTGAGAGAGCAGCTGGGTGGGCTCTGGCAGCCAACCAAGGTCAGCACACCACAAGACAAAACATATCATTCTGACTTGATCTGGGATTAATCCAGATACTATGCTCCACAAAGGACTCTATAACATTTCCGGTCAAGACCCAGATGCAGATTCTGTAATTGTTATTATTATTATTATTACATAGTTCTGTAACAGAAATCACTGAGAAATTTGTGTTACACGTTTTCATAAAGAAATTTGCGTTACACGTTTTCATAAAGAAATTTGCATTACATTATAGCAGGCTCTACAAGGAAACAGCATAGCCATGTGTTCTTGTTTTAAAATTGAAAAAAAAAAGTAAACCAGAACAAATGTCATGGTTTAACCCCAGCCTGCAGCTAAGCACCATGCAGCCGCTCACTCCCCCCCCCACCCAGTGGGATGGGGGAGAAAATCAGGAAAAGAAGTAAAACTCATGGGTTGAGATAAGAACAGTTTAATAGAACAGAAAAGAAGAAACTAATAATGATAACACTAATAAAGTGACAGCAGTAATGATAAAAGGATTGGAATATACAAATGATGCACAGTGCAGTTGCCACCACCCGCTGATCGATGCCCAGTTAGTCCCCCAGCGGCGATCCCCCCGCCCCCACTCTCCCCAGTTTATATAATAGATGTGACTTCACATGGTATGGAATACCCTGTTGGCCAGTTTGGGTCGGCTGCCCTGGCTGTGTCCTGTGCCAACTTCTTGTGCCCCTCCAGCTTTCCTGCTGGCTGGGCATGAGAAGCTGAAAAATCCTTAACTTTAGTCTAAACATTACTTAGCAACAACTGAAAACACCAGTGTGTTATCAACATTCTTCTCATACCTAACTCAAAAACATAGCACTGTACCAGCTACTAGGAAGACAATTAACTCTATCCCAGCTGAAACCAGGACAACAAAGTTCATCTCTTCCCCACACCAAAACACAATAGATACATATACATAAGCACATGCACACATAAACTGAAGTAAAAAGAAAAGATTTTAAACAACACCAAAGTATTGCAGAAATATAAGCAACGAAGTACAGATTCAATATATCCTGTGTTTTTCTTCAAGGAACATCACATGAAAGTAATATGCTCTTGGGACAACCTAGTGCCATCACAAAGGTAATTACGTTTGATTGTCAAATCATATTATTACATATTTAAATTAAATTAATGCATATAATTATGTTTCAATAAAAGTGAAAGTTGAAGAATAGTTGCACTTCCTAACTTAATTATCTCAAAGATTAACATTTTGAAGTCTACAGAATATTAATGTTATCAAAATGTTAAATTTAAGGGGAATTTTTTTTCTTTAAAACAGAATTATGTCTTTAGCAAACTTTCTACTTAGGGATGCAGATATTATTCTAGCAGGCAGTGACACTAGTGGCAAGCATATTACCAGACATTTTCTGATAAATATGTCTTACTGGAGAATGTTAGTTCATCTCAATTAAAATTATGGACAGGAAAATGCTTGCTTAAATGACTTTCCTAATTGGAATAGTGCTTGAAATTGTTAAAAAGTTGTATGTTGATTTTTTTCTAAGAACACTTATTTGTTGTTTCAAATAACATCTAAAACCAAATTTACTTAATTTATTGTGAAGTTTGTGTATTGAAATAAATGAATAATTTTATTACCTCACAAATAAATGTAAAACCATTTGCATTTCCATATTCCCTAAAATATGAGAAAAAATAAGATTGATTTAAAAAGCAGCTGAATATTAAATTCTCCTGAAAACAATGTTTCACAGTACTGATAGTTAATCATAAGACCTTGAACCTTACTTTTAGGATAATTTAACATAAGTAGACAATAATAATAGTAATAGTAATAGTAATAATAGAGATCTAATTGCACCACTGTAACTTTTGACATTTTAAACTTGCTGGTAGATGAATTTCCTCTAGCATCGTTGTTATAAGAAATAGTGAACAATTGTTACTTTTCCACCTTTTATAGTTTATTTTCCTCATACCCTCTCTCATCTCTTTGCTAAACTTGAGAATCTCAGTTTATTTTGATCTTCGTTATATGGAAGCTTCTCCTGAATCTCACTATGCTGTTCTGGGCCTTTTCTATTTTTATCATGCCTTTTTAGAGAGAGTGAATTTGAGGGCTATAGAACTGCCAGTTCTTTTTACCAGTTCAGTTTTTATTTCATATGTGGGTACATAATCTATTTATACTATACCACACTAAATATTTTAGGATTTGTTATTTCCTTTCTTACTAACTCCCAGGTTTCTACTAGTTTCTTCAATTAATTGCACAGAGCACTAGCTTGCTCTTTTTGGAGATGGCTACAAACAGTGATACCAACCAGTAATTTCAAACCCACATGCTCCATGCATTAAATTACAAGTTCAAAGTTGTTGTCAAGTTACGAACAAAGGAATTTTGAAAAAGGTGTTTTGGTAATAAAAATGAAGCTAGATTTGTTGTAAAATAAAAGGACCAATACATATGCATGGTCCTTTTTGCTGTGATTGCACAGTGTCCTAGTTTCAGCTGGGATAGAGTTAACTGTCTTCCTAGTAGCTGGTAGGGTGCTATGTTTTGAGTTCAGTATGAGAAGAATGTTGATAACACTGATGTTTTCAGTTGCTGCTAGTAGTGTTTAGACTAACGTCAAGGATTTTTCAGCTTCTCATGCCCAGCCAGCGAGAAAGCTGGAGGGGCACAAGAAGTTGGCACAGGACACAGCCAGGGCACCTGACCCAAACTGGCCAACAGGGTATTCCATACCATGTGACGTCCCATCCAGTATAGGAACTGGGAAGTGGGGGTGGGGAATCGCCGCTGGGGGACTAGCTGGGTGTCGGTTGGCGGGTGGTGAGCAATTGCACTGCGCATCATTTGTACATTCCAATCCTGTCATTATTGCTGTTGTCATTTTATTAGAGTTATCATTATGATTATTCGTTTCTTCTTTTCTGTTCTATTAAACTGTTCTTATCTCAACCCGTGGGTTTTGCTTCTTTTTCCCGATTTTATCCCCCATCCTACTGGGGGGGGGGGAGTGAGTGAGCAGCTGTGTGGTGCTTAGTTGCTGGCTGGGGTTAAACCACGACACACAGTATTTTACAATGTGCTTAAAAGCTTCCATACTGCACAAAAAAAAACCTTTGACAATCCATGTTGCAGGGCGCTTGCCAGAAATTTATGGAAGATTTTGAATGATAACACTGGAAGACTTCCATAATAATGCTCTGCATTATCAGTTTCTCAACAAGCACATGTAGTTTAATGAAGTAGTAGCCATATTATTTCTTATATTTTGTCTGGTGGTGGAAGGCGCTGCCACAGGTTTAAGGGTGTAAGAATTTTCATATCCTAGAAACAGAACATCTGGTTTTAGGGGTTTTTTTTTGGTTGGTTACTGCAATTTGTATATAAAAAAAATCATTAGCAGCCTTACCTGTAAGGGTCCAGAAATAAAATAAAGTCACACTCATGTCTATCAAAACAGAATACTTGGATCAGTTCCAAGACGTTTCTCTGTATTTCATTCCACTGACAAACTGTCCCTTTGTTTACACAACCTCATGATTGGGACCCAGTTTGTAAAGATAATGCTCTCATTATACATTATTATGTTTTCAGGATATATATGTCTTCATGTCTGTACCCAGATGCCCAAAGATTCTGTTCAGATTCAGTTTTCTCTGTTTGACACAGCATTATATAGTATTGCTTTTTGAAGATGTTATGAAATAAGTTGTAGTATTTTGTACTCTTGAATAGTTATGTTTTGGAGAATCATGTTTTTATGATGAAAAAATAATCCCTTTATTTATTTTTTCCTTTGTATTTCCACTGCCTTCACATGATTGCTAGGATTATGTATATGGGAAGCAGTTTTGACTTGTATATGAGTTTAGTAAATTGAGATTTTAATGTATTAAAAATACAGATAAATGCAGAACTAAGTAGTCTAAGATTCCTTAGGTATGGATAAGGCTTTAAAGTCTCTGAAGAGTCAGATAAAGATATTGGTAAGAATGAAATAAAAAATATCTGCTTTTATGGTACAGATATACTAAGAGCCTTGAAGTGATACATACATTTTTGGGTGGATAACTGGGGGATATGTGTCAGAATTACTGACTGTTGGTTCGCTTTGAGGCTATTATAGCTGATCATAACCCCAGTCACATCTTCCTTCTCTGGTGTTTGTAACAGAGATTGTAAAAGAGTGCAGGAAGAACTGTTGCATTTAGGTTTGTTATTGACTTTAAGGCTGTGCTTAAAATCTCCATAGACCAGGACACTTTTTGTGTGTGAAGGAGAAGACTGTGCAACATATAAGTTGAGCAGCGAGACAATGGTTTGAATACATCATTTCCCCCATCTTCTTTTCTTTTTAAATCTGTTATGGGAGAAGGTTTAAAGATATGTGAAAAGAAGTGTCTGTAAGTGGAAAGAGATTGTTGAAGGAATGCAGTAAACAGCAGCTAGAGGGAAGACACAGACAGTTCAGTAGCTTGTTTGCTTGCTTATTAACAGTGATACTGCAAACACAGGACTGAAAACCCCTCCTGAATTGCTACACCGCTCACAATCATGTAGCAGGCTCTTACCTCTGTGGAGTTCCTGGACTATGTACTGCATTTATCTTCCCAGGACCCTCTAACACTTGTAAACTCCTTAGGCAAGGATATAATCTACAACTATACAATCCAAAGGAAAACACTGGGAGAAATCAATCCCAGTATCCCGTGTACCGGTTGCCTGCTGAGTCAGGAAATCCATTGGGTAGGGGTAATAATCCCAGGAAGCAGGCCACCAACTATGCTACAAAGAAAGGGGAGAAAAAAAAAAACCAACAATAAAAGCCCAACGGTCTTTTCCAAACTAATGTGCAGAGATATCTTATCCTGATCTTTAATCATCAGCTATGATAGTAAAGGGGCAGGTTGAAAGAACTCATGTTTCCATGCTGTGTGAATGATGTTAGAGAGGGGAAAGCTCCTTCCTCCTAGGGCTTTTGCTCCCATGTTGAAGAAGCTTCTACTGATATTGCTGGGTGGGGTTTTTTGGTTTGGTTTTTTGTTTGTTTTTTATACACCAATCCTTAGCTGTAGTGGGATTAGCTGTTTTGGGTAGGGGCTCTGGATTTCCTTGGTCCAATCCCAGACAGCTCATGTGAGCCCAAGCTCTGATCTCAAGCACTGCTGCTGTTACAATCAGACTGTGGGGTCTAGCTTCACAAGTAGTATCTGCAGGATCATCTTAGTCCTTTCTATATTAATTGGCACGGGAGTTATCAGTTGCGCAAGAGCTATCAGTACCACAGGTGATCCTAGAGTAAACCTGGAGCCCAGAAATGAAGTTAGAAACAGTACTCATCTCTGCATGTCTGCTTGCAGATTTTCACCATTCAAGGTGATGCTGGAGCCCAGTACTGCAGAGGAGAGTTTTAACTTCTCCCTCCATCTTCTGTCCCGCTGAACCTCCCGAGCTAACAGTGAAAGGCAGATGGGAAAGCTTCATAACCCCTTGCCTGTCATCTAAATACTGTTTAAATTCCAAAATAGAGGCAAGCCATTCCCACCACCTGAACTCTGTCCCAGGGCTCTCCTGAGTCTTGGGTGAGGGCTTTACCAGTCTAAACAGAAGATTAATTAACCTGGACTTTGCGTTCATTTTGAATATATACCTTGCTATTGTGGACCCCAGCGTAAATATATGTCTATCATCTCAGTATTCACCATCTGTCTTTCAGGGCTATACAGGTCAGCATTGTCCCCATATAGGTGCATACTTGAAGTTCATAGTCAGGCCCCAAGTAAATATGTGTTTAATGGATGCTGGGAAAAGTCACTGTAATGAGGATTCTCAAAGGTACTGCAACAGCACTGGATATTGTAGGAACTTCTGAACGTACAGTCCCTTTGGAGTTACATTAACATAATTGGAGCTGGAACTTACTTTAGTGCTACTCAAATTTGGATTGATTGTATAATTGGATGATAATAGTAATGCTTAGCACTTTAACAGTACTTTACATGGGCAGAGAGCTGTGCAAACATTGACTAAATAATCTTCACAGTGCCCCTGTGAGGTAATAATTACAGATGGAGAAGGCCCATTACTAGATCATAAAATTCCATTCTCTTGCCAGGGCAGCATACATTTGCCCAGCAGAGGACATAGCAGATACTAAACTACTACTATGTTTGATCTTTGCTCCCCCTGTGACATTATTTCAATCTGGGACTTCCCTGAGACTGTAAAGGGACTTTACAAAGTTTTTAAATAGTGTTGTAACTGAAGTGCTGCTTTTTGATGAAGGTAAAACAGACTTTTACTGTCCTTCTCCTTGCCTACTTTCCAATGTCAATGGAAAGAAGTGTATTTGATTCTCCTCAAAAGGAATAAAGAAAAGGATGAAGTTGTTTAAAGATGGGTTAGCAATCTCTTGCTTAGAATAAAAGATATAGGAAAGACTCCTGCCTCTCCAGAATAAACTCTGCTAATACTACCTATCTGCCAACAGTTCAACACTGATGGTATAAAAGTGAGACATTTCATCAGTAACTGTATAAAATCTCTTTCCATTACCAGATGCTTTGATACAAGCACTACTCAATGTTTATATCCTGTATTTCATTAGGTTTCCAAGGTTGCAAAGCTCTTTGGATGTTAAATACCTGCTCAAAATACGATAATCAATATAACAATTACCTTTACCACTATGAATCTCTTTGTCTTTTTAGTGTTGTTTTAACTGTTTTCCTTGACAGTTTCTATACTGATCATGACAAAACACCTCTTCTCAATACTTGCTGAAATTGTAGCTGTAAGATAACTTTCAGCATGTTCAAGGCCACTTTACTTTGTTTGCATGAGTATCCATGCACTATGTAACTCTTTGTATGAACATGGGAAGTGCAGCTCTCAGGAGCACATGTGCTCTAGTTCTGATGCTTGTGGCATTAGCAATAGGTCTGTTCAGGGTAATAAGCCAGGCAAAATTGAAGCAGTTACTATTAGTCTGGGGCAGACCAGTTCCCTGACCTGTCTCAACACATGGTTTGCAGAAGAGCCAGTAATGCCTGAGGACTAGCCTAGGGAATGGGAATCTGAGGTGAGGGAATGGGAGAGAAAGTAACATTTGGGGAGGGAGGGAAGGGGGGAGGTAAGTTCACACCACTACATCTACTTTATTTTATAACAGTGATACATAGGGAACCTTAATACAAATAAAGGGAAAAATATGGACTAAACATAACTTGCCTATTTAACAGTCAACAGTGTTGATTCAAAAAGGATTAAAGAGTTTCTTTTCTTCGCTCTTGGTCAGAAGATGGACTTCATACAAGCTTTGGCAAATTTTCTTAAATCAATGCTGATTTCTTAATGTTATGTTTTTTAATATAAAGAGGTTTCAATGACAACCTTTATCAATTAACACCTGGGCTCATGTCCGTCCGTAGGGATTTCTTGTACTTTTTTGCTTTTTACTACTATAAAAAGTGTGGTTTTAAGTTTAAATAAGATATACAGTACATACTATATAAGTTTCTCCTTCAGTTTGCTACTTTCAGAGCATTAGTTTTTGACCTATATTAGCAACCCTGAAACTCCAGGCAGCCAGCTGTAGAAGTTGGATAACTAAGGCTCTTAGTTGGTAATTTTCCGGGAAGACCAGGCTGGAAAGTGAGACAAGTGGAAGCTGGAAAATTGAGGGCACTTATCTGACATACTGTTGTGCTGATAAGAATGAAAGCCTTAAGTACTTCTTAGTTCCTTCAGCTTGTAATTTTCAAGTAATATTCATTATAGAATCAAGAGAAATAATTATCTCTGAGAGAAATAGATCTCTTGTAAACAAAAAGCTTGGTTTTTCAATTATCACTGTTTTGCTGTGGTTTTGTTATCAATTGGAAGCATTACTTCTTATCTACTTTGGTGTAACAGTGGAAACACCTGAACTATTGAGAATCAGAGGGAAAAAATCATACTTGAGTCACACTTGTATTTAGTTATAGTTACTATAGTATTAGCTTCTATGTTAGCATGAGATTCTTTTTCCCAAACACATTTGAGACCAAGAGCTCATTTCTATCAATCAAGCTTTATTGAATTAATAATAACAGCAACTATCCTTTTCCAATGTTAACAGCTGTCTTGGTGCCCTAATTATTGCTAAATAGCTTTGAATAGAAGCCAATCACATGAGGCATAATTGTGATTATTTTTCAGTTTTAATATTAATGAATAATTCTAGAGAGCATTGATTAAAAAAAGGAAAATGTAGAAAACTTCGTTGGTGAACATGAACTGAGTGATTGCTTATGAACATTTCAATGCTTGTATGAACATTGTAAGGATACTAAAAAACCCATCTGTTTACTTTAAAGTAGATCAACAACAACAAAATATGCTTTTTATCTTTTTGAATACATCTAGCTTTGAGTCAGCAACAGATAAACACAATTTGAGGATGTGGCAGATTGAAAAGGCCATTTACACATTGTTTTTGTAAGAAAGAGTAGCCCTGATTTTAGGCAGGACTTTTTTCTATTTACTAAACAAAATGTCTAGAAGTCTTAACTAAAGTTAGAACACAACTGTGAAAAGTGCTATTCAAATAGAACAAGATAGGTGACATGGTTTGAAGAGCTTAAAATTTGAGTATTTGTAAATTTAAATACTTAAAATATACTAGCAAAATAAAAGGATCATTGACAAATTATGAAATATTTTAAATACATTTGAAGGTCCTTTATTATCTGCTTTTGATTATTTTAGAAATCACACTTTCAAACCCTTTTTGCAACCTTAATAAGAATTTCTAAAATAACAAAGCTGGAATTTGAATCATGTGACATTTATATCCGCAAATCAGATTCATGGCAAGAGTTTGTGAGAGCTGGCAACTAAAATAAGTAGCAAAATGTGGTGGTGTCTTAATTCACCAAGTATATCACTGATTGATAAAGCTGTGAATATAATTCAGGCCACCAAGCTGTCACTCTGGTGCCATGCGCACTAGACTGCCTTGGCTAAGGTTAACACTTTAAGGTGGAGCCTTAAGGAATTTAAGGTGGGAATGAATATATACATCAGTGATGCAAGAAATTAAAAACTTGAATAAGTTTTGATAGACTAGAATAAAACAATCGTTGTTGGAATCGGACCTTGATACTGTAGCTGATAAGGGCTACCATGTTTTATAAAAGTATAAAATGAGTGATAGCAAGGTCATATCTCATTGTTCTGAAATTAAATTATCCTATGAACTAGACTGGTCTTATTCAAAACACATTTTAAATAATTGGTTATGTTTATTTGGATATTTTCAGTATTTATAATCAGTTTATCATAGCTGATAAATGAATTTAACTGAAGATAAATTCTATGCCTCCTGTTATCAAACTGTAGCTAATCTGAGGTACACCTGTGTAATCTGCAACAGGAGAAAGACTAAGGATCCTGGCTTCTAATTTCTGAAAAATTCAAATCCTGAAGAATTTTCCATTTATTTCCCTTCATACTTTTGCTAACTTTCATGCTTCAGATTGTTCCATTTCTTTCATTTTCTGAATTGGTGATTGAAGGGAAATGGATATGAATTCAAATAGATTTATGCAGGTACTTTAGGAAAGTGTCACAACTACAAGCAACAATGTAAGAGATGTTTAGTTTCAAAGGATCCATGTCATCTACTCTAGTGGCCTAGGTACATAAAGGCACAGGGATAAGAAAAATATGAAATTTGAGCATACTGAATCTGATAAACCAACTACTGTAAATTTTTTTTCACCTGTACTGGAGGACGTACACTGGGAGGCAAAATTTCTGGAGGCTTGTTTAGCTTTTCTTTGTTGGTCAATAATATTTAATATATTTTAATGTGTAATCTGGGGAAAAAATTATTTGTCAAAATGCTGAGAGGTATTTGCAAAATAGTTCCCTTCTAATGGAATAAAGGAGAATTAAGAGTGCTAAAGGAAACCTCCAAATAGGAAATCTTCTACACTGTGCTTGCAACTTTGTTTTATTAAATATTTTGTGAGGTTGTTTATAGAGTTGCCATGCCCTTCAGTTGTGTAGGACTGTTCAGATGAACATCTGTCTGGATTTTAGTAACTGGATGGGCTCTGTAGCACACTTCACCTCTTGTATAGATGAATAAAAACCTAAAGATATTTTATTGCCATGCTCAGAACAATGCTTCCTTACATTACATTGCATTAATATCCATTGCCATGGTTGTAAAAAGTGTTGCTCTCAGAGGACGATATATTAACTGAATATCCTGTGAAAGGTAAAGCTATTCCAATGTCTAAACTTTGATTGAGAAATCGTGATAGCTATCCATGACACTAGAAATCTGACAATCAAAACTGTTTCCTTCTCCCCTGAATACGAGTCTTTGACCCAAGGCCAGGGTGTTGTAGCGTTGATGAAAATCAAAACAAGTTTGAGTCCATTAGTGAGAAGGACTACTATATTTCTCTGAGAGCACAAATGTCTGTCATTCTTAAAAGAAAAACTGTTTTGGATAAGGCTTTCACTTGAGAAAGTGCAATTTATTCTCTGCAGATTCAATTCTCTCTTGTAGGAATTAATTAATGGGGATCCAGCTCCAGCTTCATTAAAATTTCTCTTTGGTTTGGACTGTGATCACTATTATAACAGTAAATGAGGGCAAATGAGGAATGACTGAAGACATAGTGTCTTTACAGCATCTTTCTTGCAGCTAAGGAAAACATTTTATTGGTTAATCTGGAGAACTGCACTGTCTGCTATTTGATCATTTTTGAGCTATCCAAAAGATGTCTTCCCTCCCAAAGAACAATTCTTGAAGTGACTCCCTTTAACAAGGTTTCTCTGCTAGCACAGAGTACAGGATTGAACCTGGTGTGGTATAGCTTGTGGTATGGTTTAACAGATCAAAAAATAATGAGTTCATCATCAAAAAAGAAAAAAAATATTTAATACCTTTAAATTTTATATCAGTTAATTTGGAATGACAAGGGCAATGTTTCTTTCCATAACCTCTGATTTCTAAATCTTTAATCCTTCTCAGCTGAGTTCACATTAGAAAGTACTGTTTTTAATTGAAAGCTCACATTGCTCCAGTCTCCTGGGTTATACCAAAAGCATGAGCTTATATTGTTCCTGCATGGCAGATACACACAATAGCTGCAACTATGATCCTGTCACAGTGTGTAGGATGTGGTGCTGCAGGTAAAGCAGTTCAATATAATATTTTCTTCACTGTGTCTGAAAAGTTACACTTGAAATCACATTTGATAAATGATTGTACTTTAGAAAAGTAAAGAGTAAAAAAAGCATGTAGAATAGGAAATGACCTGAACTGAAATTGCATTGCAAAGATGTCAGCATGGTGTAGCAGCTCAGTGATAAGTTATTTCCTGCCAGTATTTATACATTCATCTCTTTTGTTTCTTAATAGAACTTCTAAAAGCTTTTTACTCTCTGACCTCTAGCTGTCAGTAGTGACCACCAACAGTATTTCATTGTATCATCTTTTTTGTATTATACCAATAATTGTGCAAACATATGCAGATTAAATGAGGGATTGGACATACTAGACAGCTTTTTGGAATTCTGTTTTGGGCACCGCTTAAGATAAATTCCCAGAAAGCTCCACAGAGGTTTGAGCCTTTTCTGTGGCTTGCCAAGTATATTTTCTGTTCACTCCTGACAACTAAATGCTTCAGCAAAATTCACTCTTGGTTCTGTGGGGGTGGAGAAAATATTTTACAAGAGTTTATGCAAGGGTGATTGGAACTAGCAGCAAAGTCACTGCAGATATCGCACATGCACAGATGTTTTAAGAAAAAAATACCTTGAAGCATACACATAATTTTTAGCAATTCATGTGATAGCAACGACTGAAAGCAACATAAAATTTTAAAGTATCATTTTATATAACATTGCATTGACACATATTAAATTTGTAGTCGTGTGATTGTAAACAAGATTATTTCCCACACAGTACACAAACATGCTTTCATATATTTTCAGGGATTCATCTGTTGCTTGTTAGATTATTATCATTTTTTTACCCTAATGATCCCTCAGCCATTATCCTCTCTGAGTATCCTAAATTATAGGCAACAAATGAGCTATGGGAAACATATCCTGTTCCTGAGGCCCCTGTTAGTGTATTTACACAACTCTGACCCTAACCCATGGATTTGAAGTGCTGAATCATTGGCATACAGTCCTGACTTTTCCCTTTTCAAGCTGGAAAGCACTTGGAAAAAAGTAGCCATCTGGCTTTGGCATAACAGATTGAGACATTCCCTGCTCAACAAAAAAATGGCTGCCAGGTCTGACTCAGCTGTGCAATGTAATTAAAGGTCTCAGGAGTGAGCAAAAAGTATATTATAAAATTTCAAAGCTGAGGATTGGCTCCTGTTTATTCACATTAGCAGTTTACTAAAACTCCTACCATAGGATTGTTTGGTTATGCTAGTGCTGTAAGAGACACATAATAAACTCAAATAAAATGAGGACACCACCACTGACCAAAGTTCTAAGCCAGAAAAAAAATACCATACAGTGAATATTTCTAAATCTTTTCTTGGGTCTTTGGGTCTTTGTCATATGCAAATCATGGGTTTAATGGGAAGGTTAATATGTAAAAATTGGTCCTTAACATTTTTTTTTGGCCAGAAAATTACTAATGATTTTACTTTCAAAAAATGCTACAGTCAGCCCACACAACAAAAGGTGACTTTTGAATCACCCTACTTGTAAGTCTTCAGTTTGAGGGATAGGAAAATGAAAATATTTCTAAGTATTAAGAAGAATTTACTTTTACTAATCTAACACAAATTAAACTGAAGAAAGGTTGCAGATGGAAATTCTCCCTGCCATGCTTTTCCTTATATTCAACATGAGAATAATTATCAAATGCCCTGATAATATAGGCAGTGATATTACTTCTCCTTTTGGCTTCTCTTTTTTCCATGGAATGAAAAGGCATCCTGTACTTTAAATATGTGATAGCTGCCTCGAAATACAAAAATGATTGAGATTCGAAAGCTTTCCTTATTTTGTTTCCACCTAAATTCCAACCTTTCAAGTCAACAAAGGTAATTAACCTAATACTGACTACTCTGTGTATTCTTATTGTGATCCTGATAGACCTAATTTACCAGTGACAGCACTAAAAGGATTCCCCATTTAGCTTGTTCTCCCATTCTCCCGATAACTCATTAGCGAGCCCTGGCTTTGCTTAATGCCTGCAACACAAAATGTAAATTGGTTTGCATAAATCATTCACTACCTTCAAGGGACAAAATATTTTGGCACACTCAGAGTTTATATTTCCTTGATTTTCTGTTCAATGGATTTAGAAGCCAATTTTACATTTTCCCCACAGGCAGACCCTGTGTCTAATTTGGTATAGCAAACACTGAATTTATATTAAAGTAAGGCCATATCACTAAGCAAAGTGTTTAAATATAGTCTGTCATGAAATAGAATTGCACCCGTGGGGTTCAGCAGTGACTGGAGCAGCCTGTTCACCGATGCACTGAATGTAACAAACAGTAATGTTGATAACATCTCTAAATGGGACATCTTGCATTTCCTTCTGGATATTATCAGTTACTCAGAAAATCTCTGCATTTACTATTTCAACATACAGCTGTTTCTAATTTATAAAGTTAAGTAAATTTTGAATAGTACAGGCTGATGCTACCTGTTATGTCAGAGAATGCGTATAAAGTCCAATTAAAATGATGAGGAATTCCTGAAAAAGTGTAATTAATCAAAATAAAAAGAAATTTCAAAATATCTCACCATCATTGAGCAGAACAGTTAGCTCAAGTTGAATCAGCAAATATATTTTGGTGCCTGTTAAAATCTTTATATTGAGTACTTTTTTATGATAACATGAAAGGCCTTTCAAATTTGCTTTGGCTAACTGAAGTTGAAACCAAAGTGACTTTCTCTCATTTCTTCTTTGATTTTCCTTACTTTTGCCACATGTTTTTATTCTATTATTCCCCTTCCAAAAAGGTGGTGTCTCCTTTCCTCCCTGTACTGCTTATCTTGGTTTTGGCTTTGCTAGTCATTCTTCTGTTGTATTTGGAAGTAAGTTCTAACTATTTATAGTCCCTTATGCTTAACTTGTCCTCTTTCTGACGATTTTTTTTAAACATAGATGTCTCTGACATGGAACTATGCCTGGCTTTTTTGTGTCTTTAGTGGACACATTGCTCACATGCTTAGGTGAAGTGCTTACACAAAATTTATATGCTGTTACCTCTTACACTGTTTTACTATGCTTATATTTGAATTCAGTGAAAGGTAATATTAATTACAACCCTATTTATAACTTGTAGATGTCACAGGCCTCCTATTTGTCTATATCCCCTGATTTACTTTCTGACAGAAAAATGCATATGGGAGGACTTTGTGTGATGATTAGGGATTAGGGATTTCCAGCTGTATGATAGTGTCTGTGCAGTTCATCCTGAGCATTTGTTCAGACATTTTGGTTGTCTCCGTAATGTGTGTGCAGACCTACTGTACTGCACATGTGGAGCATGTCTAGAAACGCTGGATTTATTATAGATGTGTGTATGCATGCATCTTTCTGTCTGAAATCTAAGAAAAACATTACAGCATCTGTCAGTTGAATAGATTTTTTCTTGTCCTGTTGAGGTAGTTTTTTGAATCTGAGTTATAGTGTTCACATAACTTATCTCCATATGCATAGGTGAGGATCATATGATGCAGGGATACTATCAGATAGGATGTTGCCTAGCATAGTTCGGGTTACTGAAGATTCTCATTCATATATCTGCAATCATTTTATTTAAATGGTGTCGAGACTTCATAAAAGCTCAAGAACAGAGGAAACAAACTTGAAAGAAGAGAACCTAGAGCAATGTAATATAAAAGCTTAAGTATAAATGCCTCCTGTGATCAAATATACTGAGGTTCACATGGCACTACAGTGACAGCACTACCATTGTAAATGAAAGTAGTAAAACAGTCATAGGATCTCTTGGGCAAAAGAAATAAAAATGGAGTATGCTTTCAGCAGGAAAACCCTTATTCAGTAACAGAGTCTAGAGAAATGCCACAGGCAAGTAAATTTTATGTCTCCCTAAGAAATATATCTGTTTGTCCATGACGGCTAGTGAATTCCTTCACTTTTGGCTTCGCACTCTGAGTCAAATGCTGCAGATTTGGGAAACTCTGCAGCCTTTGTCTTGCTGCTACAAATGTTAGTTGTGTTATTGGGTATTTTATCTTGAGGCTGAAGGGGGTGGAAGCACATTAGCAGCACTGCTCTAAAAGGCAAGTGGAGCTATTTCTATGAAAATATATAAAGAAAAAAGATTTAAACTCCAAGGCCAATAAAAATAATGAATGAGCTATGCTGCCCCATTAGATGCCTTTTTTTGTTAGCTGAATAACAAGTTTATGCTTTCCTTTTTCTGTTTGGTTTTGCTTCCTCCCAGCCCATCAAGAAATCTGCTGACAAAAGGGAAGACATTTTTCTTTCTTCCCTAGGCATATGGCATAAGCCTTAAAGGGAGCATAAAGAAACTTCCAAATAATTTCTTAACAATACCTTGTACGGCGTTAAAGACAGTAAAACAATAATTTCCTTTATGACTAATGGGAGCCTCTGCCTGTCTCCCACCCCAAAAATAAATAACTCGTTAAAAAGAGAGCTGAAGAGATTTATGTCTCGGATGCCCCTCATTTCATTCTCATGGGCATCTGCCTGCACAAGGAAAGCTGTATTGATTACCGCAGTGATCTACCACTCATTTTGAATAGACAGCAAGCTTGAACGTCAGGCAGATTAGATTCTTTCAACCATCAAAACGAAACTTTTTAAATTGAGACTTAATTTTGTAGACAACTGTAAGCAGCCTGAATGTCTGTCTGAAATGCAGAATGTAAAGGAAAGCCCCTGCATGGTCAGGGAAATTAGGGAAATAAAGGGGAAAACTGGATTATCCCTAAGCGGAAGCAAAAGTACTCACCCTTTTTTTTTTTTTTTCTGTAAAGGGCCTCATCCTGCAACAACTGAGAGTGGCTGAAAAAACTTTCAGGCTTTAGACCATGATGGTGTACTAGGTCAACTACTCACAGGCTGAAACTGTAGGCAGACCTTGATGTCCACTATAGTTGATTAGGTAAGAAATGTTTACTTTTTTTAAGATTTCTGTAATCATGTATTTTTATAGGTGATTTCTTGCAGAATAGATTATTCCTATTTCAGAAAAGATCTCTGATTGTCAGATTTTTGTTGAAAGCAATCATCCCTCCTCTAGGCAATGCTACCCTATGAAGATGTAGGGGAGGACTGCTCCAGAAGGGTGAGCGTGAGGTTAACAGGAGAAAGAGCCAAAGGATGATAAATAAAGAGGCTCCTACCTGTTGGAGGAACTGTTAGAAGATGGGGAAGATCTTTCCTGTCCTCTGAGATTTATGAGCTATTTTGGAGGTGCAGGAGAGGCTGAGCAAGCTGGTTTAAACTTCCCCTCAGTTTTTGTTCGCACTTATGTATTTTACAACATGCAGATCAGCACAGAGATTTTTCAAATGTATCACCCAAAGTTCTTACAGGTAAACAGATGTAAAGACATGGCATCTGTTTACCTCACAGGCTGTAATGTCTCTGGAGGAAACAGTTTCTACTGAGAAAGTCTGAACAACTTTTATGTTATCTTTTATTACTTTATGCAAAAAATAGACTATGCTCTAGTAAAAAATTTAAAATATCAAAAAGAAGCAAAGTGACAATCACTTCTCTCAAATGCAATAAAAGTTATGCTGTCCCACTGTCAGTGTTGCCAGATTCATATGCCAAACAAAATATAATGTAGTTTTTTTCAGACATTTCCCTTAATCAGTGTAAAGCTTGAAATAAAAGCTATATCTGATTATTAGCCTTAAATCTTAATCTCCTTTCCTTGTCAGGTCCCTGCCATTACTTTAGAATGTTTAAATATAGATTAATAGAAAGAAGGCATGTCTATCCACTGCAGTCATGTAGCTATTAGAAGAGCAAATATCTTAACAGCTCAAACAGAAGTGAAACCCAAGAGAGACAAGGTTTAAATTCAGAAGAATGCAGTTTCCAATTTAGGTGAAAACAGGGTGGATTATGAGTTGTTTGTGACTACCACCTCACTGTTTATTTTGCTGAAGATTCGTAGTGGTAATTAAATGATGACTTCCAAGTAGTGCTGAGTATCCATGGAAATAAATAAAGCCTGTCTTTATAGACACAGAGATGAAATGAAGGTATTTGTGGAGCGAGAATTTATTTATTTCTTAATTTTGCTTGTAATACTGTGGGAATTTCTGTCTTAATTTAAAATATTTGTTTATTTACAAGTCCTGTGTTTTCACTTTTGTTTTTGTAGTGGGAATAAATCAGCCTTTCAGGTGTTTAAAAAAAAAAACAAAACACAAAAATTCCGTGCCTTTTTTGCATTGCACAGCATCTTCATGGGATACTTTGAGCAGACATCAGTCCAGAGACAGTTTTAGACTGAAATTATCAAGGTATTTGCAAATTATGGGCTAAACTCTGCAAAATTATCCCTGACACTGCTGTCCATGAGTTTTCAGTCCATTATTCTGTCAGTATAAGTCTCTTGTAATTGAAGAATAGCAACTTTTCCCTTTGTTGTTCAATTGTTTTCTATCCTCCAGTTCTCTTCGCATACTTTGACCACTGTAGTAATAAGCATAGTCCTTGGGTAGTTGCATGCTCAGTACAATGGTATAAAATAGGGATTTTCATTTGACTGAATTCTCGCCACTTAACCTGATTTTTCATTAAAATGCTATTCCCTTTTCAACCAGATAAGTCTGGGTTTGATCAGAAAACAGGACAAATTTCCATTTTCTTCTAAAAACAAAACAAACAAACAAAATAACACAACAACAACAAAACCCCAAAACACTGGGAGAAGTCACAGCTTATGTTCAGACCCAAATTTTATGCCTACTTTTTGTCACTGTTAGTGCCTCCAATTGCATATGGAATACTCCTGAGAGAAAATCCATTCTCTTCCTCAAATTAGCAAAGGAAGAAAAAACAAGCAGCTGGTTTATTTTTCTGGCTCCCATATGAATGTAAAGCTTCCAGGGTTTGTTGAGACCATTTTAATATGATTGTTGTCTCACCCTCTTTTCATTTCTCATAATGAATATCCATCAAACCATGTTTCCAGATTTCTGGGTAATCTCCTGGTTTGATAACTGATTTTTTTTTTTTTTTAATCTCATTTTAAGGCTACATTGGCAGTGTCTTTCAAAGCATTTGCAAAAGATATTTGTCCTTACAGCACTGTCAAGGTTTAAGTTAAGTAACAAAGAATAAAAGTAGAAAACATGATGCTATTAAGAAGGTCTACATTGCCTGCACTTGTGACTGGGGACAAGTTTTGCTTGTAAAGAGCAGGCAATCTTTTTTGTTTCCTTTTTTCTTTTTTCTTTTCTTTTTTTTTTTTTTCAAAAGAAGGTTCCATGTTGTCTCCTGTTCCTTCAATGAGTACTAAAGGATAAAAGGATTCAGCAGTAAACTAAGTACAAGGATCAGGTAAAGGACGGCCTGACTAAGTGCAGTTTGGTTGGAAACCAGTGCCAAACATTATATATCTTTACATGGATCATACAAACAATAGCATGGCCCATTTTTATGGCCTGCCACTTAACTTTTTTCCTATGCCCATAACTGACCTTCATCTACTAACAAGCATTGTTAGCAGTGCTGTCCTAGGTTTAAATGCTTCAGGTCAGACTCTGGACTCCTTTTCTGTTTCACATTGTATTATAGTGCAGTGGCTGTTGCTAGGCATGCAAGGTCATGGCTGAAATGCCATTACTTTAGCTATCCACACTCAGTTATTTCCATTTGCTGATGAGGATCTGAGGCTAGTCAAGCAATTAAACTAAATGTAAAAATAATTTTGATGGCTCAGTGGTTTCATCATGAGAACGTTATCCTATTCGGCCAAACAGTTGAACAGACATAGTGCTGCTTATATGCTGTCTGCCTAATTGGTATTTCTAGGTGTTTTCTAGAGATTCAGGAGACCGAAGCATGAACAGCAACTTCTCACTGTGGTTCCAAAGCACTGCAGCAGTGATGTTCCTTGGTAGAAATGAATGACACTTCTGAGTCAGGGTCTGGTAAATGAGAAGTTTTCATACTATAAAAAAAGGATGAGCTTTTGCGGGTAAGAGTGAATACTATACCCTTTCAAAATTATTTTTGCTTGGTTAAAAAAAAGTATATGTCTAAAAATATCTCAATACAGTCTTTATTAAAGTATAGTAAGTCCAAAATCAACCAGAATGATCATGCATTTGGAACTAAAGGCAATGAAATTATTTTGAATGCTCTGGATTTGTGTTTTGCTCTTCTTGTTTGTCTTTGCATATATAACAGCATGATATTTGTTGCTATGAGGGACCTCCAGGGCTCCAGAAACTGTGAGAACAGTCAGAACAGTAGATCTTCCATGTTTTAAAGTGGGAGCTTTCATTTACATTTCTCTTCCCACCATCAACCAGCAAGGCAGTTGTGGGAATATCTTCCTCATGTTTATGTGTGTGACAATGACCCGTGAAATTACACCCATGATGGTAACAGAGACACACACAGAAGAAATATATCATGTTTTTCTCTCTGAGATATCCCCTTTCTGATTTCTTGTGGCATCCTTCTAGACTCTGAAACAAATGTCATCCCATGCTGATTCTGCATGGCTGATCTTTAACTTGGGGAAAAGTTAGCACATGGACTACAAGGGATTAAGAGAGCCAAGAAAAGAGAATTCATTGTTTGCAGCCTCTCTGGATGAGCCATTTCAGAATCCGCCATCAATCCACTGTGGAAGCCATAGCAGATTACTGAGCAGTTGTAGAGGTTCTACTTGACTTTAGTGATCCACAGATTTGTCTATAAAATGTGACATTTGGTCCTATAAGCCTTAATAAACCAAAGAACTTAGCTTTGCCATGTTTGATGTGAACTGAAGTCCTAAATCACTAGAATTATATGAACAAGTATAGGTGGAATTGTTATAGATAAGTTCATGGATTAACTTAAAATTTCACATCTTTCAGGCATAAGTGTGTCCTCAGATTGCAACCTTTCTTTATAAAAGTCTCAAATACAAAGCTAAACAGTGTTATCTCCTGATGAGAGTTGAGATAAACAGCATTACATTTCCAAAGCAAGTGATTTAAACCCATCCTAATTCAAGCGGAACAAGAACAACATAGTAAGCAATGCAATGTCAACTGTTTCTGCATGTGGAAGACTGAAGAGCACTAAAACACGGCATACCACATGGTGGGTGGGGGAACCGTTTCATAGCTGTGGACTTATGTATCAGAATACCACCAATGTTCATACTGACTCCTGATATCTGGACTATGCTATTTAGAAAAGCACAAATGGTCATTAACCAAGTAGGGGAACAACCTTCAAGATACACTTCTAACTTCATTTCTGTACAGCAAAGAAGAATTTCAAGAAAGGGCTGGATTCACCCTCTTTTTCCAGTAACATGTTTCAAACCGGGGTTGTGAATGGCTGTAAAATTACTGAACAGTGCAGTGGAAAAAGCTTCCTTTCAGTCTGCCTACTTCATTTTTGGGTGCCTAGCCTGTGGTGCCCATAGGCTGACTGACATGTCATCAGGACAATTGATCTTGCTTTCTGCCTATTTCTGCCTACCTTATGCTCTGTTAACAGCTGTTTTTTTCCCAATGATAGTTGCTCACAGCTGCTATCCTTTCTAGATGCTTGGCAGCCCCTCTTCTGTCATGCTGAGAACAAACACCTGGTCATATAACTGAGAAGCTACTGGACCCTTTGGAAGTATGACAACTAAGCACCAGCTGTAATCACTAAAAGACTTCATCCATCTTTCATTCCTCTCCTCATCATTTCCTGAAATGCCTAAAGGAAAAAGAAAAAAGGTGACCAAGAGTGGGCTGAAGTAATTGTTCTGTTAGCCACAGCCTACTCCTAGCCGCCTTCTTTCCACAGGGAGTTTGTAGCATATGTGCACTAAGCCAGTTAGTTTCTGGGAGTACGCGGTCTTGCTGTGCTTGTACAGTATAGTTTAATTTGTACAGGTTAACCAAGCCCATAATATGTATACTTCTTATCCTAAAGGCTGTGTACTCTGTATAGCTAGAAAGACTGGATGCAATTGCTCTGTTTTGTTCTAGGTCTTACACCACTGCTATTCCTACAATGCTAGAGAATATTTACTGCAGTTTAAACTTTCCTTAAAAAATATCACATTTCTAACTCTCATCCCAATCACTCGCTCACGTGTCAGCTGTAAGGAAGCCCAACCTGTCAGAACTGATATGCAGGAAAAGGGACAAGTATGCTGTTTTAAGCCATAGTTAATAAAATGGTGGCTCAGGCCTCACCTTGAAACTTCAGGAAAATTTAATTACACTTTTTGGGTTCACTGAGCTGATTTTCTCTGCTTACTAATATCAATCAGTTGACTTAATTTTCTCTATTTTATCAAATAGAGAAAAGGAAAAAACACCCCAAAGTAGATCAATAAGATAATATAACTATCTTACACACTGTAGCTATAACTATTTCACAGTCCACTTCTCTAATGAGATTATGAGACAAGTGCTAAATCAGCTGGTTGCTTGCTTTCTGTCATGGAGTACTCATCTCATTCTTAGTTTGTTCTTCTCAAGGTTTTGCCTGGTAGCAAGCCCTTACCTAAGCTGCAGCTGATCCTATGCTGTGAGCTGTTTCTCTTCTATCACCTATTCCTTACTTCTCACACTTTTGTCATGTTTGGTTAGCCATTCCCTACTCCTCCATTTGTTCCTTGCTGCCCCTTCCCTAATCACAGCTTGCTCAGCAACCTGTTCGGACTACTGCAGTTTTACTAATAATTTATGTTAATTCAGCTGTACACCACTTATCCAACTTTGACTGCTTTACTGGAAACTCTTAAGTAAAATATCCCACTTTTCTTTTTTCATAGCCCATAACTTTGCATCTGCAGCACTACAGAACTGCTGCTTAAGGTGAGCATTTACCTCAGAAATGGAGTTGTGAGTTGGCATGTATTTTCCTATTTTCTTACAGCTCCAGACTTTTCTCTGGTTAGCTATGGATGTCCCTTTCAATATCTACCAAACACAATAAGATAGCATATGTTTAAAAAGGTCACATTTTGTTAGTCACTACCATTTGTCTTCTTTTGTCTCTATCACATATCCATAGAGCACTCTTCTCTGGCTCCTGTGTTCTCTGAAAATCTCATGTGGTTTTCTTTTAGGGTCCAACCATCAGGTTTAATTGAGAATGCAGAATTTCCACTCTGCAATTGTAGGACTACAGTAATGTATGGCATAGGATGAAACCCATTCTCTAATTCCAGAATTAATTTTGAGCCATCTGAGTATGGAATTTCTTTATCTGCCTTTTTCTTTGAATCATTTATTCCATTCAAAATTCTGAAGACATCTGGTGCAAAAGTAGGTTCCCATCCAGTAGTAGTTAGAAAAGCAGCATCAGAATAAGTTACAAAGCCACCAGATTTAGGCTTCACTCTCTAAATTCTGCACTAATCTCAATTTAGTCAATAGAGGGAAAGCCTACACTAAGAATAGAAGTAGAAATAGTTGGTCAAAATACAGAAAAGTGAGCAAGGAAAGGAATCCACTTCAAATGGATGAAACAATGAAGGAGGAAGAATGTTGATTTTAGGAAGATTAACCATAGCAATTCACTGTTGCATCTGATTGGTCATAACATAGCATACTGTGGACAGCCAGTAATATTAGTCAAAGAGAAATGGAGTTCAACAGCGTAGCACCGCCATTCTCCTTTAACAACTCGGTGTTCTCAGATAGCATCAGTAAAAATGCCCTAGCCATATGGATATCACAAAATACCAGTTTGTCATCCCACTGACAGTCAGCACAGCTTGGTCTGAATAAAAGTAGTAACATTGTTCACTGAGGAAACACATTCATTTTTGAAGGTCATTAGTTTTCTCCTCCAAATTTGTGTTGCCTGGGCTCTTCTGGGAAAATTGTATTTGCCTTCCCAGAAAAAGAGTAAGCACTTGCTTTCCATACAATTCCATAAAAGTCTCAGTAACTCCCATTACTGCTGTGATGTATGACAGACCTATTTGGTACTCCATTTCAAACAGCCTCAAACCTTTAATGGATAAAGATATTTACAGTTCATCATACAGAAGTAAATTCCCTATCTCTATTGAAACTCAGAACTTACTGCTGGGTATCAAAGCCCTGGCTGCTTTCACATGCCATGTCCCCTGCACTGTTAGCTGCATGTACTGTTTTGTCGTTTCTTTCTCAGTAAGAGATAATCTCCAGTTTCTGTGGATCTATTTTCTTTGTACTGGCACTGGACTGCACAGGCTGTGAAGAATGTATGTTAAACCACCTTCGAAGTGAGAGCATGGTTTTTCTAAGCAAAGGCTGGTAAATATGAGCTCCGTATTCACAGTAATGACAGTGATGTTCTCTACCTCAAACAGTCTTCTTTTCCTGAGAGATCTCCTCATAATACACATGCTTTCTAAAGACATTGACTGGATCCACCTTTTTCCTGGTGTGAGTTGGCTATTATAACCATGGACTATGGACAACAACCCTGACACAGGCAGCTGCTTCTGTCAGTCTTGGGAAAGCATGAAAACGCTGGACTGCCCTTCCTTCAGCACCGAAAGAAGCACCTCATAGCATGACCTCAGGGTAGAGGAAGACCTTTCAGAGGAAAAAAAAAGTATATTTTGTGCACTGCTATGTGCTGTTTTCATGCTATGTAAGAAATAGTGACAAGAGCTTGCATTACCCCTGAGGGTGCTGACCCCAGGGGACAGACCCCTGCCTGATCCAGAAAAAGGTGTACACTGCTTTATACCATCTTTCTGTCTGCTTTATTATCTTGAAGCAGCTGAATCTCACCCAGAATGTGATATCTTGCAAGCAGTGTACTTAAAATGCAATTGAATAGATAGTATTTGTTGAACAGATACTGCCAAATGGATGTGGCTGCAGTTTGTGCCAGGGGTGCCTTGTAGCTTCTACAGAGTGACAGCCAAATGCTCACTGTAATTCTCTGAAGATCTGTCCTAGAACAAATTATTTAAGCCAGTTGTTTGGTTTTGGCCCTTCTACTAGTGAGTGCTATGCTCAGAATGGGAGTCTGGCATTCAAGAAGATATTTGGTACCATACATTCAAAGGACAAGTGATGAATCTTCTGGTCTGAAATGAGTGACAGTAGACTGAGACACTGAAGTGAATAGGGCTTTAGTAAAAGTTTCTTGCAACGAAATCATGCTTCTGGTACACCCGTGAGAGTACCTTAAACGCTTTAGTAACGATCTGTTTGAAGCAGGCAGTAATATGGAAGTATGTTGAAAGTTTCTGGCAGAGGTATTGAGAGAAACTGCCTTATATGATGTCATTAATGTCCTGTAAAATGGAAATTTATGTTTAAGTAAAGCAATTCCTACTGAGCTATATATATTTAAATTGGTTGCTAGGCTAGCTGTGAAGAAAAAATGTCTCCTTGAAGAAAATATTACTTTTCATTCTTCAAGAAGTTCTTGCCTGTTGAGATCTCTTCTTTAGCACACTTGACTTAACTGAGTTTCTAAGAGTAAGAAATACGTTTTGTTGAAGATGTGAGACTTAATGACCATTTAAAGTTAAGTTATATTTGGAATATGAATATGCAGTATGGCACAGGTATTCTAACTTGCCCGCATAGAATCATAGAATCATAGAATCATTTAGGTTGGAAAAGACCTTCAAGATCATCGAGTCCAACCATCAACCATGCCCACTAAACCATGTCCTGAAGTACCCCGTTCACTCGCTTTTTGAATACCTCCAGGGATGGTGACTCAACCGCTTCCCTGGGCAGCTCATTCCAATGTTTGACAACCCTCTCAGTAAAAAAATTTTTCCTAATATCTAACCTAAATCTCCCTTGCCTCAACTTGAGGCCATTTCCTCTTGTCCTATCTCCAGCCACCTGACAGAAGAGACCAGCACCCACCTCACTACAACCACCTTTCAGGTAGTTGTAGAGAGTGATAAGGTCTCCCCTCAGCCTCCTCTTCTCCAGGCTAAACAGACCCAGTTCCCTCAGCTGCTCCTCACAGGACTTGTGCTCCAGGCCCCTCACCAGCTTCGTTGCCCTTCTCTGAACACGCTCCAGCACCTCCATGTCTTTCCTGTAGTGAGGGGCCCAAAACTGAACACAGGACTCGAGGTGCGGCCTCACCAGTGCCGAGTACAGGGGAACAGTCACCTCCCTGCTCCTGCTGGCCACACTATTTCTGATACAGGCCAGGATGCCGTTGGCCTTCTTGGCCACCTGGGCACACCACTGGCTCATATTCAGCCGGCTGTCAACCAGCACCCCCAGGTCTTTCTCTGCCAGGCAGCTTTCCAGCCATTCTTCCCTATTTGGAGGAAATAGTGTTAGACCTACAACGAACCTGGTAATTCTTATGAAATGATACTTATCTAAAGCAAATAAACAGTCACTGGTATGTACATTTGGCTAGTACTTACCACGAATCTGAACATGGATTTCCCTGGAGTAACATCTAGGATGCATACCATTCTGAGCTTGAACTCTTTTAGCAAGAGCTCCATTTGACTTGTGCAGCAAAGAAGTTTAGCATACTCATTCACAGTGCTCTCGCAAAAATGTAACTCTTGATCAATTGCTGCCTGCATGACCTTGAAGTCTTAATTATTAAATTGTTTTATACTTTTCCTTGCAGAGATGACATTTACTCATTAATTTCTCTGCATTCCTTATTCTCAAGATATTTTTTACCAAAGGCCTAGCAATTTTATTTGGCTACTCATTATCTTGATTTACAGGTTGCTTATATAGATTATAGACTGTCTCTATTTAGGTCATTAAAATGTATCACTTAGACACAGCAAATAGCTACAAGTGTGTGGTCGTTTACTGTCCTGTAAATGATCCTATTTGTCACAGCAGTTAGACTGAGCTGGGGGGATGTAACCTCTGAATGCTGCATGCTTTCCATAGCAAAACTTGTTAACAGAACACAACTACCTATTTTTGCCTGCCCTGAATGGATGTGACAACAACAGTAATATGCAATATCTGTTTAATATGATGTTAGTTGTGTTAGAAAAATGGGAAAGGAAAGAAGAATTGTGAGTATCTGTGAAGAAAAAAATGAAGTCCAATCTCTAAATGTGATTTCTTTTAATTCTAGCTGTGTTTTGCCAGGAGTTTACAAGCACAGGAGGCTTGAGAATTATGTTCACGTGAAGTGTATGTTGAGTTTTCCTTGGTGGCCAGTATTTTCTGCACTCCTTACTCTGTGAATCCTCCTGAGCAATATAGGCAGGGATGAAGTCACTACTTCTTGCTTGCTGGTCAATATCAAACAGTTCTGTTCAAATGGTTTTCTCTCTGTAACCTCTATATTTACTCTTTCATAAATTCATTGCTTATTTTAGTTTGTGGAAATGTCTCTTTCTTTTTTTCATTTTGCTTCACCTTAAGTGCTCCTTCTTCAGCATCCAAGGAGAGCTAGGGCCCCTGGCCACCCCCAAGGAAGAGGGCAAAAGGGCAAATATAGGGTCACTCACATGTATTCTTTCTTGTATTCTTGTATTCCTTGTCTCTCCCATCTCCATTGTAAAAGATGCATCACTGCACATTAACCCCAAGGCTTTGTTTTATCATCATCCTCCAACCCCAGAGACTGAGAGAATTGTCTCAGGATGTCCAGGGAGAGAAATCAAGAGACATGGTCAAGCCATTACCCTCCAATAGGACAATGCACTGACTTTGTCTTCTGGAACAGGAGCTGGGTCCAGGACTTTTGCTTTAATCACATACAAAATAAACCATTCTGAATTGTAATAATATCTCTCTGCTGCTTCCCTAGCAGATTTAAATTCTCATTCATCAGAGGAAATACTGTATTTGTTGAACTTACCTATGACTGCTTGACTGGGTGTTGAGGTTATAAAAACTGCTTACCTGCACTTAATAAAGAGCATTTGCAGTCATTTTAAGAGTATCTTGGCTATTCAAGTCATGTCTTCTGAATATACTGTGGGTATGGAACAAACAAATCTGAATTTTCCTTTAAAATTTCATCAAAGGCATAGTTCTCAAATGTCACTAGTTCTCTGACAGTCCAGGAGTGCCATCCACAGGATGAAATTCATATTTTTGTGCCACAATATCTTTGATACTGTTGTCAGAAAAAAAATAGGTTAAAAAAAAAAAGAAGAAAATTAAATTCAGCAATTTAGTTTTGATATCATTTAATCATTTACATTGCAACCAAATAGAAAACCCTTTCTCTCCACTAATCTTCCCCTTTCTCTGGAATTGGCTGACAGGCAAAAATATGATTTAGATCTTTAAACAGTTGATTGATTTTTAACAGTTTATGGAATGTTAATGGTACAAATATATTAGAGTTTGTTCTCCCACCAAAATAACTTAGCATGATAAATTTTATTTCAAAGACTGTCTGTCATAGTTTAAACCCAGCTGGCAGCTCAGCCCCACCCAGCCACCCGCTCACTCCCCCTGCATCAGAATGGGGGAGAGAATGAGAATGGTAAAAGTGAGAAAACTCGTGGGTTGAGATAAAGACAGTTTCATAGGTAAAGCAAAAGCTGAGTGCACAAACAAAGTAAACCAAGGAATTAATTCACTACTCCCCATGGGCAGGCAGTGTTCAGCCATCTCCAGGAAAGCAGGGCTCCATCACACTTAATGGTTACTTGGGAAGACAAATGCCATAACTTCGAATGTCCCCGCCTTCCTTCTTCTTGCTCCAGCTTTATATGCTGAGCACAACGTTGTATGGTCTGGAATACCGCTTTGGTCAGTTGGGGTCAGCTGTCCCAGCTGTGTCCCCTCCCAACTCCTTGTGCACCGCCAGCCTCCTTGCTGGTGGGGTGGGGTGAGAAGTAGAAAAGGCCTTGACTCTGTGTAAGCACCGCTCAGCAATAACAAAAACATCCCTGTGTTATCAACACTGTTTTCAGCACAAACATAGCCCCATACAAGCTACTATGAAGAAAATCAACTCTATCCCAGCCAAAAGCACCACACTGTTCTATGATACTGGTACAGAACATACTGCTTCTGTTTTTGTTGAAATCACTAGAGGAAATATCCCTTTGCCCAAGGAGAGTTCACTGGATACTAAAACCATGAACTGCTTCAGGTCTGGGTTACCTAGCTAAGATGACAGTGTATAAAAGCCAATTTCCCAAACTAAGGTGATATTCTCTGAGGTAACTGCTTAAATAAGAAAACAGTAATTTCTTCGGGTATGTTCTGTTATTGAGTCTAATACTGTCTTAATAAACTACAATAAGAATAAAAGGAAGGATGGAGATTTTGTTAAATGTAAGAGGAAAAAATTTACCTCTCAAGTAGAGGGAAATCTGCAAGTAGAATGGAATATGCTTATTAAAAGGTAACTGTGCAGACACTATTGTAAATCCTCTGTCACATCTTTCAAAACACCTGTGAGTTAATACTTCCTTGAATATTTTCATAGTGTCAGTCCACATACATAAATTAAACTACATTTTTTTCAACATGAGAAACCATTGAAGTACAGCTTCATGATATTTTTGGCCAATGTTAGTAGCCACAGTGGCAAAATCAGGCTCTGGTGGGGAGTCATAAATTATTTTGAGGGGTCTTGTACCATTAGTGATATTTGTACCATAGTTCTGGAATTGCTGGTCTGAAATTTTTGTGAGCTTTCTGCCATTAGTTGCAATGAAACAAGAGATGGACAGCTGCTCAAGGTCTCCTTATTATCAGAAAAAGTTTTCCTTGTCTTTTCCTTTCCCTATTCTCTTTCCCCCATTACTGTTTTCTATGCCTATTATGTTTTGCCAACTCACTCTAAACATGCTTTCTTTCCTCCCCTCTGTGTGTATTTGTCTGTTTTACTGCCTTTTCTGTTTCTGCTTACCACAAGGCTATGTGCTGCTCTGAAGAAATAGGTATGAAAAAATGATGAATGACCTCAAGTCAGTACTTTCTGAATCTGTTTGTCCATTTCCTTGACCTTGAATGTACTTTATCTTAGTACAATTGCTAACACAATAAGCATAATTATCTCCCTACTGTCTGAATTTTTCCCATACTGTATGCTTTTTGTGTAGTTAGGTCAAGTGCACCAAATTGTTTTCCAGTCAACAAAATCTGTTCCAAAAGGTTCCAAAGCAGAAGTTATTTTGATCCAGATATCATTTTGTTTTGAGAAGGGAGTGGGATTGGTTTGATTAGAATATTTTTGCAAAAGCTAAGCCAGGGAAGCTAAAGACCAATAAGCATTTCAGCTGCCCAGTATACCTTGCAGAATTAACCTTCCATGATTAATTAACCTTCTGTGCTCTCAGTTGAAAGTGAAGTTGAATGGGATGGGATTGCTTAAGTGCAACTGTACATACATGTTGAAATATGGTTATGAGGACTGATCCAATACAGCATCCAGACTGATTCCTAGCTGAAACTGCAGGAATGGTAATTTCAGATTTGTTTATTAGGCAAAGATGACTCAGGAGAAAATGCAGAAAAAATCACTATTAGTCCCACAATCTTATTGTACAGAGCAGTATTTCAGGATATCCTCCCTGCAAAGTGTGACCCAGAAAACTATGCTATTTTTTTCGTTTGTCAAACTGCTGGTTACCATTGCACAGGTCAGTGCTTAAATAATGCATCACTTCAAGGATTATTCTCACTGCTTCATTTCTCATGGAGAGTAAGTTCTAGTATCATGGGAGTTCTTTGTTTATGCTATTAATCTCTATTAAGTTCACTGCTGAAAATGGAGAATAATCCTGGACTGTGGAGAAAAAAATGTCTCAGCATTTTTAAGTATTTTTTTGGGCTTCAGATATTTTTCAGCTTTTTTTTTTCCTTGAAAAATCTCTATAATGTTTACTCACTAGACTAGCAACTCCTCATATCTGATTGTTTCTTTCTACACCCTCTGCAGCCTTATTCTTTGATACCCAACTCTGCAAGCAACTCTGTTTAGAAGTATTAAGATCTTAGTGTGTTCCCATCAACATGTATTAAGCAGACCAAAATGTCTCATTTTCTCTTCATTTTCCTATGTCTGTCATTATTGACGGTCTCATACTTAGCCTGCAGCTTTTTATAGCTTGGGAGCTCTTTTTCTGTATTTGCACAGTCTTTATTACAATGAGATCATGGCCCATAATTAAAGGTGCAAAAGACTACAGTAATATAGATCATCGTTAACATTAATAAAATAACCATTCCCAGAAACGGGTAACTCTTGCAGAATCATAGGGGAAGCTAGAAAGAGATAAATATGCCCGTTCATAGGTACAAGACTTAAATCAAAGGTTCTCTGAGATACTCACATATTATGTTCTATATGAAGAATGTGTAGGGTCTAAAAGAACAGCATAGCTTCTGTTCTATCACCAGTATACACTAAAATGGTTTGCTATCATTTTAACATAAAGAACATAACCACTGAGAATTCTGCCATCCTTGAGTTTCTGAGCAAGCCGCATTTATTGCCTGATCAAATATTGACATGATGAGAGGTCACGCTCTTTTCTGAAATCCCATTAGCAACTTGTGTACTGGGCAGGGGATAGGACACAACTCCAGCATTATGTTTAAACTTGGCCACTTTAGAAATTCTTGGCTAAGGTATCTATAAATAATACATATCTCAGGCCCAGCTTAAAAATATCAAATTCACTCTGAGCTGCTGGTCTTGACTGAAAACAGATTGTGAATGGTGGAGGAGGTGTGATTTGCTCAGACTTTTTCAGGACAGCTCACAGCATTATGGAACAGAAATGCTGATGACTTTCAGAAGGTCTCATTTGAGACTTAATCTTCAAAACTGACCTTCTCAAACCTGACAGGGGAGATGAGCCCATTGAATATTAACCAGTTTCTGAAGTAAAGGCAGGGACTGCTGGGGAAGGTCTAAGGCTGCAGAGGGAATGTTGTCTTTGTTTGCAGGGTTTAAGGCTGAGTAAATGAACAGGAAAAGTAAAAAAGAAATACCCCGCTAGGCCAAGGACAGATTTATTTACTCTACAGGCAGTACAGAGCTCGGTGCATTATAAGTATGTTTAACAGGTTGCTTGGGAACCATCTCAGATTTTTATAACATGATAGGCCAACCTTTGCTCAAATTTGTGCAATACCAGCCTGGATGCAGCTGTTCCAAGGGCTCCTTATCTTGCCTTTCCACCTGGTCTATGAATGCAGCAATCGTTAACAACTTTACTGACCTCATGGCTCTTGCTACTAATGATAACTAATAATAAAGGTAATGTGAACATTCATAGTATTATTATTTGTTCTAAACACAATACAATCTATGCACCAGAGGAATGTGAGGTCCTATTTTACAGAACATTATTCTCATGGTCCATTTGAATATCTCAAATTTACAGGGCAATGTACTCTGTAAATTAAGCTTTATTTTATGAACTCATTAGCAAAAATAAAACCAAACAAGTCAAACAGTGTCTCAATTCCCTTTGTACAGACTAGCCTAACACGTGAATTCACTAATTCATTATTTCTTTAATACATGGATTCTCTTACAAGTTCTCTCCTAACTCAAATGTCTATGAGCAAAATGGTTCCCTAGTCAATGGAGAGAGTGCTCATTCTCCCTCTTCCTCCCCTGCATCACTCTGGGAAGCAAGAAAGCCTTAGCAGTCCAGCTGCTGTTGGATCTGCTTCAAAACCTTTTTTGGGTAAGATGATCTATTTATACCTTTCAGCTTGGAAGTTTGGTCTATACTGTATCCATTAGTTAGTGGATTCTGAAGAAAATTCCGGGCAATTACTATGCAAGAATGCAGAAGGTGATGTCTGCAGAAGACAGCAAGCTGCTGGTGATAATGGCTGCATAGTGACCTCTATCCCTTACTGTCTGTTGTGTCCGGCCAATGTGTTGCTCTGGCTTTGACCTGATGGCACTGCCCCTGGCATACATCAGGTCTTAGCATGAGCTGTGTGTTAGGCCAAAACCAAAGCAGGAGTTGAGTGAACAGTCAGAGTTAGGCAGTCATGAGGTGTTTTAATAGCCCAGATCCTGGAAAGAGAGAACTCGCAGAGTTCACAAGTTGTTTTGAATATAACCTAATGCAATGTAATGTGTAAGTAATGTAGAGAGCAAGAACATTCAGTCAGGAAAAGAGACTAATGAAAAAAAAAGGTTTAGTCACAAAAAAAGAGGATATTTCTTTGGGAAAATCATCTTGAATTTTAATGGAAACAAAAATGGTGAAATGGTTTGGTAAAAACTAAAAATATTTAAGTGGAAAGCTTGTGTGCAAAATCCAGGGTTTTGTCACACTGAAAACCTGACTGAAATGTGAAGATATGATTGACCTTTTTCGGAAGTCATATCAAATCACATAGCTCATTCCCATTGCACGTACTTAGTTTCAGTACTAGAGGGAGAGAATATTCTTTCTTATTTTCTGTTCACTATTGTGCATTTTCATAATGTTTAGCATTTCTTATGCCTGATACAATACCCTTGTGTTTATCTGTAGTATCATGGAGGAAAAAGGTAATGTTAGCTAAAGTTTGATGACACCAAATAAGATTTTTGTTTGTCTGTTTTCCTCAAGACCCATGTCATGGTCCAGAAGCCTTAATTTAAATAAAAGGATTTTTTTTAAAAAAGTGATTCGTGGACATCACAATACCCAGAGAGTTTGAAAAGATAAAATTCTTCCTCTTGTATCCTAGAGATGAGTGTGTCTTTGGTGCACTTTTATACCGTTGGTAAAGAGTATTTTTTCATAGTCTCATCTCTGACTGGCATTAGCAGAGT